>NC_142081.1:170825060-171431310 GCF_054644295.1 Miniopterus natalensis
AACCAGAAAGGCCAGTTTCAGGCGAGAAGGGAAACAGGAATTGTATACATTCCTTATACTAGAACAGAATTAAGGAATCTGCCTAGAAATTTCCCTGACTTCCTCGGGGGCACTGGTGGGCTTGCAAAAGAATTTAATTTAACTGTTAAAGAGGATATTGTCCTGGCCTTTCTGACCTATTCCAATTAATCTATCTACTGGTTTCTGGGAGCAAAACAACAGAATTATTAAGTAGGGCCTGCTGGGAACCTCCTGTGCGTGCTTTTATTGTGGAGAGCAGGTCATCTTGAGAAGGGTTATAGAAAACTGAAATGGGAATGGGACAAAAGAGAGGGTGGCAAATCTTTCTGCACACCATTAGTCATCTCCACTGTGGCCACCACTTTTTCTGGGAATCTGAGAAATTTATAAAAGGACAACAAGGAGTCAGATCCTTGTCACTGACACCAGGTGCTGTCCTGCTAGGCCTTCTTATGCATCTTGGGAAATGGGAATGGGAAAGTCGAGAGACGCACTGTCAAGCTCAGTTGCTCAAGCCTAAGGTGTGCACCTGAACCCTAGCAACAAGGGGTCAGAGAGGAGGGAGGTCCCATCAGTGAGTTTAGGGTCCTGGTTTAGGGGCGGGGTACGCGGTAAGGCGAGCAGAGTCCGGAAACCCAGGCACAAGGCAGGGGACGCTCTCCTTGGAGCCCACTACAGGCAGCAGGGGAAAACGGGCGGCCTGTTTCCCCCACACTGTCCTCTGTTCTCTTCCAGATGCGAAACCAACCCGCCCTGCCTCTGAACTCTCCCCTAGAACACATCCTCAAGAACAGGTCAGCATTTGACCCCAAACCCTAAAGAAAAAGAGATTAGTCTTCTTTTGCAATACAGCATGGCCCCAATACCAACTGGGGAACCAGGAGGCCTGGCCGGAGAACGGAAGCCTTAATTTGAGCACCATTTTCCAGCTAGATCTTTTCTGCCGTAATCAGGGCAATGGACCGAAGTCCCATATGTCCAAGCCTTTGTGGCCTTAAGGGACAACCCAGACCTTTGTAAGACTTGCATAGACCTGTTTTTCTGGTCCCAGGAAAATGGATCAAGGTCCCGTACACCCACGTCTTCATGACTCTCAGGGATGACCCTAAGCGATGTACAGCCTTTAAACTACATCTTGAGATATTAAAAACCACTGTCCTTATTTACAAATGAAGTCTTTACAGGGCCAGAGGTATGGATCCAGAAACAATTCAAAGCCCATCAAATCTCATCTGGACCAGCTTTTGAAATGCAAGTTTCTAAAAGGTAACCCTATTCAAAGGAAAGAACCATAGCCATCTAAGCAGATCAAATTAACCTATTTCAGTTATTAAAGACTGATGGCTAGACAAGTCTTAAATTCACCTACTTTTGGGCTTTCATTACTACAAAAGCTAAAAAATAAATTTGGAGCTGTTAATGAATATCTTATATTTTATTAGATCTCTCTCTTAAAGGTATAAATTTCTAAAAATTGTAAAATATATTTGCCAATCAAAATAATACTAATTGCTATTTTTAGGTGTCACTAAAAAAAAAATAAGGTTTCTACATGTTAAAAAAATTCAAATTAAGTTGAAAGAACCTGTATGGTTTAATAATAAAAGGTATAAAATATAAAGATGCATAATTGAAATTAAGTTGCTCTAAAGATCGTTGTTTCTGAATGGGTAAAAAGGTTTGTAACCCTCTCTCCTTATGCAGAGGTGATAGGGGCGCTTATAATTTCTAAAGACTGAGCACCTGAATTAATCTGAAATATAGTTATACTACTTATAAAGTTGTAGAACACATATCCTTATGTAAGCAGGGATTTAAGGTTTTTTCCTTAGGCTTCTTTCTCCTAGGCCTTTGCACCCTGCACTCCCCTTGATCCCTGACTGAAGCAATTAAGGAGGTGGTCCGGCTGTGAATGGGTTAAGATATCGCCTTATCGAGACTAAGAGGCATGGCCGGGCTGACCTAACAATGAGTCAAGGTATCACCTTATCGAGACATCGCCAGGCGACCAAGATCAGATGACTTCCAGGACTGCACGTAGCTGCATTCCATCCCAGCCTCAGTTTGCCCCATATAACCCGATCCCTCAGGCCACTCCTTAAGACAGGTTTTGGATGCTTGTATGCTCCCTGTCGTCTTGCTCCCTGTCAATAAATGCCTTGTATGATTCACCCCTGCCTCTGTTGAATTGGATACAGCGACAGGCAGCCCGAGCCCCACGGGTTCCCTGGTAACAGGGGCTAAGGCAGGGAGAGCAGATGTGAGCCTCCAGTCACACAGACACTCTACTTTGGTGCCCCTGAGGTGGGGAGCAGGAGAGAGGAAGAAAAGGGTGTTTTAAATAAAACTCCTTCTTTCCCTTCAGCTGATGCACGATTTTACCCCAAATTACTTTCAACCCTTTCTCCACTGTGTCAAACATGCAATGTGTGTGTGTGTGTGTATATGTTTTGTTTTGTCTTCAAACTTTATATTTTTGTTAGCTCCATTTTCCTTTCTTATTCCTCTCTGTTCCCAAGTAAAACCATTTACAGAAATCAAGTGTCTTAAATAAGTGATGCTCAGAGCTCCAGGTTGGGGGTACCCCGTGGGGCAGGGTGGATCCTGCTCTTCTCCTTCCTGGGGCTCCTCGAATCTTGGCTGCAGAGGTCGAGCTCCTCAGTAGTTAGGAGCATGAGCCGTGCCTGGGTTTGCCGCCCAGTCAGGCGAGCTTTCTACCAGAGAGCTCCCCACCCCCTACTTTCTAAAAGCGCAGGGCCCATCCCCGAAAGTTCAGTAGTGGGTGTGGGGACACTCTGTCCTTGCCTTGTGTGTTAGGGGATTACAGTCAGGCTGAGGTGGCCCCAACTGCAATATCTTCCCATCACTCATGGAAGAGGCAGCCTCCTAGGGGAGGTTCCACCCCCACCCCTCTTGAGAATGTCACCATGCTGCTTCTGGTGACAGCAACAGCAAGTCCTAACGCTGAGAGACAGAGCTGAGGCATTCATGGTGAAGAAAGGTGCCCCCCTTCCTCCTTCCACAGACGGTGATGCTCCCTGTTAGCAAAGGCCTTCCCCTCTTCCAACCAATAGCATAAGAGGATTTTCAAAGGAAAACAAGGCTTGTGACCTCCCTGTTCATTAGGCTCTGGACGAAACCAAATGGAACAGGAAAGGACTGTGGTTCTTACATCAAAGAGCAAAGGCAACATGGTCACACCACATGGAGCAGCCCTCCCCAGGCTCCTGCAGTGGGCGTTGCTGGGGGTGAGAGCATCCTAACTCCCAGTCACCAGCTGACTCAGGACAAATGGATTAGGCAAGACGATGGAATCCATGCTTAGAATGAAATACCTACAGTCCACCGAAAGGATGACCTAATCATTATTTGGTATACAGGAAGCTACAAAGAACACAGAGAGAGGTGATGTTAAAACTTCCAGTCGCCCTCCACCAGAGAACTTGTGAAACCCTCCCCTAGGAAGAGCCAAGGGAAACCTCCAACCTAGGCCAGCTGGCATCCTCTTTGGTGTCCCAGGTCTCTGACATCTGCTGATCCCCTTCCGTTTCCCACACCGTTCCTTATCCCGGCAGGCTGTGCCAGGAAGGACGCAGGGAGTCAGAATTTCCACGCCATCTGCAGATAATTCTGTCTTTCTGGGGCAGAATTTTCAGCAAGTATGCTCCTACATTCCAGCAACCCTGCTTCCCAAGTTACTTCTTGACAAGTCAGACTCCCTCGGGGGGTTTATGTCCTCCACAGAGAATTTTCTTAAATGCCTTTGGTGGCTTTCTCTTGGCCAAGGAATGGCTTTTCTCTCTCTGCACCATTGCTTGGCTCCATGTGCTCCCCATTCATAAAGTGCCTCCCTGTACTTCAGTGATCTCCAGAAAACAGCTTCCCCCACTGTTCAGATATTGCTGCCTTCTGTGTGGCTCTACCAAACACCTCTGCCTGCTGTAGCACTTCAGGGTTTTAGGTTTAACTATTTCATGCCTACCATGTGTGCATTGCACAAAGATGACGTGGGAAAATCTGGCTGCTTCTTGTAACTGTTAGCAGTAGCTACCACTTACTGAGCATATACTATGTCCTAGGCATTATGCTAAGAGATTAACATATGTTATCTCTAGTCCTTACAGCAAAACTGTAAGGTTAGCATCATGATTCCCATTTTATAGATGAGGATACTGAATCTGAGAGAAGTTACATAACTTGCCCTGGATCACAGAGACTGTAAGTGGCAGAGGTGGGGCTTGAACCCAAGTCTGCATGATTCAGAAGCTTGTACTCTTTTCCTTTCCGCCATTCTTACGGTCACTCAGCAGATGTTTATTGATCACCTACCATCTCCCAGATATTGTTCTTTCTTTGGGGAGCATACATCTAGCTCATCTCAACCTTCATCCTAATTATCTTGATCTGTGACAATAGAGAAGAGGGTTCCTGAAGCACACTGAGGTCCAGAACAGCAAAGAGAAGGAAAAGAATTATCTAACTGCAGGTGTTAATGTGAAATTTGCTAGCCACCAGGAGAAAAAGAAGTATTCGAGAATTACTGTAGCAGCCATATGTTTCTCGTTTACACATCCCAGGCAGTAGCTGGAGCTCCCAGGCAGAGACAGATGCAAACATGTGGGATTATGGAATTCCACTGAAATGTAATAGACAAGAGGAGGAACAGGAAAATGAGTCTTCAAGCTTAGAGACGGTTTTGCAACCTTTTTATAATTACTTGCAGTATTGGAGTTGATGTTTCTAAGAAATCAACAGCATCATCAATCCCATCTGACATAAGAGAAGACAAGAGGCTGGTAGATTGTGTGTTACTCCCTGGACATGCAGAAAATCAATAGCAGTATGAAGACCTAGGATCTAAACCTGCAGAAAAAAAATAAAATCACTGTGTCCCTTAATGGTGGGCTGTTGAAATGGCTTTAATTTTGCTGAGAGCCAAAGCAAACTTTTCTTATTAAAAACAAAGCGCACGGAGCCCTAGCCAGTTTGGCTCAGTGGTTAGAGCGTCGGCCCTTGGACTGAAGGGTCCCAGGCTTGATTCCGGCCAAGGGCACGTACCTTGGTTGCAGGCACGATCCCAGCATTAGTTGGGTGTGCAGGAGGCAACCAATTGATTGATCTGTCTCTCTCACATTAATGTTTCTCTTTCTCTCTCTCCCCCCTTTCACTCTCTCTGAAAAGCAATGGAAAAAATATCGTTGTGTGAGGATTAAAAAACCCCCACAAAGCTCACAGAAATAGAGAATTGATGTAGTGAAATCCAATAGCCATGGCTAAGACTGGTGGCCAGGCAATAAAGCAGTTAGGTTATCATACTTTAAAGGACTTCTTGGATTGGCTACTGGTAGCACTTTTCTACTTCTTCCCTCTTAACTGAATCCTGTTTTGGTTCAGATATCACAGAAATTTGTCTGGGGAAGGTGGATCCTTTCCGTGGACCTATGAAATGAGCCATGATCAACCTGATTCATTTCCTCTTTGCAAATGATGGATTTAGCACGGAGACATAACTGGAATTCTTTTAGTAGCTTCTGGAAAGATTTGTCTCTCTAACAAACAAGAAGAAATACTAAGGAGAAAGCCCAAGTCCCTGCCTACCTGACTCTGGATGTTTCTGCTTAAGGGTGTGATATACGGAGCTACAGTAGCAATCTTGCCACAATGAGAGGAGTCAATGCTGTCGTAGTGAGGGCTACAGAATGGAAAAAGAGAAAAAGCGTGGGTTCTTGGCGACTTCATTGTATCACTGAACAACCTGAAACTACATACCTGAAGATTTCCCCCCCATTTTGAAATCATTTTTATTTTTCAAATACAGTTGACATACATTATTATATTACTTTCAGGTATACACTCCAGTGATTAGACATTACCTAACTTACTAAGTGATCATCCCAGCAAATCTGGAACCCACCTGCAACCATACACAGTTATTAGAATATTATTGACTATATTCCCTATGCTGTACTTTACATCCTCATGACTGTTCTGTAACAGCCAATTTGTACTTCTTAATCCCTTCACCATTTTCACCCATGTCCCAAGCCCTCTCCCATCTGGCAACTGTCAAAATATCTGAGTCTGTTTCTGTTCTGCTTGGTTGTTTATTTTGTTTTTTAGATTCAATTGTTGATAGATATGCATTTATTGCCATTTTATTGTTCATATTTTTTATCTTTTTGTCTTCTTGTTCTTAAAGAAGACTAACATTTCATGTAATACTGATGAACTTTTTTTGATTTTTCTTGTCTTGGAAGCTCTTTATTTGTCATTTGATTTAAATGATAGCTTTTCTGGATAGAGTAACCTTGGTTGTAGGTCCTTGCTTTTCTTCACTTTGAATATTTCTTGCTACTCCCTTCTGGCCTGCAAAGTTTCTGTTGAGGAATCAGCTGACAGTCTTATGGGTGCTCCCTTGTAGGTAACTAACTGCTTCTCTCTTGCTGCTTTTTAGAGTCTCTCTTTGTCTTTAAACTTTTGCGTTTTAATTATGATGTGTCCTGGTATGGGCCTGTTTAGATTCATCTTGTTTGGGACTTTACCCCCAGGCTGATCAGCTACAAGAACCAGTTGCAAGCACTGAACATTGATCTCCATGGAGAATCAGCTGTGCAGGGGCCTACCCCACAGAGTAGGACTTACTTCAGCGGGGTTCTGGTGCCAGCTGAGTTTGCCCCTTGAATGTGTTACCTGTGGAGGTGGTTGGGTGGTGATGCTTCGATGTGGTCTGAAGCTGTCCATCGTGTGTGCTGGCTCTGGCACCTCTCAGGAGGTGCAGGTCAAGATCAGTCACTTCCTATGTTGGGCCTGGGGCTACCCAGCATGAGCTACAAAGCGATCTGCAGATGGCTGCTACTTGTGCTGGGCTTAGAGGTGTCCCGGTGAAGCCAAGCTGCAAACCAAGGCTGGCTACTGCTAGTGCTGGGGTTGGGGCCACTTAGCAAGGGGTATGGGGCTCACTGAGGCCAGATGCTGCTTGTGTGCGAGATTTTAAGAAAATCTGAAGCATGAGCCAAGAGAGGCCACTCATATGGAGAAACCACTGGAAACAGTTTGGCTGGGCCTAAAAGTTGGGTGGGACAGGGCCTGAGGGAATCACCAGGATGGGGTGAATGGTGTGAGCCAGGTTGAAGGAGTCTCAGATATGGCACCTGCCTGCCGACTCTTTAGGGGAGGGCTCATCAAAGTAACAATGGCCTCTGCCAGCAATCTGTCTGAGAGAAAGCTGCCCCCAGCTCTCTCCTTGATGCTGGATAATTTGGTTCCTCCCCATATTGTCTCTGGTGCCTTTCAAGCTGCTTCCCCAGTGCTAGAGCTCAGAGTGTGAGTCCAAGTACGTCTGTGTGTGGGCCCTTTAGGAGGAACTGCCTAGGACCCCAGCAGCCTCTGTTTCCTTCAGCCTCAATCCCTGCTGGATTTAGAGCCAAAAGCTATGGGGACTTCTCTTCCTGGCACTGGAACCCTGGGCTTGGGGGCCTGGTGTTGGGTTGGGACCCCTCACTCCTCAGGGGAGACCTCTGAAGCCAAGCTATCCCTCCTGATTTTTATCTGCCACACATGGACGTGGGACCAGCCCGCTCTGTGTCTCTGCCCCTCTGCCCCTCCTACCAGTCTTGATGTGGCTTCTTCTTTAATTCCTTAGTTGTAGGGATTTCCTTCAGCTAGATATCCACTGTTTCTGAACGATGGTTGTTTTGTAGTTTAATTGTAATTTTGCTGTGGTTGTGGGAGGAGGTGAGTGCCGCGTTTACCTGCACCACCATCTTATCTGGAAGTCTCAGAATTCTTCAGTGGTGTAAAACTGCCCTGTGGTTTTTACCACTCTGAGTTTCACCTATGATGCACTGGATAGGGAGAATCGCTTGAAGCCAACACATTACACAAGAGCAAAAGAAATGTGTCTGAACCAAGATAAGACTCTGATAATACCAGGCCCTCAGTCTGCTGGGTTACAGAGCCTTCGAAGGAATTTAGAAACTGAGCAAATAGTACATATTTATGGAGCACCTACTATGTGTCATACACTGTGCTGGGTGCTGGGGTCACAGGAGTGGACAAGTGAGGCAAGGTCACATTCTGGAAGACAGATGATAAACAAGTAAAGAAATAAGGGGAGATGAAAACATTCTTCAAACCAGTCCTGAGTGTACACCTAGGCTCTGGAATCAGATAAATCTGAATTCAAATTCCACCTCTACCACTTGCTATGACCTTGGGAAAGTGATTTAATCTTTCTAAATCTCCCTCAACTGTAAAATAAAGATAATAAAAAACTACCTCCTAGGGTTGTGAGGATTAAATAAGCAAAGAAACTCACTGTAAAGTGCTTTACATGGAGCCTGGCATACAGTCAGTTTCTCTAGATTCTAGATCATGACGATGGGGGTGATGATGGTCACCCTCACCCTCATTCTCATTGTCATAATAATTTGTGCCAGGCACTGAGAATGTCAAAAGATGAACAAGACATAGACCCTGCATTCAAGAAACGTGGGAGGCAAGAATTCAGATTTGGCTATAGATCAGTCAAAAGTTAGGCAATGAATTAGGCAAGAAACAAAAGAATTCCTCTGGTAACCAGGGATGGGGTAGGCTAGGCCCCCTGTCTCCCCTTTTCTCCCACACATGTTTTATAACCATTATCCCCTTTTCCAAGAAGGGAAGAAATATTCTGAATGATTGCTGCTCTTCTTTTACAGACAGCCACTGTTCCCAAGAGAATCAAGTGGGCTTTTTCTTTCTCCAGTGAAGTGAAAAGTATAGGACACGTATGTCTGGGTGGCACTTACCAGTCTGAGTCTGTGCAAACACACACAGATCTTCCCATAAGTGACCTCACCAAGCCCTGTCTCTCTTCCTTCACCCTCTCAAAATCATACCCCCTTAATATGTTTAGTATTCTTTAATTGACTATTAACTGCCATATTTAGCTATAAACTACAGATAAACATTGACTAATCAGGTCCCCACACCCACACACATACCCTCACCCTTAGAAACATTTCCACCGATGGTCACACGAACCACTGAACACTCTCTCACCCTTGGAGAGCATCTTCCCACAGGCTTGCTTACACACTGGCTTTTTATCTGCACTCTCAACTCTTAGATGGGAATTTCATTAACAAAAGAAGGGGAGGGGAAATCAGGAGGAAAGTATAGATGCAGGGGGAAAGAAATGACAATAGTTTTGAAAGGGACCTAAAATTGTATCAATCCTAGCCTGAACCTCCCTTAAAACTGCTCTTTATTTGTACATTCTGTGCCTGAAAACAAAATAACTTCTCATTGATTGGGCAATTGTCCAGGCTCTTAGCTTGGCACCCAGCCCCCAGAGCTGTGAAATCAGCCTCACCAAGCCTATGCTTTGAAATGAGAAAACATCTAACTGGAAGCCCATTCAAAAGAAGGAACTTGGCACATGGCTCCAGGGTCCTGTGTGTCTCCTCTCGGCTGCACCCTCTCGTCCCATCTCGGTGTAGAGTCTCATTGGGCTGAGAAATAGATCAGGAACAAGAAGGCAGTGCCCAGAAAGTTCCCTGACTCTCAGAAGTCACCGCCTGAGTATGAAACCTGAATAACCAGAAGAGACGTAACCTCGGCACACTTTCAGTTGCTTTCTTCCTGCCCACGCTGCAGGCTCTTCAGGTCCTTGCTTGAGAGGGAACTCACGGCGTAAATAACGTGCCGTCAACAGCCCTGTCAGGCAGCCCAGCTATTTAAGCAGGCTGGCATCGGAGCGCCCAGCTTCCCCAGCCAGCTTTGCCACCTTCCACGTAAGTCACTTTCAGGGGGTTGCGTTTAATGCAGAGGGATGAACTCTGTGCAGAAGCGACTGCAGTGCTGTAGGTCCCGTATCTGCTGTTCTGCTGGGACAGGCGGAGGGGGTATGCGGGAGAGGGCGGGTTAGAGCTGGTCCCACAGAAGGCTGCGGTGTGGGGGATGCCAGGCCCTTGTAAAACGTGCGTGGAGCAGAGGTGGGCTTGGACGGAGCAAGGGGCTGTCTCTGTTGGCCTTTTGGCCAGTAGGTGAGATATTTTTCTCACTCTCGCCTATCTCTGAGAGTCACTTTGAAACCAGCGCCTGTATGACTGTGTCGGACTGCATGTGAATTTATCATTTGAAGTTGATAACGCTATTCTCCATCTCAGTCTAAAATCAGACATAATATCATTTAAAAATTGTGTGTGTGTGTGTGTTCAATGTAGTGGGGAAGGGGAGGAATCTCTGGACCAGGTAGAGGTGGCTTGACTGTAAGCCTGCAGTGCTATTTATTGTTACTTCTGGTTCTCATAATACTTATCAGTTATGAAAATGAAAATATCGATCTTGTGTGAGATGAAAAGGAATCTGTGCTCTGGGGGTTTGAGGAAATGTGGGGTTGTGATATTCGAGCACAGTGGTGTCCAGGTAAACTGTTAAGTAATGTGGAATAAGAATTATTGACTAAAAATGGACCACACACCACACAGCTTAGGTGAGGCGGCCTTAGAAGAGGAATGCAGAGAGCGCCCATGAGGGAGCAGTCCGCTCGACAGGGTCTGCGGTGTATTTAGCTAAGAAGGGTTAGTTTAACCGGGCCAGGCAGAGACAAAATAAAGGCACCCGGCAGGAGGGAAGGGAGAGAAGGGGAGCAGATAGAGGATTTATAATTAGACACCACCGTCCCCAAATGCATATAGGAACACAATAAGGAATAAAGCATGACATTAATTCCATAGTTCCTCCCTTGGGTCAAAAACCTGTGACTAAGATTAAGAACCTGGTGAAAGCCAAGAGCCTTTCGCAGGTCGTCCCACAGCCCCCTTGTCCCCAGCACACACCGTGATGTTGGTTTCCTGGACCACCAGAAGTCCAAACCCTAAATCAGGACCTCTGGTTGAAACCAAGGCTTTATTTTTTTTCACTGAGCTGAAGCTGCTCACTAGGAACCTGCAGAGATGTCGTGGGAAGTTGAGACCCTTAACACGGTGGCTACTTTTAGCCACCAAACTGAAGCTCCGTCGTAAAGTCATAAAGGTCTGATTTCAGTCAAGCAAATGATTAAGTGGCTGCTCTGAGCAAAGAGAAGTTGGGGGCCAGGAGGAAGAGGGAACAGTGAAAGGTGGCTCCTGTTCTCAAAGAGCTTGATATCTAAAGTACAAAAACAAAATGATCAGAGGCCAGGCAAAAACACAGTACATACTGTGTGATTCCATTGGTATGCAATGATAGAAAACGCCAACTAATTGATACTAACAGAAAACAGGTCAGTGGTTACCTGGGGAAGGAGGGCGGGGGGAGGAGGGTTGGGAGGGTTATCAAGGCTGGGGATGGTGGATATGTTCACTATTGTGACTGTGATGACCGTTTCTTATAAGTGAAAACATCAGATTGTACACTGTAGACACTGCAGCATTGTATGCCAATTAAACCCCAACAAACAATAGTTTAACAATATACATATATTTTTTTAATCCTCACCTGAGGGTATTTTTTCCATTGCTTTTTCAGACAGAGTAGAAGGGGAAAGAGAGAGAGAGAGAGAGATGTGAGATGTGAGAGAGACACGTCGATTGGTTGCCTCCTGCATGCACCCTAACGGGGGTACACGCCTTCGGCTGGAATCAAACTCTGGACCCTTCAGTCCAAGGGCCGAAGCCCTAATCACTGAAGCAAACTGGCTAGGGCACAATATATCTCTTTTTTTAATCATTAAAATCATCTCTAACAATCAGCCTATGCAACATACTGAAAATAAAAAGTGAGTATGTCTGGGAAAAAATTAATTCAATAAATAAAGTAGAGAAGCAGACCATCAGAATTGTGGACTTTTGTAGAACTGGGAGGGTCCCAAAGACCATCTAACTCAATTTTGGACCTGGGACTGAGCCCCACCCCAACCAATTAAATCAGAACCCCTGGGTGTGTAGCCTGACATTGTTTTTTGAAGCTCTCCAAGTGATTCTGATGTGAAACCCAAACCCCTCACTTCACAGGTGAGGACCGTGAGGCCCAGAGGGGGGGTCTGCTCCTCGCCACTGGACCACGTGCCTCAAGGTCTAGGAAGGGGAGCAACAGGACCTCAAAAAAAGAGAGACCCCTGAAGCCATCGCTTCTGGGTCCTCAAAACCACACTTCCAGCTCTAGCTAGGATAGGGTATGTAGTGTGTTTCAGGCACATTCTTGGAACCCAGACATGCTCTGGGGCGGCCAAGCGGAGGAATTACTCAGAGCCTCAAAGGTGCATTATTTAAGGATTGTGCTAACGCATGAGAAGGGGTGATAAGAAAGGATGTTTCAAAACTAAAGCTTCCTTTTGTTCCCTACATAATATCTGGTATAAGCCAGAGGATTATAATTACTAAAAGGAATCGTGGCTGACGCACCAGGCACTCCGCTCTGGAGGACAGCCAAGCTGTTCTTTCAGGAACTAGCCTGAGTTCTCAGCATTGGGATGAGTCTATTTGGCACTACAGGGTCTTTTCAAAGTGATTTCCAGATCTCAACACCGGGCAGAAGCGTGAGTGGGTGGCCTCTGCTCTTCCTGTCTGTCCCTCACCTTGGCACCTATGTGGGCACAGGGATGCCCATGTTGTACGTAGTTTCCCATCTCTCCTCCAACCCAAACGTGCCTGATTTCTGGAGTTTCAGCTCCTCAAAGTTTTGCTTACCCATTTCTGGAAAACTAATTAAAGTTATGATGTTAATAGACAATAATTGTATAATGAGTTATGTCTCTCCCTGGAATATTAAATAGGTTCCAGCAAGATAAGGCATCTGAGAGTTCTTCAAAATGTTATATAAATATAATTACCGTTTGGTACAATCGGGAAAATCAAAGTTTCAGGCAAAATTTAGAATCCCTCCTGGTCAGATTCCAAGCAACTTGCTGGGGGAAAATATACCAAGATTGGGGGTTTTCAGTAGAATTCCTCAAATCAATCCCATAGGGAATTCCTTACAGGATGTGGGCCCTTGAGAGGTTTCTTTTTCTGAATTGGTTTATTTTTTGTTGAATGCATTCATCCTCATAGGAGATGCCTGCATTTAGCTTATCTTTCGGGGGGGGGGGGGAAGGAAAGCCACCTTAAGGTTACTAAAATGTCAAGAAATTCTTCTCACAGGGCTTTATAAATATTACCTGGTTCCTTCTCTAGAGCAGAAGGCTGCCCCTGGTAGAGCAGTTTTCCCTGCCATGGTGACAAGGAACCCGTTCCTGCAGCCTGGGGCAAGGGGTCCCCTCAGTTCCTGCCACTCTGGGCCCTTGACAGCCCTTTCTTCCATTGGCGAGCTGAGAATGCCACAGCTCCTGTTGGCAAGTGGCAGCTGCTTGTGGCACCTCCCGCCTCTGGAGAGGGGCGTGGCCAGGTGTGTCATTAACCTCCCTCTGGGCTGAAGCAGAGTCGCAGGCGGCCGGAGCCCAGGACGCCGGGCAGCCAGAGGGCACAGTCCATACTGGTGAGAGCCACAGCAAGGAGGGCAGGGGAAGGTAAGCTGGGGGGACGAGGGACAGGGGACTCAAGCTCTGGGGGAAAGGGTTAGGCTGCTGGTGTCAGGTTGGTGGCCAACTCTGGTTTCATGCTGCTGTTTGGAAGCCAAATGTTTCCTCTTCTTGCCATTCAAAGTTTCACCAAAATTATAATAATAATGATGTTAATTATAATAATGATAATAATTTTCTTTAAAATGTGAGTGACAGGTTTCCACAGCTGATAAAATAGGTTTGAATAACTGGCAAAATTTCTGCCTTCTTTGGATGACTTTTCTTTGAACATTTCCCCTCACCTTTGTCTCCAAATTATTTCTTTGTGGAATGGCTTAGTTCACATAGACATTTTTTAAGGCTTTGTCATAACCTAACCCAGATAAATTTTTAGGAAATGTTGATTGCCTCTTCACATTTGTAAAGTTCCACGTGAATGGGGATGGTGGACAGGGCTGTGCAAAGATGAAACTGTTGGCAGAAGGGTGAGCTGTGGGCTGGAGTGATTTATAAAGCTCTAACCTGCCCATTTAAAAACCAACACCTGCCAGGCCAGCATGGGCCAGCGGTTCAGCATCGACCTAGGATCCAGGGGTCGTGGTTCAATTCCCAGTCAGGGCACATGCTTGGGTTGCGGGCTCGATCCCCAGTAGGGGGTGTGCGGGAGGCGGCCAATCAATGACTCTCTCATCATTGATGTTTCTCTCTCTCTCCCTCTCCCTTCCTCTCTCTGAAATCAGTAAAAAATATTAAAAAAACACACAAACAAAAACAAAAAAGCCACACCCGAGGAGCCTGAGGCAGCCCCTGGATCTGAGGCACCCATGCTGTCTGCTGGCCTTGGGTGGGCTGGTGCAGAACCGGCTTGAGGCTGCAAATAAAAGGGATTCTCCTGATACACCAAGTGGGGGTTGGGGGTGCGGGGATGGCGGCATGTGCTCTCTGCCGGGCCCTTAGCCACCTCTGCCTTTCAATGACCCTGATGTGGATTTGTCATTCCAGCCTTATTGATTCTGAACACACGTGGGTTTGGGGTGTGTGAGAACACAGGCAAGCAGGAACAGGTCAGGTTGTCCTTTTTATTTGCTGGGAAACTGCCTTCGTGGATCTTTATGTTGGATCCTTCCACAGAACCCCAGTGTAGACAAGTCCTGGCAGAAGATGGCCTGGCTTGGGGAGCAAAGTACGGGGCTGGGGATCAGGAACCCGGGTTTTATGCAGCTCTAACTCAGCTGTAATGGAATTTTAAAGCAGGAGGGAGCCTGAAAGATCAGTTGTCCAGTGGATTATTAATAGCACCCCCTTTCATTCTCAAAACTGCCTGGCCTGAGCAATGAACTATGTGTCTCCTATGAACACAATTCACAAGAGAGTAAAGTGAGTTGCTCTACATTTTAGGATTAGTTAGTAGCTGAGCTGACTCTGGAACCCAGGCCTGCCCATGCCCCATTCTGGCCTCTCTTCCAAGTCGCTCGCTCCTGCCATGACTCAGTTTCCTTATGGGAACCATTGTATCTGTATTGCGCAGACAGAATGCTGGTGTATTTATATTGTCCTGCCAAAAAAAAGTTCAGTATGAAAGCTGGGGAAACTATTCATCACAAAGGCAAGTTACTCTGTTTGCTTCAGGTTCTAATGTTAGCTTATGGCCATGGTGGATAGCGATGGAAGCTCTTTTAAAAGTAGAGAAGTTAATTTTCACCATCCTCAAATAATTTCTTGTAATTTGCTTCCGGTAGTTTTGATAAAATGTTGACCAAACATGAAAACCCTTCTAGATCTTTCAGAACCGCTTTGTCCTTTTATGTTAAAAATAAAAAGAAAGGCGCCCTGGCTGGTGTGGCCCAGGTGGTTGGAGCCTTGTCCCATGCACTGGAAGGTCATGGGTTCGATTCCTGGTCAGGGCACATACCTAGGTTTTTGGTTCAATTCCTGATTGGGGCACGTGTGAGAGGTAATAGATCTTTCTCTCTCTCTCCCCCCCCCTCTTCCTTTCTCCCTCCTTTTCCCTTCTTCCCTCTCTAAAAATCAAGAATCATAACAGTAATAAAATTTTAAAAATTAATAAATAAAAAATAAAAACACAGCCCAAAACAACCTAAGGCAGACATCTATCAGTTCTAATCTCTTAGTGCATATTGGGCAGGAAACTAACGCCGCTCATTCTAGCTATTAGATCTAGATGGATTATGATTGAAGTTTCCTAGAATTCTTAAGGACCTGACAGATCTGCTTAGATAGTCAGCCTTTGTTGATGTATTTTCATGTCCTTCCTGTGCGGTTTCTCCCTATGGAGGTTTACATAAACAATCTTCTCTAGCTCTTATAACTCCCCACTCCTTTCCAAAGTTCTGGTCTACTGGTGCCCAGGAGTGAAATGTGTTTTAGGAAAAACTTTAATTCAGTAACCGAGGCCTGGGAGTGTTTACGCTTTATTACGCCTCCCTCACACGCTGCCTGGGGAGCGGCAGAGCGCTGCCTGGAGGTGGCGGGAAGAGGGTTTATGAAGCAGGAGTGCAGAGAGCAGGAGCACCGTGCCCGATTCAGGTTCCAGAATTTAAAAGGGAGGGGACTCCTTGGAATAGGTTAACAGGGCTCCTCGACGGCTAATTAATAAGAAAGCCAAATCTGTAAGGAACAGCAAGAGGGCCTGAAGTTATTTCACTTGGAGAAGAAGGGGCTAGAAAGTCATTTGATGGGTGGTGTGGAAAAGCATGGAGGGTGGTCATGGAGGTCAACGGCCAGTTATTCACCCTGCCCTTTGGGGGGGGAGCCCAGTGATTGGTGTAAGCTGCAGCATGAAGGGTATTAAGTGAGCCATGGAGTAGTCCCCCATCATGAAAAAAATACATTGGAAAGAATTATATAGGCAAGCTCTGGAAGATGGGGCGGTCCAACAATCTTTTAATTTTTGAAGTCTTTCCTTTTTTTTCAATTTAGGCTCATGTTGAGTTAACATATTTCTTAATTTATAATACACAAGACCCTTCTTAAGTTTTACATCTCAATCTATTTCTTTTCTTTTTTTTTTTTAATATATCTTTATTGATTTCAGAGAGAGGAAAGGAGAGGAAGAGAGACAGAAACATCAATGATGAGAGAGTCATTGATCCGCTGCAGCCCGCAACCCGGCATGTGCCCTGCCAGGGAATAGAACCCCAATCGCCCGGATCCTAGGTCGATGCTTAACCACTGAGCCACGCCCGGCCGGGCAACACCATATTTTTAAGCTACCCATGTGGCTGATTATATTTCTAATATTTCTAATGCATTGTTTCTAACTGCTTTTAATAACCTGCTATTTATATACACTCTCTGCTTACCTAATCCTCTAGTGTTGGACGTTTCTGCTGCCTCCAGTTCCCATAAATAATTCTGTAATGAATATCTTTATACATACACTCACCTGCCCTTTAGATCTAGTTGGTAGGAGACAGGTAGGGAAAGGGGTGAGCTAGATGGCCTATACTTTCTTTAAGGAATAGGGAATATTGAATTGTCCATGAGAAATGGAGACACACGATATCACAAGTTCTAGTCTAGTATTTCAAACATTTAGAAGTTTCTCTGAATTCTTTAGTGCTTTACTAGGACTTTAATAGTGCCTGAAATAATTTTCTGGAACTTAAAGAGAGTGATATCCCCCTCTCAGTGCTACTTTCTTAAACTTGAACTAGTCAGTTTTAGAAGCATTTAATTTCTCCATATTGGTCATTCATTACTGTGGCAAAGCAAACAAAATGTTCTAAGAAATCGTATTAGTTATAAGATTGAGGTTTCTAAAATGTTTCCCTATTTTAATGATTACAAAACCTGCTGTCATTTGGTTGCCCAACGTTACATCCTGAGTCACTGGGGAAGCTGGATTAGAACCTTAATAATTGTGCTTTGTATAATTTCAAGTGCTATTTATAAACATAATCCATCTCATTGAACCCTACAGCAACCCTGTGAGATAGGTGGGTGTAGGATTATAGCTTCAAGTGTAGGTGAAGAAATGAAGGTTCAACGCAATTAAGTGAGTTGTCCAAAGTCACTTGGAGACTGAAGTGATGTTGCTGAAAGGAAAGTGCGGGTCTTCTAAGGGCTCCAGCCAGCTGCCTTTGGCAACACTATGTCTGATACTCAGAGAAACAATCTACTGCAGGTTCAGAGTTGTCCCCTGAGCTGGACTTTCTGGTGTATCTGTCCTTTTCAATGATTTTGTGATATTAATGAGTAGTTTAGAGCTGCAGAGCCTCTGTTTGTCTCATTAATTGAACACCTGTTCATAAAAACAACTCAATAAGGCCCATGTAACTGAGTCACATGGCAACAAGCAGCATGCATGGTTGGACTTTGGCATAATCTGCGGTTCTACAAAGTACCAGGTGTGTATCATTTTATCCATTACCTAATTACAGTCATAAAATAATAATGGTCGTTGGACCATAAAAAAAAATAATTGATTCAAGTATATTTTTACGAAGAGTCTTTTTTGTACATTTCACAATGTGCAAACAACCGGAGGAAATCAGGCCTGCTTGCATTAGGCAGGCCTATGAAAGGGCAGCCTAAACATCTACTGATCATGACATGCAGTACCATGAAGGTCTAATTGCGGTTCCTCACTAAGCAATTAGGGCTTGGGCAAAAGTGTCATGGAACCCAGCATACACTTAAAAAAAAATCATGATGACATGTCCCCAGGCTTACAAATGAACAGCCCATTTCACAGTCAGGCCCTGGGAATGAGAACATTTTCAGAAAGAAACTCTATTTTTTAACATTCTAAAGTGACTGAATGGCTGCAGAGCATTATGACAGTTCTAACTACTTGATTTCCAATGATCTATGTGTGGCTTGTCTTTATTAGATTTTTAAAATACCATACTGATTTCTGTCATCAATACTTAAGTTTGTGAGAACCCCTCCTCTTCCCTACCCTACAGTCTATTGGTCTAATTAATCTAATTAATGCGTTCCTAAATAAAATATAATTAGGAAGCTAAAAGGGTGACCAAAAATTAACATATGCTAAAACATAAAAAGAATATTTATTACTTGTCATTTTGACTTACTTGTGCCATTTTTTTCTCTCCACAAACTGTTTAGAAAGTTGATCTTTTTGTTATCTCTTCTAAGCTTAGTAGTGCAAATTTCTTTGGATGTTTAATGGTTTTCTTTAGAAAATGCTGAGATCGCTGCCCCCTCCATAGCAGAAATCTATTAGTCAAATTTGTTGGTGTCCTAGGGCATCAGACATTTTCAAAGAGGAGATCTGATCGTTCATTTACTTCACAAGTCTCACCTCTCCTGCATTATCTAGTTTGAAAAGCCCTGCGCACATGGCTGTGCTCCATGGACATCTCTAGTACAAGCTGTTTTTTCTTCCCCTTTGTTTATATTTGATCATAGGACTGAACAGTGTTTGGGATGTAATTGATATTCACACTTACTAAGCATTAGCACAACCATACAATACCCAAAGCAGGCAGAGGCCCAAGCATTATTCATCCTACCAGACAAATTTCTACCCTACGTATTCAAACTGCGATAAAAATGAAAGGTCAGGAAATCTGAAACCATCCCGTAGCCTCCTTACTTTTAACTGTGGCAGTGTTGCAACAATATGCTTTCGCAAGAGTAAAAAACAACCTCCTGTCTGTTACTGTGGTTCTGTTCTCTAAGATCCTAACAGACCCGCATCTTGCTCATCTGTAACAGCATTACAGGTGCCTAAATTCAACAGGAACATTTTTACCATTCTATACCTAAGTGGGAAATTTAACAGTTTACAGATAATAAGGGGACCAGATGTCCAGGTTTGCCTGGGACACTTGTGATGTGTGCCTGGTATCTTGGTGTGATTATTCATAGCACCCCTTTTAAACTTAGGTGTTCCAGGTTGGATGACAAATTGTATGTTCATGTTAATTTAACAGATAGGCTGACTACTAAAAAGCACATTGGCTCAAAATGTTTCATGGGCTCTTTAGTTGTCCTCTGAAGTAGAAACCAGGCACAGAGTGTTTGGCAAATCAGGCACATGGCCTAGAATGGACCACTGTACTACGCCCCTTTCTCAGGTCAATGACATCAGTAAACTGTTGGTGAGAAATAACACAATAAATGAAAACCTGGGCCATTCTGATCATCAGAATTCTAGAGGAGAAATGATCTCAGCCCAGCCGGGCGTGGCTCAGCGGTTGAGCATTGACCTAGGATCCAGGAGATCGGGGTTCGATTCCCGGTCAGGACACATGCCCGGGTTGCGGGTTGCAGCCAATCAATGCTCTCTCATCATTGATGTTTCTATCTCTCTCTCTCTCTCCCCCTCTCTCTCTCTCTCTCTTTCTCCCTCTCCCTTCCTCTCTCTGAAATCAATAAAAACATATTTTTTTTAAAAACCACTCATTTCTCTAAGCCAAATTTTAATTACAATTGCTTTTTCTTCAGTATTTGCTATCAAAACAAAATGATTTCTTATTAAATTTCACCAGGATATGAACAGGATTATTTTTTACTTTTTTTTTTTTTTAGTAACAAATATGTAGAATTTTAGTTACACTCCCTTTTGTGGGTTAGCCTGGGATTCTACCTACAATTTATAATGTTCTTTCCAGAGAAAACTCTTTCTGAATTCCAAACAATCATCATAAAGATAGACCTTTGTATACTATATTATTAACATAATGTCATCTTCCAATTACGTCTATACCAGTTAAAGGAGAGCATGTGGGGGAAAGAAAGCCAGCCAGGCTAGCGGTGCTGGTGACATTAACTGGAATCACTGGCCTGTCTGCGTAGCTGGGTCAGAGCTGTCTGGTCACCGAGGATGAGAAACATGCCACAGGGAGGGAGATGCTGCTCCCAGACCAGCCCCACCCCACAGGGGAGCCAGAGCAGACACAGGACACCATGTGACTCCTGTCCAGGTGGCACCACATTGCTTTACTGCCTTTCTTTCCACAACCACTCATCAAGGCTCTTCTGTCTGCATAGCTACACAGTACAAGGAGGAAATATAGTGTAGTGGTTAATAACACGGTTGCATGAGCTGGACTTGCTGGGTCTGAAACTGGTTCTGCTACTCACTAGATTTGTATTTGGGGGAAGTTGTATACATCTCCTTGGGAAGGTTATATAAGTTTTCACCTGCATCAGTTTCCATATGTGTAAAATGAAGACATTAAAAGTGCCTATTCCTCTGACGATTAAATGAGTTAATGCATTTAAGACATTTATAGGACTGTGCCTGGTACATAGTAATCATTCAATACATATTTTGTTGTTAATAACAGGGGTGAGGTTTCTGTATGCAATTCAGAAATATGAATCAGCTCTGTGCTGTTTGGGGCAGTGAGGATCAAAAGATATTAGAAGGCTGGAAAGTTATTTCTTTCAATGTTATGTTTTGGTTTTGAACATGGCCAGTCCTGATTGTTGGAAACACAGAGCAGTGTCTTCCTAACTTATGTCCTAAATCAAGTCATGCCAGATGGCATTGGTTAAGTTCAGTTTAACAGACATTTAATGAGTACCTATTAAGTGCCAGATACTTCTAATGAATGCTGAGAGATGTAAACGTATAAGAGGATGACATAGCCCTCATAGGAGAACATATAATTTGGTGGGAAGACAGGCCCATGAACAAACTATTTCAAGAGAATTTCAATATGGTCATTGTTCTCACAGGCCAAGATGCCTAGAAAAATCTACTCACCAATTTGTCGTATATTTGTTTCTGCTTATTTTTAACTTTCTCACTACTCATCTTCTTTCCTATTCATGCTTCCTCGTAAGAGAGAAGGATAAACTGGGGAGTGGAGTGGAGGGCTGAGCAGGAAACCACTATTTTAGTGAAAATGCCAATAGCTCAGCTGAAATCAATGCGCCATGGAGAAGTGCTAAGGAGAAAACATGCTTAAGACATGACCCCCCCTCCCCTTGTTAGTCTTGAGAGGTCCCACCCAGGGACACATCTTCTAATGATGCAATATATATACAGCATTTGATTTTTAAAAGAAGGGTTCTGATTTCAACCACTGTGCTTCACCAGTCCAGAAAGCTTACAGAAAGGGCCTGTAACCCAGCAAGAGTGAACTTATAAGCTGTTCTGACCAGCTGGCTACCCAGGAGATGCCCCATTGAACATCTAGCTCATGCTCACTTTAAGAACAACGGTATCTTCTGTAAGCAAGCACTTCACAGCTTAGAAACGCTGTCCCTACAATAACATAGGAACATAACAATAAATCTGTGAGCTCCGCTAAGGCGCCTATTACGATGTTCCTTTTTCACATAAGAGAAAACAGATGCTCAGCAAAGTGACATTTTGAATGATTAGTCCTCAGGACTTCTAATTATTTGACCCTTTTACTCCATTAACTTAAATTTCATTTTGCTCTTAATTCTGCTGGGTTTCCTGAAACAGGGGGGCTTCTAGGCAAGAGGAAAGCGAATCTCAAGAGGAGGGCGTGGGAAGCAGTAAGCTGAATCAGCAACGACACAGAGCACATGCAGGCGGCACATCAGATCGGCAGAACTTCGCTGAAAAGAAGGCAGCACTTCATAGTTTTAAGCCTCGGATTAACTACCGAGCAATGCAAACCCAGAACAGGGCTGAGGCATCGGAAACCAAACCTCATGACATCTTTGTCTCATGACAAAACTTGGGGGCATAAGAGGTGCTTAGGATGGGATGGTCCCTGGCGACCAGCTGGAACGGCATGAATTCAGGTGTGAGCTGGCATCTTGGCCTCCCTGCCTCACTGGGTCAAGTGCAGCGTGTTCTGGGCGAACATCGTGCTTGTCAGTGAGCTGGCAGGTGGCTCTGCATGTGCCTGGAGCTGTTCCCCTGGGACAGAAGTTAAGAGCTCAGATCTTACAGCACAGACTTGAACCGATCTCCCCAATTTATCTGCACCTCAAAAAATGGAGCTAGAACGAAACTTGAAAGGGCCGATTCCATCATCTCGGTTGTCTTGGTGTCAAGCAGACACTAAGGCTTTCGGGGGGGGGGGTCTGCGAGAAGGCTGCAGCCAGAGCCAAGGGAATGAGGCTGGAGGGACCACAGTAGGTCAGCAATGGACTGGCCTGCACAAGCAAGAGCGGCTCCCCAGCCCCAATCCTTCACTAAAAGTGGCAGGCAATGACTAAAATTAGAGCTCGGTGATCCAAATAGGTGATTCAGAGATATCTTAGAATTTCTGACATCAATAGAACATGAGGAGAGTATACAGTATTTTATAGGTCTAAATCAGTCTTGATGCTAACGACCTCACAGACTGCCTTTAATGCTGTAGCCAGAAGAGAAGGTAGAATTCTGAGCCTTCCTCTGACTCTGTAGACAAGTTAGTTACCTTTTCCTGATTGCAAAACAGGACTTATTCCATTCTGATTCCTAAGAAAGGGCTGCGAGAGAAACGAAAAGCACTAATACCAACCTGCTTTTGAAGCGTAGCCCAGCACCCATGACCTGGTGCTGCAGTTGTAGCATGTGAGTGTCTTATGCAATTTTACAAGTTTATGTCCTGTTTTAAACTCACAGCCTAAGTCTCTCTCTTTCATCCCTCCTGTCTGCCCCTACACTTTTCTCCTTCTTTGTTCAGCCATGTAAAATCCATCGCTGTGGTTTTTATGGGGAGACTTTGCTATTCACTGCTTGACTGATGCAGTTGGCACAGCTCTGAGGTGCAGAATCAAGTCGGGAGCTCTGCAGAAGGGGAGATGGTAACATCTTCAACGGGGTGCAGACCAGACGGGCTGCTGTGATTAGCTTTCCATACACCTTCTGTATCGTTCTCGGTCACTCATGGAAATAACGAGCAGCCTGGGGACAGAGTCTAAATTCTCAAAAGAATACCTCAAATCTCCTTCTGGGCTGGAACAGGAAATACTTTTCCAAGTAAACAGTAAACATTTGGAACCTATTAGCCCCAAGAAGTTAAGCGGGCTGAAAATATAAATAGCTCCAAGAAGGTTTAGATATTATTCATGGTTAAAAAGAACACATAAAAATAATAGCAAAAAAATTAAAAGTTTGGCAATGCAAGTGTTGGCAAGGATACAGAGTAAAGGAAATACTACACACTGCTGGTAGAAATGTAGTTTTGTTCAACAACTTTGGAAAACAACTTACTATTATGTTGTAAAGTTTACAGCCACATGTCTTATGACCAGCTGCACTCCCTGTATATAGCCCAGATTACCCTCCTGGATGTGCTTCAGACAGCATATATGAAAATGTTCAGAAAGGCAGTGTTCATCATAGCAAAAAAAACCCCAAAACACTCAAATATTCACAAAATGAAAACAGCGCTGAATATGAATGAACTTCTCTAAATGCAGAAATATGATGAATCTTGGAAGCACATTGATGAGAAAAGCAATTCACAGAAGAATTATATGTAGTGTTACCATTTTTATACATCTCAAAAATATACAAAACTAAAAAAATGTGTTCTTTTAGGGAATCATACATATGTGATAGAACTGATTTTAAAAGCAAAGGAATGATTAATACAAAAATCAGAACCTTGGTTTCCTCTGGAGGCCGTTAAGCCAGAGGGTGGAATTGGGAAGGAAGTACAAGTAGCTTCCACAGGCCTGGTAATAATTTAATTTTTAAATTGGGCGGGATTCACGAGCATTTATTTAATCTATGCCTCATAACTTACATGTACTTTACAGATATTCTTAGATACCTAATAATCTTTGAGTGGAAAATAAAAATATTTACTTCCCTAATCATCAAGGTAGACTTGATGGAAAACAGCTCCCATCTTATCCTGAAAATGGAATTTGGTACCAATAACCGATAAAACAGAAGGCAGACCATTGGTCTGATCAAGGGTGCCTTTTTCTAAGAAAAAAATAAGAAATTTTCTAATTTCAAAGTAATAACTGTGAAAAACCAGAAAAATATCAAGAAGAAAAACTTTTAGGTCATCTGCAGTCTCACAATCTAGATATAACCACAATGTTTTGTTATATTTTCTGCCAGTTTTCTTTTTTTGCTATGTAAAATTGGAATCAATATAGCATTTAAAAATGTATTTCCCATAAAGGTTTGGAATCTTGTTTCCCTGGAGACAGCAATGATGCTGTGTGTACAAAGTATATTCATAGTCTAATGTTCAGTTTTAAGTTCTATTACATAAGTGCTAAAATTAAAGTGTAAGAAGCTTTAAATGACAACTTAACTTTTAGCATTTTCCTGGCTGGAAAAGTTAAGGAACCAGAGGACAATCAAACTCAAGGTTGCCAAATCTTTTTCACTGTGATTTTTAGCTTCTAAATCAATTATGGAAATTGGTGTGATGGGGTGGAAGAAATTTTTCTTTTGATGACCTGATTTCTTAAACTCTGATCTCAGCACAAGAATACATTTTGCTGAAAGATTTTAAAAGGGGTTTTACATTATTTCTAATTTTTAAAACCATGGAAAACTGTCTTTTGATCATTCATAATTTTAAAGGCAATTTCGCTATTCCTGACCATATATACAAAAAATTAATAGCACGCTGTTTACATTTGCCCCCAATGTGTACTTTTAAAACCTTATAGTCCTTTAAAATAACTTCAACCTACCTTCTAATTAACTGTTGCAATGATGCACAGTGTTAGAGTTAGAAGATATTTTAATGCATCTTCATAGTTACAAAGTATAAGAAGTTCTGAACATTTATAGTTGATTTTAAGGATTAAACCACAAAATCTTGTAAGAGGTGGAAAACCGTTTGTATCTCTCCAACACTGGATTCTTAAAATGTGGTCCTGATTCAAGAGATCTGGGAGGGCCTGGACATTTCTAAGGGTGGTTCAGAGGCCCAGCCAGGCATGGGAACTACTGCCCTAAGCTTAAGGACATTAACCAATCAAAAAACAAACCAACTCTCTCTTCTTTAACTAAATGGGTGTTAGCCTGGGGAGGCAGATCAATGTTCCACTCCTATTTGTGAGTTTCTGAGAGACACAGCTTGGGTGATTCCCCTCCCACCCCATGCAGAGTTGTTTAGTAAGTGATGAGTGGGAACACTTGACCCCCTTCCAAAGACCCACCACCTTTCTTGGGGAGATGGCAGCACATCATTTTTTTTCACTTAAAAAAATGCAAAATGCTTCAACGGCCCATTGCTTTCAGGAAGTTTGCAATGAACATAAAGGAAATTCAAGCTTAAGAAAATTGGAAGATGGCCCTAAAGAATGATTCATCTGCTTTTTTGCTTTTGGCCAGGTCACCATGGGACTCTGTTTATGAGGACTATCTGCCACTGATAATCTTTTTCTCTTGGTTTGGTATTAGTGGCTTTACAAAGAGGTTAGAAGGCTGGGAGAGGAAGGAGAAGATGATAAATGTGAGTCCAGAGCATCCTCCACAGGTTACCAGTTGTAGCACTTCCTGTGAGCTAGTTCATAGACGTAAACACCTTTAAAATAAGTACATTTAAAATAAACAAATAGGATTAGAGGACAAAGGTAAAGCTGTCTACCAGGCATTGGAATTAATTTAGAAAAAAGCCAGCAATTTTCATTTAACCACTTTGGAAATGTTTGTGCGCTATCTTCCGCCAGGCACAAAAGGAAACACAGCCCCAAGACAAATCACTCTTTGAAATTTTCATGAGACATTAATAACCACAGCAACAATAGAACCTGGGCTAAAATCAAAGTTTAAGAAGCTTTAAAATATTTTTAGTTCTTTTCATGTGAAATTGTTTAGACTACCTTCAGAGAAACTTTCCAACAGTTTCCTTACTGGAGAGAGTTGAGAAGCTTTATAAGGCCAAGGTCACTAGAACGATTTGGTTTTTAAGCTTCCTTTAAAAGAAAGAGAAACAAAGCAGCAGCAAGCACTTGTTAACCAGACGGGGCTGAAATGACAGTTTTGTGGAGAAGTAAAGTAGATCTGACTGTAGAGCTTAGGTCTTTCATCTTCATTTCTAGAAATCATGTTCGTTTGTTTGGTGTACCTTGAAGAAGTAGGTGCTTTCAGGTGGTCCTCCCACCAATCTCCTTAGCAGCTGGCCAAGTCCAAAGGCCCGCAGCCAACCAACCCAGGGAATACTTTAAAGTCAATGGAGGCCTACCCATGAAACCTCATACAAAGTCCCGTAACAGGAAGCCACAAAAATATAATAAGAGAAAATGCATCTGATTAAGTAGAAGAACGTTAGCCTGCCCTTGAAATATATAATAGCAATTACATTTTTAAAAAAGAGGGAAAGTACATGCATAGCAGTCTTTGCATCTGAGTCCAGGTTAGAAATCTGTGCATTTGATTAATATTTTTGAAGGACTGAGGACTCCACAAAGAAGTAGTAAACATTTTCAAGGAAGAGCAGCATAGCTGTGTCAATGGATTTAGATGGAACCTTTCTAGCTCAGGTAATAAAACCAGAGGCAGCGGTTTCCCCTCTCCTGTGTTCTTTTAGGCAAAATGAGCAGTGGTGGGTGGTTCTGGTGGGCGGCTGTGGCTTGAATTGATATCCTAACGGGGCAACCAGTGCCCATTCAAAATGGCAACAATCACCTTCCTGCATTTAGACTGTTGCCCTCATGATCTCTTCTGCCAAACTAGAGACAGAATGGCCTGTTGAAAAGGGTCTAGCAGAGCGTAGGACTGAAACGGAAGCCAAGGCTTTCCATTCTAGGGTGCTGGTCACTAACTGGGCAACATTGGAAAAGTAAGTCTTCCTGGGCCTCATTTTCCTGGGCTGTCACAGGAGAAAACTGGAGTTAATCTCCAAGGTTCTCTCCAGCACTGAAGTTCCGTGTCAAAGAAAGGGGGAGATCGGTGCCAACAGGAGAGGAAGCATTTCTGACCTGGCTGGGCCCTGTCCTGACTCAGCACTGTCACAGCCATCACCGCTACAGATTTTTAGTGGGGGGAACACAGAGCTCCCTAAAAATACAGGGAGATTTTACAGTGACCTGACAAGTGGCTTGAGCCCAAGATTCTCTCTTACCCGAAAGCCTCTTCAAATGACCTAGAGGAGAGGTAAAGGCATTTATTTAGGGAGCCTGGGATGCAGGTCCCGGTAGAAAAGGTACAGGTAACATTATTCAGGCAGTTCAGTGGAGGGTGGCTCTTCCCGGGCACAAACCACATCAGAACATGCTCAGGATTGTAGCCGACGATGTTGCAATTGTCTGTTAGGACAACAAACCAATGCGATTCCCACACCTGCGCTAGTCTTTTACTGTCAGCAAGGTCAAGTCCTGACCTGTTCCTACCAAATCCATAGCCAAGGTCTTGAAGGCTCTAACTTACACCTCCATACAGATATGTATATATCTCCACTGGTTTCAGAGAGAGGAAGGGAGAGGGAGAGGGAGATGGAAACATCAATAATGAGAGTCACCAACCGGCTGCCTCCTGCATGCCCCCTGCTGGGGATCCGGCCGGCAACCTTGAAGCGTGTGATGGACCCATTCTCCTGACTTCACAGTGTATTTTAACACAGTCACAGGGACAGCCTGAGATTTTAAAGGACAGCTGCTGCAGATTCTCCTCAGTTGGGCTTTGTCTGTCTAGTCCTTAGCTAGAGGGGGCGCATAGTGAAGGGGCCTCCCCCTGCCCTGGGGAGCTATGGCCGGGCCACGCCGGGCAGTGAACACCCAGGTGGGCGGGAGGCCCCAGACTTATGCCTAAAAATCGGGGCGGAGGGACGGAGGAGGGTGCAGATGGCAGAGCGACTCAGACCAGCGCTCAGGTGGAAATTTCTCGGGATGCTCATCTCTGTGGCCCTACCTCCACCTCGGGGGAAGGCAGAGATTAAAAGCGCCGCCCCACCGGGAGAAGTCGCCTCTGTCCTGCGGGTCGCTCCTTAGGGGGCGGTGTGGGGTGCACACCCTGCCTGCCGAGGGCCCCTCTAGAGGCCGCCCCACCGCGGACTCGGGGGTACCACCCACGCCCTGTGGCAGGCGGGTCGCGGGCAGCTCGCTCTCCCCGCTGAAGCCTGAAATCGCCGCCGCAGCCTCCTCCCCCCAGCCCAGACCCGGGCCCCGCGCAGGTCCCGCCGCAGCCGGCGCCGCCGGGGACCGCGGGAGGGGACAGCCCCGCGGGAGGGACAGCCCGCGGGCCAGGGCGCCCCGCCGCGCCCCCGCGCCCCCCCGCGCGCGCCCCGCCGCCGCCGCTCTCACCGCAGCCGCCTGTCTTGCAGCAGCCGCGCGCGGACCATGTCGGCGGAGACGGCGAGCGGCCCCACCCAGGACCAGGTGGAGATCCTGGAGTACAACTTCAGCAAGGTCAACAAGCACCCGGACCCCACCACGCTGCTGCTCATCGCGGCCGAGGCCGGCCTTTCGGAGGAGGAGACCCAGGTGAGGCCCCCCGCGCCCGCGCCCCCCGACCGTGCCCGGGGCCCCCCTCCCGAATGTGAGGGCGCCCCTCGCCCTCGCCCCTCCTCGCCGCCCTGCTCCGATCGTTCGTCGCTTCTGCCGCACCCCGAGCCCAGCCCGGGAGCGCAGATCCTACATCGCTCCCGCCGCCGCCCCCCAGCTCCCCGGCTCCCCGGGCTCCCCGTCCGCCCCTCCACCCCCGCCCGCGCCCCCCCGCCCCCCGAGCTGCTTAGAGGCCTCACGTTCCTCCCTCCGCAGCCCGGTGCGCGCTCTGTCCCCCCGGGGGCAGCGTCGCTGACCCGCGCTCGCCCCGCTTTCCCGGCTCAGTTCCTCCCCTGGGCGCGGAGCGACTCCCGAGGGGCCGCGTGCGCTCCGAACCCGGCGCCCTCGCCGATTCTCCGCGGGAACCTCCGGGCTGGAGGGGACTCTGGCGATCAGCTATAGGCTCAGCCCTCAGGTTTGCAAACGAGGAAACTGAGGCCCGGGGGAAGGGAATTGCCAGGCCGGACGGGTCCTGGAGCACGCTTTCCCACCCCGTCGCATGCCAGCTCCCCCTTAGCTGCAGAGCGAAAATTGCGTAGAGCCGGGGAGGTTTGGTTCGGATATTGAAAAATCCGCCTGCTCTAAGGTTTAGGCTTTTTTTTTTTTTTTTTTTTTTTTGAGTTTTCCAAGAAGGTAGACATCTGACATTACAGCTAGAGGGAGTGGAAGCAGATGTCCCCTTACATGCATTTATTTATTTGTTTGTTTTTAAAACCTCCTATATTATCCTGAAAATTGTTTAGGGTAGAGAGTGAAACACTATCTGTGCTTATTAACCTCCAGGTGCAGTGTTGGCCCCTCCCACCGACTTTTAAAATTTATTTATTTCGTAACCCTGCCTAGACGCTGACTTTTATTTTCCCTTTGGTGGCGGAAAGACAATTAGTTATGCATGATAATACCACTTGGAACTGCTCTAGGATCTCTCCCCCGGGAGCCCAAAGCGCTTCACACCTCCAGGCTGAGTCTAAGGCAGAGATCTCACTCTTCTTCCCGTTGCCAGGACCAGAGCTCAGACACTGTCCTCTCTGCACCATGAACCATACTCAGCTGAGGCTTCAAAGCTTGCAGTGGGTGCTCCGGTGGATCCTAGAACCCTGGACCACAAGTCCAAAATGATATTCACTACTTAAGCCAGACACACTTTGGATAACTTGCCTCTAGAAAATCTTGTCATTCCTGGGTCAAACAGAAGGCCAAGCGTACCTGTTTTTTTAGCCAAGGGAACGGCAGAACTCAGTAGAAGGTGATTTACTGTAACCCAAGTCCTACAGCTCATGTTTCTGGGAACCCATGAGGAAGCAGCCTGCTGAAGTTTTCTCATTTAAAACCCTACACTATATTTATCAAGAAGAGTGATCACAGAGACAGTGATTACTCATCTTTTAACTAGAAGGCTGTGGACTTATTGTGGGCACAGCACCAACCAGGGGTCTAAGCTCTTCTCAGCCTCTGACTCTCCTGTGGTAAATTATCATCCTTCCCTTCCCCGTAAGGCAGAATAATTATGCTGACCTTTGTAATGGCTGACACTTGCCAGGTATTGATCCAGGCACCCTCCAAGTATTAGATCGCTTATTTGTCACAGTAATGCTGTGAGGTATGCACTATTAGCCCCATTGTTCAGATAAGGGGCCTGAGGCACAGAACGGTTAGATAACTTGCTCAAGAACAAACTAAGGAGTAGCAGAGCTAGGATTTGAACCCTGGAGGTCTGGGCACAATGCAGACTCCTAACCAGGATGCTATGTTGTCTCCACAGAGGAGGAATGCAAACAACTCAGTGGGCTGGGAGGAAAAGACTGAAAATTCAACCTATATTTCTTCCTGGAAAAAAAAAATCCATGCATTAGATGACAGTCATCCCAGGGTATATTCAGTCCTTCTTCAAGGTTGACATTATATTAGAGAACTGAAATGAAATCAAGTGAGGACCAGGAAGAAAGAAAGGGCCCCTGCTTCTTTCTGTGATTGAGGTCAGCCAGTTCAGACCCTGCACCGCAGGTTCATCTGCCCCTCCTCTCATTTCCCCTCTTCTACCTTCCTCCAACGATCTATGGTGGACCCAGCCCTGCAATGAGTGGGTGTGGGGGTGAGTCAGCCTCACAGCAGGGCCCCTGGCTTCCTTTTCCTGCCATGGGGGCCAACACCTCCTTCCTCCCCGAGGTTGCCACAGCCGGGCTTGCCCCTCTGCCTTACTGCAAAGGCCCACAGGGAAGCATCTGAGAGCCCAGGGCTCAGAGAGAGGCTGCGTTTAGCAAGTTCGGGGAAAGAGGCTTCCAAGGTAACCCTCTGTCATCCCTTATCAGGTTGGGGCTCATCTTCCAACTTCCCATTCTTTCCACCCCCACCCTCCTGCCCCCTTCACCCCTTCCCAACCCCTCCCATCCCAGTGTGCACTTGTGGGTGAGAATGGTTTCTTCTTTAATCTTTCAAACAACATTTACATTTTAAAAAGTGTCTTCTGGAGATATTATGCCAATGAAGAACTCTCAGGCATAAATAAAATTATTTTCATTTATAGCCCGCTTTGCAGGGGCCCTTTAAATAACTCTTGGAGGCCAGGTTATGCTGGGCCTGCACATAAGCAATGTCTGGTATCAGCATCCCGTTTCCATTCTTTATTAGTGTTGTCCCTTTACAACACTAATAAAGGCCCCAAATAATTATTATTTCATATCCTGATTTCCTCATCCCTAACACCACCACCTCCAAAACTGGAATCATATTATTTTCCTAGAACAACTAATACGTCAGTAGAAAAAAAATAAACATCAGATGCTCCTAGGAGATGATAAACTAGAGTTGATTCACACTGCTGGTACTTTGTCAGGGGCAAGAGTGACTAAAAGGTTGAAACATTCTCTGACTGGGGGCTTTGACGACCTCTTTCTAACTGTCCCACTGCAGGACAATGTTCTCTGCTGGGGGGCGGGGAGACCTATAGGAACCCAGAGTGACATGAAGGGCGATCTAATTGGAATAACTTTTTAAGTTGCATTTCCTAGATCCTAGAATGGGTTTTTCCCATGACAGTAATTTGATATCTCCTATATTTAAATCAGATAAAGCTGACAGAATACCGACCCCTATATCTTTTATTGTTTTGAAGTCAGTGTTAGAAGCCTCTGGGAAAGCGCTTTCATCAGCCCCTTGGGAGGCTGAGATGATCTGGCATTTTCTATTATCACTAACTCGAGCCCAGTGTAGCTGGCATTGGTTCTTAGAGAGGTTTCCAGTATTTTTATCTCCTCTTCGTGCCCTGGGACTATTCCCAGAACTCAGTGGCTTTAATTGTTAGACGTTTTATCAGTGGAATAAAGACCTCTAAAGGTCTCCCCCTGACAAGGATGAAGTGTTAGTTACTAGAGACAAGGACAGGAACAATGTTATGTCGCCTCAGCCCCTCCCCATCACAGTGTCTAATTATCATCTGTTCACTTGGGGTAAATAAATCTCCATCAATGGGTGAGGGTAATGAGGGCGTTCATTTATAAGCAAGCGAGGGATGAATGCCTTTCCCAGGGGATGACTGAAACAAAGAGGAGAGAGCCAGAGCAGGTGGAAAATTAGTATTGATGTGAGCGAGAGGTGGTAAGATTCAGCTGGGGGGGGGGGGAGCAAGCAAGGTATTGAATGGTTTTTGTTGGACAAGAACTGGTTTGCTAAATTATTATATATGTGCTTGACTTCAAATGTGTATCTTAGAAAATAGTTGAGCTTTTCTTGAACTTTGTCCCATCCCCCAGTGTGGGGGTTTATTTGTTAGGCATCTGGATGCCAGCTCGCCAGTTCACAAATGTGGTCCTTGCTGAAGTTATTTTCGGCAACTGTCCATTAATATTCTGCTTCACTAACAGTGTAAAGATGGGGGGGCTCTTCTGAGTGAGGCCAGCTCAGTCATTTTGTCCTAAATGAATCCTGATAAAAATGAGACTTTCCTCTTCCAAGTTTTAATTAGTCAATCTTTAAAACTCTGCCCTTTATGCAGCTCTGGTAACTGGAAATCCTATTGAATCAGACCTTGTGGCCTTGAAAACCCCCCACAGAGCTTCCTTATTAACAAAGCTGGAGCCAGGCTGCCCTTGGACCAGATTTCAGAGTAAACTAAACACACACTTGGGTTACAGAAGAAAATGGTGCCCACCTCTTTGGTTAGAGCTACCGAGGTTACATGAGCTCCCTCTTCTCCTTAAGGTTAGTTATGGCACCTGGCGAGCAATCCCCAAAGAGAAGGCTTCCCCTAAGGGTGGATAGTCTGCTGTCCCTGGCTTTAGAGTACTTTTCTCTGTTGCTACCCCACAGTACCAAGGTGTAAGGTGTATAAGACAACTGATTTTAACAGCCGTGTACGGCATTTCAGTGGGTAAATCTTGTACAGTTAGGGCAGGTTGCAGGTATGGTCCCATGCTGTGCAGCCAGCCTAGTTGCTGCAGAGCCCTGAAGTGTCCTGTGGCCTCACTTCCTTCTAACCCTGCAGGCTGGATCCTTAGAAAGACCCCTTCTCCTGTGGTTCTCACCCTTTCTTCTGATCTTGAGCTTATGCCAAACTGCCTTTTAGCTCCCCAGATCTCTGCAGAGATGACATCTTCCCCAGCATGGCCCTAGAGCCCAGCCTGTTTGTTCTGAGGTTAAATGGGCAGCTGGGCAGGTGTCCATCTCTGCTAAATCAGAACCCGCTAGATGTTTCTCGCCACACTGCCTCCATCAGCACATCCCAGGCCTGGCATCCCATAGCTGTGCTCTTTCTGCTTCCTTTCTTTCTTTTTTAAAAATATATCTTTATTGATTTCAGAGAGAGGAAAGGAGAGGGAGAGAGAGAGAGACAGAAACATCAATGATGAGAGAGTCATTGATCGGCTGCCTCCTGCACATCCCCGACTGGGGATCAGGCCCGCAACCCGGGCATGTGCCCTGACCGGGACTCAAACCCTGATCGCCCGGATCCTAAGTCAACACTCAACTTCTGAGCCACATCCGGCCGGGCTCTGCTTCCTTTCTATCCCTGCATCTGCTCACCCCTAGAATAGGTAAATTTTAGAAAACCCAGAAGGGACAATAGAGACCCCCTGAGCTTACCTCTTCATTTACAGTTGATCTGACTGGTGCTCTATTTTTAGGGACCTCCTCAAGTTCTCAGAGCCAGTTGGTTGGGATATAGTTTCCTGTTGGCAGGGCCCAGGACCACAGAGCTCCTCGTGGTCACCTACCCAAGCAGCTTGCCTGTTTACACCAGTGGGACATGAAAATGTCAGCATTCTGAATGTGCACCATGATATACAGAGTAGAATAAATCCTGCCGCCCTGACTTCCCATAGAGTCCTCTAACTCACCCTCTCCCAGGTGGATCAATGAGCACTGCTTCTATTTCTCACTAGTCCCTCCTCCAAGTTTTTGTTTTTTAAACCCTCACCGAAGGATATGTTTTAATGATTTAGAGAGAGAGGAAGGGAGACAGAGAAACATTGATGCGAGAGAGAAACATCCATTGGTGGCCTTCCATACACGCCCAGACCAGGGCTTGAACCTGAAACCTAGGTATGTGCCCAGACCGGGAATCGAACCCACAGCCTTTTGGTATAAGGGACAGTCGTCCAACTAACTGAGCTACCCATCTGGGGCTCCTTTTTTAAAATCCCAGTTTTCTCCTGGCCAATCTGGTTCATACCCTAGTCTTTTCCCCAGAGTGGGTCTCCTTACCTCCTCTTTGCATGGTGTCCCCTCCCCTCAGTAGCATAATGAAGGCAGCCACTGCCTTTCAAAATGTAAAAATGCTTTTGCCCTCATATGGTACCATGTGTAAAGCATCCCATTTGGGGGCTTCCTTAAATCCATGATTACTTTTGTGAGGTGTGAATATTTGGGTCACAAGGAGCTAGAAGATTCTGAGTAAAGTGTTAGGCCCACTTTATGTTCTCTCATTGCTCAGTGGCCCTGGAGCAGGAGAGAATGTGCTAGCAAGAGAATGAACTCCCAAGGAGCTCTCTGAGGCTGTACAGTGCTCACTTCGCCATTCGTCTCAGCAGATACTTACTAAGCACCACGGATGAGCAAAGCCCTTGGTGAGATCAGCACATGCTGATGAGCTGTAACAGCCGTAGTTATCTACCTGGGGTATTAGGGAGATGCTTCCTTTTTTTTTCATCCATTCAGTAAACATTGGTTACTCTCTAACTGGTAAGCGCTTGTACTCGGGACTCAGGATGTAATGATGATAAGAGGATTGCAGCCTCTGCCTTCATAAATCTTACATTCTAGAAGGAAATGCAGATTAAAAAGTGAATACACCAGTAAACAATTACAGATATTAAAAGTTCTGTGAAGGTAACAAAGTCCCAAAATGGGTGGAGAACCTACTTTAGATAAAGTGGTCAGAGAAGGCTTCATTGAGAAGTTTCTATTTAAACTGATACCTGAGGATGAGAGGGAGACCATCAGATAACAAATAAAGATAGAAAATTCTAAACATAAGAAACAGCATATGCAAACGTCCTGAGGCAAAGAAGGTGTCACAGTGAGAAGAACCATCTCATGGACACCTTCCTTGCTCTCCTCCTTTCCATTTGGACCACAGAGACTACCTTTCAGAAAGGAATGGATGTTTAATTCTTTTCTCAGTATGTGACAGGTAATTTTGCACTTTTCCTTCCTCCAGAAATGGTTTAAGCAGCGCCTAGCCCAGTGGCGGAAGTCAGAAGGCCTCCCCTCAGAATGCAGATCCGTTACGGACTAAGGAGATGGTGGGCGCTGGCAGCTTCCCTCCATGAAGACCGTCTGCTGTTCCTCTCCTCGGCTTAACCAAGCTATTTTGGTTTTTCAGTGTAATGTTGTATGTTCCACTGTTAGCTGTCCTGCTATTTAACACAATGTTGTATTTTTTTAATGTACATAACTAGAAAAGGAAATAACAATAGGAAGCTATGTGCAGCTTCTGTGTAAAGCAGTGGCTTGGCTGGGAAAGTGGTGTAACTTGCATTTCTCTTTGGGTCATGATGACAGATAGTGTGAAAACCATCTAAGTTTGCTTTTCACCATCACCTCCCAATAACAATTTACTTTCAACATCCATTTCAGACTAGGCAAGACCTCTGCTGAGAGAGAACGTGACCAAGAGGGAGAAACATTTCCTTCTGAATCTACTTCCCTACTTTGTTTTCCTGTGTTTCATTGAATTCATTGAGGTTGATTGAGAATGCAGAGGACTATCTGAGTCATTCAGGTGTCTTAAAGTAGTTCCTTGGATTAAAGCTGCATTAACTTAGAAAGAACCCAGTTAGGCTAAAAGACAGAAACTCCACAAGTAACAAGACAGAAAAGCAAGTAACTAAGAAAAAACCCACTAAAGTCTTTAATTTACTTTATTTAAATACATTTGTTAAATTTATTTTGCTAACCAAAATGAATTGCTTGTTGTCTCTAAAATGATATTCTAAATAAAACCTTAACTTTTTGTTGAAAATGCACTGAGTGAATCCTCTGAAGATTTTTTTTATTGAATAATAAGCGTATCAAAGAAAAACAGAATAGCTCCAACATAGAAGCAGACTGACAAAAGAGCTGTCATTTTCCAAATTCTTGCTACTCAGAGCACGGTCCAGGCCTGGCACCATCAGCGTTAGCTGCAGGCTTGTGAGAAATGCAGAATCTCAGACTCCAATCCAGATCTATCAGAACCTGCATCTTTCACAAGGTCCCCACGGGGTGCACATGCACATGAAAGTCTGAGCAGCACTGTTCTAAAGGATTCCGCAGTCCATTTGCATCCACTTGCTATCATAGCCCATTAAACATCTTAACAGCCTATCAATTAAGGTTGTGTTTGACTGCATGGAACAGTAACTTGATTACAATGGTTTAACCAAATAGGTTGTTTGTCTGTTTGTTTAAATGACTATTGTTTTTCCGTAAGACACCAGCAGGTAGGTGGCTCCCTGCTTTGCTGTCTTCAGCATGTGGCTCTAGTGTTCGTGGATGCAAGATAGATGCTTGGACATTGAGTCTGCATTTCAAGGGGGGAAATAACAGGAAGAGAAAAAAAAAAAGGCAAATGCCAGATATGACTCTCGCCTTAAAAAAGGTTTCCTGGGAGCCCTGCCCCAACAACTTCTACCAACATATCATTGGCCAGAATTAGGTCACATGGCCACTCCTAGCGCAAGTGAGTGTGGTAAGGCGAGTATTTTAAATTGGGCATATTGCTGCCTGGAGCAAAGTCAGAGTTCTTTTGCTAGGAAAGTGGAGGGGGCGGGGAGGTTGGAAAAGCCACTACAAGTGTCTGCCAGCCCAGCCTGGATGACACTGGTGGACACTTCTATACTCTTACCTACACAGTCTTTTCAGTTCTTTAAAATAAAGAGTCCAAAATAGGAAATACTAATAGTTATCCAGAATGCAAATGTTTACAAGATCCCCTTAAACATCCTCGACATGCTTCCTCTTCCTCAAAACATTTCTTCTGTAAACAGTACTCAGTGAACCAGGATCTGAGGAGAACAGCCTCATCTGGCAGGCGCCCTCGCTTGCACCCTCACCAGTGACGGTCTTAGCAGCTGTCAGCCCCCAGGGCTGGATGCTGACATCACTTTCTGGAAAGAAAGAAGGGAGAAGGTGAGGATGAGCCAGGAACGTGTGCTCATACTAGGCGCTGCTGAACAGATAGGGAGGAAGAGCTCTGCTGCTAATATGTCTGTGGGCAAAGTGGACACAGAGATCAGTAGTTTGCCCATGTCAACCAGTGAGAGAGATGCTAAACCAGGTCTAAGACCCAGGTCAAAAGTCTTTCTGGCATAGCAGAGAGAGAATTCAAGAACAATCCATCCAGGACTAGAAGAGCTGACCAACTGGGCAGAGAGTGTGCCTTTTGCTTGGTTCTGGGAAGAGCTGTTTATGAGAAAGGATCACTTCCTGTGCTTGTCAGGCCAAAGAGTCACTGAGTCCTGGAATGGCACATGCAGGGAGGAAATGAGGATTCATGTCCATTCATTCATTCATTCATTCATTCATTCATTTGAACAAGAGCCAAGTTTTTTATTCGCTCATTTCTTGCATTTGAAGTAGTTCTCAATGACATCCTTAGCCCGAGAGTCTTCACCATAGTCCTAACTACCACACAAGTGCAACCAACCACGTTAAGGGGTTTTCCCCACTGTCAGTTTTTGGGAAGCCCTACCCATCCCCCTAGTTTCTTGTTGTCATCAACATTAATGAGGTTGATTTGGGGCCTCCGCCAACTTGACATGCACAGGTTCTCCACAGGTGGAAGCAAGCTCACTCAGATGGTCTTGGCTTTTGTCTAAGGCTTTGGCAGCTCCTCGAATTCCACGTTAGGCCATCGTGGATGAGGCGAGTCTTCGGTACCTCTTGTAAAGCTGTATTAACACCCATTACCCCTCCAGCTGCAATGCCTCCTTTGGCCATGGCTCGGCCGTGGGTTACAGGTGGGTGGCGGGGGGGTTACAGGTGGAGCCGAATCTTGAATGACACCTAGCTTTTTTGTGAGGCTGAGCAGCAGCAGGGAAAGAATCGGTGCCTTTAAAATGTGAATTTGTGCCCGGCCGGGCGTGGCTCAGCGGTTGAACGTCAACCTAGGATCCAGGCGATCGGGGTTCGATTCCCGGTCAGGGCACATGCCCGGGTTGTGGGCTCGATCAATGACTCTCTCATCATTGACGTTTCTATCTCTCTCCCTCTCCTTTCCTCTCTCTGAAATCAATAAAGATATATTTTAAAAAAATAAATAAATAAAATGTGAATTTGTTACCAACACTAACCTTCTTGAGTTTACTTTTTCAACTGTAGTACAAGGATAGCAATACTCTACTTTTAAAAAGGCACTTTGTAAAGAGTAATAATAATTGCCATTGCTACAAAGTACTAACGAGGACAGGGCGCGGTTCACGTTGACTCCTGAGATAAGTCTTAAGGAGAAAGAACTCAGAGCTCTTTTAGTTTTGTTATCAGGAGTCTCTTGGAAACCCAGGGTCACACACCAAAGTGATAGTACCACCCAAGGCTGAGAAAAACGGCACAATCTCTCTTTCTTTGCCTTGTGTCGTCCCAGTTTCACCATTGCAGACACTGTTGCTTACCCTGCTATTTATCGCCAGCCCCTTTCTCTATCACCACCTTTCTCTACTCAAGGTCGTAGAGGCTGAGAAGCTGGAGTGCTGCCTCCTCTGTCCTCACATGGAAGCTGTGGAGGCCGTGGGACATGATCTGGCCAAAGACGTGTAGGTTGAAGACGTGGGGGGAAGGGCTTTGCCCTTCTTGGTAAGAAGTACAGACAGCAGGCTCTGTCCTTTCCTCCCTTCTTGCCTTGTACCAGTGTCATTTGTTAATTGTAGAACTAGAGATAAGCAAAAAATGAGACGTATAATAAAAGCAACAAAAATTGCACATGATCCCACTAGCCAGAAGTAAATTTAATATTAACCTTAATTTTTAAAAATATATCTTTATTGATTTCAGAGAGAGGAAGGGAGAGAGAGAGAGAAACATCAATGATGAGAGTCACTGATGGGCTGCCTCCTGCACGCCCCTGACTGGGGAGGGAGCCTGCAACCCTGGCATGTGCCCTGACTGGGAATCAAACCTCGATCTCCTGGATCCTAGGTCGATGCTCAACTGCTGAGCCATGCCTGGCCAGGCCTTAACCTTAATATTATCATGTTATGCTGAGTAGAGGCATGGTTGATTTTTTTAATCAGAGGGTCCCATGACCCCCTCCTTGTGTTTGATTAATTTGCTAGAACAGCTCACAGAACTTAGGAAAACAGTTTACTTGTTACAAAGGATATAAACTCAGGAACAGCCAGTTGGAAGATATGGAGAGAGAGGTGTGGAGCTTTCCCACCCTCTCTGGGCACCCTCACTTCAGCACTTCCACGTGTTCACCAACCCAGAAGTTCTCTGAATCCTGTATGTTAGGGATTTTTATGGAGGCTTCATTATGTAGGCATGATTGATTAAGTCATTGGCCATACAGGATTAAACTCAATTTCCAGCCCCTGGCTCCCCTACCTGGAGGTCCAGGGTGAAGGGGTGGGGTTGAACGTTCCAATGCTCCAATCCAGCGATTTTCAACTGGTGTGCCAGGGCACACTGGTGTACCGCCTAAATTTTTAAAACTTGCAATATCTGACTATTTTGTCAGGGGCACTGACCTCTTTTCCCTTAGTTTGTCAAATTAGAAAATGACAACAGTCCTCATCTGTTTTGCTCAGTGATGAGAGTGTCAGCTTGTGGACCAAAGGGTCCTGGGTTCGAATCCCAGTCAAGGGATTGCCGGTTTGATCCCTGGCCCTGGTTGGGGCAAGTGCAGGAGGCCGATGTGTCTCTCTCACATCAATGTTTCTCTCTCCCCCTTCTCTCTCCCTTCCATTCTCTCTAAAAAAAAAAATTTTTTTTTAAATCAATGGAAAAAAATTCTCGACTGAGGATTTAAAAAAAAAAAAAAAAGACAACAGCTAACACAATAGCCATCTGGTATAATGAATCAAAACTATACCTATTTTTTGGTCAGATTAGCAAAAAATATACTTTTTGGTATACTACAGAATTTTAGTAATTAGTTTATATGCCATGAGATGAAAACTGTTGAAAATCGCTGCTCTAATCATAGGGTTGATTCCTCTGGCAACAAGCCTCATCCTGTCTGGGGCTTTCCAAAAATCACCCCATTAACATAAACTCGGGTGAGGTTGAAAGGATTTGTTATGAACAAGACAGTCCTTTCACCTTCATCATTCTGGAGCTATTTCAGAAGCTGGAGCTATTTGGGGGCAAAATACCAAATATAAAAACAAATGTACTCCAGTGCTCTTATTACTTAGAACATTACAAGGGTTTCAGGAGCCGTGTAGCAGGAGCAGAACGGAGACCAAGCATATGGATTTCTTACTCTAAATCACAATATCACAGGATGGAAAGATTCTCCTAAAAAGAAAATCTGTTCTTTGGTTTATAATAACACCTTGGTGATGTGTTGGAGGTTTTGTTTGTTTGGTTTTTGGATTTGGGGGTGGGGGGTTTGGCTGTGAAGCAGGCCTAATAGGAGAAAAAAAATAATTCAGTGGCTGTGCACAAAAGAGTAGCAGGAATTTAGGATTGTGTCCCATGGAAACTCGGGTAGGAGGGTATTTGGGATCTGAGGGATGGAAGAGAATGATCTGGAAAGATCTGGAAAGGCCATGGGTCAATATGTCAGCTGCCTCAGAAGGCTGTTGGAGGTGGCTCAGGGAGTGTACAATGTCAACTATTCTATTTTAAATGAATAAAATGGGTTAGGGTTAGTTCCCTATTATTCTCTTGCAAGGAGGGTTGTGGGGATGGAGTCCTGGGGTTGCAGGCAGCCATCTACCCAGCCACATAGAGAAGGCCGCTCTGTACTGTGAGAGCATGAAGCCAGGCAGGGATGGGAGTTGGAGAGAAAGGCTAACTGAGACCCTGGTTCCCACTCTTTCCTTGGGCTACCCCAGCCTTCCTGGCTCTGTGAAGGAATGAATTCCCTTCTTAGTGTGTATCTGTCACGTGCAGCAAGAGTCCTGACTAATGGCAGAGTGAAGAAAGGAAGAGAAGAGTTCATCGAAGGAGGAATGGCAGTCACTAGAGTCATTAAGAATCCAGGAGAAGCAGGAATTCAGAGTAAAAGAATAGCCAGGAGTACATAGGCCAACAAGCCTTGAAAACTGGGCAGAGAACCAGACTTTTCTCAGCTGAAGGAGACTGAGAAAAATTATTTTGCATATCAAAGGAAAAGATAACAAGTAGATAAGCTTATAAACATCAAGTACATACTTTTTTGAACTATGTGCAAATGTATGGTACATAGGAGTTTGTCACCTTCTTGGGGACATCTTGCTTGCCATCTCCATTTAGAAATCTTGTTCCACATAATTCCACTGTCCACTAAACAGTCATTAAAAAGCCTCATGCCAACTGTTTCAAATGCACCCCTGCCCAAACTCAATGCCAAAGTAACTAGCAGTAACAATAGTAACAAGTAAAGTCTTTTGGAACTTCGCATTCCTTCACCATAATGGAAGTACTAAGAGGTAGTAAAGTGAACATGTCAGGCAAGGATCTGGGACATCAGCCACTGCTTATGTTGGCAAGGCAGGGGAATAGATTTTTGGTTTTATGAAGCCTGGTGCTATGATGCTGTGGCCTGCAGTAAAAACAATTATAGGCAGGGAGAAGTCAAGGTTTCTAGAGACGCTCTCTGCACCTTCACCATCAGTTGTGCTCATATTTTAATACTGCCGCACTGGGGTGTGCTCCTATAAACATGAGTTTCTATGCAGCTCCTTATAAGAGTTTACCTCTTGTGCTTAGAAAAACAAAAGAAACATTGGATCTGAATCGCAATCTAACTACTAAATACAGTGACAAACTGACTCATGGTTCATATGACTCATCCTTCGAGTTCCAGATTAGCAATGCGGAAGGATTTTCTTTCTCTTTCCTCCAGATGGATGCTCCCTCTCCCCTGCTCTTTTTTCAAAAAGCTGTTTGTTTTGGGTTGTTGTGGGGTTTTTTTGGTGTTTCTTTTTTTATGGGAACTTGACATTGGGAGTAAAGAGGGCACATTTTTGGGGATAGTGATCTAAGGATAAGAATCCTCAGGGGCATGGGAGCTATAATCCAGAAGCATAGACTTTTCAGGACACATGATATGTATTCACATATGAGAAGGAAAGTGCCCCTGTACGTTTAAGGAGCCGGAGGAGAGAGCTGAGGCAGAGACCTGTTTGTTCCTTGGCCCATCTCTCCTTCCTGTAGTTTTATCTAAGGAAATGGCTGCCTAGCTAAAGACTAATTTTTTCACCTTTCACATAGGTAGGTTTTTTAGCCAGCCTCCAATAATCTCTGCCCCGGTAGTCACACCTTTCCATAGTCCCTTCTCACATGGTACTAGGGTTGGTCTGTGTGACCAGTAAAAAGGCAGAAATGGGGTGTGCCACTTCTGAGATTAAGTTCCAAAAGACAGTGTAGTGCACCCCCCTTTCTCTCTCTCAAATTAGCTCCTCTGGGGGAGATCAGCTGCCATGCGGAATAGCCCTATGGGGAGGCCCATGTGGCAAGGAACTGAGACCTGACAACAACCAGCAAGGACAAAGGTCTGCCAGCAACCATGGGAGTGAACTCGGAAGAGCATCCTCCAGCAAGTACCTCTCCTCCCACCCCAGCCTTCAGATAAGTGGAGCCCAAGGCCACAACCACCCCGCTAAACCGTTCTTCTGGGTCATGCCCCTAAAAAGAGTAAGTGTGCTCTCTTGTCTCTTTTCCCACATCTCGTGGATTAGCATGTGACTATGGAAATGAGCTGCCTTAGATCATGTAGATGACAGCAACACCTTAGGGTTTGGTGTTCAAAGAAACAAAAAGAGGCTGGGTCTCTGTATTAGTCAGGAAATACCAGGTTTAGCTGCACTAACAACCAACTTCAAATATACAATGCACCATACATAGGATGTATTATGGAACTGTATACTTGAAACCTGTATAATTTTATTAACCAATGTCACCCCAATAAATTTAATTAAAAATAAAAAAGGGGGAAAGAGCAATGTTTTATTTCCCACTCCCACAAATCTGCTGCAGCTTTGGGAAATTTCTCAGGATGGCTGTCCTTCATATCATGAGTGTTTCCACAAAGTTCAGTGAAAGGGAAAATGGGAGCATCCGTGCATTAGCCGCTAAATGCTTCTGTGACACACCTCACACTCACATTTCACTGGCTGAAAAAAGTTGCATGGCCACATCTAACCCCAAGGGGCAGAGAAGAGCAATCCTCCCTTATTTCCAGAGGAAGGAGGCTGGAAGGAAATACTTTTTCAGTAGAACTAATTTACAGCAGAGCACTCAGCACCATCAAGTCATCGCACCAACCCTGGGCTTCTATCCAGGAAGGTACCCAATAGAGAAATAATCTTCTATCTTGGTTAAATCACAGTGTTTGGGGATCTCTTATTATAATGCCTACTCTGTATCCTAAGCAATAAAGGCATGTAGGTTAAAGAATGGGTCTAAATCCCACCTACCTACTAACTTGTTCTAAAGTTATTGACAAGGAGAATAAAGGCACACAAGTGGATATTCCCATTTGTCCTTCCATAGCCACTCTCCATCCTTTCCTGCCCTCCTCTGTGGCCAGGGAAGGTGACATTTACAGATTGTCTCGACTAGACTCCTTTGCCCTCTGACTTCTGGTTGGGTTTAGCCGATTATAGTCACTAGCAGGAGATCAGAAGAGTAGAATAAGGTCAGGGTACATTTTCCCTGTCGATGTCCATCCAGAGTCCCAGTTTAACAGTGATATGCTCTTCTAGCAAAGGCACAGCTTCTGTCAGGACCTCTCCATAGCTATAGGTCTCTGCAGCTTCCCATAACCTCTCTCTCCTTGACCCATTCTAAGACTAGAAGTAGCAACTGCGATTAGCCCCAACGTTTCCCTATATTTTGTTGGTTTCCCTGAATACTCCCCACATCTTTGTAGAGCCCTTCCATTAAACATTCTTCAATGACCTCTGCCATCTATTTCCTGTCATACCTTCACCAATACACTATTTCTCCCTCAAGTTATAGCTATGACATGATAAATGGGCAGATATGAAAGTCCCAAAAGGATGAGGGTGACCTTTTAGATCAACAATGTAATGATCAGAGCAAACAGGCATTAGCACCCAAATCTCATGGTGCATGGGAAAGAAACCCCCCTTATTGGCATCATCAAGATGGTAAGAAGCCAAGTAGCATCTTACGTATTTGTGACTTTATGTCAAATCATTCCAGCAAAAGCTAGTTGACATAATTATCCAAGAATTAAAGCTTATCCCCAGATATCTCCATTATTTATTTCAAATATCACTGGCTTACCCACTTAATTCCTTAGCTGGAGTTCCACTGAATTCAGCCAGGAAGCTCTGAATTAGAGCATGGGGTTTGCTAGGTTTCTGCTTGAACAAGATTCAGGGAGCCTCCATAAATTTCACAGGCCACAAAGTATAGAGCTCAACTCATTCCATGGTGAAAGAAGGAAAAATAAAGAGAGAGAGAATGAGGGTAGGGACAACATGGAACTGCCTATGAAGTTCACAGAAAGAAAGATGACTTTTCATCAGAAAGATACTCTTCTACATTAAAAACAACCCCTCAAAACCCTCATTGGGGAGTGCCCCTCAAGGGGCATACAGATAGGGGAAAATGTGGCTTCACTTCCAAACATGTCATCTTCCAATGGAGGATCTGCAGCGGCCAACAGAGAAACCAATAAGATCATGGAAGATGATTTTTATCCACAGGGATATCTAGGATAGAAATTGTCTATAATCAAACAACACAGCTGAGAAGAAAATGAAAAATATCAGATTCTTCATCCATTTATTAAAATATTCAACAAACAATGCCAACAAAATCACTTGTATTTGTTTGGATGCTTTTAGCCACAAATGACTGAATATCCAACTGAACATGACTTTTTATTTTCTCATATAACAAAGGTAGGTGATTCCAGATTTGGCTAATTCAGCCACCTAACTAGGCTAGAGCTCCAGGGTATCCTCTCTGAGATTCTCTTCTTTGTCTCCTCATGGTCACAAAATGACTGCTCCAGTCCAGGCATCACATAACATCATCTAAATGCAGGAAGGAAAAGCCCTGGTTTCTCTTCAGGCAATTCTCATTTTATTTTCTCAGGGAGGAAAAACCTTTTCCCAGAATCCCCCACCAGTCTTCCCCTTATCCCTCATTGTCTGGAATTGGGCCACATGCCTACTCCATGCCTAGAATTGGCAAAGATAGTCAGCACTTAGGACAGATCAACACATAGCAGGAGCTCATTAAATATCTGTTGAATGAAAAAAGGTGAATTGGATTACCATGGTTACCTTACACTAATTACAGTCCGTTTCCTAGAATCCATTTTCCTAGAACACATGGTCAATTGATGGCTCAAGAAAATTGGCATTTTCTTATCAAGGAAGAAGAAATGGCTATTGGGCAGTCACCAATAGTGATGCCACATTACGCTGTTTCTTCTAAAGCAGAGGGCAAGAGCAACCAAGGAGAGGGCTTATTATTTCTAATGGTAACTCTGGAAAAAAATGTTTTGGGATTTATACAAATTGTTCACACAAGGGGGTATCTGATTAGTGGGCAAGGTACTATATTCTAAAGTGCAATGAACCGTTTTACTCTGCCCCAGCCTGCGCATCAGTTCCTTCCAGATACTCTCTGACCAAACCCCGTCCTGATTAGGTGTCCTTCCTGTGTGCCATCCAGCACCCCTGACCTCCCTATAGCACCCCACCTGCCACGCCAGGTTATTCTTTCCGTTGGCTCTTCACCCCTGGGTAGAGGCTGTTGTGCTGACCAGGCCCTGCTTCCTCTCTCCTCTGTGCTCAGCTCCATTTCCCGCCCCCCGCAGTGAGGTGCGGCCGTCTGACCGAGTCCGCTCAGTGCAACGTGGGCCAGCGATGGGGGCCACTTCGGGGCTTGGCCACACAGACTAGCCTCGCAACCTCCTAGCTTTCTCTTTCCAACCTCCCGGCTGAATGGAAGCCTCTGTGGGCAGGGAAAAATGTGGAAGGAGCCTGGGACCCAGAATGGCTACTTGGAGCAGAATACCTGTTCTCTTACCAGCCCAGATGGAACTGAGATGAAATTCGTGAAGAGTACATTTTTTATTGTGCTAAGCCACTGAGAATTAGGGGGGTGTGTGTGTTACAGCAGTTATCCCACCCCGACTAACACCCTTCCCATTAGAATAAAAGCCTCTTGAGCCCGGCTGGCGTGGCTCAGCGGTTGAGCATCGACTTAGGATCCAGGCGATTGGGGTTCGATTCCCGGTCAGGGCACAGGCCTGAGTTGCGGGCTCGATCCCCAGTAGGGGGTGTGCAGGAGGCAGCCGATCAGTGACTCTCTCATCATTGATGTTTCTCTCTCTCTTTCTCCCTCCCTCTCCCTTCCTCTCTCTGAAATCAATAAAGATATATTTATAAAAAAACCCAAAACTCTTGAAAATAAAAAAAGCCTCTTCTATTGTATTCACCATGGTATCCCTTGCCTTAGCATAGTGTCACATAATAGGCACTTAACACATTTTTAATGAAATACATGTAATTTTCCCAACTTGTACATTCTATGTTCAAAATAGCTTTAACTTTGTAATGCTACATTGGTAATTTTTTATATCTTTTCATAGATCAAAACTGAAATGAAGGAGCAAGTCCCATTAAAAGGTGGCTGGGGTTAGCTGTGGTGATAGTCCTGCTGGGCAACAAGAAAGCGAGGAAAAAGCTGCCTCTGGCTTTTGAACCCGCATTACTGGAAGAGGAACCCCAGGGGACACAGTGAATGGTGGAAACTCTCTCCCAATTTGTATGTGTTTAAAGGGACACTCAACAAAACGTGTAAAGGTCAGTGTCAACAAGGTGCTACGATGGAAAGTCAGGTGAGATGGGGATACACTTGCTATTATCCCCAGTACACATAATGTGCGAGCATTGCCAGACCTCCAAACAGGGTTTCTTGGTGGCTTTTGAAACACCAATGACATCACCTGTGGTATCTCTTTAGAAATGCAAATTCTGTGTTTTTAACCAGTTCTCTCCTGCTCTGTAAAGTATGAGAAACACTGCTACCTACTGCCCTGCTTTTTAAAATATATTATTGTTTTTCAATAAATTAACTGGAAACAATTTTAGCATCTCCCATTCCATCAAATCCCTCTCCCTTTTAACTAATGTCCATGTTAGGAAACAACCCAAAAATAGCTGCAGGGTTTCCTTCCGGCTGGCACCAGCTGGGGTGGGGCGGTTACAGGTGGGCTCTCTGGCCTCGGATTTGATAGTTTTTCCTCGATCCCTCAGCTGCAAAGCTTTGCTGGTTCCTTATTTTACCAATCCTTGCAAATTTCATGTTGCCAGGAGCATGGCCCAGGTTGAGGCAGTTGCTGGCTTCCTTTTTATCTCAAAAATGACCACTGGAATTCTCATTGTTGATATAAGTGTAAAATAATTAGACCACTTCAGAAAAACTGTTTGGCACTATCTACTGAAGTTAAACATACACCTAATTTATTATGCAACAAGTTTACTCATAGATATATCCCCATGAAAAATGAATGTGTATCTATGTCCACAAAAAGGCCTATGCCCCAGTGTTCAAAGCAGCTTTATTTATAGTAGCCCCAAATTTGAAACAACCCAAATGTCCATTAACAGGAGAATGGATAAGCCTTATCACACATTTATATCATGAAATAACTACAGAGAAATAACTAAAGAGCAAACCATTGATACGTATAACAGTATGGATAGATCTCAAAAACATTATGTCATACACAAATGAATCCTTGCTGTATGATTCCATTCATATGGAGTTCTAGAACATGCAAAACTAATCTACAGTAATATTAATAATAACAGGGCTGCTTCTAAGTGAGGGGAGGGGCACTGACCTGGAAAGGGCATGAGTGAATTTTGGGGGAAGATGGAAATGTTCTAAGTATTGATTTGGCTGGTGGTTTTACAGGTATATACATGTAAAAATTCATTGAGCTATATACTTAAGACCTGTGCTTTCTACTTTATTCAATTCTAGAAAGATGGCTGGTTTCCACTGCTCTCAAGGGGCAGGTCCATATGTCTCTGCATGTCACCTCCCCTACCCTTTCTCGCTGGGTTTCCTCCACCCCACAGGCCTCTGCAATAGTTTTGTGTTCTTACTCACCAGAAGTTTCCTGAAGCTGTCAGTCTCTGCTTAGTCTCCCTTCTAGAGTTTTCTCTCATTGCTATTGCTGTGAGTGGGGCTAGAGCCAATCCTGCGTATTTATTCCCATCACCTACCACCAGGGTGGGTGCCCAGCGAGAACCTCGCAGGCTTGACCCTTCTGTGGCCTAAAGGAGCTGTTACCAATCCTTTCTGGTGTTTCTTTTAAATCTTCTAATTTCTATTTCTTCATCCATTTCTATCTTTTCACAAATTGTCTCCAGCTTCTGGGGATGAATGAAAAAAAATTAATACTTTGGCTGGTGGATTTAATTAAGACCATGTGGTTTGGGACACAAGCCCAGACAGGTTTGCCAACCATAGTGAATGTGCTGCCGAGGCCACTGGTGATTTACTGGCAATGGAAGTAAAGAGGCTAAGACTAGGAAGGCCAAGATTAAAAACAGTAAAATAAACCCAAATGGGACAGTTAGATGATAAATACAAGAGAGAGTGTGGAGGCCCAATATAAAAGTCCTCAAATGGCTAGCTTCTTGTATCATAATTTTTGGCTCAGAACATCACAAACTATAAAGTCCAGGTTTTTCAGGGCAAAAGCACCAACCCATTTGGACAGAATCCAACTTTTATTCCAAAGAGGGACAAATGATCCTTGGCCCACAGTTGAATTACAAAAACCTAATCCAAAATGAGAAAAAAAACTGGAAAGCATAAAATATGCCCTCTTCAAAGTACTGAACATTCTGAATCACCCACAGAAAGGAACACAGTGGTGACTGCAGAGAAATTAAGGAGCTGTCTTGCTTGACTTGGAAGAGGAGTCTGTGCTTGAGGGCATGCAGTTTTCTTCACTGGTTACTGTTGATGAAGAGAAAATAGGGCGTGAGAATGATGGCTTCTTGGTGTACACAACTTGCTAAGCAGCCCTGAGGCTCTGGGCCTGTGGGTCGCCTTAGCTGCACTTTAGAGTTACGAGTGGAGCTTTAAAAACCACTGAAGCCCGGATCCCTCTCTGATTTCATTGGTCTGGGGTGTGGCCTGGGTATCAGGATTTTAAAAAAGTTTTCACATGATTTTAATATGCAGCCAAGTTCTAGAACCTAAACCCGATAGAGTACTTAGTAGACTACCAAGCATTCAATAAATATTTGTTACTGTAAGGTATAGTAAGCTAGAAAAAATTTTTTTATTGGGATATAATTTACATATAAAATTCACCATTTTAAAGGGTACAATTCAGTAGTTTTTAGTATATTCAGAGTTGTATAACCAGCACCACTATATAATTCCAGAACATTTCCATCACCCCCATAAAGAGTCTCCATATCTATTAGCAGTCAGTCCCTATTTCTCCTTCCTCCAAGCCACTGATAAACATTAACCTATTTCATGTCCTTATGGATTTACCTATTCTGGACATTTCATATAAATGAAGTCACACTATATGTGGCCTTCTGTGTCAAGCTTTTTTCACTTAGCATAATGTTTTTAAGGTCCATCCATGTTGTAGTATGTAACAGTACTTCATTTTTTATGGCTGAATAATATTCCATTGTATGGAAATACCACATCTTCTGTTTTTCCCTTCATGAATTGATAGACATTTGCATTATTTCCATTTGTGGGCTATTATGAATAATGCAGCTAGGAACATTCACATACAAGTTTTTTTGTAAGTGTACAGTTTCATTTTTCTTGGGTATATACCTAGGAATGGCATTAAGAGTCCAATTTTTCCATATTCTTGCCAACACTTGTTATTTTTATTTTTAAAAAATACGGTGTGGCCCTGGCCAGTGTGGCTCAGTTGGATGGGCATTGTCCAGTGCACCAAAAGGTTGTTGGCTTGATCCCTGGCAGGGGGTGTGCAGGAGGCAGCTGATCAATGTTTCTCTTTCCCTATCCCTTCCTCTCTCTCTAAAAATCAATAAACTATTATATGTATACACACACACACACACACACACACACACACAGTGTGTATGAAGTGGTACTCATTGTGGTTTTCATTTGCATTTTCCTAAAGATTAATGGTATTGAGGATCTTTTCATTTCACTTTCATCTATACTTTCCTTAGAGAAATTATATTTAAATCCTTTGCCTATTTTTAAATTAGGTTATTTCTCTTTTTATTACTGAGTTTTAAGAGCCCTTTATGTATTCTGGATACTAGATCTTATCACATATATGGTTTGTAACTTTTTTCTCCTATCCTATGAGTTGTCTTTTCACTTTCCTGATAGTATCCCTTGATACATTAACATCTTAATTTGATGAAGTCCAATTGAAGTATTTTTCTTTGATTGCATATTTGGTGTCATATCTGGGTCATACTAATTTTCATAACAAAATTACAAAAATACAATGGTCACTTGTGCCTAGTTAGCTATGGTAGGCAGCATCTCAGATGGCCCTCGTGATCCCTCGCACACGACATTCATGCTCTCGTGGAACCCCCTCCTTGGTTGTGGGCTAGACCCTGTGGCAAAAGGGATGGGAGGTCAATTCCGAGATTAGGTTGCAAAAGCCTATGCCTTCTGTCTGGCTCTTTCGCTCACTCTCTTACTCCTGAGGGAGGCTGCTTCCGTGCTGTGAGCCGCCCTATGGAAAGGCCCACATGCCAAAGGGCTGAGGGAGGCCTCTGGCCAACAGCCAGCAAGGAGCTGGAGCACCGCCTCGGCTGCACCCAGATTCCAGGCCCGCGGAAAATGAAGCCACTGGGTGTTAGGGCAGTTTGTTACAAAGCAATAGATAACTCATAGAATAACTTTGCGAAGGCAAAATGAGGAAATGTAATAAGCTAAACTAAAGCCTTGGCAGCAAAACACTCTTGCCCTAAAGGTAAAATGACTAGAATTCAGCCGGTTAACCAAATGGTATTTACTGAGCCATTGCAGCAGAAGTTGTCTTATATACTAAAGGAATTTCCAATCAAATACATATATAATATATTGAATATAATGTTAATATATTTAATATATAGTATATAAATAAGTATATTTCTATTACATATATAAGTATACTTCTATATTATATGCATATAATATATTTAATATAATATATAATATCAAATACATATACTATATATTTAACATAACCAATACATTAATACATATAAATAAATATATTTATATTATATATAATATCTAAATATACTTATTTATATATAGTAGAAATAAAATAGAAATATTATAAACCACATAATTAATTTTAAATTAAAAACACCTGTGTCTCTGAAGTTCTCACTCAGAGCATCTGAACCAGTTTCTCTCTTCTCTTCTTCCCCTTACCCATAGCTCTTTGCACTGCCTTCAAACTGGTGTGAGGTTACAAAATACAAGTAATTATAGTACCAGTCTAAACAAGACAAGGTTAGGAAAATGACAGTTATCCATATAATATGCAATATATACAAAGGGGACCAAATGACTTGTTCCCAGGACTGTCTTGATTTCAAATCTTCTTTCTCATGGTCCTAATGCGTCCTGTTCGGGGTTCAGGAAGCAGGGTTGCTACATATATACCACAAGATCAAGCAGCACCCATTCGGAATCTTCTGCAGGTTTAGATAATTTAATACCATTTCAATTAGGTTTTCCATTTGCACCAGCAGTTGGAAGTTGTGGGGTTAATAGGTGAAAACCTTACAAATAGTTTAGTATTCTGCAATTCATAAACAAGCCATAAACCATCTCCAAAGCCAAGCAAGTTCCAAAACAATAGCAGCAACCTAAGAGGTCTGTTGGATTTAGCTGCGTCTAAACAAAGATAATAAAGCGCTTGCCTGACACTGTCTGGGGGAAGAGCCACGGCAGGGTCAAGTCTAACACAAATCCCAGGCAGAGGGGTGTTTTGCTCTGAGGAGTCAGCAGCTGGCCGGGGGGAAGGGAGAGCTTTGGTATCCCTGTGCTGGCCAGCGCTGTCATTCCTTTCATCTTCTCTCAGAAGGGATCCACTATGTTGTCCAGTCTTGGTACAAAATACTTATTCCATAAAAGCACATGAGTGTCTGGAATGACAATAAGAAGGGGCCGTTCCCGTCACTTTTTATTCCTTTGCACTCTGCGCTCCCTAATGCTTGGGGGGGAGGAGGGGGAGCAACAAGAAAAGCAAAGACAAAGAATTAGAATCTTCTGAGTCAATTAATACAATTAATTTACCACTTTTAAAGCCTGAGAGTTATTTGGGGATATTAAAAAGCTTGGTAATATAGACCCAAATTCCATAAATGTGGACTAAGTGCAATTTCATTTCAATATAATAAATATTGACTGGGTGGCTCCAAGGTGGTAGACAGAGGGCTGGGCACTGGGCTTGGACCCACTCTCACTAGATTGCTCAGCACCCAGACTCAGCGTTTCAGCTGAGCTCTGAGGGCCATGTGCTGCCCCTTTATACAGTACGACTGCTCCCCAAGTTTGCATGCATCTTCGGAATTGAACTCAGATGAACTCAGGTTAAGGTAGATGGGGTTTGAATAAGGGTATTTGCCTTTCTTGCTTTTAAAAGGTGCAAAGACAGAAGAGTATCTGCTCTCCCTGTTGTGAGATGTCCCAGCGGGGCCTCCTTAGGAGGTTTTCACCCTATTTGGGGATCAGGGCACACCCTAGAGCCACTTAAGTGGGAATTAAAGAAGGAAAGGTAATCACTCTAACCACCCTTTCTCCATTCCCAGTGGGCAATAGAAGGCTGAGCACTAAAATAGCTTGTCTTGGTCCACCTGTGAGGTATGGACCTTTCTTTTGAGAAGAAATGCTAGAGAAATAGAAAGGTTTAGAATAAAAGAGTTAAAGGCCTTGACAAGGTTTAGGGATGAGGGGGTGGGGTGGGGTGCAGGTCTGTGGAGAACACCTTCAGCCCTGGGTGGTTGAAGCAGGAGGAAGACTGGGCAGCTGGTACAGAGCTTCTCTCTTCATCAGCATGGCGCCTCCTAGTGGTGAGCTGCTGACCTGGCGCCCTGGGACTCCAGCCCACACTGCAGGAACCCTGGGGAGCTAAAGAGAGCAGCTGCAGGCTCCTTACCTTATTGGGTGGAGAATGCAGAAAGCTGTCACAGACAACTCTCAAAAGAGAAAGTGGACAGGCTCACATCATCCCCTTTCCAGAAAAGCAGGGCCTACCTATCCTGGACAAAATTATAAACTTTTGGATTGGTTTCTGAGACCCTTCATATTCCATTTCTGATTCCAATCTCCCATGGGAGACTATGGCCTTTTCCTTTCCCAGTTTCCACCCTCTTTAATCAAAACTCACCTGCCCTGTGTCTCATTCCTTCAGGGTTTGCCCTCTGCTGAGTAACTACAGAGGAACTCTAAGAGCATCGCCAAATAGCACGTTTACATTTTAAGATAAGCCTTCTGTGTGTCTGCTTAAAGGAGTGTTGGATGTCAGAATTTTGGATAAGCACAGTGGCATGTGGGGGTAGGAGACTCAATATATTAAGATTTGTACCCCTTCCCTTCCCCCCACCATAATAAATATGATGATTTATATTCACCACCCTCTTTAATGATTTGGACCAAAACCTTTCCATTTGACAAAAAAAAACTAAAATTCCATCCATTCTGGTGAACTGTGTTCAAAGATATCCAATGTCCCTTAGGTAACCAAAAATGAAATAGTTGGCAATGACTGGGAAAAGAAATCTTATGATTTCGCAACAGGGATGTGACCATCATGACCCTGCAGGGTACCTCCAAAGCTTTCCTCAAAGCTGGCAAAGGCTTAAGGGGAAACAACCAGAAATTGTCAGGGGACACACTTCTTTCTCTACAGGTATTAGGCAGCTTAAAATATACTAGGGAAGATCAGACCTACATAGAAATTAAATACATGGCCAAATAATATTTTGATATGTGAATTTCTGCCTTTTTCTCTCTGTAGGGCCCTTTTTACCCTATCTCAGCAGGCTGTGGCCTCATTGCTTGAGGGAGGGATGTTGCAACGGAGAAAACAGATATAAAGTAATTTTGCTCTTTGTTCCAAAAGCATAAGCTCTTAGGGAAATCTAGGGGTGGGCCATTTAGTGTCCTTCCAGGACTGGCAAGAGTTTTCCATGGATGGGAGTAAAAGAAGGGAGCAATGAGAGGTCATGGATTCCAGGAGCAGAAAAGATCTGTGACTAGATTTGCAACATGATCACTACTACGGACAGAAAATCCCAGAGAGAAAATGGCCGTGTCTAAGTAGATAAGATCAGAGGCAGCCCTGCCAAAGACTCCCGGGTTCCAGTCACAGCAGAAAAGCAGCGGAAAGCTGGAGGACCTGCAGGGACATATGGAGAGAAATAACAGGTCGTAGCAGTAACCTCTTCCCTGCCCACCCTCAAGCCCCACCACTCAACATCTTGGCACTTGGGAGGCTCCTGGAAGCCCAGAAAGGTGTGAGGTTGTTTTTCCACTGGCTCAAGGTCAGAAAGCAGGCTGAGTTATAGAGAATAAAGGCATGCTTTTCATAGACCTGAGTTTGTGCCTGTGCCCAAGCTTCATGGCAGAAAAGGTGGTGAGTGGCATAAGGGAGAATGTAAGTGGCTCCAGGGCTGGAGGAGATTGGGGTGTGGTTGGGGAGGGTGAGTTGTTTTGGAATGCTCCTGGATTACCAAATTTCCACCACAGGGGGAGTTAAAGACCTGGTCCTCTGTCTGAGCAAAAGCTGTGTGTTCAAAGAAGTTCAAGGGGTGATTTCTGATTAACAAGATACTGACAATAAAGCACTTTGTTAAACACCTTCATATATGTTTGTTGATGTGATGAATGCTGTAGTGAGAATTGCTAAGATACAGTGTTTACTTACTAAATAAACTGAGGGAAAGTTGGAACTTTTCCTATAAAGGGTGAAATTTATTCCTCAAGTAGATTGATTTAATGTTCATGATAGTCAACCAAATAAGAAAGCTTATTTTGGCAAGGGGTGCAAGACATTTTATTGCTCTCCCCCGCTTCTTAATCCTATGCCCTTGCAAAATAAACAATGCACCTTCATGCAAAATAAACAAGGAGCTGAGAGCATGTTTTAGCCTGATTTGTGTTGGATGATTCAAGTTTTCCCCAAGAATATATTATGCAGCAGTCTCCTCTGCCACCAATATACTTTTTTTCCTTTAATTAATAGACTCTATTATTTCTTTTTTTTTTTTAGCAGTTTTAGGTTTTCATAAAAATTGACTGAAAAGTAAAGAGAGTTCCCATATGTGGTAGGCAGTTAGACAGACATGAGTAGAGCAAGGACTATGGGCCAGGTACAGAAGGTCACCAGGTACCTAGTAAAGGACAAACGTAGGTGGGACCTTGCCCCCAAGGTGACCTTTCCCTTAGCTTATCGCTGGTCATGAGGTTTGGACACCCTGACCTTTCTTCCCTGGAGATAACATCTAGGCCTCAGTTGTATTTCAGCTCCAGACCCAGAAAAGTGGTAAAACCAGACAAGTGACCCCATGGCTGACCTCAGGACCAGCTGCATTGGATAATAACCCCCTGCCCTGGTGCTGACCAATCAATCAATGGAGACCTAGACTCTGAAAGGGCACATCTGGAAAGCTGCTGAGTATTCTATTAAGATCTTCCCCTGGGGCCTCCCCTAAAACTCCACCCTTAAAACCCCTAGGAGGGAGGACCCAGTGCTCTCTCCCTCCTGGGAGCACACCTACATCTTCCCCTCTCCTTCCCCCTCCCCCGCCCATTACTTATCATTAGCTTCCTCACCTCCAAGCTCCAGGGGCCCTTCCTTTACTCTATAACTTGTTTCCTAAGACCATTCCTTCTACAGATTACTTCTTCCACCTCTGTAATTTTATAAATAAATGTTCTCTTACAGTTTGAATCTTGGCTCTGAATTCTTTCCTAGTCAGAGCTCAAGTACTAAGGTTGCCGAACCCAGGTCCGGCCTGACCCCACGGGTCTAACACCTGGTGCCCTTCCTGCCACCTACAACACATACACCTTCTTACCCCCCACCCTCACCCATTCCCTTTATTATTAATATCATGCATTAGTGTGGTGCATATGTTTAATTGATGAGCCAATACTGATACATTATTATCGACCAAAGTCCATAGTTTACATTAGGGTTCATTCTTTGTGTTGTGAAGCCCAAAGGCTTAGACAATGTATAATGACACATATCCACCATTACAGTGTCCTGCAGAACAGTTTCACTGCCCTAAAAAGCCCCTGTGCTCCACCAATTCATCCCTCGCTTCTTTCTCATTCCAAACCTGGCAACCACTCCAATTTACTTTTATTCATCACACAAACAACTCTGGAGAAAATGAGGGATCCAATGAATATAAGCACAATTTACATCAGTTTAAATTAAGTCCCCATCTTTATCAGTAGACAAGTTTATGTTTTTTCCATAGCTGTAATAACTGCGTACTATTTTGAATTCTAATTGTTTTCAATCAACACTATTTCATAGATCTATTTCCACGTACAGGCAGAGTCCATATATTTCTCATCTTTAATCTTGCCTTAGTTTTTAAGGATGGCTTACCTCATAGTTACCATGTTATTTCAGGATGAGTCGCCCTACGGTTTTGAGATATTTGTTCACATTTTCGATCTTCTACATAAACAGTCGCCATTGAATTGCAATTTGAGGCTTTACTTGTGAAATAAATGGCGTCTAGCTTTCATCCACCCTGTTACACAGAGGGCCATACTTTACTTAAGGAACAAGTTTTTGGAGATCTCATATAATTCAAGACTTATTTTCCCACAGGAACAAAGAGCATGAGGGATGTATTCCTGGGGTAGAAAAATCTGTAACTATTGAATAGACCACAGTTTTCCTTTAAAGTTGCTATTGATTTTTTAAGTATTATTTTAAATTTTTCCCTTAGGGCTGTCTCCTAAACTAATAGCACAGTCTTAATTTGGTTGATTGGCCCTTTTAATCATATCTAACTTTTATTCTGAAGTTTTTGATTTATGGTTGCATTTTTCAAGCCCTGCTTTTAGCAATATCATCACTTGCCTAACATTGTTACAGTTTTTATAAAAATATTTTAAATTATATTAATACTAAATATTAGAATAACAACATAAAAAATGCTAAAACCACTCATTGAATTTCAGATTCTTTAAATAATGATTCTGGCCCGGCTGGGCGTGGCTCAGTGGTTGAGCGTCGAACTGGGATCCAGGCAATCGGGGTTCGATTCCCGGTCAGGGCACATGCCGGGGTTGCGGGCTCGATCAATGACTCTCATCATTGATGTTTCTGTCTCTCTCCCTTTCCTTTCCTCTCTCCGAAATCAATAAAGATATATTAAAAAATAATAAATAAATAAATAAATATTCTGCTCCTGACACTGAGAATGAAGAAAATTAGTTTGCCAGCAAAAGGGGCACTGCCCGGTGCTAGGCCGAAATAGATAACAATGTACAAGTCACTTTTTCATACAGCAAGACTTAATATTTCTATTTCTTACGACTTGATAAAATTATTTTAAGCTGAAGACATTTGAAATTCAACAGATGCAGAAAGAAGCCTCCTCAGAGCTTCCCTTATCTGAGTAAGAGCAGCAATTCTGGAAAATGAGGCCGCCACAAACCCCCCTTCTGGGTGGCTTTTACTCCCAGCAAGGCCGCAGAGAGTCAACCTACCCTAACCCCTCGGCAGAGGAGTTTTATGGCCCTGAAGACAGAAATACCACTGCACCTGCATAAACAAACAGCACAAGCTCTTATCTCCCATTTGGTCCCAAGAAACCCCATTTGTCTCCTAAAGAAAGGATTTGTTCTTCTCTTGGAGCCTCTCTAGTCCCTACAAAATTAGGTCTGTAAACCTCTAATATTAACCGTTTAAAGAGGCAGCTACTTCTTTTGTTGGCTTCATATGCATATGAATAAACCTTTGTCTCCTGCCAACTGGCCTTTGCCAGTTGAACCCGAAGTACCCAGACCCTAGCGTGGAAGAGAGGAAAAGTTTTTCCTCCCTCAGTTGAAATTCATAGGAATCATATTTGCTTTTGGTGCATTTCCACAGCTGAAGGTAGCCCTCTGCCTGCCCCTTTGAATGTCATGTACCTTAAAAACACTAGTGTTTGGGGTTCCCCCCTGTTTAAACTACAACTCATCATCAATTTTTTATTCTTTTGGAATGTAAGGTTGGGGGTTTTCTTTTTTTCAACATGAAAATCTTCCAAGGACCTGGACAACAGCAACTAATTTAAAGAGGTTTTATTCTGGCTGTGCAAGAATCTGTCTGATTCATTGATTTTTCTCGTTCTCTCCCCCTCTCCCTTCCTCTCACTGAAATCAATAAAAATATTTTAAAATAAATAGTTAGGCTCTCCAAAGAGGAACACATGAGGCCAGATGAGAAGGCAACGGCCATTTTATTAGGGCACCTGAATACAGCTGGTTAAAGCATCTGCATACAGATGGGCTGAGCTCCAGGTGGCATCAGCCCCGCGTGGTTGGGAGGAAGTCTCTTTATAGGGTACAGGGAGGGAACCTTTTGGCATGCACGTGTGTTTTTTTGAGCAGGAGTAGAAAGCTATTGAATGTAAGGAACAGATTGTTGCTTGAGATACTTTCTCATGCGGGGAGTGAAAGATGTCAAGCATAAGGAACAGAATGTGGCTGGTGAAATGAGTTACCTAAAGTTTACATTCTCATGCGGGGGGCGGGGGGAGCCCTCAGGAACATTAAGATTTGTCCAAACCTAACATAAATAAAATTAAATGAAAAAATATGTTTTTATTGATTTTAGAGAAGGGAGAGAAAGAGAGGGAAACATTGATGTGAGAGAGAAACATCAATTGGTTGCCTCCCCTACGCACCCTACCCGAGGACCAAACCCTCGACCTGGGCATCTGCCACCACCAGGAATCTAACTGGCGACCTTTCGGTTCATGGGACAATTCTCAACCAACTGAGCCACACCGGCCAGAGCTCCCTGTACATTTGAAATCATACGACACAGTCACTTATTCTTTCTCCACCAGTGGTCAACCATGTGGGAATAATCCCAGAGAAGCTGGGACTTGGAAAGGCTCCCTGCCCTAGGCTATGCTTTAAGGTTGCTGAAGCCAAGGCTGCTGTGCTTTCAAACTCTCTACGCCCCAGGGCACCCCCGCCCTCCTAGATCACTGCACAGGAAGAGGTGTGTCCTGTGGTATCTGTCGTGCCCCTTGCCGTCCACCTGCCTGGTCCACAGCCACCCTCGCCCTTTTCACAGAGTGGCTGCCTGTCCACCACCACTGTGTCCCTGGTTTCCCAGGGTGACTTTGCTCCTCACTTCACGCACCGATCAGCTGCTTCCTCCTGCTCCCCCGCTCCCCACAGCCACCTTTCTCGGTCCCCAGCCTTATGCCTGCCCTATTTTGCAGTTCAGCCCAGGAGGCCCAACCACCTGGACGCTCTAGCAGACCACACCCTGGCAGCAGAGGGCGGGCGGGCGGGCAGGCAGGTGCATGCTGCTATGGGTGGGGAGGTTTTGCCATCTGGCAGCCCTTGTAGATGGAAAAGAAAAATCAATCCAAAGTATGAAAGAACGTGTGACTTTAGGCTCCCTCTCTCGCTGCCTGTGGTATGTCTCTCTGCCAAGGGTGGCCATGGGCCAGGACCTCTCCAGACAGCTCCTTAAGGAAGCAAAACGCCCTGACAACATGCTCCTGTGCCTCAGTTCACGTGGGTTCTTACTAGCCAGCCGTGGGCCCTTAAGTTGAGGCCTGCTGTGGGTTGGTTCACACTTGTTAAAGGGGTTTAAAACACCTAACTGAGGGAGAAGTATCTACCTGCTCATTTAGCAGCCTCAACCCAGGGACATGCTCACAAGCCTGTGGAAATCAGCCAGATGAAGCCAGAGCCCTCACCCTTGCTCCCCTCTCTGCCCCCTCTGGTTTTGGTCTGTTGTTCCACCAGATTAGCACTGGTTCAGTTAACTGTGGGTGAACAACAAGCCCACCCAAACCTAGGAGCTTAAACAGTAGCCATTTTTCTCTGGCAGCTCTGCGGGTGAGCTGCGCAGATCTTCAGCTGGTCTTGCTGGCTCTCTCATGTGGGTCCATTTAGCAGAGGACTAGCTGGGGGCTGAGCTCAGAGGTGAGGTTCGGGAGGACTGGGCCCCTTCCCACGAGGTCTCTCAAGGAGGTGAGGCTTCTTCCCACGCCGTCTCAGAGCAACATCCCAAGAAGGCAAGAGCAGAAGCCAGGAGGCTTCTTGAGGCCTGGGCTTGGGGGTCAGACAATGCCTCCTCTGCCTCCTTCTCTTGGTCTAAGCAAGTCACAGGCCAGCCCAGACTCAGGGAGTGGGAAGTAGACTCCACCTCTTCATAGGAGGATTTTTATTTCATTGGGACTGCAACTGGAACCATCAGAGGAAATAAACTCCATTATCCAGAAACATATTGGAAGCTCCTTGATATCCACTAATAGTGAGTAAAAGACAAAACCCACTTACTATGTGCTGGATATTGTGCTGAGTACTGGACAAGAACCCAGGGAGGCAGATGTTAGAGATGGACATATATTTCCCAGGCTCTGCCCTCAGGTGGTGAGGCAGAATTCCCTAGAGAAGAGCTTCCTGCCTTTCTCCCCCACCCACTCCCGAGAGCAGAGTTAAGCCATGAAAGCTTATGTTACCATTTTCCTTCCTTCAACCAAATCCAGGTGAACAAACCAACCTTTAACACCTTCTCTGTTCCCATTTATTCTTCATATATTTCAAGTCAAGCACTTGCAACCCAGAAATCAACAGACACATGCTGACCTTTGCAAAGTCAATCAGAATTTATTTGAAACTCCTCCCCTGCAAAGGTGCTGTGAGTCCTGAGTCCCTCCTGGTCCCCCGGCTTTGGAGTGGGAGCACCACTTTATCTTATTTTACTTTATTCCTAGTGGGGTTATAACTGCACGGCCCTCCTTCTGCCAAATAATAAATTATCTCAGCATCCTGAATGTGCTATTTCTCCTCCACACTGTCCCCCTGGGTTATGACACGTTGCCTTAATTTCCTCTCTCAAACAGCCCTTACACCGAACACTCTGGAGTGAAACCTGAGGGAAGGTGCAGAGTGTGGGGATGGGGTTTGCACTGTTCAGGCCCCTCCAGCCTCTGCTGACATCTGCAGCTGGCCCTCCTCGCTCCACCCCAATTTGCACTTTATTATGTGAAACTTCAAACACATCCAACAGGAGAGAGAATACTATAACGAACCGTAGGTTCCCATCCCGTAGTTTCAACAACTCACAATGAGTCCTTCATCTGTACCCTCACCCACTCCCCTGGGTATCACTTATTGCAAAGCAAACTCCAGATAACACTTCACCCACAAAGGTTCAGCACGCTTTTCTAAAAGAACATTTTTTAAAAGCATAACCACCACACCAATGCCCTTTCAAATATAATTAGCAGCAATTGCTCATTATCAGTAAATATCAAGCCAGTTTTCACACTCTCATGGTCCTTCCTCTCTCACACCCCACCCTCCCAGCTCCCCACCCCCAGACCTTGGGTTTCCTCTCGTAGCAGTGATACAGGCCCATGTACAACTGCCTACAGCCCAGAATATTTTGGGGAGCTCACAAAAAATGTTTTTGTTCTTTTTAAATGAGAAGAAAAAAGTGAACATTTTGTTTAAAATGTTTTAATATATAATGTGAATATGTCCATCTTTATACCAATGCAAAACAAAATATAATTTTTAATATTATTTTTTTAAAAAACCCAGTAAAGCAAAAGTGCCCAGGGTCCATGAGAGTCCCAATGCAGCCCTGTGCCTGATGTCTCCTTTTAGATGTCCCAAAGGCATCCTCTAATCTAAGTGTTCAGAACTGGACGCAAAAGTCTCCTCTCTCCTCTTCTGGTCCTCTCCCAGTGTTCCCTACATCAGCGAAGGGCTCACTAGTGTGTAAAAACACACCAGGCTATGTGTTCAGAGCTTGCAATAGCAAGGAAGTCAGCCACTATCACTTGCATTTGGCAGAGACTCAAAGGCAGATAGAAGAGTGGGAAAGCTCTATAGTGGAGGAAGGGAGGGCAAGATTTGGGGTGCTCTGATTAGAGGCTGTTGATGGGGAAGTTGGAAATGGGCTAAATAGAAGGAGGGAATTTTATGCAACTAGCTTAAGGAGTCTATTTGGGTTTTTGTTGGAACTGGGAGCAAAAAATAGGCATCAATTAGGATCATTGACCAAATCCTGGCCATTCTGGGCTGACTGCTATAGAAGATGAGAGTTAGAGTTCTGTTGTCACAGGACAGGTGGCCTGGCCACTGTCCATTTATATATTCAGATACTATCAATCTTGTTTCATACGCTAGAAATCCAGGAATTATCTTGAATGCTTCCCTTTCTCCCACCCCATATCCAATCCATCACCAAATCCTGTAAAAGCTTACCTCTCACATATCTCTCAAGCCTGTCACTTCTTTCCACCTCCACCAAGGAACCACCAAACTAGCTTCATCTTTCACCTGAGCTACAAAATATCCTCCTTACTTGGTCTATCTACCTCCACTGCCTCTCCCCTATCTATTAGTTAAAGTAATTTTTAAAAAGGCAACTCTGATTACATTATCCCTATGCTTAAATTACATCAACAATTCCCATTGGTTTTAAGATAAAGACTAAAATCTTTAAAGTGGCCTCCAGGGCCTCTCATGGTCTGGCTCCTATCCTTCTGCCTCCTCCTGCGTCACACAAGCCCTTTTGTCTCTCAGTTTGAGTCACACCATCCATCTTCCAGTCCCTGACACATCCGCTCACCTGCCACAGGATTTACTGGAAGGCTGTGGGCAGTTCCTGAGTCAAAGGAATAGGTGAAGGGCCAGGTAGCTCCAGGGACACAGGGAGTAGGAGCAAAATGAGGGCCCCACTACTGGGTAATATCAGCTCCAACTACACCCGGCCCTTTGCACCACTCTGCTTAAGACCCAAAGCCCTTGGAGGGCAGTTCAAAGCGCTTGGCTGGCTTGGGTCATATGCCCAACCTTTGGCCAGGACACCTTAAAAAGGTCCAATAAAGCATTAAACAATGAAGAGAAAGTAATTTTCCAAAATCAAATTAGGAGTTCTTACCAGAAAGAAGAGGAATGAATTCCAAATCAACAAATGTCCACTAAACACATGTTCCCACTACCTGGACTGACTACCTGTCCCCTCTTCGGTTAGTTAACTCTACTCAATTTGTAGATTTCAGCCCAACTGTCCCTTCATTAAAAATGCCTTCTCACCTTCCCAAGGGAGTCAAAGGTCTCTATTCTGTTCTTTCCTAGTACTATAACCTCTCCTTTATAGCACTTGCCACTGTAGCAATTTTACATTTATTTTTTATTGTTTGAATTACATACATCTCTCCCAATTGTCTAAATAGTCCATGAGAGCAGAGCCCATATTTGTTTGGCTAATTCTGATCTCTCCAGTGGCTAGCACAGTACCTGGCAAAGCATTTATTTAATGTATGAATCAAGCCATAAAGAGATTTGTTTTCCCAGTGAAATAAATTATGCCACTCCCCGCCTTAGAAAGCAAAAGCAGCTAAAATTTTAAATATCACTTTTTCCTATTCATACTTTATTAGATAATGTTTTTATTTAATCTAAACAATAATGCAGTAGGAATCCACCTAACACATGAAGAAACTAAGGCATGAGAAGTTATGGAATTTGTTCAAAATCACTATCTGGTAAATGATCCATGGATGACATAAACCCATGGCTGTCTGATTCCAAAATTCAAGTTCAGAATTATTATGACTATGTAGTGTTGTCTCTCCGTAACACTAGTTATCTCCTTAATGCAAAAGCCTTAGAGACAGCTCATCCATCTGTAAAACTGGTTTTCAAATAAGTCCATTTTCATGTAAATTCAGATATGCTATACAAGTTAGTTTAATTTGTAAAATACTGATCCAAGGACAGAATAAAATCAACTAAATAAAAAACTGGGCAGATGCAGTCTGACAGAATTAGAACACTTACCAAACACATTGCTTTTTCTGTCATTTCTGATCAATGACACTAAACGTGAGCAAAGGAATGGAAATTGGTGGAAGTGAGATCATTCAAGGTAACCTGGTCCCTAAATTGCACCTACAGATTATACAAAGCATTGAGATTTATACAAAAGGGTTTCACTATTTCAGTGTTATTCCTCAGGAATGAGGTGAGGGGAGGCTGAAAAGTAACACGAAGACTATTTTCAATTCTCAGGACTCATGAGAGAAGGGACCCAGGAGAGATCAGCCACTGGTGGACGTGGATCTCACCGGGCCAATAAAGCAACACCGGCCAAGAGAAGGAAGATTGTTTCTCCAGGTCCGTCACAGCAGTGAGACAGCCAGGACGCTGGTGGGAAGGTAGTAAGGATAAGGCAGGCTGTCATTTTCTCTTTTATTGCATGTGGGAGTCCCCAAACCTGCAAGACAGGCCTACAGGTCAGAGCTGCGATTGCTCAGCGATGGTCGCAGTGGTGCTCCCTGGGGGTCTCCTGTGTTTTTGAGGTTGTGGGGAGAACACAAACTGACAGTACCTGGGTGGGGAACTAAGTCACCTAAGGCCTAACTGGGGCAGGACTGATGCAGCTTTCCGTGTTTAGCGGGCAAGAGGCTCCGCCAGCTCCTGGACCCTCAGAGAGCATTTTGCTTTCAAAGCAGACGGCTTGACGTTGAAGACCTCTGGATCGTAGTAGACGATTCGCATAGGAGTCCTGCGTGGGAAAAAAGAGTCCAGCCTGAAACAGGCTGAGCAGAAAGAGGGAGGAACAGTTCCCAAGCAGCCACTCTGTTGGGCACATGATATGACCCCATCTTGATTTTCATAAGCACCCCGTGGAACAGGAATCGTCACCTCCACTCCTGGACAGGGAAGTGTTGGGGGAGTTATGGGAATGACCTGCGGCCAAATCCAGATTGGTGTATCCGAAGGATTCCAAAGCCTTTGCTCTTTCCACAGAAAGTAAATTCTGGAAATTTCTCGATAATTTGGCAATGTTAAAACAAGCCGACACTCCCTGCCAGCATGGCTCAGCAGTTGAGCTTTGACATGTGACCAAGGAGACTGAGGTTCGATTCCTGGTCAGGGCACATGCCTGGGTTGCAGGCTCGATTCCCAGCAGGGGACGTGCAGGAGGCAGCCGATCACTGACTCTCTCATCATTGATGTTTCTGTCTCTCTCTCCCTCTCCTTTCCCCCCTCTGAAATCAATAAAGATATATATATTTTAAAAAGGCATGCACACACACACAAAAAAACAACAACACAGAAAAGAACAAAAAAGCAAGCCAGACAGTCCTCTGGTGGACTTGAATAAAGTTTTTGAAGTTTCCACCCTAGCACCTTACCACCAAGTAATAACTTTAGAGAAGGGGCCTTGAGCACTGGATCTAACTCTTCCTCTCCCTTTGCCAATGAACAGGGAATAAGCTTCATTTCATTTGGTGTTGAACTTTGTTTTTTAAGGAAAATCACCTTATAAAAATTTTAAAATATTATGTTATATAAGAACTAACATATTTCCTGTTCCCTGGGCTCAACAGTTCTATGACTTTTTAAAGTGTCCCCAGGTTTTCCTGATGACGCCAGAAGGGGGGAATCAGGTACTGTTCCTTGAAGGCAACAAAATGAATTGAGGCGTAGGTAAGTTAAGAGGTCTTCCAAAAAATAAACAAGAATTAGGGACAATTTCTTCTTTGTTGAAGTATTTTCTCACTTATTTGAAATAGGTCACATATGTACATGGTACAAAAACACTGAAAAATACAAAAGCCTATTTAGTGAAAAATAATTCTTCCTCCTATCCAGTTCCCGAGGCCCCCAAAAGTAACCACTGTTACTACCTTTTTGTGTACCCTTCTGAGACACGACAGGCATATGCAAGCAAAAATATGGCACACATGTATTTTTCCTTGTACAAACTGTAACATCTTATGTGCTCTGTTTTGTAATTTGTTTCACTTTGACAACATATGTTAGATAAATATTCCCATATCCATAATTACAGAGTTGTCTCCTAGACCTATGTTGCAATACTAGTCACTAACCCTTTAATTATAGCCTTATATTTATGGTAAGACCATAGGTTTGTCGCAATAAATTTAACAAATAAGTGAGATGTTTTAAAAAATTTGTCACATTTCTATAGTTCTTTTCATTGGCCTTATTAGGTCAACTTTCCTCTGTCCCTAGTACCACCATCCTTTCCTGTCACATCTTAGCCTTAAGTTGACATACCTTTTACTTGGATTAGCTAGCTCTTGAATTCTGGGAGATATTTTGGAACAGATAGCAGCATAAGAGACTGGCCAGCTGGGATCACGGGGAGGTAAATAATCTTGATGAAGAGGTTTGGCCTTAGCTAAAGCTGTTGTTCGAGGGCTAGGTGTAGCTAGCAAGGCAGCGTGGGACATCTACAGTGGAAACAAAAAGACAAAAATATATCCAAACATTTACCACATATCCCTCTCTTTACAACTCTATCCCTAATCCAGTCACCATCATTTCTTTCCTGGATTCCTACAACAGACCCCTGACTGGTTTCCCTGCTTCCATTCTTGCCCCTGAGCGATCCAGCATTCACATAGCAGTTACTGAGGGGGAGAATGGGCGTTTTAATGAGCACATTCCATGAGCCAGACAGTGTTCTAAATCATTTACCTACGTCATTGCTACTTAATCATCATAACAACCCCATGAGGTAACTACCTCTGAAGCCCAAGTCAGATCATGTCACTCCCAGGGTTTAAAACCTCTAGTGGATCCCCATTTTGCTAAGAATAACATGCGGGCTCCTTCCTGTGGCCTAGAAGACCCTACACGATCGGGCTGCTATCGTCCTCCCTACCTTGGTTACTAAGAGGCCCTTCCCAGGATCACACAAGACCCCTCCAGCCCAGCTCTTTCGGTCTCAAGACCTTTGCACTTGCTAGTTCGGCTTGAATTCCTCTTTCCTCAGTCTTGGTGTGGCTGCCTCTTCATCATCCAAGTCTCTTGATTCAAACATGTATGGTTAGGACTCCTTCCCTAACCATGCAAAATAAATTGGCCTTTCTAATTGCCCTCTTCCGCAGTACTAATCTTCCTCATAGCACTTCCCAACACCTGACTTAGCTCACTTAGCTCATTGTTGACATGTTTATTGTGTGCTCCTTCCCCTTAGACTATAAGCTGCTCCAGAGAAGTACAGCAGGCCCTCAAATAATGTCATTTCATTATAGCATTGATGACATGCCTAGGAGCTTAACTCTTATTTATACCAATTAGCCTATAGTAAAATTGGTTTGGTTATATGTCATTTTGCTTAAGGTCACAGGAACTATCGACGATGTTAAGTGAGAACTTACTGTACTTGTTTGCCAAAAGCTAGAATAGGTTCTAGTGCATATTTGGTGCTAAATAAATATATGTTGACTGACTGATCAATTTCTTTTGGTCTTACTTTGAAAGTCACATTTGCCACGTTGCCTTTCTAGTATGTTGCTTTATTGGTAAAATAGAAAGGATGATATATAGCTACAATTCTCTTTTAAGTGCTGATTGAAAAGAATTAGGATGGACAACAAACACCGCTCAGCACCCCTGAAAGTGTCCTATATCGCAGGGGTACAGATTTGTTTGGGGTTCTAAATGTATGATCATCTGCAGCAGTATCATTTTTTAAAAAGATTTTTAAATGCCCTCCCCTCCCCTAACAATTCTAGCGATTAAAGAAAGATGACTATAATTCTCATTTTACATACCAAAGAAACTGAGAATAAAGTGACTTGCCTGAGGGTCAGAAGGCAAGTCACTTTAGCAAACTTAAGACACTCTCCCAAGGGTTTTTAATTCCCAGGCTAGTTTTCTTTCCAAATAAGAGTTCCATATCAAATCCTCAGATTCTGAGAAAGAGGGTGAAATTGGTCCCACCTCCTTGGACAGCATAATCATTAGATATTTATTGAAAACTCAACTGGAAATGGGCACCAAGTTGCCACTACAATGAATGGAGGAGAGTGCCACCGAGGAAGAGCAAGGGGAGGCACTGGGTGTGCCAGGCTCTGTGCTGAGTTCGGGCCTCATCTGTTACTGCAGGTTGTGAACAGCTGTCCGGGTGGAAACTGTTATCTTTACAGTCCTCGTGCTCCCCTTGCTCCACACAACTTCAAAGTCATCCCAGCTTTAGGACTTTGGCATGTACTCTTTCCTTTACTAAAATATTCTCTTCTCAGACCTTCAATTAACTAACTCCATCTCATCACTCAGAGTCCAACTCAAATATCCCTTCCTCAGAGAGGCTTCCTCTGACTGCCACATGCAAAGTAGCTGTCCCCAAAATCACTCATTTCCTTCCCCCCGCCCCCCCGTAGCACTTATCACTACCTAACCTCACCTTATCTGCTTATCTATCTATTTGTTTCTCTCCATTTTGTTCACTGGGAACAGCATCTGGCACACGGCAGGCGTTCAAATACTTGTTGAATGAACAAGGCTCGGGGAGGCTGTCACGACATCACAGAGTGAGAGTGGCAAGGCTGTAATTTGAACCCCATTCTTACTGGCTCCAAACTTCATGCTCTTCACCCTCTACCCCCAAGCCCCCCTCTGTATCTTGCAGGTAGGTCTTCCTTCCTGCCACAGACTTCCTCTTTCAAGATTCCCTTTTGCAATGACCTTGGCCAATGCCCTGTAGAGGGAAATAGCACCGTAGGAACAACCATAAAGTAAGCTGAAGGATGCCGAGGAGGGATGGCTTACAGGACGGATGGGCATGTCACTTCTTTCTCTTGGATAGCATAGACCGTCTATCTTGATCCTTGGAGTGGCAAGGTCTACAATTCTTGGAGTTGTGACAGCATTCAGGGCAGAAGGTAAAATCTTGGTTTCAACCTAGAGGAGAAAAATAAAACAGTACCTATAAGTGTCAAATAATAAACGCACACCATCTCAATCAAGGTTACAGATTAGGTCTGACCTCTGGGCCAGACTTCTCAGCAAATCCAGCAGAAAGAAAGAGAGACTTGCAGTAACCCACACTCATAGCTGAAGGATCAGTTCCCATCTTTCTCAAACTAGGTTGTATGGATTCCAACTCAACTTTTCAGGAACTTACTGTTAAACTAAAGATGGGGAGGAAATGGCAGTGTTGCACATTGCCTAAGAAATAAAGGATCATGCTGATTAATGGAGTGATAAACTCAGCCAAGAGGGAAGACCCAGCCCTACCAACTATGAGGGGCAGAGTTCTACTTTGTTCTTAACTATTTTTGCCCTTTGGAAATTGGGACTCACACTATCACAAATGCTTCAAGTAAATTTTAGTGGCTCTCTTCTCAGTCGAACAGATACAAAAAAGAAACCAAAGCCAGAAGGAAAAACGCAGAACCATATATCTCCATAGAGAATGTTGTTTTGGTCCCCCAAGTCACTTCTCACTATCTTAATTGTGGAAATATGTTCAAATTCATGGTCTTTTATTTAAATTACTTATATTTGAACTCAAAATTTACCACAAGACTTTGAGGAGGAATATAATCTTTAACTGGAAATAATATACAGTTTTAACTGTGGGTGGAAAAATAATAGGAAGGTATGCTCCTACTCCCTTCTTGTGTTGTTTAAGATGTGATGATGATGATATTAACACTGACAGCATTCTACTTGTATTAATTCATTTATTCCTCACTTGGGGTATCATTTTTATTTCATTTCACTACTGGAAAAACCAAGGCACTTTGAAGTTCAGCAGTTTAAGTTTTTATAGTTAGTAAGTGGCAGAGCTGGGATTCAAACCGAAGATCCTATCTGTCAGTACAACACCATGAAGTACTAATTAAGCATCTTAAATATTTCCTATGAATTAAGCTTTGTCTCCTATCAGGCTCTGGGAAAATCAGAGAAATATACGACAACCATTGCCTTCAATTAAGGCTTACAATTGAAAAGGAAATAAAACAATCATTTATTAATTCAATTCATTAGACAAATCTCTCTCTTTTTAAAAAAATATATCTTTATTGACTTCAGAGAGAGGAAAGGAGAGGGAGAGAGAGAGAGAAACATCAGTGATGAATCACTGAGCGGATGCCTCCTGCACGCCCCCTACTGGGGATCGAGTCTGAAACCCAGGCATGTGCCCTGACTGGGAATCGAACCCTGATCACCTGGATCCCAGATTGACGCTCAACCGCTGAGCCACGCCCGGCCGGGCATAGACAAATATCTCTTAATCAATTATATTATATAAGACAAAACAAATAATAATAAAACAATCCCTTTCCTTAAGGTAATTTTCAACTTAGGAGAAACCATAGTCCTACAGGCAAATCATTTGATACCCAGAAAAGAGAATAAATAAAGCTTTGAGAGATATCAGAGGAAGAGTGGGAGAACCGAAGAAAGATTCATTTTTTAGGGATAAAGAAACATTAGATTGGACTTTGAAGGAAGGATCAGATTTTGACAAGTAGAGAGAGGAGGAAAGATAGGGAGGGTACAGAAAGGATCATGCAACCATCAGTCCATTCTCTGTATCTATGAGTCTATTTCTGTTGAGACATTTTTATTATAAAATTATTGTGTCTGATAAATATTACCTAATGTTGGCAAGAGTACAGTGAGAAGAGCAGCCCAAATAATGTAAGTGATAGGTCAATCAAAATCACTTTTGTTGGGACACAGTTTGGGATTTTATATGAATCTCCTCAAAAACGTTCACACATTTAATGCAATAACTTTACTTCTAGAATTTTTATTCTCAGAAAATAATCAGAGACGGAGAATGATGGGGAGAGACATGTTTGTAGAATGATCTCATAATTTAGAACAGCAAGTCAGACAAAGCTATATGATATTTCCAGAGAACACGTGGGTAATACTCAAAGGTGTGCTAGATAAAAAAATAAGTCTAAATCTATCAAGAGTCAAAGATTTAAAAAATCCAAACAGGTTGATTGGTCTAAGTAGGAGCTTCTGACTTCTGGAAGTAGAGAGTAAGTGAGCTATGAAAGCAACCCCTTTTCTAAGTCTTGAGTCCTGACAAAGTTACTATAAAAAGAGACTTGGTATGACATTTATGGAGGTAAAAGGACTCCTTACAGTTCTTCCCTCAAAAGCCTGGTGGCAAGTAACCTCAGGTGCCTGCGATAGTAACATGGCTTCCTGGGTGGGCCTGTATTATATTTGTAAACTCCGCGAAGATTTAGAACTAACTGTAAAAAAGCTAACAATCAAAATCATAGGATTAATACTTGTGTTAAGAATAAGTATGTCCAAGAATTGATGAAATTGGAACATGGACCATGAAGTATGTATAGTATTATTTCAACGTTAAGTTTTCTGACTTTTGATGTTAGTACAGTGGTGCCTCGGTTTTCGAATGTGATCTGTTCCGGAGCCCGCTCGAGCCCTGAAACGTTCGCAAACCGAGGGACCCACAGCCCACAGCCAGGCCTCAGGACCCTGCCCTCAGCGGGAGCCGCGGGCATGTTCGGCTTCCGAGGCGGGTTCGAGAACCGAAGCATTTCCCCCGGGTTCACGGCGCTCGTCACCCGAAATGCTCGTCACCGGAAATGGTTAAAAACCGAGGCACGGCTGTATTATAGTTATATAAGATAATGTCCTTGTGCCACGTCCTCTCCCAACCGTGTCGTCTGACAAGGTCCGGACGTGGAGAGGAAGCTTCACGGAAGGCGCCTTCTGGGGAGAGGACGCGGCCTGTGGGTGGGAGGAACTGGCTTAATGGCAATATCCCTTCTCCTCCTCGGAGGGGGATTTGGGGCCATAAATCACTAACTAACCTGGGAATGGTAAACAATGTTCTCACTTCTGAAGAAATCCCGATTTCCCCAAGTCCAGTCACTACCACATGTGCTGGATGCTTTAACAAATTATAAGAAGCTAGGCAAACTCCCCCCGGCGCCCCCGGTGAGGAATTCATGGAGGAACTAGGGAAAGCTGAGCTCAGGCAGCCGCCTGGCCTCCAGTGCCTCCCCGTGATTGCAGGGTTAGTCCAGGACAGGAAAAGGCCATCGCCCCTCGCCTACTGCGCAAGGACCACCCTGGGTAGCACACAGAATAAGTGGCAGACTGCGGCATCCCCCTGAAGGGGCCAACAGTATGGAAAGGCCACCAGCCCCTCCTCCGCCTCACACAGGCGCTTACGCTGGGAGTGGCATCAGGACAGTCACTGTAAACCGAAGGCATGTTCCGTACGAGAACCTGCCCTTCATGAAACGCTCGGCAGGGCGGCCACGCCGGCGCTCGCTCCCCAAGGAACAAAAGCAAAGCATTCTCAAGCAGTTAACCCATAGCTATGGCACACGGCACTCTTTTCCTAGAAGAAAATGGCAAGAAGAATGTAATAGCTTATGAATAGGTCCATAGTTAAAATATAACCACAAGAAGTAGTAACCACAGGCAAATATTATATAAAATTTCTGTCTCACAAGCTAATATATTACTGCTGCAAACAAAGCCGCATCTATCACTCTATAGGTCACTGATTTTTCCTTTCTCCTCTATTCTAAAAATTAACAGTCAAAATTGTTCCGTTCTGATGAAATCGAAACTTGTATTGTTTAACCTATGAATAATATTTCTTGCTTGCTAACCGAAAAAATGGAATCGTAGCCAAAAAAGAAAGTATAAAAGATTATGTCGATTCTCAATAAAGTGGAACAGTGTCACACCACCTCCGAGGCGTGTAGTCTGCTGTCTCCCAGCGTCAACACCTTGCCCACCTTCGGGACCCCTGACTCCTGCTGCGGCTGGACCGCGGCATTCTTGTTCTTGGTGAAACCAAATTTATGAGTTTCATGTATTAGATTTTTAAATAATTAAATGATATTTGAGAAGGTTTTGTTTGCTAATGGAGATGGTTGAAGTAAAATACTTAAAAAAGAAATCAAATTTAATGTATTTATAAAGTATTTGAAGGTATTTAATTTGTTTGAAACCAAATCAAACATTCAGGACTCTTAAAAGTCATTGTTAAAAACTGCTAGAATTATAAACAGACTAATAAAACATCTAAACTAAACTTAAATGTATAGCCTAAGAAAGAAATAAGATTTTTTTAATTTACAATTTTTAAAAAATTAACTATTAATTATTTAAATCAAGAGCATACATCTGAACAGCCTTTTCTGCATACACAAACCATGCTCAAGGATAACAAAGGACTCACATCACTGGGTGTGGCAGTTTTCTCTCTCAAGACTGTAAATTCCTTCCCACTTCTCTCATTGAAAGGTGGGGTTTGTGTCCCTGCCCCTTTGAATTGGGCCAGACTTGTAACTGCATCAATCAACAGAGTCTGGCTGCAGGGGCATGAAGTGATTTCCAAGGCCAAAACATAAAAAAGCGTGCAACTTCCACCTGGTTCTTTTGGAATGCTCACCCTTGGGAACTCCAATTTAGGATATTCCTTCTCAGAATATGGCTGCTATGCTGAGAGAGGTCTGAGCCGCATGGAGGGCCCACATGAAGGTGCTCTTGTAAATATTCCCAGCCGAGTCTAGCCTTCGAATCACCCCCTCCTCGGTCCACAAGTAGGTGTTCTTATGGACTAAATATGTATGCCCTCCCCTCCCCCCAATTCGGTTGCAACCTTACCCCCTAATGTGATGGTTCCGGGGGTGGGGCCTTTAGGAGATAATTAGGCTTAGATAAGGTCAGGAAGGTGGAGCCCTCCTAATGGGTTTAGTGTCCTTATAAGAGGAAGAAGAGAGGACAGAACTCTCTGCATGTTCACAAAGCAGGCGGTGCTGCCTACAATTGGGGGGCTCTTTAAGATGAGAATCCATTGGCACCTGGATGGTGGATTTCGCAGCCTCCAGAACTGTTGCCGAAGCACCCAGTCTATGGTATTTTTTTAGAGCAGCCTGAGATGGGTGAGACAGATGTGAAGGAGCCTCCAGGTGACTCCAGCCTCCTGCCATTTCAGGCGCTTAAGCCATTAGAAATATCCCAGCTGAGTTCCCAGACATCACGGAGCAGAGGTGAGCCTGCTTGCCCTGTCAGAACTTCTGACTCACAAAGTCAGAAGCATAATAAAATGGGGGTTGTTTTATGTCACTAAGTTTGGGGGTTGTTTTGTACAAAGCAACAGATAACAAGATGAGAACTTTAAGGATGGATTCTCTGTATTGGTTTTAGATGACCTGGAATTTGGTTTCTGAGCTGATTATATTTAAAGGTATTAATAATCCTCTTGCCAGTGATAAAAAAAAAAAAAAAAAAAAGACACTGGTAGTCTATGGCATGTGGTGGCAAAGCAGAAAGCAAGACTCTGGGTGACCAAGCAGCAGAGACCATTTCAGTAACTGGCCTCTAACTACACTTGAGGAAAGAAATGACCAGCTGAAGGCTTTAAATTCCCACCTTAAGGTGTGGGTACGGAACCAGAAAGTTTTTGTGGCCTATTTAATAGAAACGCTTATCTTCTGAAAACCAAACTCAAAATCTAATTCTGCACATGGGTGAATTACAGCGTAAATTGAATTCCCAAACTTGTACGGTCTCCTACACTAAAGTTCGGGCCATGATCAGGAAAAAATGGGACCTTGAAAATTGGAAGAGGGACATATGTGCAGATTCCAGTGAGGCTGGGGACTTTAAACCCCTAAATGCCTCTGAGCCTTCCTTACCAATAGAATCAGCCCTTCCTCCCCTGCCCAAGAAGGCCGGACTCCCCTTGCTTGAGGAGATGGCAATGGCTTCACCTGAAGTAAATACCTCCCAGGGAACTGCTGACCTCCCCCTACTGTCTCTCATTGCTTCTAGCCCTATAATCAGACCCAAGTTCCAGGTGTCGTCACAGCCTTTCGTAGACTTGCCCATCAGCTCCCACAGTTGCTGAAGGTCTAACTCTGTATTACTCATAGTGGTTCTGCTTCTCTGATCAAACCCTGACTGACCCATGGGAACAGAGGAGGCAGTCAGAAAAGGTCATTGATGAGAGCAGGACATAGTCAGGAAGAAAAGGAAAATACACGCCTAGAAATAAAAGGGGAGCATGTTGTAGTTACAAACGTGCTTCGCCTTACAAAGTCAGGAACCGTTTCTTTCACATGGACCCACTTACGCTTTTTGGAGGAACGTAATTTGGGTTTATGCCTTTGGCTATTGAGAGTCGTAATATCCGGGGAGAAGGGCCGGAGAGTTGAAGAGACTCTCTCAGGATTGGATCACTGAAGGGCCTATATGCAAATGAATATAAAATATTATAATCATTAAAGGAACAAGAACTGCATTTCTTTCATCACTATAGTCAACCTCCACACAATTATATATATTGTTTCTACCTTTGGAAGGCCTTTCCCCTTTTCTCGTAATCATTACTGTCCTTTCTACCAGACTGGTGTTTCTCAAAATTTTTCACTTTGATCCACAGTAAGGAGTACATTGTGACACAGTCTATGTAAATCTGTGTTTGAATCTGAAACAAAATTGTCATGAGACAATGCTGGTGCTAGGCAATGTATTCTGATATCTAAAATTTCATTTGATTTCACAAAAAGAAAAGCTGGAACTGATTTCATGACCCACTGGTTAATTGAGACTTGAAGTTTTAACAACATTATTATTAACTGTAATAGTCTTATGTGGATTCCTTAAGATTTCCTCTATAAAAAAATCCTGTCATCTGGAAGTAGAAACAGTTTTACTCTTCCTTTCCAGACGGAGTGCCTTTTTTTTCTCTCTCTTGCCTGTTTCCCTGACCATAGTCTCCAGCGTGATGCCAAATGGAAGTGGCGGGAGCCAATGTCCTTGTCATTCCCCATCTTAGGGCCAAAGCGCTTGGCTTTTCACCACTAACTATGATGTCAGCTGTGGGTTTTTGTAGATGCACTTTTTTCAAGTCGAGGAAGTTCACTTCTATGCCTAACTTGTTCAGCATTTTTACCATGAAAATGAGTTGAATCTTGTCAAATGCTTTTTCTGAGTCTGTTGAAATGATCATGGGGTTTCCGGGAGGGTTATTCTCTTAATTTGGTGTATGTTACATTGATTTTAGTACGTTGTACCAAACAAGCTATATTCCTGGGATAAATCCAACTTGGTCATAGTGTATAATTATTTTATACATTGTTGGATATAAATTAACTTGCTTTTCTATTTGCTAGTAGTTTGGCGTGGATTGTTGCATGTGTATTTGGATTTGGTTTTGCAGCGTTTTGGTATGGATTGTTACATGTATATTCATAGAGATATTATCTGCCATTCTCTTCTTTTATGGCCTTTTCTGGTTTTGGCGTAGGATAATATAGACCTTATGGAATGTGTTGGAAAGTGCCCCATTTTTTGGAAGAATCTGAAGGATCAGTGTTAGCTCTTCTCTAAACATAGCATAGAATTCATCAGTGAAGATACCTGGTCCTGAGCTGTTCATGAGAAGGTTTTTGTGGGTTTTTTTAAAATTATTAATTCAATTTCTTTTTATTATTATTATTATTATTTTAATTTATCTTTATTGTTGAGAGTATTACAGGTGTCCCATTCCCCCCCCCCAATTGACTCCCTCCACTTCGCTCCCACCCCCTCCCCAGGCCTTCACCCCGTTATTAACTGTGTCCATGGGTTATGCATATATGCATATAACTTCTTTGGTTAATCTCTTCCCACCCTCCACCCCCCTTCCCTCTTTCCTCTGAAATATGATTGTCTGTTGCATGTGTCAATGTCTCTGGATCTATTTAGTTCATCAGATTCTTTTGTTCATTAGCTTCTTCTTAAAGAAGACTCTTCAACTTCTCCTGTAGTGCTGGTCTGGTGGTGATGAACTCCTTTAGTTTTTTCTTATCTGTGAAGCTCTTTATTTGACCTTCAATTCTAAATGATAGCTTTGCTGGGTAGAGCAATCTTGGTTGTAGTTCCATGTTTTTCATCACTTTGAATATTTCTTGCCACTCCCTTCTGGCCTGCAAGGTTTCTGTTGAGAAATCAGCTGACAGTCGTATGGGTGCTCCCTTGTAGGTAACTAATTGCTTTTCTCTTGCTGCTTTTAAGATTCTCTCTTTGTCTTTAACCTTTGGCATTTTAATTATGATGTGTCTTGCTGTGGGCCTCTTTGGGTTCCTCTTGTTTGGGACCCTGTGTGTTTCCTGGACTTGTAAGTCTATTTTCCCAGGTAGGGGAAGTTTTCTGCAATTATTTTTTCAAATAGGTTTTCAATTCCTTGGTCTCTTTCTTCCCCTTCTGGCACCCCAATAGTACAAATTTTGGGCCTCTTGAAGTTGTCCCAGAGGCTCCTTATACTATTTTCATATTTCTGGATTCTTTTTTCTTTTTGCTCTTCTGGTTGGGTGTTTTTTGTTTCCTCATGTTCCAAATTGCTGATTTGATCCTCAGCATCCTCTGCTCTACTGTTGATTCCCTGTAAATTATTCTTTACTTCAGTTCCTGTAGCCTTCATTTCAAATTGGCACTTTATTATATCAATTTTCTCAGTTATTTCCCTAATAGTCTGCTTAAACATCCTTATAAACAAAATTCTGAACTCTCTGTTAGCTTGCTTGGATCTATTTCATTTAGTTCCTCTTCTAGAGATTTCTTCTGTTCTTTCCTTTGTGACATGTTTCTTTGCCTCCGCATTTTGGCTGCCTCCAGGTGTTTGTTTCTATGTATTAGGTGGAGCTGCTGTGTCTCCTGGAATTGGTAGAGTGGCTTTGTGCAGTAGGTGTCCTGTAGGGCCCAGTCGCTCAGCCTCCCCAGTCCCCTGAGCTGGGCCTTCTAGGGGCTCCCCTGTGTGGGCTGTGTGCACTGTCCTGTTGTAGTTGAGCCTTGGTTGCTGTTGGCATCCCTGGGAGGAATTGACCCCCAGGCCATTCAGCTGTGAGGACCTGCTGCAACTACAGCCAAAGAGCCGCTATGCTGGAGACACCCCTATGGAGCAGGATTTACTTCAGTGGGGCTTTGGTGTTCACCAAGTGCGCCCCTTGAGTGTCACTCGTGGATGTGGTAGGGTTGTAATCCAGCGTGGTCAAGTCTGACCACCAGGTGCACTGTCTCTGGGGCCTCCCAGGAGGTGCAAAGTCAGCCTGTGTCAGTGCCTTGCCCAGGGTCACCCAGCATGAGCTACACAGCAAACCGTAGTTGGCTGCTCCTTGTGCTGGGCTTGGAGGAGCCCAGGAGAGGCCAAGCTATGAGCCAGTGCAGCTGCCGCTAGTGCCAGGCCTGGGGCTGCTTATCATGCCGTATGGGGCCCGCTGCTGCTTGTTTGAGAGATTTTAGGAAAGTCCTAAGCATGAGGCTCGAGAGGCCACTTGCACAGAAAAGCCCCTGGAAATGGCCTGGATGAGCTGCAGGTGGGGGGGGCGGGGCCTCCGGGAATCACGGGGCGGGGCCAAAGGTGCAAGTCAGGTGCTGGCGACTCAAACATGGCGCCTGCCTGCCGGCTGTGTGTGGGGAGGACTCGCCACAGGAGCCATGGCCTCTGCCAGCCCTTCTGCCTGGGAGGAAGCCGCCCCTCCGCCTCTCGCCCGGATCTCAGGCAGGTTAGTTCCCCCCCGAGTGTCCCGGGTCCTTTCAGGCTGCTGCCTGGCGCTGGGCTCAGAGGGAGCGTCAGAGTGAGTCCGTGCGGGGCCCTTTGAGAGGAAAGCCTGGGGCTCCCGCAGCCTCCGCGACCCTCAGGGACAGTCCCAGCTGGTTTCACAGCCCGGAGTTGTGGGGATGTCTCTTCCCGGCCCTGGAGCCCTGGCCTGGGGGCCCACTGTGGGGCTGGGACCCCTCCCTCCTCCAGGAAACCCCCACCTCGGAGATGCCCTCCCGGGTTTACCCTGCGGCACCGGCTGTGGGCCCGTGGCAAGTCTCCAGGATTCAGCCCCGATCCGCCCGCGTCTCCGCCCCTCCTCCCGCTCTAGGTGCTCCTTCAGCTCCCTGGTTGTGGGGCTTCTGTTCAGCCCGATCTCAGGAGGCTCTGAGTGATGGTGGTTCTGGATTTTAGTTGTACTTTTGATGTGGTTGCGGGAGGCGGCGGGTGAAGCTGTTACCTACTCTGCCAGCTTGTTTCTCTCCTCAATTTCTTGTTATAGGCCTGCTAAGATTTTTTTTATTATTGAATCAATTTCGGAAGTTTGTCTTTTTAGGAATTTGTCCATTTCACTTACATTTATCTAAGTTGTTGGCCATACAATTGCTCATACTAACCCCTTATAATCCTTTTTATTTCTATAAGGTCAGTAGTATGACCCGTCTTGTGTATGACCCTTAGACCAGGTCCTCTTTCCTGATTTTAGCAGTTTGCATCTTTTTTTCTTTTTGTCTTGGTCAGTTTAGCAAAAGGTTTGTTTTGTTGATCTTTTCAAAGAACCAACTTTTGGTTTTGTTGACTTTCTGTTCTTTCTAATTTCTATGTTATTTATTTCCACTATAATCTTTATACTTTCCTTTGTTTTGCTTGTTTTGAACTAATTTGCTTTTCTCTTTGTAATTTCCTAAAATGGAAGATTAGAATATAATTTGAGATCTCTTTTCTTTTTTAATGTAGGCATTCTCAGCTAAAATCTCTCACTAAGCACTACTTTAGCTGTGTAAGTTTTGTTATGCTGTGTTTTCATTTTTACTATATATATCAAAGTGATTTCTTCTTGGCCTGGCTGGCATGGCTCAGCAGTTGAGAATTGATCTCTAATCCAGGAGATCCTGGTTCAATTCCCTGCCAGGGCACGTGCCCGGGTTGCAGGCTCATCCCTAGTGGGGACCGTGCAGGAGGCAGCCGATCAATGACTCTCATCATTGATGTTTCTATCTCTCTCTCTCCCTCTCCCTTTCTCTCCCTGAAATCAATAAAGATATATTAAACAAAAAAGAGTGACTTCTTCTTTGACCCGTTTTTTGGTTAGGAATGTATTTAATTTCACATATTTCTTTAATTGTCCAAATTTCCTTCTGCTATTGGTTTCTAATTTCATTCCATTGTGGTCAGAGAACTAATTATGTATGATTCAATTCTTTTACATTTATTAAGACTTGTTTTATGACTTAATATATGATTTGTCATAGAGAACGTTTTATTTGAGAAGAATGTGTGTTCTGCTGTTGTTGGGTGGAGTGTTCTATAAATGTCTGTTAGGTATAGTGATTTATAGTGTTGTTCAAGCCTTCCATTTCCTTGTTGATCTGCTTGTAGCTCTCCCCATTATTGAAAGTGGAGTACTGAAGAATCCAACTATTATTGTTTAATTGTCTATTTCCCTTCAGTTCTGTCAGGTTTTGCTTCATCTATTTTGGGGCTCTGTCGTTAAGTGCATATATATTTATAATGGTTATATTTCCCTAATGGATTGACCATTTTCTTATTATAAAATGTCTTTCTTTGTTTCTAGTAACAATATTTGTCTTACAGTCTTTATTGTCTGATATGAGTATAGCCACTCTAACTCTTTTTTGGTTGGTTTTCATAGTGTCTCTTTTTCCATTATTTTAGTTTCAGCCTATTAGTTTCTTTGAACCTAAAGTATGTGTCTTGTTGACAATATACTGTTGAGTATATGTTTTTTCATTCATTCTGTCAATCTCTGCCTTTGATTGGGGTGTTCAATTAATTTACATTTAATGGAATTACTGATAACATAGGATTTATGCCCACCATTTTATTTGTTTTATTTGCTCCTGTTAAATATTAGATATTTTTAGTATACCATTTAATTCCCTTAGTTATTTTACTGTATTTTAAAAACCATTTTCTTAGTTGTTGTCCTATACATCTCAACTTATAATAATTTAGTTTAGATTAATACCACTGCCTGTTCTTCCTCTCCTTTGTGCTGTTTTTAAAAAATACATTGTATGCCCATCAACACAAATTTATATTTATTGCTTTATGCAGTCGTCTTTTATATCAGGTAGAAGAATAAAAGTTACAAACAGAAAAATACAGTTATGCTGTTACTTATTTAGTCATTCATTTATTTTGCTGTCTTCTTTATGTATCTATGTATTTAACTCTATTAATGCCTTTTATTTCTTCACACGGGTTCAAGTTATTTTCTAGTGTTCTTGCATTTTAGCCTGAAGGACTCCCTTTATTGTCAAGCAAGTCTGTTGGCAATTAGTTTTCTCAGTTTTTGGTTATCTGGAAATGTCTTAATTTCACCTTCATTTTTGAAGGATAGTTTTGTTAGTGTATTCTTGGCTAATAATTTCTCTCCCCTGCCCCCCCCCCCCCCAGTGCTTTAAATATGTCATCCCACTATGTTCTGGCCTCTATGGTTTCTGTTAATATTACTGCACATCATTTGTTAATGTGATGAGTCAACTCTCTCTTGCTGCTCTCAAGATTCTCTTTGTCTTTGGGTGTGCACAGTTTTATTATGATGTGTCAAGTTGTGGATCTCTGAGTTTATTATTTGGGAAGCTTTGGGCCATTATTTCTTTAAATATTCCTTCTGCCCCATTATCTCTCTTCTCTCTTTATGAGATTCCCATCATGGGTATGTTAATACTTTTGATGGTGTCCCACAGGTTTATGAGGTTTTGTTCATTCTATTTCATTCTTTTTTCTTTCTATTCTCAGACTTGATAATCTTAATTAACCAATTTTTAAGTTGGCTGATTATTTCTTCTGACTGCTCAAATCTGAGGTTGAGTTCTAGTGAATCAGCTAAAGTATATACCACAAGTCCAAACTCATGTAGTACTCTCATTGCCAATTCCTGTGTGTTTTCACTAAGCACTTGCTTTCCTTCCCTCACACAATTCTAACAAGCTTGGTTACCTGTTTCCAGTGCACAGAATATCAGAAAAGAGGCTGGTAGAGGCTGTTTCCCCAATAAAAAGAGAAATGACAGGAAAACTATGAGAAACAAATATCTCCTAAACTAAAAGCACGGAGATCAGACCACTTCACTTAAAGAAAAACTGTGCTTCATGTACAAATGGCTCCTATGAGGTTTTCTGTAGTAAAGTATTATGCTGTAGTTGATGTTCATAATAAAGATCTCAAGCCAATGAACAAAGATTACATGTTTGTTCAGTAGCAGAAGAATCTGCTTAGGAGAGGGGGCAGAATATAACTTTTTAAAATACAGAAAGTTTTAACCCTCAAGGAGGTTTAACTTATATGAAACCTCAAACTCAGGTGTCTCAAAAAGTAGTGAAAGATAAGGTATTATTCTGGTTTAAAAATGTAGAGCCTGGCCGGGCATGGCTCAGTGGTTGAGCATCGACCTAGGATCCAGGCGATCGGGGTTCGATTCCCGGTCAGGGCACATGCCCGGGTTGCAGGCTCAATCAATGACTCTTTCATCATTGATGTTTCTGTCTCTCTCTCTCTCTCTCCCTCTTCTTTCCTCTCTCTGAAATCAATAAAGATATATTTTAAAAAATAATAATAAAATAAAAATGTAGATATACAACTACAAATTCACATGTATATTTTAACTAAATTAGCAGATTTTGTCAAATGAACTGATAAATAAGCAAATGAAATCTTGTGGGAGGAATTGGGCCTCTTTTGCTGGATTCTATGATGGAAAAAGGCTTAAGTTGTCCAGTTCAACCTCTCTCTGACTGCAGGAATCTTTACAAAAATCAGTGTTGAGTGATCATTACAGCCTATGCTTGAACACTTTCAGGAATTGGGGTGGAGATGACAACTGACTTTTCCAGATGAACCTTTCCATTACTGGATAGCTAGTCAGAAAGATTTTCCTACACTTATCTGACATTCCGTGTTCAACTTCTAGTTCTAGGGTCAATATAAAGCAATGTTACTTCCATCTGCTCAGCCTCTTTCAGATGATGACCCTTTAAACATAACTATCACTGCTTCCTTGGTCTCTTCTCTAAGCTAAACATGCCATTTCTCTTAACTATTTTTCATACAATATATTTCCAGAAGCCTCAGCATCTTATTTATCTCCTTCTGAATAGTCTCAAATTTATTATGTTTCTTTTTTTTCCCAATTACAGTTTACATTCAATATTATTATTAGTTTCAGGTGTACAGCATAGTGGTTAGACAATCACATACTTTGCAAGGTGGTCCTACCCCTCTGATATTTCAAATACTCACCTGGCACCATACACAGTTATTGCAATATTATTGACTATAGTCCTATGCTGTGTTTTATATCCCATGACTACTTTGTGATTACCAATTAGTACTTCTTAATCCCTTCACCTTTTTCACCCAGCCCCCCAACCCTAAGGTATAACATCCATATTAGACATATATACCTAATGTGTTCTGACTACAGTAGTGTATTAGTATTACTATCACCTTCCTGTAATTATACACTGTGCATATTGCACTAAAGTAACCTAAAATTTTTCAACAACCACATCACAATCTTAGCTCCCTTGTGGAAGATATCACTAAGCTGTCTTTTAAATTTGCTTTGAAATTCAGTATTCACGTGCTAAGTCACAGGGACATAAGAGAACAAGTTCCAAAAATTGCAAAAATCTATGAGGTTTTATTTGCGTATTTCCTTTTTTGTTTATTTAAGCAGTTTTATATTTTATTTATTTATTTATTTATTTATTTATTTATTTATTTATTTATTTCTGTTTATGCATTTTTCCTTTTAATTGGCCAACAATGGTTAAGTTTAATGTGAATTTTAGCTTCACCATATTTGAGTCAGATGTAAAGATGTAATTATTGATGAAGATCTTCTGATTACCTGCGATTGCTGAAAATATTTGATTTTCTACCCTGGTCCTTTGAAACACAAGTGGATTTTCAGTTTATGCACGTGCATACACTAAAATAAGAACAACAATATTGTGGCATTTAACCAAATTTGATTAGAATTTACGGAGGGTCTCAGGTACTCTACCTAGTTTTTAGAAGCACTTTCTTGTATCTGTTTGGCTGTGCCATCTTCTGGATCCTTTTGGAAGGTTTTCTTAACAGTACAGAAGAAGGGATATCCCAGATTACAGACCCTGTACCCCATCTGTAGTAATATTCAGCCCTGCAAGTTGTAGAGAGAAAAGAAGTGATTGAAACAAACATGAATCCAAACATTGATAACCCCAGGTCTAAGGAAGTGGTCATGACAGTTTATCCCTTTACTGCTGAGCTATTTTCTACATGGGAAGAAATTAGAAATGGTTACAGCCATCAAGTTTTTCAGCCACCTTCTAATATGCTATTCCAAAACAGACAATTTACCATAATAAATAAATTGCATCTTTTAAATAGACCAAAAATATACTGATAAAAAGAGAAAATTTGCCCAGGCAGGGCATGACTCAGCAGTTGAGCATCAGCCTAAGATTCAGGAGATCGCAGTTCGATTCCCAGTCAGGGCACATGCCCGGGTTGCGGGCTTGATCCCCAGTGGGGGGCGTGCAGGAGGCAGCCAATCAATGACTCTCTCATCACTGATGTTTCTGTCTCTCTCTCTCCCTCTTCCTTCCTCTCTCTGAAATCAATAAAGATATATTTTAAAAAAAGAAAAGAAAATGTGCTGCTTTAAAACCAAGTTATTTCTTTAATATCTATATAGATAATTTAAATATTTTTACTACATTTTTAGTTAATAGAATGAATTACATTGATGTTTTTCTTTGTGAAAGAGAACTGTGAGTTTAGGAATAAATTCTCGATCATGGGATATAGATTATTTAATCATTATTGGGCTTTGTTAACTAAGACTTTATTTAGGATAAATAATAATATTATTCGTCACCAGTGCAAAAGGAAGTGATATTGGCTACTTTGGACTGGTGGTAACTCAGACTGCAGTCCCACTTCTGCTTCGATTATTTTCCAAAGGACCTTTGCTCCATTAACATATTCCTGGATGTGGATCTGCAGCCATCTTCCCAGGCTTGTCTGCTGGTTGCTAATGTAGGCCTGGGTGGTGTGTTAAGCGTGTATCTCCCTCCTTTGCTTGTGACCATCCAGCCTTGAGGCCTGTCCATATACCTCACATCTGCTTTCAGAGGGCCTGACTGAACTGACTCAGCCATCCCACCCCCACCCCCACCCCCAACACACACAGCCAAACTCAAACAGGCAGGGAGCCTCCTGCACTTACCTGGGATCAGCCTTTTCAGGAAATGGCAGTTGGGCTTGGGGATTGGAGATAAAGAAGGGCCGGGTGAGTTTGAACAATGGGGCACTTCAGAGAGGTCAGACCCAGGTAAGGAGTGTGGGAGGGAGGGAGGACGGGGTTATTAGGCAGCCAACGAGCAGCTCAAAAGCAAGATGTGTCGCAGAGGAGGGCAAAGGGTAGGGGCCCAGGCATCAGAGAGAGATACAGAAAGGAAGGTGGGAGGTCGCCAGAGAAATAACTCAATTATTCAGCATTCTCTCAGGTGGGAGTAGCAAACACCGAATGCCATGAATACATGTACTGACCATAGCACTTACTCCTTATGCTACCAACACCTGGAGGTGCATGAGTGAGATGGAGAAAAGAATACATCTTATGCTGGTTATGAAAATTACACAAAAGATGTAGAAGTAATTTTATACATTACGAAGCACTGTTCAAATAAGATTTTATTATTAGCCAATTTGTATAGTGACTTTGAATTTCATGTGTGCACATCTTTTCTCCTTGTGGATATTGCACATTAATAGAATGTACTGCTGCTTTTTCTACACTCCACCCCCTACACCCATCCACACCCTAGCCTCTCAATTCCATCAAGGTGGCAGGCACTCTCAGTTCCACCTTAAGAAACCAGGGGGGGAAGCAAATGAAACCCAAAGTAATCAGAAGAAAGGAAATAATAAAGAACAGAGCAGAAATCAAAGAAACAGTTAACAGCAAAATAATAGAGTAAATCAGTGAAGCCAGCAATTGAACTTCTAGCCGGAATGATTAGCCAAAAAGAGAGAAGGCACAACTTCCAATATCAGGACTGAGAGGAGGAATCATCACTAGATATTGAACAGATATTAAAAGGAAAAGAAGAGAACATATGAACAACTTTATGCCAACAAATTTTAAAATTTAGATGAAATGGATAAATTCTTTGAAAGACGCACACTACCAATGCTCACAGAAAGAAATAACCTGAATGGCCCTTGTCGAGAGTTTAGTTAAGCTGCTCGTGGTGCTGCTTCCTTGACACCCATTCTGTCTGGCCAAGCAGCCCGTAGTAACAAACTGGCCCTAGGCCCTCACGCAAGCCTGTGCCCTAGACAGCAGCCCGGCAAGTCACAAAGTAGAAGCAAGTTCCTGATATGATTTTACCCAACGGCCCTTGGTCTGACAGTCTCCCCTGACTCCCAAGGCCTTGTCCTTATGTTCCCCTTCAAGAAGGTTCCTGTGGACCTTACTAAAGTCCCACTCTTTTAGTTTGAATTGACCAATCTGGCTTTAGCCTGGAAATCCCAAAAAACTCTACCCATGGACCCTAATAAAAGCATGTGCCCCAGGTTTTGCCTCTCTGTCTGAACTCTGCCTCAACCCCCCTGTGTGACTCCTTGAGGCATGCCAGGCACTTCCTCTAGGACCTGTGAGTAATAAGCTTCTCTATTTCAATTTCCTTTATGACCTGGTATTGAACTGCAGTTCACCATCAGGCACCCTGTGCTCCACATAACAAGTGTTAACTTGACAAATTCATAACAGCCTTATATCTATTAAATAAATTGAATTTATAGTTTAAAACCTTCCCACCAAAAAACTCCAGGTCCAGATGACTTCATTGGTGGATTCCATCATATATTTAAAGAAGAAATAAATATCAATTCCATACATTTTACAATTCTATGATAACAGCATTGCCACAAATGAAGACATTATAAAAAACAAATACATTACAAGAAAACCACAGGCCAATATCCCTCATGAACACAGATGCAAAAATTCTAGTTTTATTAGAACACAGACATGCTCTGTTTACATGTCTTTCCCACTATAATGGCAGAGTCAGGTAGTTGTAACAGAAACTCTGGCCAACTTTATATCTTGCCCTACCAGAAAAAGTGCTGACTTTTGACAAAAGTTGTATATTGAAAAAGATATAGAAATGGCCACATCAATCATCCTAAAAACCAAACTTTAGACAAATAATAGTGTCTTCCCTTTTTTTCCTTTAATCTCCCTCATTGCCTACACCCATCCCTGCTCCCCAAAGTATTTCCTTGAAAAGCCAACCAGCAAAAAGCCTAGTCACTTAACAAACGTGTGCTAAAACCAGATTGGCAATGGGCATCAAAAGCCTTAACAGTTTTACCTTCAGATGTCCTAATTAACTCATGGTAATCAAGCCCATAGGCGGTATACAAAATTCATAAAGTTTCACGCACAAATAAGTTTATCCACAACAGTGTTATATATGGTACATATTCTTGGGTAATGCTCTTACTTTATTAAAATATAGAAATCCTAATGAGTCAAAACATTATAAGATATAATACACATCTGCAATAGCTAAATATTAGATCTTGTTCTGGGAAAGTTTTACTGTAGCATCAGATTGGAAACATATAGAATGTCGAATCCTCAATAAATTTTGACTACAAGGCTACTTATGGCTTTTAGATAAAAGGGTTGGGTTCTGTGTTCATTGTCCTAGAGACTCCTGATAAAATAACTCAATAACATACAATACTAGCCTGTTAGGTACATATCTGGGGGAAACTTCCTTGGGCTGGGCAAGGCTATTGAGCCTCTTGGTCAGCAGAGCCTTCAAAGCACTAGGGCAAATGGGGCGGATAGGGTCTTGATTTCCCCAAAGCAGCTTTCTGTTAAAAAACAGGGAGAAAAATGAAAAAGCAGAAAAAATAGAATGGAAAGACATTCATTGTTAACAACATCTTAGACTGCTTCTCTACTAATTTTACTTCAGTTTAAGAACTGTCTCTATTGCAGGATTTCAGTCTCCAGTCATCGGAAGCAGATAAACTACTCATGTAGGTTGAAATAAAAATAAAATAAGACTTTTATCTAGCATCTTAAAATGTAGTGACCAAAATGAACCTATTAGTGGTAGATAGTTCTGTTTCTGTCATCACAGCATTAACACTGCAGTTAATAGTCAGATCAACAAAATGGTCATGCCACCTCCTTACACTGTGCTCTCCCTTTGGGTGATGGACTGTACCAGGTGGCCAGAAAATAAAGTAGTAACAGAGTAATATTAATAGTCGTCATTTGTGCAATACTTATTGTGGGCCAAGCACTGGGCTAAGTGTTTTATAGACATCAGATCATTTAGTCTCAACAGCCCTGTTAAACAGGTATGACTGCTGTGCAGGGGTGAACAGGAAAGGAGAAATCAGTCCAGGATTAACCTGGAAAGGCTTCATGGAAGTAAGTAGAAGGCACAGACTGGCAGAAATGAGGCATGTTCCATGTTGGGGTAACCAAGAGAAATGGAAATAACCAAGTATTGGACAAGGCATGTTTGAGCAGAAGCAGAAAGTCATGTTGGGAGTAATTAAGTAACTTTGTTGGAATGATGGGCATATTCTGCTGATTCCTTTTTCCTAAGTATGGCTCAAATCTGTTGACTTCTCACCATCCCCTTTGCTATGTCCCTTGTCCAGGTCCCATCATCCACACTCCTTTCTCCATGTCACTGCCAGAGTGATCTTTCTCAACTCCAATCTGCTCAAGTCATCCACTTGTTTAAGAAATAAGCCAGGTAGAAAATAACAAACATCTCATGATCTCACTTATTTGTGGAATCTAAAGAACATAATAAACTGATGAACAAAATAGATTCAGTGACATGGAAGCATGGATTAGACTGACAAATCTCATAGGGAAGGAAGGGGGTGGGTGGGGTGGGGAGAGATTAACCAAAGAATTTATATGCATATATACATAACGCATGGACACAGACAACCGTGGTGAAGGCCTAGGGTGCAGAGTGGGTGGGGGGTGGAAGGGGTTAATGAGGAAAAAAAGGGACATCTGGTAATATTTTTAACAATAAACATAAATTAAATGCACACACAAAAAAGACACTTGAGAATAAAGTCCCAACTCCTCACTGTGGCTTACAAGGCCCTCCACAATTTTGACAAGGAGCACCTTCCTCTCCACCCTATATATTTTTCCAGGAGAGAGATCAGGTCTTAATCTTTTGGAGATTTTCCCTTGCATAGTTTAGTGCTGTACACAATAGGTGCTCAATCGTGGCTTGATGAATGAACAAATGGTGAAAACTGGAAATTCACCTGATGGCAATGCGAAACAGATTAGAGAAGAGAGAATGACTTTGAGGAGATAAGAGGCTAAAGCAGAAGTTTGTGTGCTCACCTGGTGGAAGTGGTGAGGGAACTCTCTAGAACCTCTTTTATAAGGGCACTAATCCAGTCATGAGGGCTCCACCCTCATGATCTAATCACTTCCCAAAGACCCCACCTCCAAATACTATCACACTGGGGATTAGATTTCAAAATATAAATTTGAGGGGAAATAAACATTCAGTTGATAGCACCTGATAAAGAACTGGTATTCAAAAAATACAAAGAACTCTTAAAATTTAACAATAGAAAACAAACAACCCCATTAAAAAGTGGGCAAAAGATCTGAAAAGACACTTTACCAGAAAAGATATAAAGATGACAAATAAACATGAAATATGCTAACATCTCATTAGGGATTGCGAAGAAAAACAATGAGATATTAGAGTGGCTAAAATACAAGAGACTAACAGCAAGAGGCTGGTGAAGATATGGAGTGACAGGAACTCTCAGTAATTGCTGGTGGAAATGGCAAAGACACATTGAAAGAGAGTTTGGCAGTTTCTTACGAAGCTGAATATATTCTTACCATATGGTCCAGTAATTGCACACCTAGGTACTTACCCAAATGAGTTGAAAACTTATATCTACACAAAAATCTGCACACAAAATGTTTACAGCAGCTTTATTCATAATTGCCAATAATTGGAAGCAACCAACGTGTCCTTCAATAGATGGATGGATAAATTGTGATATATCCAGAGAACAGAATATTATTCAGCACTAAAAAGAAATGGGCTACCAAGCCACGAAAAGACATGAAAGAACTTTAAATGCCTATTGCTAAGTGAAAGAAGCCAATCACAAAAGGTTACACATTGTTTGATTACAACTATATGACATTCTGGAAAAGGCAAAACTATACATACAGTAAACAAGATCAGTGTTTGCCAGGGGTTTGGAGAGGGTAGAGAGAAGGGAAAAATGAATAGATAGAGCACAGGTAACTCTTAGGGCAGTGAAACTGTTCTGTATAATACTGTAACAGTGGGTACATGATGACTTAAAAAGTGAGCCCTAATGTAAACTATATTCTTTAGTTAATAATAATGTGTCAGTATTTGTTCATCAACTGTAACAAATGTACCACACTCATGCAAGATGTTAATAATAGTGGAAACTAGAGGAGTGGATGGTAATATAGAAACTCTCTCTGTACTTTCACTTAATTTTCCTGTAAACCTAAAACTATCTTAAAAATAAAGTCTATTAAATTCTTTAAAAAAGCAATAGGAGATCAGAAAAAAGGGGGGGGAGGAAATTCAGGCTTCACTCAAGAGCCCAAGAAGAAAAGGGGGAGTCATGTGGCCAAGGGTGGATGGACAGTGAGTCCAGCCTGCTGGAGGGGGACCCAGAGAACAGGTGTGCTCCAGACAGACTTAGAGGCACCCGGAGGCAGGACACGAGCTTCACAGGAGCGTGGAGTAAGACCCTGGAGGCGGCTCGCAAACCTGTCTGCCTACTAGAATTACCTGGGGGGCTTTTAACAGTCCCAAAGCCTCAGCTGCACCCCCAGACCAAGCAAGTCAGGATTTCTGAGGATGGGACCCAAACATCAATTCATTTGAAAGGTCTCCAGCTGATTCTAATGTGCAGACAAATTTGAAAACCACTGACCCAGGGGTTTGCCTTCCATGTGTTGACTCAAATGAGGTGACAATATGGGTTCAGGGGATCCAGTAGAGCAGGGAGCTGGATACACCGAGGATGCAGGGTTAGTGGGCAGGTAAGAATAATGCTTACTTACCTATTTAATGTAAGAAATATATCATCACAAAGAAAACGATATAATATTTCCTTACCTGTCTGGGGTTCCCCATTGTTTTTTAGGCTTAGAAAGATCTCGGATTCTTTTCCTGGAAAAAGTACTAACAAACACCAGCTGATTAATTCAAGAGAATACTTAATAAATACGGTTACATTACATGACTTTTACTCAAACAAATCCCATCTTAGGGGGAAAAACACCACAATATCCTATTTGATGTAATTTGAAGAATGCTAAAGAGCTCAAACTGTTCAAAAATATTGCAGACCCCAAATTCTCACTTCCAGAATCATTAATAATATAGTACATAATGAAACAATGAAGCATATTGTCTCCAAAAGACCCCAGGTAAAATAAATGCACACTTGTTAATGGGAAAAACCTTCAATTCACATATTAAGGTAATATGTAAATGCTTGATGGCATTGGATTCTGAAGAGGTTGTACAGATAAATTTCAGACGGAACGTCTGATTTTGGAAAAACGATGAAATAGGCAAAATATACTTTTGGCACCACTCACCCCCGTTTCCCCCTACTCAGCTCCCTGGGAACTTCCCTGATTGTTCTGAATCCACCTACAGAAGAGACAGCTTATGTCCCCCAAGCATCCACGTGTTCCCGCACATTTCCCAGCCTCCCCTGCAGCTGCTTGGAGCCACGTGCCTGGTTATGTCTAACTTCAGCAGAAGTGCTGGGTATCACTTCCAGGGCAATGCCCTTAAGAATTAGTGTGCCTCCCCCATTTGTCTCTTTCCCTGTTGCAATGATCCTGGAAGCCACATATTCTAGATGGCATAGCTGCAGCATCGAGGAAGCCAGACAACTCACACTAGACTGTGACGTGGGGGAGAGATAAACTCTTATTGCGTCAGGCCTTTGAGAGTTTTGTAGCTTGTTTGCTACTGCAGCATCGCCTGTCCCATGCAAACTAATACACCACCTATGTCACCGCAGTTCATATTATAATTATTTATGTACTTGCTTGTAATTTAAATGGCCCAATATATAACAACCCTTTTTTGCCCACCACAATTACGAACTAACTGAAAAACAGGCACAAGAGTCAGACAAATAGGGTAAAAATGCTTTCTCTAATATTGATAAAACTCTATTGAAGAGCGTAGTGTAGATTCCTGACATCCCCAAATTGGACTTGTACCCCAGAGCTGCAAAGTCTCCCCTTGTAGGGGCTAAGTTTGCTACGTGACAGAGAACAGATTGCAAAGGTCATTCACAGTAGATAGGCAGGTCCCAAAGACAGAGGACCCGGTTCTCTTTCCCAGCTCCATCAAACAGATGTCACTCCCACCCCCTGGGGAGTCTAATTAAGGGATAAGGCAAGAAGCCAGGAAAATTGCTCAAGGGAAATGCTTCTATATACAAAAAAGGAGGGTGACCAGGAGAAGTGTTCTCCCTAACATTTGCCTGAGCTCTTTCAGAGGGTCTAAACTCGATGTTAGGATAAGCCCTGGTCCTGGTGTCAGGTCGGATTCAGGCCTGACAGCACGTGCACACTCTTATGCGAAGGCATGGCCTTCTTAATTAAATGGCTGCTGGTGCATCGTGAAGCTCCTTTCAGAAAGTGGGAGGATGCAAAGAGGGATTAATAGGAGGCCCCATGATTGCATATCACAAAACTGGGCCATCCACCCTGAAGATCAAGCTAAAATCCTTCAATCACATTATCTATTTCCATGTTACTCTGTTTAGTTCACTTGCATTGTCCCTCGGCCTTTAGTAATGACTTATTTGCCCCTTAACACCTTGCCTTAGCTGTGCTCAGAGAGGAATGCAAGTGGGAATTCTATGCACACAACCAGGCCACAGTATTAACAGCGGAACGTTTCCCCTGAGGCCATGTGGTAGTAGCACCAATCAATCTTGGGGACAAGGAACACTTGGTCCAAGAATTATTTTCACCTAAGAGATTATTATTCCAGTCCTAACGCTGGGATTCATAACAATCAGGCACAGCGCACTTCTTAAAAAAAAAATCTTTATTGATTTCAGAGAGAGGAAGGGAGAGGGAGAGAGAGAGAAGCATCTATGATGAGAGAGCCATTGATCGGCTGCCTTGTGCACGCCCTGTACTGGGGATCGAGCCTGGCATGTGCCCTGACCGGGAATCGAACCCCGATCTCCTGGATCATAAGTCGATGCTCAACCCCTGAGCTACACTGGCCGGGCCGCGGCACACTTCTTTAAATAAAATGTTTTAGAGAATGGGAACAGGGACAGGTAATGGAGATAGCACCATTTCCTCACTGAGTCAAACCAAGTTAGCCAACGAAGCAAAAGCAAGAAGCAGTAAAATAATCACAATCAAAATAATAACACCAACAAAAACGTGTAAAAAACACTCTCTAAATAGTCTCTCTCTCTCTTTTTTTTTTAAAGTATAAACACTTACTAGGTAAATTATTTCGCTGACCGTGTAGCCATAGGAGTTTGCTCACTCAGCAAACATTATTTGAGTAATGTGGTATTTTAAGTGGACACTCGGTAGGTGACACTCGGTAATATTAGTTCCACCAGCTCTTCTACTCAGCCACCATGCAACCTTGGGAAAGTGACACGATTTCTCTCAATTTCATTTTCTCTCAGTAAAACCTAGTTGATTATATCTGCTTAATTGACTTCTCAAGATTCTTGTGAGAAAAACAATTTTTTTTTAACTGCAAAGCATTTCACAAAAATAAAGTAGTATTTACTGCCTAGAAGAGGTGAGAAAAAACAACTAGAAAGCGTAATACATAGAAAATACAAAATAAGTCTAAATAATAACAATAAATATGAATGGTTTAACCCTCTTATTAAAAGATAAAAAATAAAATCTGGCCCAGCCGGTCCTGGCTCAGTGGTTGAGTGTAGACCTAGGATCCAGGAGATCTGGGTTTGATTCCCGGTCAGGGCACATGCCTGGGTTGTGGGCTCGATCCCCAGTCGGGGGCGTGCAGGAGGCAGCCGATCACTGACTCTCTCATCATTGATGTTTTTCTCTCTCTCTCCCTCTCCTTTCCTCTCTCTGAAATCAATAAAGATATATTTTAAAAATAAATAAATAAAATCTGGTATTATTTATTTCTCATCTATATGAACCATTGGTACGAACCCTTGGTATTTCTCTTTAATGATTCCATTCTGACACCTTTTACAACTACATCTTAGCCAAACCAGGAGCACACATCTGTTTTCAAAAGGCATCTATTTTGTATGTTGCCTGCAAACACACACACACACACACACACACACACACGCACACATTTTTTAAATAGAGGACGTTTTCTTGAAATTTCATTATTGTACTTGAATTAGAGGTTAGGCAGAGTGGCATACATTGACCTGCATCTTCACAAAATCTATGACAGGAAATTGCCAATGCAGAATCCCAAGTCCCTCAAAGGTTCAGACCTAGTGTGTAACACCTAGTATTTAGCAAACAAGTGAAACACTGAATAGAAGGAGAGTTCCCCTATATCTCAATATTCTTCCCCGTTCTCACTTCTCAATCACTTTCTTCTTCTACTTTCCATTTCGCACAGGACTTGTCATTAGAAAAGGCCTTTATGACAAAGGGAAAGCACAGGAATCCTCTCAAAACCCCCAAGTTAGGCTTTGACTTCGAATACCCCTGAGTTTGCCCCATCCAGCCAGGCTGGCCCACTAACTGAAGTCTGGAAGAATAGTACTGTAACTATAGTCTTACCATTTCCTTACAAACTCATCGGGAATAGGTTCTGCAAAAAAGAAAAGTAAAAGCAAAAATTAGATTCAGTAAGAATCAAAGATATAAAGATAGTATCACAAATCAATAGAGAAAGGAGCTAGGAAAAAAATAACTATTTAGGGAAATGGCCAAATTAAATATGACACACCATATAAACCACAAAATAAACCACAACTTCTAATAAACTACAATTGAGGAGTTAAATATTTTTGTAAAAGTTGAATTAGAGCAAAAATAAGAGAATACCTGCTTAATCACTGGATTTTAATCTGAGTTAAAGGTGACAAAAGACATAGAGGGAAAATATGAATAGACTAAAATATTTAAAACTTAAAACTTCTGTATGTCAAAAATTAAGACTTGAAAAGGAAATAAAAATTTAGAGAAATATTAGGCAACAAATATGATAAAGGCTTACCAGTCTTAATATTTGAAGAGCATTAAAGTATAGATAAATAAGAAAAACACTAAGATAAATGTTAAAAGTTGGTGGACAAAGGACAAAATTAAATTCATATATAAAGACATGTAAAGGGCTAATAAACATAAGAAAGTTCAAACTTGCTTGTAATCAAAACAATGCAAATAAAAAATGAGGTATTTTTTTAAACTATCAAATTAGCACATTTTTTTGCAAAGGATAATGATGCTGTAAGGATAAGACAAGGTGAGTATTCTTGTGTAGAGCAGATGGAAATTTAAATTAGTACACTTCATAAAAAATAATTTGGCAGAATGAGTTAGCTTATATTCCTTAATCCAATTCTACTAAAAATGTGCCCTAAAGAAATAATGTCAAGTGTGGACAAAGATTTATGCACAAAAATGTTCATTGCAGTATCTTTAGCAACAGAAAACTGGATACACCTGAAACATCCCAAACAGAATATATGTTCAAGCAAATTAAAAACCATGTCTAGAAGGTGGCTTGGGTGTTTTTTTTTTTTAATGTAGGAAAATGTATGAAATCATACAGGCCAAGTTATGCAAATACTTATTCTAACAGGCCTCATAATGACAGACTGTTCTAGATGGTTTCCACCTGGGAGCTTTTAATTGCATCTGAGAGTTCTGAAATAACATTTTCTACAGCCTGGAGTGTTTTGGGTAAAAGAAAGTGGGTGCACTCCAGCATCAAACAGACATGGCTCAAAACCCAGTGTTGTTAAGTTACTCAGCCAGCTGTACAACCTTGGGCAAATTGCTTAACTTCTCTGAGCCTCTCTTCCCCTTCTCAGAGAGGAGGCTCATGGGTAGGCCTGTGTAAAGATCAGTGGCATCTATGTGGAGCACCTCCCATATAGTAGATGCAGAGAGTAGATGAATGGTAGTTAGAATTATTAGTTACAACTTCAGTGTATCAATGGCTTCAATAGAACACGTAGGAAACACAGCAGCCAAGTACTGTTTGGGCTTCTACTACGTGCAACGTGGTGTCAAGTGTTGAGGGAATAAAAATGAGTGACATGTGGTCTCTCCTCTCAAGGAGTTTACAGCCTAGAAGGCGATAGGCTATGAACTTTAAAAAGAAGTAAATGGATACAATTTTCCTCCTTTTTATGGCAGAGTAGTATTCTACTGTGTAAATGTACCACAACCTTTTTTTTTTTTTTTTTTGGCAGCAGCAGCAGCATGGATGGACCTAGGGAGCAATATGCTAAGTGAAATAAGCCAGTCAGAGAAAGACAAGTACCATATGATTTCACTCATATGTGGAATCTAATGAACAAACTGAACTACAAAGCAAAATAGAGATAGACACACAGATAGGAAGCAGGTAGACAGCCGGGGTGAAGGGTGGGAAGTGGGAGATAGAATGAGCCAAAAAATAAAAGAGAGAGAGAGAGAGAGAGAGAGAACTCATAGACATGGATAACAGGCTGGTGATTGATGGGGGGGGGGAGGCAGGGGAGGTGCAAGAGGGCCTAGAGGGGATAAATGGTGTTGGGGGGGGGGGGGGGGAAGAAGTGGAATTTTTGAATTCGGATATTTTCTATTACTCCACTTTTTAAGTCTAAACAGACCCAGACCTAAGGAAAAGGGGAGTGTTGTCTACGAAAATGCCCAGTCTCGCTGTCATCCATGAAAGATGAAATTTTATTGTTAGTATATAGGAATGCAGTAGACATTTGTATACTGATTTTGTTTCCTACAACTTGACTGTATTTGCTTATTGTTTCTAATAGTTTTATTGGTGGAGTCTTTAGAGTTTTTTATATAAAGAATCATGTCACCTGCAAAAAGTGATACTTTTACTTCTTCATTGCCAATTTGGATGCCTTTTGTTTCTTTCTCTTGCCTGTTTGCTCTGGCGAGGACTTCCAGAACTATGTTAAATGAGAGCGGTGAGAGTGGGCATCCTTGTCTTGTTCCTAATCTCAGAGGAAAAGCTTTCAGATTTCACCACCGAGTATGACATTAGCCGAGGGTTTGTCATATGTGGCCTTTGTTATATTGAGGTACTTTCCTTCTGTACTCATTTTATTGAGCGTTTTAATCATAAGTGGATGCTGTTTCTTATCAAATGCTTTTTCTGCATCTCTTAATAAGTCATATTATTTTTACCCTTTGTTTTGTTAATGTGGCGTATGACATTGATCGAGTTGCTTATGTTGAACCGTCCTTGTGCCCTGGAATGAGCCCCACTTGATAGTGATGTGTTCTTTTTTAATGTGTTGTTTGTTCGTTACATTCGATCTGCTAGTAGTGTGTTGAGGGTGTTTGCGTCTGTACTCATCAGCGACATTGGTCTGTACTTGTGTGTGTCCCACCACGCCCTTTAAATGTTTGTACTTTATTCCATAGCTCATAAACCATGTCGCCCTCTTGAGCTAGCAAATGGGCTGATCAGGTCCGTGCTCCAAGCCATCTGATGGAGAAGGCTGCCATCTGCTGGGGGAACACACGACTCAAAGGCCGTTGGTCCCCAGGCTCTCCTGCCCTGGAAGATCCATGGCACATAGAATAAAGCATTTGTAACATGATATGAATGAATAGCAGAGTACAGCTATTCTCCACCTTGCCCTCTACCCTGCCTCCTAAGGAGCCCACGTTTAGCCGCTCAGCCTCTAGTCCTTGGTTGTACCGAATGGGGTACCAGCGATATCCAAGGAAAGGCAGGGAGCACCTCAGAACACATCCTAAGGGCGCAGGAGTGGGGCCGGGACAGGCAGAGAAACGAAAAGGTCTCTGCGGGGAGTTGCTGTCACTGCCACAGGGACGTGGGAAGAACAATGTCTCAGGAACATTTTAGCAGGTTTTGTTCTACATTCATTCAGTGGATAATTTCTTTGAACATACTTCAAGACTTTCTGAAGTAGACTTCATGCTTGTTTTAGGTGTGCTATTGTGCTGCAGACCGGTCTTAAGGCAGTCCAGCTCTAAATTTGGTGTGACTGTGAAAACAAGCCTTGGGACGTTCTTTGATGTGACATATGAAGCTCTGACATATTAAGGTCTGACACTACCGTTCTTTCTCCCTCTCTCCTCTCCCAGCGAGGCGCAGCTCCTTCCATCTGACTAAACAACCACCAACGTACTTCCACGCAATCTAGAGCTCAAAACTATCACACACCCAAGCTAACTATTAAGGTCCTCTCACACCCCTAGTCTGCACTTTTGTGACTTTTTCCCCTAGTTTCATATCTATTTTTCATGTTCATTCTCACCCGATCTCACCTGTGTCTCAGTAGCCACTAAGAACTGGGTTTATAACTCACACCACACCCAGGAGAAATTCCAAATGAATCAAAGATTTAAATGTTTAAGTAAGGCTATGAAAGAAAACACATCAGTGAGTTCCCTTGTAACCTAGAAGCAGAAAAAGGCCTTTCCGATGATGATTCAATACAGAAGCCATGAAAAAAAGGATTGATAATTTTTACTATAAAGTGTGTTTATTTCAGAAAAAAAAGATAAGCAAAGACAAAGAGACTGCCAACAAAGTAAAAAAAAAAGTAATACAGTCATACATATCCCAGACAAAGGGCCCACCTCCCTGTATACAAGAGGAGACACTAGCAAGGAAAATAGGCAAAAGGCATGAAAATATATATACCAAAAAAAATGATGCTTAATATCACTCATAAAATAAGATAAATACAAATTAAAACTTAATTAATGTGCTACTAGTTTTTCATCTCTGAGTTTCAAAAAGCCAGAAGTTGGAACACACGCCCCAACGGTGAGGCTGAGGAGACATAGAAACTTCCGTTGCCAGTAGGCGTGCAAAGTGAATCAACTCCCAAAGAGGACAGTCTTGCTAAATTGAAGTTACACATGCCTGTACCCTCCAGTAATCCCACTTCTGGAAATTTACTCTACGGAGATACCAGCAGGTCCACTAAATGACATGATGTGCAGGTTTATCTACTGCAGCATTGCTTGTAACAGAGCACCGTGAAAGGAACTAAGAGGTGTTAAATTAGTAGTGGCACAGCTGTGTAATGGAACATGAGAGCAGCTGTGCTTCTTAAAAGGAGGAAACTGTATGTATCTGACATACTGTCAAGTGAATCTATATGTATAAGACATACTGTCAAGTGAAAAGAACAGTATAGCATATGCTACCCTTTGAGTAAGAAAGGGGGAACACACAGACAGGTTTGTACAGTATTTTCGTGTATTTATATAAAGATACATTGAAACTAATAAACGTGGTTACCTGTTAATAAACGTGTCCCCCTTGAAAGAGGGGACAGGGTGGGGAGTGAGACATTTCCTTGTGGTCTTTTAATATTGTTTTGGCTCTTTAATCATGTGAGTGGCTTACAGATTTCAAAAAGTTTTTAAGTTAAAAAATTTTTCACTCAATATGATTTCCTTCCATACTCCCACACTTGCCTGAGATTCTGTTTCTTTTAAATCACTTCCTTCATTCCTTGTAAATCCAGATTAAATACTCTGGGTTTTGTATACTTGAGATTAAATGTTTAGACTCTATTTCAGCTTATTTTAGATAAGTAGCTTAATGAGCACTTTAGGACATTTTTTTTCTTAGCCTTCCTTCTCTTTAAAAAAGGTAGTAGTGCCAGAAAAATGAAGTGGATGTTGTATAAGATACTCAGTCAACTTTACTTTGATGCTATGGATGTGTTGTTGCTATGGAAGTAAGTGTTCAGGCTGCCCAACCACACTGACAGTCCTCCAAAGGTGGGATCCATGTCTTACTCGTCGACAGCTCAGGGCTTACAACCTGAACATAGTAAGTACTCAATAAAGTTTAATAGTGACAGTGATTACGTGATGATACATTAGTAAGGTGATAGAATGACGGCACCTATTTTATAATATAAATTTTAAAAATTTGCACACAACTGAACTTTCATGTCTCAGTCATCATTACACCCCACAGGACACAGAAGAGTGCCTTCCTTAGTAGATGCTCAGGAATCTTTCATTGGGGGAAAAATCTTTATTGAGTGAGCAGAGGTATGGTCACATGCTGACCAAATATTGCTTAATGTTCACACTATTTTATGTAAATATTATATAAATATGCTTGATGCTTATTTGAGCTTTACTGAGGGAATAAACATGAAGACTTATTGGAATTTTTAACAAGAAAAATCTGGAAGACAAATAGAGAAGATAGGAAGCTTTAAAGTGGTGTTTTCTAAAACAGAACCTGAAAACATTTTAGAGAGAGTCTCATCATCAAGCTACTCCAGGGAGCCCACTTTAGGCAGCAGGACAGGGAAGGCCCTCGAAATGGTAGGCTTGCCCACTTTTTAAAACTGTGGGCTGAGGAGTCAACTATGAGATGGTGCTGGGCAAACAATATGCATCTAGGGAGAGGAAACCATACATGTTGATTGTGAAGCAGGGGCAAAAAACAGATTGGCTTTTTAGAGGAATAGAAAAAGAAGCCACTTTTGACTGGGGCAGAGTGAGCAGAAGGGAGGCTGGTAGGAGGTGAGGTCAGAGAGCCTGTGGCACGCTAGAGACCTCTGAAAAAAGTTTGGGAATGGGAAGTTTGGTAAGAGCAATGGGAAACCACAGGAAGGACTATGTAGTAAGTGAAAGATGTGATCTGATTCCGTTTTTAAAATACCCACTCTGGCTACAGTAGCAAAGAGATTGCAGGAGACAAGAGCAGAAGCAGGGAGACTACTCAGGAAGCCAATGTAGAAATCCAGGGGAGAAACGACCACAATTGGGGTGCGAGGTTAGCAGTGGAAATGAATGAATTCAGAAAATGTTCTAGAGAGAAAACGAACAGAACTTGCATTGGATGAATCAGATTTGAAGGTAAAGAGAGAGAAGTTAGGGAGAAATAGATTTTTTTTCTTTTTGCCTTAAGCAATTGGATACCATTTTTTGCAAGCATCTAGTTGGAAGAATGAAAGGGAAAACAATAATAGGAGGAAAATCAAGACTTCTGCCTCAAAATACATTACATTTGAGATGCCTTTGATATATCCAAATGGAGATGTCCAATAGGCAGTTGAATTTATAAGTGTAGGACCCAGGAGCAAGAGTAGAACTGAGATATATAAATTTACAGAGCAGCAGCATAAACATGCTATTTAAAGCCATGATTGTAGATATGACCACCTAAGGTGGAAAAGTGGAAATAAAAAGGAATAGGCATCAGGATTCAGCCCTTTAGAGTTCAGGATAACGGAGAGGGCTCAGTAAATGAGAGAAGAAACAACCAGTCAGATCAGCGATAACCTGGGAGATTGTGGTGTCATAGAGGTCCACGAGAGACAGGCATGTGTCTCAAGGAGGAAGTGGTCCATTGTATTAAACGCTGCCAAGAGGTCAAATAAGATAATAATACTAACACTACTACTACTAACGGCTAACATCTGAGCACTTGCGGTGTACCCCAGCCTCTTCTAAATGCTTTACAGGTAGTAATGCATTTAATCTTAGCAACCCTAATGACAGAGGAGGAACCATGGGCTTTGGAAACACAGGCTGAATGAAGAGATCTTTCATTCAACAATTGCTAAGTCTTGACTGTTCCAGGTACCACTTGAGGCACTGAGAATGAAACAGTGGGAAAGACAAAAGTTCTACCCTCTGAGAGCTTGATGTAAATAGTAAACAAATAAAGGTATAAATAGAGACAAATAGTTAGATAAGTGCTTTAAAGAAAATGAGCAGAGTGATCTGGTATACCTTTGTAAGGAGGTGACAAACATTTCAGGGAAGAGTGTCCTTCCTGGCAGAGGAAAATCAAGTAAAATCATCATGAGGGGGAAGCAAGAAGGCCCACACAGCTGAAGAGCAATGATGGTGGGAAGAGCTATGGGAAATGAGGTTGGGAAGGCAGGCAGAGGCCAGATCATGTGGGGCCTGCTAAGAACTTTAGAGTATAAACTCTGGAGAGTTGAGAGCAAGAGAGTTGCATATAGTTTATGTTCTAAGGGATTCTTGTGACCACTATACAAACAATAAACTAGGGTGGGAAGGTGGAGGGAGAATGGGGCAAGAGTAGAAGCTATTGCAGTGGACCAAGCAAAAGATAGTGGCCAAAAAAGATGATAAAGGTTTAAGATGTTAAGACATGGCCATAGTCATGATATATTTCAAAATTAAGGTTTGCTAATGATTTGAAGGCAGGGTGTAAGAGTAAAACAGGTGTCAAGAATGACTTCAAGCCCGGCCGGGCGTGGCTCAGCGGTTGAGGATTGACCTAGGATCCAAGCGATTGGGGTTCAATTCCCAGTCAGGGCACATTCCCGGGCTGCGGGCCCCAGCCGATCAATGACTGTCTCATCATTGATGTTTCTATCTCTCTCTCCCTCTCCTTTCCTCTCTCTGAAATCAAGAAAGACATTAAAAAAAAAAAATGAATGACTTTGACCTGAGCACCTGGATGAATGAATGGGGGTGACATTGCTGAAATGGGGAACAATAGGGGAAGGACAAGTTTGGGTGTGGAAATAAGAGTTCATATATGGCCACATTAAATTTTACATGCCTACTAGATATTCAATTAGGTATGTTAAACAATTGGTTATAAAACTCTGGAGCTTAAGGAAGAAGTTGAATCTAGAGATAATTTGGGAACTCAACCGCATAAAATTAAAGCCAAGGAACTGATAACATCACTCAGGGAACGAGGAAAGTTCTAAAGAATCTAAGAAAATGGACCCATCACTCACTTCAGCCTAGAGGTTGGGAATAGAAGTGGGATCCAGCAAAGGAAACAGAGCTAGGAACAGTAAATGAGGTTGGATGACACTGAAAGCAGGAGTCAACTAAAGAAAGACTTCCAAGAAAGAGGGGATGTGTGTCAAGTGAATTAGATAAAGATGAAGAATTAACCTTTGAACTTGGCAAGGCAGAGGTCATTATGACCTTAACAGGAGCAACTTGGCTAAGTAGAGATGAAAGCTTCAGGGTGTTCTCAAGAGAATGGGAAGAGAGGATATGGCGATAATGACTTATGGACAACTACTTTGAGGAATTTGTCTCTAAAGAGGAGCAGATAAACAGAAGTGGGACTTGGAGGGGTGCATGGGGTTAAGGTAAGAGTTTCTGTCTGTCTGTCTGTTTTAAAATAGGAGTTATTGCTGCATGTTCATGTGCTGATGGGAAAGATCCAGTAAAGAGAAGAAGAAAATAATGCAGGAGAGAGAGGGCTGGTTTTAGAAGAAAACAGCTTAAAGTTGGATGGGATGAGATCCAGCATATAGGTTGGGAGATTGCCCTTTAATAGGAATAAAGACAGTCCATCCATTATTAACAGGAGAAAAGGTAGAGTACATAGATAGATGCTGGTAGTTTGGTAGCTTCTGTGTTGGAAAATGTGTTGACTAGGGACATGCAGTATGTTTGCAAAGCAGCACTGAGAGCACTGAGCCCCCACTTCAAGTTCCAGATCATGAGTTTAAAGATCAGCCAGAATAGATGTTTGTTTTTCTGTTGTCATCATCTGTTTTTTCAAGTGCAGACAATAATTGGCAAGAAAAACAGAGGGAGAGGCAAGGGAGTTAAGGATGTTTGCAAAGGAGTAATTCCATTGGTGGACCATGGACTATAAAGTGAGTGAGGAGAGACAGAAGGACAGAAGGTGGTAATATATAATGAAAGGTTAATAGCCTCAGTGAGTTAGAGGTCCTTTGAGGCTGAAGAACTGATAGAGGGGGTACAGGAAAGAGTGAGGTGGAAATATAGGACATGGATAGAGTGTTTAAAATAAAGATTTTAGAAATGGTACAATTAACATTATCAAAGACTAGGGCCGGGGGTGCCCACGATGGAGTGAAGGACAAGATCATTCACAGTGAGGAGGCCAAGGAACTGAGAAGCCAAGTGGATCATCCCTATTGGTGGGGAAATCTCCATACGTGATGACAGGGTTGGTGTTGGAGAGAAAGGCAGTCCACTAGAACAATTCAGTGGCGTGGACGGGTAAGAAGCCTAACTAGGTGGGTTGAGAGGATGATAGATGGGAAAATGCAGCCAGTGATTATAGACAACTCTTGTGACAACTTCTGCAGTGAAGGAGAACAGACAAATAGTAGGAGAGGAGGGGTCTGAAGAAGACATGGGGACGGGTTGACTAAAAAGGGAGAGATGACGTCACAGGAGAGAGAACTGCAGGAACACAGTTCTTCAGGAGATGGGTGAAAAGTGTAAGTGGAGCACCTCGCTTTTCATAGAAAGAGGCATCATTCTTCCCTGCAGAAGCCATGGGTGCTGATTCAGATAAGGCAATGGATGGGTGGTGAGAAAATTAGGGAGTTTGTGACTGACTGCTTCTATTTTCTCAATCAAGTATGAGGCAAAATCGTCAGCTATTTGGGGGTCAAAGGTGTGACGGTTGGAGGAGGTGAACAAAGGGCTTGCTGGGCAGTGCCGAGTGGCCACTTGAGGCTCGTGGTCCTGAAACTGAGATAGAAGTGCGCGGTGTGACTGTGGGTTTTGCACGGCAGTAGTCGCCTGCTCAGGTGCAGGCAGACGGTGCATGGTTGGGTTTAACCAGGGTTGGGGTTCTGATGGGAGTATAGTGGTTAGCCAAAGAGCCAGTGGGGTGGTAGACTGAGCGTGCTACTGGAATGATAGACCATAGAATCATGGCTGATAAAGAGGAGTCAAGGAGAATATGAGGTTTTTAAAATGGCCAACCAAGGGCCTGGAAGTCCCGTGTGGACAGAGAACTGTTTTGGGCGGGGTCATCCATGAGAGGTCAGAAGTGAGCCTGTGTGATCAGAGCAAAGGATGTTCATACCCAGGTCCCACCAGCCCTGCTACCCTGTGAACTTGGTGAGGACTTGCTAAATGTGCCCTTTGAATACTTGCTCAGTGAGTATTTTGTTACTACAACTTTAACAATATAATAGCATTTCTTGAGTATCACCATGTGCCAAACACTGACAATATTCTCCCTTCAACAATCCCTCTTTAGCTGGGGAGAAAGATAATGATGAAATACAAAATCGTAAGTGCTGTCACAGAGGTAATGTTCAAAGTGGCAACCCAGAGGAAGGCAATAACTAACTGCAGAGAAGAATTAAGAAGGGCTCCAAGCCCAGCCCGGTGCGGCTCAGTGGTTGAGTTTCGACCCATAAACCTGGAGGTCACGGTGGGCTTCCTGGGCAGGGCACATGCCAAGGTTGCAGGCTCATCCCCAGTGGGGGGCGAGTGGGAGGCCGGGGATGGATGACTCTCTCTCATCATTGATGTTTCTCTCTCTCTCTCTCTCTTTTCCTTCTTCTCTCTGAAGTCAATAAAAACATATTTTTAAAAACAAGGGCTTCAAAAGGAAGTGACAATGGATAATCAGGGACAGTTAGGTCATCAGAGAGAGTGAAGAGACTCAGTTACTCTCACTACTAGGGTCTCAGTTTCCCTTCAGGCCCCAAAGTAGGTGACTGCAAAGCAGCAGGTGGGTGGCACAAGAGTGATCCGCCTTTAACACAAAGCGAGCGTGCAAAACCTTCACACTGGGACCCCCAGTTTTAGGTGAGGTCCCAACACCTACCGCTCAGGGAAGGCGAGGGAATCCGTGGCTGCAATCCGGTCATCTGAGTTGGGGTGATCATCACGGCGGTGCTGTGAGGCAGCTCAGCTTTGTGGGCCTTGCGGGGCTCATGGGGAACTTGGGTCCCCTGGGTCTTACAGGGCGGGTGGAGCTTGCGGGGCTCACGGGGAGCATGGGGCTTCTGGGGCTCCTGGAGCTCGCAGGACTGGTAGGACTGGTAGGGCTCGTAGGGCTCGTAGGGCTCGTAGGGCTCGTAGGGTTCACGGGGCTCCTGGGGCGCACGGGGCACGCAGGACTCGAAGGACTCATAGGGTTCGTAGGGTTCGTGCGGCTCCCAGGGAACAAGCAGGGAGCGGGGCTCAAAGGGCTCAAAGGGCTCGTAGGGCTCAAAGGGCTCGTAGGGCTCGTAGGGCTCGTAGGGCTTGTAGGGCTTGTAGGGCTTGTAGGGCCTGTAGGGCCTGTAGGGCTTGTAGGGCGTGGAGTGGTCGGAGAGCAGGTGCGGCTCATAGGGTTTCTGGGGCGCCTCTCGCCCGCCCTGCTCCTTGGCTTCCTCGGGCTCCGCGGGCGCATCGGGCACCTTGTGTGCCGGGCGCCTCGGGAGGGCGTCCGAGCCCGCTGATATTTCTGCTGTATCGTGGCCGTCGGACAGCTCGGATGAACCCGCAAACTCCTGGTTCTTCATGGGGCCCGGGGAGCTCCGGCCGCCCCAGCTGGGTCGCCGCTGGCTCCCGCACCACGGGGCGGGTGAGGGACCGCCCCGCCCCTCCAGCCCCGCAGCCGGCACAGAGGCGGCGCCTGGCCCTGTGCCCCGCCCCGGGGGTTCTCCGGTTGCCGAGGCGACGTGACGCGCTCCGGGCTCACAAGCGCGCCCCGGCCGCGGAGAGAAGCCCGAGGCGCGGCGCGCTCCGGCCCGGCTGCTGCTCCTTGTGCCAGCGCGAGGACTTTCGGTGGCTCTGGGCTGTCGAGGCCCCGGTGCAGAACGTTACCGAGCCCCTCGGCCGAGCCAGGTCTCCGGGAGGTTTCCTGGCCCAGGCTCTTCACAGGCTCCGAGGGGATGCTGAGACTGACAGTCCAGAGCGCCGGGACCTCTCTGGATTCTGCAGTCCCTTCCCAGCTGGTGTTCTGACTTGGCCGACCTCCAGTGAGGACACTCCAAAGGGCTTAGAATAAATCCCAAGCTTTGCAACATAAGGTGCCCTCTGCGAGACCTAGGCCTTGCCTCTCCCCTGCTGGGGGCTGCTCTGCCCTTACTGGCTGCATTCCAGCCCCCTTGTTCCTCTCTAACATGTCAAGAAGTTTCCCATTTCACTCCTTCCTGCACCTGGAGCCCACCTCTCCCCCGTTCACATCTGCCCAGGGCTGGTCCGGACAAGACGACCAGACCTCAGGGATTATATGGACGAATATGAGCCCCTGGCAGCGGAATCAGTGCCCCTCCGTGAGATCTGCGGGATGGCTGCGTTAGAAGGGGAGGGTCCATCTTATTCTGGGATCATGTGCTATGTACCAATGTTGTAGGCTTGGTGCTGACAGCAGTCCCTTGCCCAGGGAATCTGAGACTGAAGCCAAGTAGAGGTTAGCAGGGCCAAGAGATGGAGAGAAAGCTTTGCTTTGTTAGCTTTGAACCTCGGAAACCACCCATGCCCAAGTTTCCCAGTATAATGAGCCCCTCAAATCTTCCCTTTTCTTGACATACAAAAATCTAACTTGAATTTCCATTATTTTTAACTGAGAGAACATTCTGATACATCTTCTGGCACATAGTTGGTGCTCAATAAATGTTAACTAAATGAGTAAGTGAAAAGACAGATCTACTTTTAGTGTGCTAACTAAACCTATGGTTTCTGAGCTGGGAAGGCTGGCAACAGATGCCAGATTGTGGTAAGCTCTCCACGGTAATGAATGCCACCCCCATGAGATCTGTTGGGAAGACCGCCAGCCGGACAGCCTCTTTGACAGCACTCCCACCTGACTTTCCATTAGAAACCCCTGGGACATGTACCTCCCTCGACAGCCTGGGAGCATCTCAAGTCTTTGCTTTAATCATCCCAGCATCAGCAGTGACCACCACGCTGGCATTTGATGATAGCTCACTGAAGGGAAAACTCCAGCCATGACGTTTATTGCCAAAATGCAGAATCTAAAATCAAAATGTGAGAAAAGCAAGGCCAACCGAGGAAGAACAGAGAGATCATTTCGATCCGAGCGCTTTGGCATCATCTTTGAAAGAGGCACCTAGGAACTTATGTATTTCCCGACCACCCTAGAAAACATCATAAAAAGATACCTCATGGAACCAGAGTTCAGGGCTGGGAATAGTCGACGTTTGATTGAGTCATTTTCCAGAGTGAAGACGAGTAAGACACAAGATGGTTAAGAAATTTACCCAGCGCCCAGGTCCTGCCATCCGTGGGGCAGAGGCTGACCGTCCAGGGCCTCTGACCAGCCTGAGTCATTGTGTGACCCGGTCGCCACGGGCCAGGCTGAAGGTCTGACATCGGATACCCAAATGGCTGTTGTGACGTCATTCTGTTAACCATCAGCCTGTGGCTCTGACCGAGAGAAAGCTTGTCTCTCAGGGGGCAATCAGGAGTCATTTGGCACCTGCACGCCCAAGTTCAATTATGTTCCATTTAGACCCAAAGTGTGATAGAGAAGGCTGAGTGCTAACAATGGGAGGGGCTGTCTTCACCAAATTTGGCTTGTTATTTTGCTACAGATTCCAAATTTTAAAGGGAAGAATTTGCAGGACAAATCCTCTTTGCAAATCTTTTTTTATTTTTCAGCGAATAGTTTTTAGTCTTTTAAATAGACTTTTAAAGAGCAGTTTTAGGTTCACAATAAAATTAAGCAGAATCTACAGAGATTTGCCGTGCACCCCCGATCACGCATAGCCTCCCTCATTACCAACATCCTCCACCAGAGTGGTACATTTATTACAGTTGGTGAACCTGCAATGACACGTCATGATCACCCAAAGTTCGTAGTTAGCATTCGGGCTCACACTTGGTGTTGTGCATTCCATGGGTTTGGACAAATGTGTAATGACATGTACCCACCAGTATAGTGTAAAACAGAGTACTTCACTGTCCTAAAAGTCCTGCGTGTTCCACCTATGCATCCTTCCCTCACCCACCTAGCCCCTGGCAACCACTGGTCTTTTATTGTCTCCATACTTTTGCCTTTTCTAAAATGTCATGTAGTTGGAATCATGTCGTATGTAGCCTTTTTAGATAGGCTTCTTTCACTTAGTAATATGCATTCAAGTTTCCTCCATGTCTTTTCATGACTTGATAGCTCATTTCTTTTTTAGCATCGAATAATATTCCATTGTCTGGATTTATCCATTTATCTACTGAAGGACACCTTGGTTTCTTCCAGGTTTGGGTAGTTATGAATAAAGATGCTATAAACATCCTTGTGAAAATATGTATGTAAGTTTTCAGCTCCTGTGGGTAAATGCCAAGCAGCAAGATAGCTCCATTGCAGGGTAAGAGTATGTTTAATTATGTGAAAAACTGCCAAACTGTCTTTCAAAGTGACAGTACCATTTTGCATTCCCACATCGTCAGCATCTGGTGTTATCAGTGTTCTGGACTTTAGCCATTCTAATAGGTATGTGGTGGTATCTCGTTTTAATTTGCATTTCCCTGATGACATATGATGTGAAGCATCTTTTCATTTATTTGCCATCTGTGTATCTTCTTTGGTGAGATGTGTTAAGGTTTTTGATCCATTTTTAAACCGGGTTGTGTTCTTATTATTCAGAGTGCTTTGTGTATTTTGAGTAACAGTACTTTATGTTTCTTTTGCAAATATTTTTTTCCCAGTCTGTGGCCTGTTTTTTCATTCTCTTGACATTGTCTTTTGCAGAGCAGGAAGTTTTGCTTTTAACAAAGTCCAGCTTACTAATTCTTTCTTTCACGGATCATGCCTTTGGTTTTGTATCTGTGATCCATTTTGAGTTAATTTTTGTATTTTTGTGAAGGTAGTAGGGTCTGGGTCTAGATTCTTTTACATTGTTGCTACATGTGGATGTCCAGTTGTTCCAGCATCATTTGTTGAAAAGACTATCTTAGCTCCATTGTATTGCCTTTGCTCCTTTGTCAAAAATCAGTTCCCTATATTTATGGAGGTTTATTTCTGGGTGTTCTAATCTGTTCCACTGATCTATTTGTCTATTTTTTGCCAAAACTACATTGTCTTAATTACTGTAGCTTTAAGGGACATGTACCTCTTGAATCAGGTAGTGTCAGTCCTCCAACTCTGTTCTTCTCTTTCAATACTGCATTGCCTACTCTGGGTCTTTTGCCTCTCCATATAAACTTGAGAATTAATTTGTCAATATCCACAAAATAACTTGCCGAGATTTTGATTGGGATTGCATTGAATCTGCAGATCAAGCTGACAATACTGAGTCTTCCTATCTGTAAACATGGACTATCTCTCCATTTATATTTATTTTGTTGTTCTTTGATATCTTTCATCAGAGTTTTGTAGATTTTCTCACATAAAGCTCTATATTTTATTAGGCTTATTTACACCTAAGTATTTTATTTTGGAGGGATGCGTTCTTAGTGATCACTAATGTAAGTGGATTAATAGCTACTGTATCTGTTGCTGTCTTCTACTTCTTGCCGTTCTTGGTTTCTGTTTTTGTATTCCACTCTTTTCCACCTTTTGTGCTTTTAACTGAGCAGTTTACATGACTCCATTTTCTCTCATTTCTTAGCATATCGGTTATACTTGTACTTTTTTTTGTCCTCACCAGAGGATATGTTTTTATTGATTTTTAGAGAGGAAGAAGAGAGAGACATTAATATGAGAGAGGAACATCGATTGGTTGCCTCCCATGTGCGCCCTGACTGGGGATCAAACTCGAAATCTAGGTATGTGCCCTGACCAGGAATCGAACCAGCAACCTTTTGGTGCATGGGACAACACCCAGCCAACTGAGCCACACCAGCCAGGGCTGCTTGCTTTTTTCTCACTGTGCTATCCCAATATTTCTTTCCCTACAGTGTTAAACATATACTTAAAGGAGAGGCACCTGGATTTTTACTTGAAAAGAGAAAAATTTATTAACACATTGTGTACCGCATAGAAATCTCTAAGACATACGCCAGGGACTACACGTTTTTGGGCAAACTGCACGTTATTTAAATCATCATAACTACAGATCATAATGCACTTTAGGTGTTGTTTTTCAATAATTATAACATTTTTATTTACAAAAACAATTAAACAATTAAAGTTCCTAGTACTTTTTTAACGTATGGTACTGCGTTAAAACATTTTCCTCTATGAACCAAACAAAATTTACATAAGTATCTAGATTGGCTCCTTTTTCCATGGGCGGCACAAACTCTGCAGGCTCTCATAGGAATCGTCAAAACAGTCATCCGCATCTTCGATCTCACTAGGAATATCTGATAAATTATCCTTAAATACTTCCCGAAGTGTATCAGTTTCGTTGGTTTCCTTCCTTTTTCTGAGAGAAGGCATTTCTGAAAGTGCCAGGAACTTGAAGACGAAGACTATTTGAATGACCAAAATACAATGTAACTGCAATGCTTTATGGGTTCATGCAATTATATAGTTTTTCGTAGATTGACCTGCACGGTTTCCACCAATGAGATCGCTTCATTCGATGTGGACAAGACAGTGTGTTGACATCTAAGGTCCATAACAGATGGCACGTGAAAAATGAGAAAACTTGTGAGTGGCACGAAGTGTTAAAACGTGAATAAAAATTTCATGTTGTTGAAAAACTACAAATGGGATAAACGCTTGCTAATGTTCACTTTAATTTTGTAACTTAAAACTCCAAATTCTGTCCTAGCCAGTTGCTCAGTGGTTAGAGCATCAGCCTGTGGACTGAAGGGTCCCAGGTTCGAGTCCAGCAAACCTTGGTTGCAGGCCCGATCCCATGCAGGAGGCAACCAATCGATGTGTCTCTTTCACATTGATGTTCCTATCTCTCTCTCTCTCTCCCTCTTCTGCCCTCTCTGAAAAGCAATGGAAAAAATTTCCTCGTGTGAGGATTAAAACAAACAACAACAGAACTCCAAATTCCCCCAAATACAGTTACCAATACTTTTAAAGTGCAAAATCTAAATAAAGACATGCTCTTCATCAATTAACATTCTCTTTGTATATATGCCATGCATTGAGAAAATAGGAAATGGCTTATTTTTTATTTGAAAGTGGAAACTGTTGGCGTCAAGCCTGCCACTCAACACTCCCTGGTGACATTTAGATTGTGAGTGGCACAGTGGGCCTGGGCCTGGTCACTGCATATCTGCAGTCAGGTGTGCAATCAGGTCTTTGGCGTCTTGCATGGTGGAGGGTATCTCTGAGCCATTCTCAGTCACTTGGGTCCCAAACAAGAACATCGTCCTGTCATTTCCCACGTCAGATAAGGCCAAAGCTTCGTGGATGTCTGTAATGTGATAGGCTGCTTCAAGATCCTTCACCAAGAATGAAAAAAAGAATAGGAAAAAGTTGGTTATTTTGCATTTACTGCTCTCAATGACCCACACTTATTTTAATATAGAGGATATTGTGATCCCATTATTATGACCCTACTGGTTGTTTGAATATAAAGATTTTTCACCAGAATTAAACCAGTGTTTATGAGTGATCACAAAAAATACATATTTTTGGAATGAAGTTAAACCAATATAATACCTTAATCAATTTTCTAAACAGTACAGTCAGTTGCTTCTAACTTTTTCTATTTTCATTTCCCCAGAATTACATTTAATAGGATCAATTATTTTATTTTTTAATATGTTTTTATTGATTTCAGAGAGAAAGTAAGGGAGAGAGAAACCTCAATGATGTGAGTCATTGATTGGCTGCCCCTACTGGGGATCAGGCCTGCAACCTGGACATGTGCCCTGACCCGGAATCAAACCGTGACCTTCTGGTTCATGGGTCAACTCTCAACCGCTGAGAGCACCAGCCAGGCAATAGCATCAATTATTTTAAATTTATTTTTAATAGATACTCATTCATTCATTGGTTTTTGCCCATTATCATGTTTTGTTGATTACAGCATTTGCCATTGTGAGTTTTCTTTGGTGACCATTATTTCTACTGAACCAAAAAAATTTGGATCAAATTTTGCGGGGATGAAGGGAGACAGAGAAAAGAGCAGGGAGGGAGTGGACTTAGAAAACGAAGTGGTGGGAGAAGGAAGCTGAGAGGGGAGGCCAGGTGGAGAGAAAGATGGAGAGAGAGGGAAACCCACAGGGAGAGGCGGGGAGATGACAATGAGACAGAAACCTGCATGGCAAGGTCGAAACCTTCTTGAGGTCAAAATTTCTTTGCCTCTCACACAACAAGTACTTATGCAAATAACCTCTGATATTCCCTTTCCTAAATACGCACACAGATTTCAGCTACAGTTTTTAAGTCCTAAAGTTTAAGCATTTTCACTCCTAAACTGCATTTGTAATTGGCTTTTAGTAGTTTGATAGTGTTCTCCTTAAGCTTTAGGGGATCTTTTTAAAATCTCTGGAAATAATCCAATATTGTGTTATTTTTTTCTTGTGCCAATGTGAACCTATCAGATTCCATGACTGGGAGCCTATGAGGCTTTTCCTGATTTGTACTTGGCATGTGGCTGGAGTTGATTACCTCTCTGGATGTCGGTCGTCCCAATATACTGCCTGTCTGACTCCTGAATTCATTCAGTCCTAGAGCCTGCAGTGGCTTTTGTGACAGTGTTAATGGGTCCAGTAGCATGTGGACGATGACTCAGGTTACTAATTCACTGATGGCATTGGAGAGGAAATACGTAAGAGGAGGGTGTCGGCTGGGAAGAGGGACTCCTCGTAATGATAAAAGTCCATCAGGGATAATTCTGCTATGAGCATGGTGTGCAAATATGTTTGAGTCCCTGTTTTCAATTTTTTTCAACTGCTGGATCATATGAGAATTATATTTTTAATTTTTTTAAGCAACTACCATACTGTTTTCCATAGCGGCCAGACCATTTTACATTCCCACCAACAATACACAGGGTTCCATTTCCCCATGGATGTTTAATACTTTTAATACATGTGTATGAAATAAATTCAGGTCTGTCAAACTGATCTAAAACAATTTCTTTATACGTGGCAGACGCAAATACTTTGTTGAAAACAAAAGTAAATGTTTATTGAATTAAGTTTAACACATATTTGTTAGATTCCTACTATGCTAAGGCAGTATACAAGGTATTATAAGGGACGCAAAGGTGAACAGAAGTCTCTACTCTCAAGGTGTTTATAATCCAGTAGACTGAATAAGTATAAATTGAACTGATTGTACAGAATATTGTTTAATATCTACTTGTTAAAAGTAGACATTTCTATTTCTTGAGTTAATAATAAAACTATTGAGTATAAATTATATGTGCACAGATGTTTACCTGTTTGTTTGCAAACACAACCAGGGGGATGATTGGGTTTGTTTCAATTAATTGATGAAGGCATTTCTTGGCTTCAGGTAATCTGTTGTGATCTGCTGAATCCACCACAAAGATCAGCAGTATTCCCCTGGAAACGTACATTTCCCAATAGGAACGGAAAGGTTCACTGCCACCAACTGCAAAGAAGAGTAGGGAAAGAAGACATACAAAAAGTCATAGCTGCATCCGCCGAGGGGGGCAGGAAAGGCACGCTTGCATAACGTCCGAACCCTAGACAGGTGTCCTAATACCACTGTGTTAGAGTGACCCAGCTGAGAATGGCCAGAGAGGTGATACTGGGGGAGGAACTGGTGGACGTCTCACCCTCCACAAGTGACTTATCCAGCCTGGAACAGGAAGGGTCAGCATAAAATACTAGGTACTACAGTGAACGCCTCCTGCTCTGTTAGACATAGCGGCCGTGGTGGCCCCTGCGGGTCCATCAACGACAGCTCAAAAATGGGAATAATCTCCTAAAATAATTCAGGATGGCAGATTAAAGCACGTATTTCTCTAGAGTAATCTTTAAATGGACTGAATGCATTGGGTAGCCTCACTTGCACAATTTTTTTTATTCCTTTGTCAAAATCCCAGAACTAATTTCTCCTCTTAATTTTGAGAGTTAATATGTTCCAGTGGGCATTCACTAATACTTGCCTCAGGAAAAAAGTGCCTTTGTATTATTTCATTCTGTTAATTCTCAGTAGAAACTTTCTGGTTAATGACAATATTATATACACAATGAATTTAGTTTTTCTTTTTCTCTTAGGATGGGAGTTGGCAAACTATGTCCCACAGTCTTGGCCCACTGTCTATTTTTGTACAGAACCATGAAGAAAGAATGGATTTTACATTTTTAAATGTTTGAAAGAAAAAGAAAGAATATTTCATGGCATGTAGACATTATATCACATCTGGATTCATGTGCACAGATACAGCTTTTTCAGGACAGGCATGTGGATTTGTATCCATATCATCTGTGACTACTCTCCCACCAGAACCACGGAGTGGAGTCTTTGCAACAGACCATGTGGCCCACAAAGCCTAAACTATTTACTATCCGAGTCTTTTATGAAAAAAGTTTGCAGACCGCTCTTTTAGGAACTTAATAAAAGCATTTTCCATACTATGGGAAAGGGTCTTTATTTACTTATCCTTTGTTTTTCTTTGTATTGAGTCAGCTAGTCATTCTTTGAAATATTTTGAATTTTTAAAAGGCTGTATAATCTTCTAACTAGTTCATATGGTTTAAATATATTTAGTTTAAACAAGAATGAACATTTGGTTTCTCTCTTTTTTTCTTTTTTTTTTTTTGGTGACATTTTACCTATATAGGGATTATCTTTCAGTTATTAACTTCTAACTTAACTACAATGTAGTCAGAGAACATGCTTTGTGTGATGCCTTTTCGTTGAAAAAATGTGTTAAGACTTGCTGCATGGTCCAGTAAGTGGTCAGTTTTGGTAAATGTTCCATGAGTGTTTGAGAAGAATGCGTATTTTAGCTTTTGGATGTAGCTAAAATTGTCTAACTAGACAATTTTATATTGTCGAATAGATAGAAGTTGATTATGTTTAAATTTTGTGTGTATCTGCAGATTTTTCTCTCCTTAATCCTATTAAAAATTGGCAAATATGTTGAAATCCCTCACACCACTCGTAGATTTGTCCATTTCTCCCCCTAGTTGGATCCTTCCTTCCCTCCCTCCTCCCTTCCTTCTCTCCCTCCCTCCATTCCCTCCCTCCCTTCTTTCCTTCCTTCCTCCTTTTCCTTTTTTTTTATATTTTGAAACTAATTTTCTAGCTACCTATTTGGTCAAAATAATAATTTCTTCTATAGCTTCTGGGCAAATTGAAACTTCTATTCCTAATATAATGCTTTTTTCTTAAAGATTTGCTTAGCGGGTTACCAATTTCTCTGCTCACTATTTTCTCTTTGTAACTGGGCAAAAGCAAAATTCAAAAGGTGATTGCAGTAATCTAAGTAGGAGACAATAGAGTTTCCAACTCAAATAAGGGTAGCAGGAAAGGCTGTAACTGATGAATTCGAGATTTGTTGTAGAGGTAGAAAAAGTCATAGTGTTTTACTGGGGGTGGGGGTACAGAAGGAGGAAATAGGGGAGACTTCTGGTTTTCTGTCTTTAGCAACTTGATGGGTACTGACCAGTGGATTATAAGGAAAGGAACAGCTATGAAGATAACTCAGGCATTTTGTTTTGTCCACGTTAGGTTTTAGAGGCCAATTAGACAGCGAGGTGGAGATGTCAGGAGACCCTTGAATATGTTTGGGATGGACAGATAAATCTGGGAGCCATTAGCATATAGATGGTACTTAATGCCAAGAAGATGGATGAAATCATCAGGAAAAGAGTGTAAAGAGAAGATAAGAGGATCTGATGAAACTCTGGGAAGAGCAGTATTTAGGGCAGTGGTGACTGCAGAATTACCATAGGGTGGGGGCTTCTGGGCTGCCCTACAAGAGGTCTGGGGTTTGTCTGTAGTTGCATTCCCAGAGAAGGAAGCACACTACATTTACTTCGAGTGCATGTTTATTTGGGGTAGTGAGGGAGGAGGTAGGCTGTTACAGGACGGGTATAAAGCCTTCCTCTCAGCCCCCCTTTATCACCACCACTGGAAAAAGGGGAAAATCAAAAGCGCAGGAAGTGATTTCCCCCGCAGTGCACCTAGTATTAAGCTACACATGCTTTCTAAGTACCTAGGAAAAGCTGACCCAGTGGTACTTTTCACAAGGACCCAGTGTTGATAATATTATGTCCAGCTTAAGGTATAACAAAAGGATGCTGTCCTGTAACTAATGAGAAAGAGGGCTTACTCTCCAGGAACTCCATCTGGCTGTCTTCAGTGTTGACGCACACTGCATGGAAACCTTGGGTGGGTGCCTCGCTGTGCTGGACTCTGTTTAAAGCTAGAGAGTGGAGAAGACTGGTCTTTCCTGCTCCATCGAGGCCCAACACTAGGATATGATTATCTACCTCCTGTGAAACAAAGGATAAATCAATAAACCTATGCTATCAGGGCCTTGTTTTCCCGGTCCCTGGCAGTGTGCTTGCCTGTGGTAGGCCACAAAAATACTTGTGGGATTGTAAACCAGAATAAAACTTCATAAAGCATTTAATAGATCTAGGACAAACTATACCAATCAGTTTATATTTTAAAACCAGCCATTAGTTATGTGATGCTAATTGCATATTCCTTCTCCATCCTCCAACTCCTGGTCAATCAATCAAATAAATTCTATATATCAGGATTTGGGGGAGGTGCCAGAGATCACAGGGCCAATTTTCAAAATTCACTTTGCTTCTTGAGTTCAGGTCCACTGCAGACTGCACCAGAATTCAGTTTGCTGTTTGGAATCTTGGTTCCTCATGGTGCCTCCAGTATTGACTGTGCCGCCCAGCATGTAAGCATCCAAGGTCTCATTAATCTATCTTGTTTTCCCAATTGGATCATTAGATTAAAAGCTCTAGGCAAGGTTCCCCTCTTATACTTTTAAATATAAGTACCATGATTAAATGAAAAAGCTAAGATTATAGAAGTTGTTAAACCAGTTCCAATCACAAATGAGCATTTATTTTAAAACTTGTTAAAACCTTTTGAACTAGACAAAAGCTTTAGACAGCAACATTCCACCAACATACCAGCCTTAGAAACTTTTATGACAAATGATTGAGGGACAACAAGGTCAGGCTGGTATGAAGAAAGAAAAAGAAAGTTCAGAGTGCTCAGAACGGTGGCTTTTAGGATACAAACTTCAACGTAAATAGTAATAAACTAGCAACAATACAGCCAAACTGCTCACAGAAAGTTAATTCTATTTCCCAAACAGCCTACAAAGAGGTTTCTCATGCACAGAAAACACTAGTAAATGTCTTCAAACAATAATCTTTTACATTTCTGCTTGAACACTAAATGCTGAAATTAGATTTAGACTGGATTTCAGGTAAAAAAGTGATCCAAAACAGCACTACAATGTTTATCCCACAGTTTTTTGTTTTTAAATAAGATCTACGTGGACGTAGGATGCCTTAATTTCTGGTCTAATAGAGACTTGTGTAGAGAGCATGCTTTATGAAGGCTATCTACAGAATAACAGAATTAGAAAAAGTATGTTTGCTTTTAGAGTCAGTTCTCAATGGTTTTTAAAGCAAGTGGTATTTCCATAGATGTTTCCTATCTCCACCCCGACCTCCTTCCCCATTCCCTCTCATCTGCATCTAAATGTTATAATGTCGTTCTGGGAGTGGATGGAAACTTGATGTACAAAGGAGACTTGACTGGATGGTTTAAAACTGCATCCTTTAAAGCAGTGGCATCAAGAGATGGCTGCAGAGTGTGGCTTATGTCCCCCTCATTATCTCCACCAATGGCCATACTCAGGCTACCCCAATATTTCATCAATTCCACGAAATTGTTTTCCCCACATTTTAAAATCTCTGAACTGAGGATTTTACAATCATTGGTATGTCTTACTTTAGCTGTAAACATTTATTTTTTTCTTTCTTAGTGGTATGTAAAATAATGGTCTCTTAGAGCCTGTTAAATATTGTGAGGAAAAAAACAATTCCCTACTCCCTTTCCCACCACATTGTTCCCCCTAAGTTCCCCTTATCTAGCAATTCGGCAGGCACTGATGCTTTACATTCTGCTTACTTTTTAGTCTAAAATACATGCTCCCTCATGTTTATAATCTCTTAAGGAAATCTGGGATTACTGTAAAGCAAGAGTTCACACACAAAATGTGATTCCCAACACCACTGTTCCTGGTCAGCTGTTCCTTTAACTACAGGTGGACCTATGCAGTCTGTTTTACCAGAAATCAAATCTACGTGAATAATTCACATTTAGAACCAGAAAGCAGCTTTGAGCCCAGGAACTCAGGAGTACAGAGCTCACTAAGCTGATCCAAATGATGCCTGGTTTTTCTTTCTTCCCCCCACCCCACTCCCAATCTTAAAATTGTGGTAAAATACACATAAAATGGATCATCTTAACCAGTTCTAAGCAGACAGTTCAGTGGTATGAAATACATTCATCCACAATGTGCAGCCATCACCACCTCCGCCTCCAGAAGCTTTTCGTCCTGTAAGACACACTCCGCACTCGCTCAACACCAACTCCGCGCTCTGCCGTCGCTACGGTTTGACTGCGGGCTCACGTACGCGGGCTCCCGGGTATCGCCCAGCTCAGACCCCCCTTTAAACCTCTGGGACAGTCCCTTCTGGACGTGTGGAAGCAAGGGACGCGGTCACCGCAATGCCACAGAAAAAGCCCAGACAAGTTAAAAACACAGCCGGCCCAAATCCGGAGCCCTGCACCCTCCGCCGAAGAGCGTATTCAACAGAGGACCGCAGAGCCGCGCGGCGAGGGCCGGGTTTGTGTGCGGGGCGGCCTGGGGCCGGGGCGGGCGCGCGGGCGGGGCGGCGGAGAGGGGCCCTTCCCGGCTCTCCCCCCTCCTCCCCAGCCCCGGCCCGGCGACGGGGGGCGCAGGCCGGGGTTGGCGGCGAGGGCGCAGAGAGGGGCCGGCTCCCGGTCGTTGGAAGCTCGACACTTTCCCTTCCATCCCCAGGCGAAAAGCCCCGAACGAGACCCGGTTCCCTCCCGCGGGGCCCGGGGCGTAACGGGCGCCCGGCCTCAACGCCCAACAATGGCAGAGGGAGGGTCCGAGGCCCGGCGTCTCACCGGCGGCTCCAGCTGGGGCTTCGCCAAGACTCTGCTGCTCTCCTTCTTCTCGCTCTCGTCTTTCCCCTTGAGCTGTTCCTTCCCTTTCTCCGCCTCCCGCTCTCTCTTTTCCTCCCCTTTACTCTTACTTTTCTCCTTTTCTTTGTCCTTAATTTTCTCCTCCGCCTCTTTCCTCTTCTCTTTCTCCACCGCCCCCTTTTCCCGAATCCTCTCTCTCTCGGGCTCGCCCCCCCTCGCTTTCTTTTTCACTTTCCCCCTCTCCATCCTCACAGCCCCGCTCCTGCCCCCCGCGCGCCCGCCCGAGCCGGGGCCCTGGGTCCCCGCAGGCGTGGCCCAGCGCGGGCGCGCGCACAGCCGTAGGTCACGTGGCTTAGGCCACGCCCGCGGTCACCACGGCGGCGGCCAGGGGCGCGCAGGCGGCCACCCACCCAGCGCCGTGGCCCCGAGAGCGTGCCGCAGATCCGCCAGCCTGGCACCTGAGAGCGGAGGCGGACTGACCCCGCCGGCGGAGGAGCTAGAGGGCCGAGCCCAGACCCAGGCATCCTGAAGGCCCGGCGCGCAGCTCGCGGCGCGGGGAGAGCGTGCCCGGGGTCCACTTCCTTGGGGGCCGACTGTGGCGCGACCCCCGCGGGGCAGGCAGGGTGTCTCAGCCAGCCCTTCCACGCGGCCCAGGTGTAAGCTCACCTCTCCCAAGTCATCCCCAAGCCCACCCAGCTCACGGGCCTCCCGCCAGGAGAACCCTGAGGGGCAGGAGTGCTGAGCACCACCAGAGGATGCCCGTCCTCCCTCCAGTTAGTAATAGCATCCCAGGAAAGTGAATTGGGTCTCTTCCCGCCCTCCAGCCCGTGCCAACTTAACTAGCAGTGTCTAGAGACTGTTCAAGATGCTTAGGGAAAAACAACAGAGCAACGTGAATGGCTCCCTTATTTTAAGTTCTTGTATTTAGCTTTAAAAAATTCTAGATTAAATTAGTCTGCCAGGATCATATTAGTAATGCAGGGTATTAAAAACCACAACTAAAGAGAAATCATTTGTTGCCCCAATGATCTAATATGCAACAAATTAGGAAAGCCACAGGGCTTTTCAAATGTTGTGTAATGTTTCTTAAACTGAGAAGTATATGGATGGTTCATTTTGTTAAATTTGACCCTAGTGTATTTCACAAACTAACAAAATTATCTTACTGCAATAAACTGACTCTTCTTCATCAGATCTGTGTTTCAGGTAGGCTTGTAAGGAACAATGAATGAATGCCAGGATCCAGAAGGCTTGAGTGATTCAAGTGTTTAAGGTTAGCAGTACCCAAGTAATCTAGAAAATGCTGTGCTTAATAACTTAAAATGGTTGCTCTTCAATTTATTTATATACATGTATCAACACGAGTTTTCAGTGAAGTTAAAACTGGGGTCTCTCAACCCCAATAGATTAGTTTGGTGGCTTTGCTGGGAGGGGCCGGAGAGAATTTTAGATACTCAGTTTAAAAAATTCTCAGATGTACTAACCAGGAAGTCCTCCATAAAATGCCAACACCCAAAACACCTTAATCCATACTCACTGCCAGAATATTTTATTTTAAAATGTGCCATAGTGAATGGATGTATCCATATTGATGTTTTATAAATGTAGACACACATATATATACAAAGTGTATTATGTCATTGGTTAAAGACCTGTCCAAAAGAAAAAATAATTACTAGAAAGTTAATGTAGATGTTTACACTTCATTTGACAATAACCTCTTTGAACTGAGGTTTCAGTTGCTTAGTAATGACTGGTAATAGCAATGACCGGCTAGAGAACTGTAAATTTCAGTTTGTGTCTTGCATCAAAATTTTCAATGATAATTTTCACCAAAATTCTGTAGCTTAGTTAAACCTAAAAAATGATTATCCTTCACCACAGAAATTTAATGGAATCCTAAATAACAAATTTACTAACAATTATTCTTGTAATGGGGTATATACTTAGAAGGAATGAATATCTGTCACTCTTACCAAAAGACTATTCTCTGAGAGCTCAAAAAGTATTTTGCCATAATAAATCATTCATATATAAGCAGGTCTCTTATTCAGATGCCACTGCAAATTCTGATTATGTTAAACAGAAAGGCAGCACCGTGTCTTACTCTTGTAGAGGAGGAAAGCCTTTTAAAAAAACTCTTTGGAGATGTTTCAGTAGCTATGTTCAGAGTCAAACACAGCAGCACTTTACTAATAGGATGGAGTAATATGATCACAAAGAAGGAACTCTTAAGTCTAAATTCAATGTTATCTTGGGCAGCATAAAATGAATACTAACCAGGGTGTGAATCCCAGTGTGTCTGTCTCACAGCTGTTCAATGGGAAAGTGGCTTTTAAGCAAGCAAAGACCAGAGCAACACTGACACTGCAGACTGATTGTATAATACTCCACCACTCTGGGAAGGGTAATGAATAGTCATACCCCTAACTAGGAAGAGGAGCCATCTGAGTATTTATTAACGGGGCCACACAGTACTGTTAAGTTTTAATACTGCCTGCTACTGAACTCTGGTATTGATTTCCTCTCTACATAGGAAGTCAGTGTCCATGCTCTTGATAGGGGCCATTAAATCTGACTGAGACAGTCCAAACCCATTTGACCTCAGAACACTGGGTTTAAGGGTCAACTTCTTACAACACTGCTGTTTCCCTTGAGTTCTTTATAGTGCTAAATCAGCACAACATTATCATAATCTGAAAATGATATGGGGGCACAAAGGAGTCCTAATTTATATATATGTGTATATATGTATATACATATACGAACATACTTTTCACTACCATATACATATATACACACACATATATATGTGTGTGTGTGTGTGTGTGTGTGTGTGTATATATATATATATATATTATCCCATATTCCAGTATCACATGACAGAATTTATGGTAAAAACTAATCAAGACATTTAGTTTTCCTGTGGCCACTCATGTAACGAAGTGAAGAACACCAGTGTATTAATAAGGTCCCTTTTTATCACATGATATTTCTAAGTAGCTATTTGGAATGCTCAGAAGATTCCACTTTCAGTCTCCTAAGACCTCCTAAGACATAATTTAAAGTGGGGCTTGTAAGAACAAGCATCTTCAGACTCCAGTTAAAACAGCAGAAGTAACTTCTGTTTATATCCTAGGAAACCTTAGATAACATGCCTTGTTTGTGAAACTGAAAAAAAAACACCACCACCAGATCAGCACACAAAGAAACAGATATTAAGGAGGGTAAACGCCCAATTATTTTGAGTCCTCATCATCTGTGCAAAGCTAGGTGGTACAAGTAGGCTGAGTTTGAGGAAGGTGTTTTCTTTTTTGATGCACAAGAAAATTTTATGAAAATGGGGGCATGGGAGAGGGAGCAGCTCTGTGCTTCTTGCTGTGTCACCTTTATTTTATGTTCCTAGTGTCACTAAGACTAGCGTAAAAATAGCCTGCAACAAGAATGTTCTAATCACCAGCCACCTTTTCCACCTTTCTTCTTTTTCTGTTGCTGTTTCTTTTTTGTTGCTGGAGCCCCTGCAGGTTTTTGGTGTCTTGGGGGTATGATATTACTTGTAGATGCAGATGCTGTTGCTGCACTGCCAGGTCTTGGGGAGGTGGGTGGGCTGCTCACAGTTTTACTGGCATCCCTAAAATCATCAGATCAGGAAAGTATTGGTTATTCATACATTCAACAAAGAAAAATGCTATAAAAACATACATACATAGATTTTACTTTCTGTCACTAACAATCTCCCACACACATTTTATTTACTTTAAGGTGGGTTCTCCAACTCTCTATCCATTTCCCATTTGAATAAAATTTTTACTGCTTTATAAGAATAAGTAATATATGGTACATGCCAATTCTTAGAAGGCTTAGAAAATAAAGAAAAAAATTAAAAATGACATAATTCTACCATGTACAAATGACTTAATTAGAAACTTTTTTTTTAAAATCCTCTCCCCAGGATATGTTTTTATTGATTTTAGAAAGAGAGGAAGGGAGAGAGAGAGAGGCAGGTGTAAACATCAATGTAAGAGAGAAACATTGATTGGTTGCCTCCCCTACATGCCCTGACTGGAATCAAACCCACTACCTAAGTATGTGCCCTGGCTGGGAATCGAATCCACAAACTTTTGGTGTACAGGATGACACTCCAACCTACTGAGCCACCCAGCCAGGGCAGTAACATTTTTAAGACTTCTTTCTAATCACATTATTTATGTCTTTGTTTATCTAACTACTTAGTTTGGTGAATGACTCAGTGTATTTAGTTTCCTTTTGAAGTTACTGGAATACTATTCTTTATGATAGAACCCTACATCCAAGTATTTACAATCCAATCCAACCAGAAATACATTTTCTTTCCTTTACAATAGCATATTGCAGAACATCAAAGACAGACCTGACTATCATACTTAAAATACATTTTAAAAATTCTCACTAATGACCCTGAGTCAGTCTCAGAAAGATCCAACCTCCTATGCTCTGAGTGACCTCAATTGGGAAGCAATGACTTACAGTTCAGATGAAGCTCCTGCAGTTGCTCCCTGGGTCCCCTTTCCAATCTGATCCTTCTTCTTACCCTTCTTTCTTCCCCGGTAGTAAGACCTTTCACGCATTGGTAGCCATCTTTCTGGATCTGGGGTCACTTTTGGGTCATAATTCTTAGGCAGCTTTCCTGTGTAAAAATTAATTGATGAAGAAATAAGAAATCTGTCCATAATGTTTCCAAGGTAGTTGTTTAAACAATTATTTCCAAGCCTGGGAATAAATAACATTAAAACTAGATAAGTTTATCTGAGAAAGTTTTATTTGTGTAATCTATCAGGGGAAAAGGCCTTATTTCTAAGCATGACACAATATTCAGAAGACATAAAGGAAAAGATTTCACAGATATATCTATATAAAAAAAATTAAAGATACATTTTAAGAGAAATAATAGAATTTTAAAAATTTTATTGTAACAGAGTAACATATAACAGAGTAACATTCTTAATATGGAACAACTTCTTGATAATCCAAACGTAAATCATATAAAGAAAAATGGGCATAGCTGTAATTCAGAGTAAGCCAGAAGAAATAAAAGTCATTAATCATGTGAAAAAATGCTCAGCCTCACTAAATGAAAAGGGTAAAAAATTCTATCAAACTAACAGATATTAAAAACAGTAATAACGCACTATTGGTGAGATAATGGGAAACACTCAAAAACCACAAGCAGAAGTGTTTACTAGTACAGCCTTTGTCAAGAGCAATTTAATTGTCAGTACCAGTCAAAATTTATACTTCTAGAAATTTATCCTGCAGAAACCCATAAAAGTTGTGTGTTAGAATATTCTCTGATAGTCTTTAAAATAGCAAACTAACTTAAATGTCCATCAGTAAAAGAATGATTAAATAAACTACAGGATAGCCCTACTATAGCAAGCTGTACAACAGGTTTAAAAGTAAGTACATCTAGATTTATTAACTTCAAAAAGTCTGCACAATACAGCCTAAGATAGAAGATTAAAAGAAATTATCCTGATATGTTCATATCAACTTTGTAAAAACTTATATTGACAGACCACATAAAAGTATATGTATGTTCTATATAGAAAAAAAGTTAACTAATTACTTCTGGGAGCATGAATTTGTGAAGTAGGGAATTTTAATTAAAAATGTATTTTTAAAATATGTTTTTATTCATTTTAGAAAGAGAAGAAGGGAGGAGGAGAAAGAGAAACATCAATCAGCTGCCTCCTGTACGCCCCTTACTGGGGATCAAGCCCACAACCCTGGGATGTGCCCTGACTGGGAATTAAACCGATGACATCTTGGTTCATGGGTCAATGCTCAACCACTGAGCTACAGGTTGCATGGGAATTTTTGCTCTTTATGCCATTCTATTACAATAGAAGTTCTACTACTTTTGCTTATTTTTATTTTATTTTACTTCTTTTTTAGAATAAGCAGATATCACTTGTAAGTTTTAAAATATGTCCATTTGGAAACCACAAAATAAAAAAAAGTGAAACGGCAGGTTATTGCTATCTTTAGTTATCATGTGTTCCTTTAAAGTACTAATACATAAAACAACACAAAACAAATATTTGAGTTTTTACCAATTTCCAAGTACTGTGACAAGAACTAAGACTTCTAATTAAAGACAGTGGATTGAATGCAAACATTAGTTTCTGCATTGTCCCAAAACTCCACTAAAGTGACAATAAACACATTAGAAGGAACAAAAGGACAAAATATATTATCAACACAATTTTGGAAGCTGGAAAACATATGGAGGAGTAGTAATAAACTTGGAAGATTTGGGAAAGCTAAATCCTAAGATGGCAGTGGGCAAAATCAAGAAGCAACTTGATTTGACCACAGATTTCCCCAAGACTCAGGATCAGATAACCTCTGTTTAGGTGAAGCCAAGTATTGCAATTGTACCCACTGCTGCCACAGATTAAGCCAGCCAAAGCCAATCAATGCATGGCATTCCTTTGGTTAATGGCTCAGGGAAGAACACTGACCTATGTTGGCCCAATCAGATTAATGGGAAAGATAGCAAAGGACATCCAAAGACTCTAGTGGGATTCAGTTTTGTGTACAGCAGGGCAAAGAGATACAACTACTGGATCAACCAGCTTTGATGCTAACTTCACTGACAGTTTCATAAACAGCAAATTTTCTTAAATCAGTTTGACGGAGTTCTATGGTACTTGTAGCCAAAAGCACCCTAATGTATCAGCGCTTACTATGATCCAGGCATTGTTCTAAGAGCTTTACATGTATTATCTTACTTAATCCTATGAGGTACATACCATCATATTCCATTTTATAGATAAAAAACTCAGGCAGGTATGTTAGGCAATCTGTTCATAGTCACAGTGAAAGAGCAATGTTACTTGAGCAATAATTTGAATTTAGGCAATCAAATTCCAGAGTTGTACTCTTTAATAAAATTAAATGTTAGCTGTAGTCAAGACAAAACTCAGGTGTTCAAGGATACACGAAAAGAGAACAGTATATTTGTTTGAAGATTTTTATACAGGGCTAAACTTAAGCTTTTATCTTGTAGAAAGAAATCTAAAGATTTTAAAAAAAGCCTTACCCTTCTTTTTCTTCTTCTTCTTTTTCAACTCTCCCTGTCTACAAAGAAAACAAAAATCATTACCACCAACGTGATAAAATACAGAGCATTAAGCACGTGCAAAAGAGCGAGCTGAGTACTTTATCATAAAGGTGTTCAAGATCTGCTGAGTGAGGACTCATCAAAGCTAATAAAGAGACTAGTTGGGGATATTTATTTAGGTTAAATTTAATCAAGCTTCATCTACTGCAGTTTATGGGAAGGGGTTTAGAAAAGAGGGGTGACAATTGTTTTAAGAAAACATACCATTTACATTGGCACACATGTATTTTTATGTAAAAAGAAAAGAAATGTGCATCAGCATGAAAATCTACAATAAGTACCTCATGTTTGGCAAAAGTCGGGAACAGATAATTAAGTTCTTTGCCAGAATAAAATGTATAGGTATAATACACACAAAGAATATCTCTGGGAGGATATGCAAGACAAGTAACATTGGTTTTGGCCTTGGGAGGGAGGAATAGAGCGAGCAGTGGAAGAATTTTTATTCTGCAGGTTTTTATTATTCAGGTTTTGAACCTTGTGAGTTTATTGAATTTTTTTGTTGTTGTTAATCCTCACCCGAGGATATTTTTTTCCATTGATTTTTAGAGAAACTAGAAAGCAGGGAGGGGGAGGGAGAGAGACAGAGAGACAGAGAAACATCGACGTGAGAGAGACACATTGATTGGGTGCCTCCCACATGCATCCCCACCCCAGCCAGGGCTCGAACCTGCAACTCAGATATGTGCACTTAGGAAATCAAACCCACGACCCTCAGGCCAATGCTCTAACCATTCAGCCATGCCAGCCAGGGCTACTGAATTTTTTAAGTAATAAAAAGTTTATTAAGTACACTGACACCCCCCTACTCCCCCAACCCCGGCAAAGGGCATTAAAAGAAGCATAAGTAGTAAAGAAAACACTTCAAAATAATTGCTAAGTACTCTGACAGCTACAGTAAAAAAGAAACATAAAAAAATATATATCTCTGGCCTTGACAGGGTGGCTCAGTTGGTTGGAGAATCATACTGTACACCAAACATTTGTGGGTTTGATTACCTGTCAGGGCACATGCCCAGGTAGTGGATTCGATTCCAGTCAGGGTGTATATGGGAGGCAACTGATCGATGTCTCTCTCTCTCTCCCTTCCTCTCGCTCTAAAATTAATAAACATATCCTCCGGTGAGGATTAAAAAAAAAATTCATTCTATCAATGAGTTCTTTCAGGGTACCCTGAAGAATGAGAAATGCAACATAAAGTGTCTTATGTCAGAGCTTCATCGCTTCCCCCAGACTGTATTGTCTCCCTACAAATCATACTCCACAGCCATACCTGCAATTTCCCAGAGATCCTCTGCCATTTCCTACCTCTTTGCTTTTGCTCACTCTCTCCCTACCTCTTCCTCTTCTTCAAGTCACCACAATCGCCTCTTCATGAAGTGTTTCCTAACCTCCCAGCATCCCCAGGAAGAACCATCCCCTCTAGTTTATTCCTGAATGCCCTGCGCAATCATAGCACATGCAATCTTCATTGCAATTACTGTTTACATACCCTTCCCTCTGCTAGACTTAAGTTCTTTTGAGGGCAAGGACCATGATTTATATTTTGTCAACAACATAGTGTATCTTGACAAGTAACTAAACCTTTGTATCCAAAGCTAGCATAAAAGATATTAATAGCCCTAGCCTGTTTGGCTCAGTGGTTAGAGAATCGGCCCGTGGACTGAAGGGTCCCCAGTTCGGTTCCAGCCAAGGGCTTTACCTCAGTTGTAGGCTCAATCCCTGGCCCCGGTTGGGGCGCATGTGGGAGGCAACCAATCAATGTGTCTCTCTCACACTGATGTCTCTGTCTCTCTCTGTCTTCTCTCTCCCACTCTCTCTGAAAAGCAATGGGAAAAAAAATATACTCAGACGAGGATTAAAAAAAAAAAAAAAAGACAATAATGCCTAATGAAAGTATTGTCTTGAAATTTGAAAGCTTAAAAGTCAATGTACATCTCAGTAGTTGTACAGAATTAGAAATGAAATGTATGTTCTTACTAATTACCCAACTCTGTTTTGGGAGAGGGGAAAAAATACTGAGAATAGTTAACAGGCATTATTTAAAACCCCTCTTAAGATCTGGCTTGGATTTATTTCATTCTGGGGTTCTTTATAAGGCTTGAAATCAGAACCATACAATAAAATGGAACAATGTCATATCTCTGAGGCTCTAATTCCTTACTTAAGTTTTTAAATTCTCTTACAAGGATGAAAATACTTTTTTATACCAAACACAGAGTACATAATAAAGTCAATCATATACTTGGTGCTGATATTGTTTCAAAGTTACAAAAAAAATTAGATTTCAAAAGGTATTCAAAAAACGAGAAAACAGTGAAAAATTAAGGAAGCCACAAAACTGAAGAAGTGTTATATCTTTTCCATTCTCTATTCATCCTGAGTCAAAAATAAAATCTTAAACATTTACCATAGGCCTCTGCTGTAAAGAACTGGAATTTGACTTCATATAAGTTAATAAACCTGGCTAACCTTTCCTCCAAATCAGCAAAATAAAGATCAGAACTCTGGTTTAGAATTTCTGAAGATACACTAAATGTATATCAATAACTTACAGGTTAATAACATAGGGCCAACATAGGGCCCATCCAGCCTATGCATACACAGCATATGTCTATCTTCAGAACCTGGAAAAATCTCCAAGACTTATTAAAAGAAAGAAAGCAAGTTTGAAAATACTTAGTACAACAATCTGACTTCTGTAAAAAACAAAAATAATCCAATCTAAGGAAAACATTTCCAATTCATCTGTGTGTGTAAATACAAAGAAAAAGATCCGGAAGGATACACAATGAATTGATACCAGCAGTTAACTCTGGGCCAGAGAGGAGAGGAAACAAGGACTGAGAGTTGGGCACAACAAAAAGGAAGGGGAAAGAAACAAAGGGGACTTAAGCCTTACTCACATGTAATTTTTATAAGAATGTATTTTTATTCCTTATATAATTAAAAATCAGCATTAGTGAATGTTACAATGAAAAACATTACCCTTGCTCCTTTGGTTGACTATCTCCAGCAACTTTTCCACCCTTCTTCCGAATGTACGTAGCACCAGGAGAATTTTCAAGAGCCTCAACATCTACTTTTAGAGACATACTATCTGACGAGGGTAAGTGTTTACTAAGACTGGGATAGAACAGTTCAGGAACACAATACATATACATATATATGCCTAACAATATATCTATGCCAATAGAGAAAGCACACTGTCTTTTTTTGATGCCCTTTGTCACAAGCAAAAAAAAGTTCTTAAATCTTCTATAGAACAACAAATCAGCAGGTCATAAGGTCAATTATAGATCATATATTGTGATAGGAAAACCTGAAAAAGGAGTCGTAATCTAATCATCTATTCCTTAACTCAGTGACATACTTCTAGGTGGTGGCTTAATAAAAACTCCATTCCAAAACAGCTATCAAGCGTATAAAACAGACTTGCTCAATGCAAAAGTTTTGACTTGTGGCTGCTTAGCACCCATTCCCCCACCTTGGTTTTGGGAACATACCCATATTGGAGTAGCACACATGACCCAAACTCAGTCAGTCAGGGCACCAATTTCTCTTACTGTTTTAGATGGGCATGTGACCTAAGATAGTTCAATAATCAGGATGACATTTCAGAATCATGTACTAGTATCCAAATAAGAGGTTTTCTTGTTTGTTTTTTGCTATTGGACTTGAACCTGGAGAGATTATGAACTGTATGTTATTAACTTCATTTTTGCTTGTGGATCAAGCTGTACCCCAAGTTGGATCAATCCCTGTATTTTTCAGTGACATTGATCAATAAATTCTCACTTTTGCTTTTACTAGTTAGAAGGGGGTTTTATTTGTTGAAATTTACAACAACAATACAAAGTCCTGGTCAAACAAGTACTGGAAGAGATCTAGTATTCTACTTGGGAGCTTCTTGGAAAAACCAAAAGGATACGCTTTCGCTTTCTCAGGATCTACAAGTGAGTAAGCAGAAATAAGCTGCGCCAGGGTATGAATATCTTTTGGATTTTGTCTAAAAGAAGAAATAAAGTTACTCAACAATTTATAAGACTGAAGAAAATAACATAAACAAGCAAAATAATTCCCTCATATTAAATAACAGCAATAAAATTTGGATTTTTACGTCTCCACCTTTCAGAGCTTACTTCCATAGCTGTTCTAGGTCACTAATTGCCTCCTTTTTCCGCCCATATTTGAGTTTGAAGTTTGCAGCTTCTCTTATCAAGGACAGATGAGCAGGAGATTTGGGCTACAGTTTGAATAAAAAGAGAGAAAAAAAGTTTTAAGCTAAATATTTAGCAAGTCAATGAAGTTATATTCCTTAGACCTTTAAAATGACCTATCCATTAAATTCATCTTAAGTTTTACAGAACGCATGAAAAATCATAAACAAATTTGCACATAGAAAAAGGAAGAGAGGTAAACAAATTAGTGCAAGTGATGACCATGAATTTGGAACACAACCCATCTCCATTTAGATCTTCCACAACTAGAAATACTCCCATAATCAAACATATGTCACCACAGTTCTCAAACATTATCTGAATAGTTCCCAGAACACTGATATCTATCCACCGCTATGAGTATAAAGGCAACCTAAGTCGGGTATTGCCCATGCAGAAACCATACTTGAAAAAAAAAAAGATGTACCTATTAGATAGAGACATGATATGGAATCATTCTGTGTATAGCTAACCTTTGAACAACACAGGAGTTAAGGGCACTGACCCCCCTGCACAGTTGAAAATCTGGGTACAGCGGTACCTCAGTTTTCAAATGTCTCCGTTGACGAGCATTTTGATTTACCAACACCATAAACCTGGAAGTAAATGCTTTGGTTTTCAAACACGCCTCAGAAGTCAAACATGTCACACGGCTTCCGCTGAGTGCAAGATCCTGAGGCCTAGCTGTGGGCTGTTGATCCCTCAGTTTTCAAATGTTTCAGAACTTGTATGGTCTTGCAGAATGGATTACATTAAAAAACAGAGGTACTACTGTGTAACTGGACTTCTGAAAACCTAAATGCTAATAGCTTACTGCAGACCCAAAGCCTTACCGATAACCTTAGCAGTCTATTAACAAATATTTTATATGTTATATGTACTATATACTGTATTCTTAGAATAAAGCTAGAGAAAACATTATTAAGACAATCATAAGGAAGAGAAAATACAGTTATAGTACTTATTGAAAAGAAATCCATGTATAAACGGACCTGTGCAGTTCAAACCCATGTTGTTCAAGTGTCAGTGGTATTACTGTTTTCCCAATTATACCATCCATGGGCTCTCTAGTCACTAAAGATGAGTTCTCTAATATGCAATCATATATTATTATTTTTATTTCTTGAGATTACACACACAAAGGAAAGAGTTAAAAAAACATAACTGAACAGTTTTTAAAAATTTATTTTGCAGCCATTTCTTACTTCTAATAACTTTATCTGGATCTGGTATGCTTAATAGCATTCCATCTTTTACATAGTTGTAATGTTTCAATTCTCCTAAATTGTGAATTCAGTAGTGCAGCTTTTTATTTTTAAGTAGACACATGCCCTTATAACATTTCACTCCATTTATTTACCTGATGGTTTTGATACCACTGGATAGCTTGTGTGAAGACCTCAATGGCGCTATCAATATCTTCCTCATGGCTGTACATGGTCACTAATGCAGACACCTACCCATCCAAAGGTATAAATTAGTGAATAAAATTCCTCCTTTTCTCCCAGAATAAGTTTTTTGAAAATGGAAAACACTGAATAAACAGCAAATAAAGCTTGCTAGGCTCTCTCCACCAGTACCTAATTCATCATAAAAATTACTCTATTATGGAGTGTAAACAGCTAGAAATACCAAGAACAGCAGTGCTTTCCAAGAACAAGTTATCTATAAAATATACTTTTCCTCTAAAGTAGTGCTAGTTTACAGTTATCAGTCCGCAAGGTAAGTACAGAAGTTGAGAATAAGCACTTAGAAAATCAATTTATATAAGACATTGCTGGGACATCCCAGTGCATGATCAGTGGTGTATACACACTTTTGTGGCTAAACTCCATGGCCTGAGCTGCACAAAGCCAGTGAAAAGCTTGCCTAGTGTGTTCGAGGGATAGAAGGAGGAACTTGTGGCTGAGAGGAGAAGAGCAATAGGAGAGAGGACAGAAAGCACAAACAAAGCGGAATTTTGAGAAAAATCAGTAAAATTGATAAAGCTCTGGTGAGACTGATCAGGAAAAAAAAAAAGACATGAATAACCAATATCAGAAACAAAAGGTTCTAAAGATACTAAAAGGATAAATTGTGAATATTTGAACAACTTATATGCCAATAAATCCAACAACCTGAATGAAGTGAATAAATTTCTTGAAAGATATCAGAAAGCCAGATATTAAATATTAGAAATATTTTATTTTCAACCACATATTATATTTGATTCTAACATAAAATACTATTACACATTTACTAAGTCCCAATTATAAACCAGCTGTGAGAGGGTATAGGCATGAATAAAACGGTCTAGTTTAATAAACGCACAGACCACCACTATAAAATTAGTCAAAATAGATGCTTTCAGAGCTACACTAGTGATCTAAATCTGTGATGCTGGAATAAACTGAGAACTAAAAACTAAATTTACTGGCCACTATTACTAAATTCTTTTACTTCAAAGAAATCACACTGAGGACATAAAATAATTTAGGCTAAGGAATTCCCTATATGGATCTTAGATTATTTAAGGCTGGCTTTCAGTAGTAATATAAGGCCTCAAGACAGGTAATAACAAGTGCTGGAGAGGCTGTGGAGAAAAGGGAACCCTCATTCACTGTGGTGGGAATGTGGACTGGTACAGCCATGGCTGTCTGGAGACTCCTCAAAAAATTAAGAATAGAGTTACCATATAACCCAGCAATCCCTCTCCTGGGTATATTACATGAAAACATATATTCGCAAAGATATATGCACCCCTATGTTCACTGCAGCATTGTTCACAGTGGCCAGGACATGGAGACAACCAAAGTGCCCCATGATAGAGGACTGGATAGACAAGATGTGGTGCATGTACACAATGGGACACTACTCAGCCATAAGAAAGCATGAAACACTGCCAGTAATGTAAGGCCTAAACAGTACCTGGCACATCTGAATAAATAATAAACCAGTGCAAAGCAGAGCACAAAATGAAATTAAATTTATACCAGAAAGTAATTATTATTTTAAGTATTATGAATATAGAAAGAAATAGGTAGAAATTAAATTGAGTACAAACATCAAACTATTATTTTTTCAGTCTTAGAAGATTTTAGTTATAAACTTACCATGCCTGGTTTATGTTTTAACTCCTCTATGCTTCTCAAGATCAGACATGCTTTGGAAATATTACCTTAAGAAATCAAAGACAATATCAGCCATCACAATGAAGAAAGCATATTATGAAAAAAAAAAGACAAGAAATTTATGAGTTGTATTTTGCAACATCTCTAAATAGTCAAGCTTTGGTATCCAGGGAAGAATGTACTCTATTTATTCATTTTGCAGATAAGAAAACTGAGTCTTAAAGAAACCATATACCTTATTTATGCCCACAAAGAAAGATAATGGTAGATAATCAGAAAAGTCATCTCCCATAGACTGAGAATCATTCTAACAATTTAGTAATAACCCAAGGTGGCCAACTAACTCACTAGTAAGTCTGTTGGAGCTCACACCATCTAGCTTCATGTTTGAAACAATAATTATGCTTCACCATTATGTAAAAATTTAAAACTCACATAGTCAACTAATTCAGAATCATTCCAATCATATGTTTCCATTAAAACAATATTTTAATCATGATGAAATCATTAATACCTTGGGAAATTTTCAGCTGTGCCATGGTCAGCTTAATTTCAGCTGCATTTTCTGGATGCTGATCTGAAAATTCCTAAAAATTTTTAATTGGGGGGGAAAAAAATCACATTTTATTTACACTACTCACTGTACACATTCCAATTACTTATCTTAGCTACATAAAAATTTAAACCTAGTTTTAAAAAATTAAACTTCTGGTTTTAGGTCAAAGTTTTACTTTGGAAAAATTTTATCCAACATCTGTTGTGCTTTAAAATTATGCTCTGAAAATAAGTGCAATAATGTCAAGTTTCTAGAGAGTCACTAACAGAAAAATAATTAAGATTACTACATAATTTTTTTTAAAAAGATACTCAAATAAATGATACCTCCTTACTGAAGGTCCCTGCTAGGCAACTCTGCCCTTCAGGATGGTACTAATTTTACCCTGTCCAACTTTCCAATGTACTCTACCCTAAGGAAATTAAAAAATAATCTAACAGCTGATTTAGGCTGATAAAAACCAAGTCCATATTTCTGTGATTATTTGAGGTTAGATTGGGACTCACTAAAGAATATATTACTGAAAAAGGTGTTAAGCATGTTCTGGTATTATAAGCCTAAAACAAACCCTTAACTAGTTAAATAGATCTCAAAATGAAAAGCATTCTTTAGGGTTTATGGCAAACATATACTAATGTAAATTTATATAAAACAAAGCCATAGCCCGAGAATTAACTAAAGTGACACTCTAGAATTTGTCTAGTGGTATATTACCTATTACTTTGCCCATGAAATTTATAAGCTTTTACGCATAATGAAAATGAAACAAGGCTGCAACTATCTAACAACTCATTAAAAATTCAAGTAATTCCTTTACCTGAAGCAACTCTATTGCTTTTGTGTGCTGCTTTTCACGACAGAGCTGCGCAGCTTGGATTAACACAGGTAGGAGATGCTCAGGACTTTGGGACTGTAAACTGGAAGATATTTTTCGGCATTGTTCTGCCTAAAAAGACAGTGTTCCCCCCCCCCCATAAAAATAAGCTGGTTAATAAAATTAAACACTGAGTGACCAAAAAGAAAAAAGTATTTCAGAATAATTTGACTCAGTTCTAAATAATAAAAATGTTACTGCCTCTCACTCTCCCACTGAAAACCTCTGCTCCAAAGATAATGAAATCATAATTAAATTAGAATGAATACATGTTAGGGTTAGAACTGACATCCTTAACATTTATAACTTGATATATTTTGCATAATTACTTTAATTCAGAGAGATTAGAAATCAAGTATTGACAAAATTATCTCATTTATAGGTGTGAACAGTATTTTCTTCCTCTTAAAAGCCACCAACAGCACACGTCTACAAAGAAGTGAGCAAATTGTTTAACCAATAAAATCTATTGTATATGACATTCTGAAGAACACATGGGTTTAAGACAAAATATAAGTAGAATGCACTGATACATCCATTATGCCTCAGATGCCATACTCTAAAAGGTTTAGCCAGGGGAACCAGAGATCTGTTACCTACCTGGTTTGTGTACATAGCAAGTAAAGCTTTGTTAAATTCTATAGCTTGCAGCTGTTTCTTGGAAAGCTTAAACTCTACTCCTTCTGCATTGGTTAACTTCACCTTCTTCTTGGAGTCAAAGACATTTTGGTCCTGACAAAGAAAAGTTCATCCATCATTAACAGCAATCTCAGACTTCAACTATTTTAACACTCCAAGGCCTTATTCCTCTTTCATTTAGTTATTTTATATAAAAACATGAGAGCTTGGAAGATAATACATCTGCCTGGTTGGGGTACCTATGCTCCTAAGACACATATAAATTTGTTTTGGGTTCCTGCTTTTCTTTTGTCTTATATTTCCACTATTATATATTGTCTTATATTATATATTGTCTTATTATATATTGTCTTATATATCCACAAACTAAATGCTTGTTTTGAACTTTTTGAAGAAAAGTACACAGAGAGCACAAGTTCTACAGTGGAAATTAGGACTAAAAAGGTAATTAAACTTGCAAGTTCTACAAATTATGCCCCTTAGAATTTAGGTGACAAATGATGAAAGTAACGCATTCCTCTTTGAAATATTGTAATTATATAAGCAAATCATTAAAATTCAGAAATATATTCACACCTCTCTTAAACCCATTTTTAGCAAAGAATACTAATGTAACATAGCTACTGTTTTTCCTTTTCTTAAGGCCCTTTTCACCTAGGCAGAGGTACTAAGAAGCTCAGTTTATGTGTGGGGCAAGCACAATGTTATCTGCCTAAAGAAAGTCACATACCTTTCAAGGAAGGAAGATACCTTTCAAGGAAGGAAGATAATTAAGTCACACTGCATCCTAAGAAAGACAAGCTGAGCATCAGAGTGTCTACTATGTGCACAGTATTCTAGTTTTGCTAAATGATATACTTATTTGCAAATAACTGATACCACTGTGCTTTTTAAACTAGGTCTTTTGGCAGTTTAAAGACTAAAAGGAGACAAAGAAGAAATCTAAAATAAATTCGAATTTTTCTGAGTGTGAAGCTCCAAACCAATGTTAAATTATTTTAACGTACAGCAAGAAACTGGCTTTCACACAAATCAATCCTCAGAAAACGGTATTTCGAGTTGGAACTCCTATATCACTATTTTAATACTTCATCATGAATGTCACTGCCGAGATTTCTCTTTAACTTTGCTATCATGGCACTTATTATTCAAATGTAATTTTCAAGGCCTCCCATACTTTGGTATCATTCAATCTAAACTTTTTTTTTTTTTTTAAACTAGCCAGCATGTATATATTCTTATCTCTTGTTTTCTCATTTCCCACCCCTCTCACCCCCACAGGCCATAAATATTTCTTCATAATTCATTTGTTTATGCTGTTGCTTAATCTTCAAACTGTATCTCTCTTTCAAGGGCAAGCTCAAATTTGCCAACCCAGAGATCACTTCAACAGATACTATAGTTATAAAGTATCAAGCAAGAAATTCAAACATGCACAATTTTTTTCCAACACCAGAATAAGATTTTAAACCTGTAATGATTAAGACCATGTTTCATCACTACCTACTGCACCCAGCACTATTTTGAGTAAAAAGAAATAAATACCTGTTAACTGAAGAAACTACTACGTATAATTAATTACATTAAGATTGAGATATTTAGTACTTTGCACACTCTCCTCCTCACAATTATAAAGCACATAAAAGAACTTTGTCCTGCCCGGCTGGGTGTGGCTCAGTGGTTGACCTAGGATCCAGGAGATCGAGATTTGATTCCCGGTCAGGGCACATGCCCAGGTTGCAGGTTCAATCCCCAGCAGGGGAGTGCAGGAGGCAGCAGATCAATGACTCCCTCATCATTGATGCTTCTATCTCTCTCTCTCTGTCCTTTCCTCTCCTCTCTCTGAAATCAATAAAGATATATTTTAAAAAAATAAAAAAGAAATTTGTCCTTACTGGCATTTCAAATTATTCATAAACATAGGCAGGTAGATATTGCTGCTAAGATCCAAAAGCCAGCATAAATTTTTGGAAACCTAAACCATGCCAATGGCCTGCAACATCCTGTAACTACTACTCCCCTAATGACATTATCCCACTTCTGTTGGCCTCTGAATTTCTGCTGTATAGGAGGAGAGAGGTGCCATGAAGGACTAGAAGCAGCAAGCCTACAAGTCAGAGACTGGAATATGAATCCAGGTTCTACCTCTTACTAGCAGTGACTTTATACATATTACTTAACTTCTTTCAGCCTCAGATTATACTCCTATAAATTGGAAATAAGTACTGCCACCTAAAAAGATAATTGTGAGGATGAAATAAGATGGCACTTGAAAAAAATCACATGGAATATCAACACCCCCCGCCCCCAATGTTACTTTCATTTTCTGTTGACCTGAATTTCAAATCTGAACATGAGAAAAAGAACCTGCCTACATCTCCCCTCCCAAAAATAAAAACCACTGGAAAGAAAAAAATTATCTACAGAAAACTTTCATTGAGACTCACTAGATAAAAACATGTAAAATATGGGCACACAAAGTTTAAAAGTCTAAACATTTTAGTTTTCTAACAAATAGAGATTCCCCATATTATTATAAACTAAGAAAATAGTAAGATTTTAAAGTCCAGGGTCTGTACTACAAAAAAGTTTTATTGCTTGAAAACCTTTGCATAATCATCATTACGAGAGTTAAACAACTCTCTATTGTGATTTGCTACAATTTTGGACTCTGTCATTGAAAAACACCACCCCACTTATCCTAGAACAAAGCCAGGTAACATGTTTTCAGTGTAAAATATAAGTGCAGGCTAGCCATGGGTATTTCATACCTTGTTAATGGTAATGATGTTATTTGCAATCACAGCTAGCAATCCCACATCTGTCGGCCTGTGAACAATAAGCAAGTCAAAAAGGAACAAACCTTTAAAAAGAAACCTCCTCCCCTATAAAAGACACTTCCTTTCAATAACTCACTTTAGTTTTATTATCTGATTGTAAAGTTGCAAAGCCTCCTCTGTACGACCCTGAAGCTGCAGAATATAGGCCATCTGCCCATGAATGATGGCAAGTTCTGCCTGTGGGTCTTCCTCAGTCCCATCCTAAGCAGAAGAAGAAACATTTTTTTTTTTTTTTTTTTTTTGCTGTAAATTCTCCAAATTGCTCCACATATTTACCAAGCAAGCGATCAAAACATTCAAAAGGTATAGAATCCTAAGAAAGACATAATTTTCAGGAATTTTCCCTTCAGTTTGTTAAAATTTAGGAATTGACACCAAAAAAGGAAAGTTTACAAAAACCTAACTAATTATCACCATACAAAGAACTTGAAAAGCTGAAACTAATTCTGTATTTAAAGCAGCCACTTTCTTAACCGACACTCCAGATTAATCCATATTCTCCATTCCTCTGGAAAGGTTGACTGATGCCCACATAAAATGAATGCTCAAGGCTAGGGGGCTGTTCTCAGCAGGAGTCAGGCGACTGTATCCTGACTAGTGGTCAGATGTGTTTGCTTCCAATCCCATTATGCCAGTTATGTTTAATAAGCAAATCACAAAACTTAATTATCATAGTAAGGGAAGAACTATGAGTGTGAAAGGAGACTTGTCTCAATAAAAACTATGTAGAATGCTCATAAGTATTTGATAAAGGTGAGTTCCTAAAGAAAATTACTATCTAACTAGGTGTGAGCCAGAAAATGGTAAGACAGTTGAAAAAATTCACATCTAAAAGGACTGTACTAAAACTACTTCACAATTGTCTTTAAGAAAGTGTTGCACTTAAAAACACACAAACTGAAAATGAGATCGTGAAAGCTGAATTATGTCAGATATATACATAAAATTCCTCTGAACAGACCCATACTCAAACACCTGAGCCCTATATATCTGAAACTGAAGAATTATTTTGTATTTATATGAATTTAAAATAAAACATATCATACACAAAAACTTTTGTCATTTCTCACCCTAAGAGATGTCTTCAAATAGCTGATCAAGAGGTTTTCTACTGTGATTCCTATTCAATGAATTATCATCTATCCCAGAAAGTCAATAAACACTATAATGAAAGCCCCTACAAATTTATTAGTCAGAAGTGTAAAATTTGGGTTTAAAACAGTAGAATACTTACAGAATCTTCTGATAATGAACAGCGGCAAAGATCTATAGGAAAAAAATGGTTTAAAAATTAACATTGCTGGATAACTCCCATTCCTTTCACCATTCCAAAGAGCAAGAAGATTTCAAGATAATTTTAATAACAAGTAAATTTGAAATTTATCATTAGCATCAACTATTAAAGATATTATTAGTCCCTGGTTATTCTAACTCTTTGACATTTTTCATTCATTTGTAATCTCTATGTTTGAAAATCTTTAAAGGGCATTTAAAAATATTAATGTTGACTGCAAAAAATCAATTTCCGAAAAGTAAAAAAAAAAAGACAATAATACCACCACCCAAAGATAACTATTAGCATTTCAGTTATTGTTTTTTAAATGTAAATGTACAGCTGCATTTTAAAATGAAAGTGGGATAGTCTACACGCTATTTTGAAATCTCCCTTCTCTCATTTAATATACTATGAATATCTTTTTAAAAAAAATGTTTTTATTGATTTCAGAGAAAGGAGAGGAGAGGGAGAGAGAGAAACATCAGTGATGAGAGAGAATCATTGCAATGCTGCAGGCCTGCCCCCTATTGGGGATAGAGCCTGAAACTGCGGCATGTGCCCTAACAGGGAATGACCGGGAATCAAACTGTGACCTCCAGGTTCATGGGTCAACACTCAACCACTGAGCAACACTAGCCAGGCACGATGAACATCTTTATGTTATAATAAATATAGGTCTACATTTTTATTATTTTTAACATTATAATTTTTAATGACTGCATGGTAATCCCTTTGGGTGTTATAGTAAAACTTAGCCAGTCCTCTAACAGAACAGAAACTCAAAATGTTTCTACATTTTTTTCCTTAGAACATCCCTTTAATTAGCATTCATACAGATACATACATGAACTTACCTATTTCCTTAAGATAGATTTCTAGAAATAAAATTCTGAGATCAAAGGATATGCAAATTTTAAAATCAACTGCCCATTGCAAAGTTTGTACTACTTTTACACTCAAATCTGCAATGTATGAGAATGTCCTTCTCCCATGCCATTGTCAATACTAGGTAATATCAAGAAATTCTACTTCTCAAACATATTTTTCTTCTCATGATGCTCTAACCTTTGCTCTTATTTTAACCTTCAACATTTAAGAGTAAAACAGACCCAATTTCACCCTTTTTTCCTCCCCCCTGTTCACCAAAGTCCCTACCTCATTTTTATAGCTTCCAGGAAAAATGTATACAAAAGAAAAGTCTAAATGTTTCAGAAGACCAGATATAAATTTTCTAGTAGACCACCTTCCTACGTCATATACAAGAATAAACTCAAAATAGATTAAAGACTTAAATTTAAATGTTAGCCCCAAAACCATAAAAATCTTAGAAGAAAACATAGGAGGTAAAATATTGAACATTTCTCATAGCAATATATTTTCTGGTTCATCTCCTCGAGCAAGGGAAACAAAATAAAAAATAAAAAAATAGGACATCAAACTAAAAAGTTTTTGCACAGCAAAGGAAACCATCAACAAAATGAAGAGACAACTTACTGAATGGGAGACCATATTTGCCAATGATACATACGATGAGGGGTTAATATCCAAAACTTATAAAGAACTTATAAAACTCAACACCAAAAAACAAGCAATCCAAACATGGGCAAAAGACCTAAATAGACACTTTTTAAAAGAGGGCATACAGGTGGCCAACAGACATATGAAAAGATTCTCAATCTCACTAATCATCAGAGAAATGCAAATTAAAACCATAATGAGATAGTACCTCACACCTGTCAGAATGGCTGCCATCAACAAATCAACAAACAACTAGTGTTGGTGAGGATGTGGAGAAAAGGGAAACCTCATGCACTGCTCGTGGGAATGCAGACTGGTGCCACCACTGTGGAAAGCAGTATGGTGGTACCCCAAAAGATTAAAAATGGAACTGCCTTCTGATCCAGTGATTCCACTTCTGGGAATATATCCAAAGAAATCTGAAATACCAATTCAAAAGAATCTATGCACCTCTATGTTCACTGCAGCATTATTTATAATAGCCAAGATTTGGAAGCAGCCCAAGTGCCCACCAGTAGATGAGTGGATAATAAAGCTGTGGGACATTTACCCAATGGAATACTACTCGGCCATAAAAAAGCAAATCTTACCCTTTGCGAGACCATGGATGGACCTAGAGAACAATATGCTGAGTGAAATGAGCTACTCAGAAAAAGACAAGTACCTTACGATTTTACTCATATGTGGAATCTAATGAACAAAATGAACTATCAAGCAAAACAGAGACAGACCCATGGACAGAGAGCAGGCTGACAACTGTTGGGAGAGGGTGCTGGGGGAGAGACTGAGAAAAAGAAGAGAAAAAAAACCAAAAAAACTCATGGACAGACAACAGTGTGGGCACTGCCAGAGGGGAGGCTGGTGTGGGGTAGTGGAGGAGGGTACATGGGTGGATAAATGGTAATGGAAGGAGACTTGACATGGGGTGGTGAACACACAATACAATATACAGATGATGAATTATAGAACTGTACACCTGAAACCTGTATAATTTTGTTAACCAGTGTCACTCCAATAAATTCAGTGAAAAGAAAAAAAATTTTTTTAAATAAAAATATAAATATTGTGTGAACTTTAAAAAAATTTTTTTTAAAAAGAGAAGCTTCAACACATAAAAATATTGCATATGGAAACATACTAAATGGAGTAAAAATGTGCTTCAATAGTGTTATCAATGTATAAAGTAGTGTGTGCATACATGCACACATGTAGGTATACCACATTATTACTACACTTGAGTACCTGTTTAATAACAATAACACTTACTAAACACTTATATTACATGTCATGTATTAATGTAAGTGCTTGACATTAACTAACTCAATTTACATTTAACATGCACAGTAACTTGTCCAAAAACCTATTCCTCAAAATTCATATTTTAAGGTCCAGTGTGGTTGAAAATGAACAAATAGTATGACTTATGAATTAGACAGAAATAGAGGAGAGATATTATCAAAAACCTAAGGGAAAGGCTAGAAGATCTTTGAGAGATTCCCACCTACTCAATCATTTCCCCTTAAAAACATCACAAAGTCAAATGCAGTTTTTGGAAATACTTTGCAAAGTTATATGAATATTACAATTATATGTAATTTTAATAAATTCCAACCTTCAGCTTTTTGTAGGATTTTCATTGCCTGACTCAGCTGGCCTTGTCCTATCAGTGCACATGCAGTATTGTAGCATAGTTCATGTGTACCTTCTTGGAGGCCCAAGTTCTCCTGTCATGGAATAAAACACCAGTCAAACACTAGACAAGAATATCATTTCATGGCTGTGTGGGTGCTCAGTGATACTTACTGGAACCACTTTTTCCCAATTGCTTTGAGCTGCCACAACTGCTGAAAGATTTGTTTTTCTCTCCTCATCATAATCATCTTGGGAGTTTCGGACAAGATCTCTATACACAGCTAAGCATTCATCATAGCGTTCTAGTCGGTATAACTGAAGAGACAAATAGCAAGTAAAAAATCAGAGAAAAGAAATATAGCGTTATGTCTCTAACACTATACAAACCCTTTTTGGAGCCACTAAGAAGGAAAATTAATTCAGCATAACATGGGTAATCAACCATTTCTCCTTTATAATTTTTCATTTAGTTCTGCATGCTACTAATTCTTTCAAAAAGTTACTTGTAATGACTCTGCTATATTGCAGACTTGTAGGCATTATTCAGTTAGAAAAGTCACTGTATTACCTCTTCTTGAGGTTAGGTAAATGCCTAAGTGGCATGTAAAAGAAAATCTTTCTGTAATAGAAATCACCCTGTTACCTAAATATGACTTACGATGAAAAGATTTTTCCCATAACACACAGCAACTACTAAACTCCAGTAAATAGCAATAAAATGTTAACAAAAGAACTTAGTATTTCCAGTTCACTATATTTAATCTTCTTTTTCTCTTTCTCAGAAACCAGGGATCTTATAGGGTAGTATGAAGTACAACACACATTTCCTGCTTATTTCACTGAAGTTGTCCTAAAGGGTAATAAGAACCATCACTGTGGGTCAGTTAGTCCACCATGTGTGACAGAGACTGGTGCCCTTCACCAATTTCAAAATGCTAGAATCTACCCTAAACCTATATAGCTTACCTTTAAAATTCTTTATAGAACTACAATCCATGAACTTGCCCAAATCTTTCTTCAACCCATTTACATTGTTAAACTCATACTACCTCTTGGGAACAATATAGTCAATATAACAATCTGTCCTAAATTGACATTTTAAAAATCTTTCAGAGAATTTTGCTAGTTCTAACATAACGTTTCTATCCTCTCATCATTAATAGTCCTATTTTACATTAGGCTTAATTATACATCTCAAAACTAAGATATTTTCAAGGATTTCATGAACTAGCTCTGACTTTATCCAAATTATCATCATGATTTTATTTTAAACTTAGAATAGTTAAAAACCAGAAAGAAATACAATTTCAAAACTGTTTACATATATAAGCTCCTTTCCAACTAAAAAGTCCAAATTTCATAGGATAGTTCTTAACTTTAAATTACCCTGGGGAAGTCATTTGTTCATAGAACATTACATATGCAACTTCTGCATGAAGATCAAGAAGAGGGAATATGTTTAAACATCAAGAACTAGTTTGGTGGCAAGTTTTGTGGAGCATCAGGTTCCTCATCTGTGCTCTTTGCTTCAGGTAGAGTCATGCTCCCTCAGGATGATTGTCAACAGGTATTTAAAAGCAGTAATTACCACTTGTCCATAAAGCTCCTTTAGTTTGTCTGTCTGCTGGTTGGCACTTTCTATTGTCTTCAAGGCATTCTCAATTCTGTTCAGCCTATATTCACAATATGCCTTCTCAAAAGAAAGAGAGTTACTGAAAAGGAAAAAACAATATCTGATCATTAGCTCACATGGCAGAGCACTCACTATATGCCAGATACTGCTCTAAGCACTTGATATATATTGTTATTCAATTCCCATTAAAAAGAGAGGAAGCTGACAAAGGTTAGTGACTTGTTTGAAAGTCAGCTCATTAGTGGCAGAAAATATTATATAGATTTCCTTAGCCTCTCTTGCTTTCATGGATATTCTTATTAGAACTATTGGCCTTTTGAAACAAACATTTAAGAATGAAATCATGAATCAGCCAAATAATTATCTCAGATACAAAGACAATCTGAACACTGATTTTATTTATTTGTTAATCCTCATGTGAGGATATTTTTTCCATTCATTTTTTTTTTTAAAGAGAGTGGGGGGGGAGTCGGGGAGAGAGAGAAAGAGAGAGAGATGTGAGAGAGACACATTGATTAGCTGCCTTCTGCACACGCACGAACCGGGGCAGGGGATGGAATCTGCAACCCAGGTATATGCCCTTGACAGGGAATCGAATGCTCAACCCTTCTGAGCACAGGCCAATGTTCCAACCACTGAGGGACATGGGCCAGGGCTAAACTCTATTTTAAATAAATCATTATAAAAGTTTTTAAAATCTACTAGTCAAATAATAAACCACATAATGCTGCTTTTAACTTGTTCAAGAAACAAATGAGCCCTAACTGGTTTGGCTCAGTGGTTGGAGGGTTGGCCCTTGGAGTTAAGGTCAAGGGCATGTACCTCGGTTGCAGGCTTGATCCCCTGGCCCTGGGCAGGGTACATGCGGGAGGCAACCAATTGATGTGTCTCTCTCACATCAATGTTTCTCTCTCTCTCTTTCCACTCTCTCTGATAAACAATGGAAAAAGTATCCTCCGGTGAGGATTAAAAAAAAAGAAACAAATGATTGGCAAACAAAAAGTAACTAGAAATCTTAAAAGAATACAGTATTTGTATCCAAACTGGTAAACATACAACTACAAATACGCTACTTAATATACATAGATTTAAAATTTCACCTACATTAATGTCACACCTGAAACTCATTTTGAAATTGCAACCATAACCATGAGGAAAAATATGTATCAAAGCAAATGGCAATATCTTTTATTTACTTGCCTAACAAGAATTATTTCAAAATTTTCCAATCTCACAAAATGGTCAAAATTCAAAATACTGAATTTCAGCATAAACATATTTACTAGTAGAAAGCAGTGTTCCCTTTATTTTTTTAAAAAAATATGTCTTTATTGATTTTATAGAGTGGAAGGGAGACGGGGAGAGAGGAACATCAATGATAAGAGAGTAATTGATCGTCTGCCTCCTGCACGCCCCCAACTGGGGATCGAGCTCACAACCCGGGCATGTGCCCTAACTGGAAATCGAACCATGATCTCCTGGATCACAGGTCGATGCTCAACTGCTGAGCCACGCCAGCCAGACTCCCTTTTATTTTTAATTAAGTTTAAAAATAAGTTTTCTATCTGTAATACGTGTATATGGCTGAAATAAAACACAAAAAGGTATATACTAAGAGGCTTTACTCCCACTACTTTTCAAATTGACCCTGTTCCACCTTGCCTCCTACAAGTGACTATTTTTACACACTGTTTCTCTGGCTAGGATGTGGTGGTGTTTCTTTTAATCCTTACCAGAGGATATTTTCCCCCCCATTGCTTTTCAGACAGTGGGGCGGGGGAGAGAAACATGATGTCAGAGAGACACATTGATTGGTTGCCCACACATACCCCAACCCAGGGCTCGGGATACAGTCTGCAACTGAGGTACATGCCCTTGGCCAGAATCGAAACCAGGACACTTTAGTTTATCGGCCAAAACTCTAACCACTGAGCAAAACCAGCTAGGGCTGGCTAGTGTTTGTTTTTGCACATACAGAAAAATACACATATAAATTCTTATATCCCCCTTTTGTTATACAAAAGGAAGAATACTGTACACTGCTCTGCCCTTTATAAACAAGAATCTTTAATTAAAGAATAAATATGCTGCAAATTTCATTTCAATACACATTTCTTTTGGGGCTTTAGGCATAACTTAAAAAAAATCAAATTAAAGTAATAATTCGGAATATAAGCTCACATTTCATGAAAAGATAAAAGAAATGAATAAGTGAAAAATATTAATGAAAACAAAAATACTACCAGTCTCAAGACTGTTAAAAGAAGTCTGACAGTGAAAGATCTTGGCCTAAAATCAAACTCACCTAAACAATTGTCAAAGGAGGTAGGCACAGAGGTACAGCAGGTAAAATTGCTATACCATCCTAGAGACCTTTATTTAAACTGCCCTACCATGCATGTTCTGCCTTCTCTGCCCCCCTCCCTTTTTTTATTTTTATTTTATTTATTTTTTATTTATTTATTTATTTATTTATTTATTTATTTATTTATTTTTTTATTTATTTATTTATTTTTATTTTTAAATATACCTTTACTGATTTCAGAGAGAGGAAAGGAGAGGGAAAGAGAGAGATAGAAACATCAATGATGAGAAGAGTCATTGATCGAGCCCACAACCTGACCGGGAATCGAACCCCGATAGCCTGGATCCTAGGTCGATGCTCAACCACTGAGCCACACCCGGCCGTGCCCTCCCTTTTTTTAAATTAAACTTTCTGCTAAGTTGTTCTCCCTATGTCCTTTAAGAACTCTTATTACATTTATGCTCCACATCCCTCCACAGTTTACCTCCTTCTTAGTGGTTCAAAGGGAAGACTGGGTAAACAAAAGGCTTCCCAAGGCAGAAAAGAACAAAGTTCCTATTACTCCATCCAGTTTCAAAAACACTACTGGGGAGTAACAGAAAGAAAAAAAGGAAAGAAACAGGTCAAAAATCAATGAGTGGTGGTGAAAAGATTATTACAGCTATGGTAAAAGTGTTTCTAATAACTGCACGAACAACCAATTGAATCACTTACTTGGCTAACACTTTGGTATGAGTATTGATGACATTCAAGGCTTCCTTGAAACTTCCATTCTGGATAAGGCATACCACTTTACAGTGTAGGGCAGTCACATCATCCTTGTTAATCTGCAATACTATAGAACAATTTTAGGAAAATAATTTTTAAATCCATTATGTTTTCACATTTTTACTAAATTTTCCCACCCTCTGCCTCAGGAAATTACGTTTCCAATTGTATTGCAGCAAAAATTATTTGTCAAAACATTTTTTTTTTAAAAGGTGGATCTTCATTTTTAACTGAAGAAGTGATAAAAGGAGAGTTATAATTTAGTAAGTTAGATTTTCAATAAGATAGATTCCCAAGATGAAAGTTCCCAAAAAGGAGAGTGAAAAAGAAGCAAGAAAGAAGCTGCTTTGTCCAGCTTTTTCATCTTGGGATGCATGCTACAGCCTACATATTTCCTCACTTTACAGGGAAAGAAGAAAGTTCATGTAGAATTTGGAAACAAATTTAATTTTGAGTACAAGATTGTCATTAGATGCCTTCAGGTCTTAGGCAAGTCTCTAACTGCAGATCTTAATTTTCTGATCTGCAAGTTGAGTATGAAAAAGTCACCTATTTTACAAGGTTATCAAGAAGATGAAATGAGAATATTTTGGCAATATCTGTAAGGTCTGAAGTATACAAATGCAATTTATCTTGCTGGCAATAGTTCCAAAAACCATTCAAAATTTCCCTTATCACCACAGATGACCAAAGAGAAGTACAAGGAAGGAGTCAGGTAGCCAAGTTTCAATGTCAAACAGCTGTTCAGTGTCAAAATGACCAGGATTACTCCCCTTGCTCCTGGGCAACTATGGGAATCCAATTCTAAGAGTCAAAAGAGCTTCTGCCAAGAAAATATATACTGTATTGGATAACAAACGGAGAATTGCTAATTATATAGTTCCTGCAACTTACTACATTTCCACTGAGTAGTATTGGCTGTAGGCCTAGCCAAGAGCTAACCTTAATTCAAAACACATTTAGGAATCAAATAATTCTAATTAGTATCTATTTTCCTCAATGTCTGAAATCACCACACACACAAAAAATGCACCGTGAGCACAATTACTTCTTTTCACGTTAAACCAACAGGTTGCTGAAAATTATTTATACAACCTTGTATGGTACTGACATACCTTGTATGTTATTACTGCTTTAAATAGCAAACCCTGTCCTGGTAATTACATTTTTAAATCTACCAACTGTAGGCGGCATCTTCAACACTGAAGAACTTAGCACTACAGAGAGCATTAAAAAGCACAGGATAATTGAACATAATGAATAAACCTCATACCGAAGGCAGTTTATTGGACATTATCAGTTACGGGGCACAAAAACAAAAACGCCAAACTTCTCTTCCGACGTTGTTTCAAGTGTCGGTGCCTTCGCACGCACAGTTCCTGGCCTAATGACACTGGAGAGATCCTATCTGCAGGCACGCAGGCCCGACACACACACCCAGCCCTTCCCTCTCCCCAGGGTCCGCACAGCTGCCACCCCGTCAGCACCCGCTTCTACACTACGTGTCACAGGCAGGTTCCTCCCCTCGCTGAGGCCCAAGAGGGCAAACTCCCTCAGCAGTAGTTCTGCCCCGGTCACTCCGTCAAATGGAAGGCGAAAAGAAGGCAATGTGGAATATTTGCGAAACAAGGCGTGAAAACTGAAGAGTGAAGTGAGAACAGTTTGGATGAGGCGCTGGCAGCTGCGGTCTCTTTAAATCCCTCCCTCGCTTCCCGCGGGGCGTAAAGAGAGAAGTACACGTGGCTCTAAACAACCCAAGACCCAGGGCCAGCTTGGCGCAGCCGGGGGCTGCCACCCAGGCCCACCACGGCCGCCAAGCGTTCGCGCCCGGGACGCAGGCAGCTCGGGTCTCCCTCTCCGCGTCTACTCAGAGGTGGTCGCGCGCGCCGGAAGGAGACCGCGGCCTTCCGCCGGCACGGGCCCGCCCCGGCACTCGCCCGGGCACCCGCCCTGACACTTACTCTTGTTGACGGTCTTGAGAGCGCGCGTGAAGTCACCGTTCTGGCCATAACGGTTCACTTCGCTCCAGAGCGCAGGCACCGACACCCCCCCACTGCCGCCGCTCGCCATCTTGCAGGAAACGCGAAGGGACGGGATGACCTCTGCCCCGGAAAAGGATCTCAGAGGCGGCCAAGCGGAGGAGGAAGCCGGCGGTTGCTAAGCGTTCGGAGTCGGAAGCGCCCACATCCCGGAGTCGGCGTCGGAGACCGTTTCTTCCAGTGTGGTTGCTAGAAATTCGTGGACAGAGTCGATACGCCTTTCCTGGCGCGGGTCTGGAGGAACGAGGCGTCGGACCCCGGGAAGGGCTTTACCAATCAATCTCGGCTCAAAGCGTCGTGTGTTTGAGGGGCGGCCGCTGCAGGCAGAGCAGTGTTCTGGTACCACACGCGAGCTGGGCGACGACCTGTGGAAGATAAAAGGTCTACGGGGCGGTAAAATACCAACTAGAAACCGTAGGGAGTCGTTTGAAGAGGGAGAGGGACGGTTTCTTGCTGCTTGAGATTTTCAGAGCGGAATTGAGATTTAAAAGGGGCCTTGAAAGATAACAGGAAAACCTGGGGCTGGTCCTGGGTAAAGTTCCTGCCGAGAAGCGAATATGAGCAAAGGCAAAGAAGAAAAAAAGAATCTCCAAGCGGAAAGCGTTCGGTGAATCCCTTCGGCTACCCTTTGGGCTCTAGTTCAGGAGCAGTCGGCAGTAAGGCTGGAAAGCTAGTGTTTTCCGGTGAGAATGTCCGGGTTAGTTCCGGGTTAGTTCCTGACTCACTAGATGCTGTATCAAAGTCCCAGGTTTCCCGACTGTAAAATAGGGATAATATAGAACTCTTTGGGGGAGAAAAGGTAATTCACGCAACCTGCCATCATCAGCACTCACGCAACATATAGACGAGGTTTAGGGGTTTTGTAAGGTATCAAGAAGGGTTTGAGTGTCAGAACAGAGCCAGTACCTATCGATTACTTTTTTTTTTTTTTTAAATATATCTTTATTGATTTCAGAGAGAGGAAAGGAGAGGGAGTGAGATAGAAACATCAATGATGAGTCATTGATCGGCTGCAGCCTGCAACCCGGGCATGTGCCCTGACCGGGAATCAAACCCTGATCGCCTGGATCCTAGGTCGATGCCCAACCGCTGAGCCACGCCAGGCCGGGCCCTCTTGATTACTCTTGATGAAATGACAGGACACTTGACTGAACTCCTACTCTTTAGACTCCTATCTTGTCAAGATCCTACCAACTCCTGCCGCTTCCCCTCTGCTCTTTCCCAGCTAACTACTGTTCATCCTCCCATATTTCTGCATCCTGGTCCCAGGTTTAAACTTACTTGACATTCATAGAGCTCTGTTTCTGGGCATCGATCATTGTTTAAGGCCTGTCGCTAGATGGACTATTATTTCTGTAAGACCAGGGACCATATTTACCTTTCTTGCAGAAGGATTGCTAGGATTTGTCTAGCACACTGGCTAGTCCTCAACTTTTTGTTGTTTGTGGTACTCAACTTTTTAACTGAATGAGTTTCTGCTTCTTATTTCTCCCCTAATCTGGGGGTTTGAGGGCAGAAACGATGTCTGGCTCATGGTTTCTTCCTATGGTGCCTGGAACATTTCATGTCTGGTCAGTATAGTACAATGCAAAACTGGCACGAAAGGTAGAGTGAACTCTAGCTCGGGAAGATATCATCTCTGTGAATTAGTAAAAATTACGGGAAGAGCTGTGGACTTTTCACTGGCTGTGGAGTTGTCACAGGCTTCAAGCCAATTATGCCTAGATTTCAGGGGGGTTGAGTGAGTTCTAGATGATATTTGGTATACCCAAAATATTGTGTGAATTTTTCTGAGAAAAGCTTATATAAGGATATACAATTGTGGTTTCTGTTATCAGTCTGATCCCATATACTTTGTAGCTTCTATAAATTCCTCAGAATCCCTCTACCATGGATTCCTGTGTTCACTTCTTCTGTCATTTTAAAGGGGTTTTCTAGAAAACAGGATATAAATATATAGATTTAATCTGCCATTTCTTAAATAGGAGTCTTCCAAACCAGAGTGATCTTTCTAATGCCACTCTCATTCCCTCAGGATAAAATCCAAACTACAAATCCTAGCAATGTAAAGTCCTTTGTGACCTGGCCTATGCTTGCCACTTCCCCAACCCACACAGGTCTTTCGTTACTCACTCCCTACTCCCCTTGCATGTTACAGTCCTTTAATACATGTGTAGTTCCATGTCATACTTCTGGGAATTTGCACATTTATTCATTCAACAAATATTTGAGTTCCTCATATATGCTCATGTCAGGCATTATACTAGTTGCTAGGGATACAGTTAACAAAAGGACCACCTGGTGCACTCATGATTTATTTTCTAGTTAGGAGAGGCAATGAACAAATATATACTATATTTGGTGGTAATAAATTCTATGAAGGAAATTAAGGAAAGGTAAGAGGGACTGAGAATAGTGTGCAAGGAGTTAAGTCCCGCTTTTTCACTCACAATATACATGTGTTTTTTAGATCCTCTCCTGTGTGCATTCAGAATACTCTGTCCTTTACTTCACATGATGACAAGAGTGTTTTGAAACTGTCTGCTCTGGAGGACTCCCAAGACTTGTTGAGGACAGAAGTTGGATCTTGTTCATTGTTGCATTCCTGCATAGTAGGAACTCAAAAACTTATTTTTGCATTAAAAGGATTTAGCAATTTCTACTGAGTTTCCACATACTGTATCTTGTCATTTTATCCAGAGGCAGGCAGAAGTGTTATTTAGTCCACTTTACAAATGAGACCTGAGGCTCAGAGTGATGTTCCCAAGGGAATCTTTTTTCCCCCATTCCGCTATTTGTACTGTCCCACAATACGAGATTAACAACTCCACTGCAAGTATTTGAGGTTGTGGGCAGTTCAATGCAAAAAACACCACTAAAAGTAACACATTTTCCTTGGCTTTCCAAGCCCTGCTGGGCTGAATATAGTGGGGAAAGATTGATTGTTCCATGGCACATTATATTTAAAAGCACGCTATGCTGACTGCCCTTTCCCCCTATTTTTAAAGAACTGGGGTTTTTGGTGTTGGTTTTTTTTAAAAGATTTTTTAAATTGATATTTAGAGAGGGGGAAGTGGAGGAGAGAGAAAACATTAATGTGAGATGGGCTGCCTCCTGCATGCCCCCGTACCCAGGGTTGAACCCACAACCCAGGCATGTGCCCTGATAGGCAACCTTTTGGTGCATGGGATGACACCCAACTGAGCCACACTGCCCAGGGCATCCCCTAATTTTAGAAATTAAATCAGCCTGTCAAATTCAAGGAAATTTTCATGGTGAATCAATTCCACTCATTCCATCCCCTACAGTCTGCAAAATGAGTATGACAACGCATTCATGTGTCAGCGTATACTTTTACATATATTGACTCATTTTAATTCTCATAACCACATGAGGTAGTAGTAGTAGTCCCATTTTATGCATGAGAACATTGAGGCACAAAAAATTTAACTCATTGAGGGTCCCATTGTTCCAACCTCTCAACCAATATCCTTGCTTCTCCTCTTGTCCACACAATAGCCAGAGAGAACTTTAAAACATGTTAAATAGGGCCCAGCCAGTGTGGCTCAGTGGTTGAGCATTGACCTATGACCCAGGTCGGGTTGATTGCTGGTCAGGGCACATGCCCAGGTTGCAGGCTCAATCCCCAGTAGGGGGAGTGCAGGAAGCAGGCAGATCAGTGATTCTATCATTGATATTTCTCTCCCCCACCAACTTCCTCTCTCTGAAATCAACAAAGGCATATTTAAAAGATAAAAACACGTTAAATACATAATATTGTGCCCTTGTTCCAACTTTCCAATGGTTTTTCCTTTCACACTTCAGTGTGTCCTGTAGGCTCTAAGTGATCTTGCCTTTGCTTACATCCATCCACATTCTCTCCTTCCACTCTTACCCTTGCTCACAGAGCTCCAGCAATATTGGGTTTGCAGGCCCTCAAAAGGACAAAGCTTTTTGCCCTGGTGGCTCAGTTGGTTGGAGCATTGTTCCATACATCAGAAGGTCATAAGTTTGCCCTAGCCAGTTTGGCTCAGTGATTAGTGTGTCTGCCTGCAGACTGAAGGGTCTGGAGTTTGATTCTAGCCAAGGGTGTGTACCTGAGTTGCAGGCTTAATCCCCAGCCCAGGTCAGGGCACGTGAGGGGTGGCAACCAATCCATGCGTCCATCTCTCTCCCCTCTCCCTTCCTCTCCTCCCTCTCCCTCTCCCACCTCCACTCTCTGAAAAGCAATGGAAAAAGTATCCTTGGGTGAGGATTAAAAAAAAAAAAAAAAAAAGGCGAAGCTGTTTTACTGCCTATTCCTAGCCTGGAAAGCTCTTTTCCTATTTCTTTACATGGCTTGCTTACTCTTTCATATCATAGCTCTGCTCTCAAAAACCATCCGTATGCCCATCACTATCCTTTCACCTAGTTGTTCTTCATATGCACTTATACTTCCATGAATCTATCCAATTTATCTTTTATGGTTTATCTCTGATACAATGTAAGTTTTGAAGGTGGGAGCCTTGTCTGTTCAGTGCTGGTTTTCTAGGGCCTAGAATAAAATCAGGCAAGATGTGTATTCATGAATGATGAGTGAAGCTTCACACAAGAGCTTATCTTTGTCTTTATTTAGCTACAGTATTTAAATTTAAGAAGGCATTAAAGCAAGAGCAATTCTAAACGTGGCTTTATGATACAAAGTTTAAGTACTGCATTATTGGGCACAATTTTTTTTCTCAAGAAATTAACAGAAATTGATAATGATCATTGTAATGGTCAGTCCTATCCACTAGTCTAAATAAATGTTTGAAATTTTTCTTGTACTGCACAGAAATGTGTAGTTTTTGCTTCATAGGGATAGAAGAGTTGAAATAGCAGCCATGACTATTGAGACACCATGAAACCAAAGTTTAAAGATGTTAAACTCAAATCTTTTTAATTGTTCTTACAAACATGGAAAATTAACAGTACATAATTTTTATAATTCCCCCATCTCAGCCAGGCATAGCGTATCAGATAATAAGGCAGTCTGAAGGAAGTAAGTGTAAAATTATACTTTCTCTCTTGGAGCTTACAATTCAACAGAGAAAGACTTACTTGTAGCCACTGTAGCTAGAGGTCATTAAGGAATATTTTGTGGAGACAGTGAAAACGAAGCTAACAAATATATTTTAATGACAAAAATGAGGACATTCTAAGAACTAAAGGTACAAAAAAGTGAAAGTACAAAAGTTGTAAGGAAAGCAAGTACCCTTCTTAATCTACAGACCATGTATAGGCTTCAAGGGAACTGAAAAACGAATGGGATCTGTTGGTAACTTGTGTGTGTACCCTTTTCTAGAGAGAGGGTAAACAGTATTCACATTTTCAAAGGAGTCAATATTGCAAAAGAGATTTTTTTAAGGTATGTTGTAAGTCCTTGGGCAATCAACTTCAAAAGGTTGGGTTGAGAATAAAGAACTTCTAGATCACACCATGTGTAGAATTTGACTCATACTTGAGGCTTTTGTACAGAGAATGGGTAAATAGGGTAAATTCAATATATGGTGATAAGTTACATATGAAAGGTCAAGAAAAACACTGAGGATGAAATCCAGCTTCTGATTTGGGACAGTGAGTGCAGCTAGTTACAGGCTTGGTGGAAGATGAATTAATAAGTTTGGAGCATTCAGACAGAGAGAAATGGACAACTGAAAATACAAATTTGCAGATACAGCTGGGAGTCAGTAATGCTAGTTTTATCTGAAGGAGTTAAGAAGATCCAACCATTAATTATAAACAATGGAGAAACTCAATAGTAGAAACATCAATATTTAAGGGGGAAGAGTAATAAAGAGAAATGATCAAGAGAGGTTGGAATATCTTGGTATCCAGCCCAAGAAAGGAGTTGGTAGGTCAAGCACACCCCACCAGAAATTAGGTGAAAGTAATGATAAGAAATGCCAGCTTGTTAATGTTTGAGAGAGGTGAAAAAGTGTAGACAGTGTAGGCCCTTGGTAAGAGTCATACCAAGATTTCATATGTAGTAGATTCTTAACATTTTTTAAATGTTAGCATATCATACAGTTTAAGGGGTTTCATGGACACTTGGATGCAAGTTTAGTGATCTGTAAAATCCTCAGGGCTGCATAATGTAACAGTGACTTCCAATCTATATGATTTATAGATTAATGATGAAATATAATACCTCTTAGTAACTACTTGCTGAGCTCAGATTTATACTATTATAAGAAATAAACTAGTTATGGTTATCACCCGAGAGATTCCAATTTCTGAAAATGATGGTACACTGGGGATTATTAGTGTGGCTGACAAATGTATTATTGGAATGAAAAGAATTTTATGGTCCACAGAGACACCCATCATAGCCAAGTAAGAGCCACTAAATTTCATTTGGAAGGCAAAGGTGGCTCAACTTTTTTTCCATGGCAAATTGCCCTGACCCCGGTCAGAAGTTCTCAGAAAACTCCCCTTTTCATGGCTTCCACAATGCCCCTTCATCTTATTTTGTCTTCCCTACCCGCCTCCCCCTCCACCGATCTCAACTTTTCTTTAAAAAAATCAAAATGAAAACAAAATAGTGCGAGATACACACCATTTTCTGAGATACTGACTGTAAGTAAAAAATCATGCCTCAGAATTTTGTAAAGATCAAATTGAGGAAAAGAACTATATTGCTCTTTATCACCCTTTCTAAGATAAAACCATTCTTTTTAGAACTTACAGGTTGAGATATAAGTCAAGTAGTAATTTCAGAGCTCAATAATAGGACATTATTAGCAGTTAAGAAATGTATTTGATTGTTACCTACCCAACAATGACCATATAGTGGGTAAGAGGATAATTTTAAAATGTCCTTAAATATGTACATATATTCTACTAATTAACAAATCTAGAGAAGCATTTATTCACTAATAAATTTTATTTGTTTTCTCTGATTGAGTTAAAATCTTTTCACCTTGCCTGATTTTTTTTTTCTTCCTGCAGCTAAGCTAGAAATTTATAGTTTTTCTCCTAAAAAAAATGCAATGACGCTCTTTCTTACAAATTGCCCTCCCGGATTTTCTTGTCAGCTTGCTTCAAGAAAATCCACGTATTCAATATACTTGCTCGCAGTTTGGCCCACACCAAATGGTTATTTAATCCAAATATCTGAGCAGCAAACTGAGCTGATCCTTCTGGAGAAAGTATGGTTGAACAGCCAAGACCTATTGGATCAGAAAGGAAAAGAGAGAACACTGAGCTTTCAATTGTTACTGAAAATACTACTTTCCATCTATCACTCTTCTTTCTGAATCCACTGGCAAAGAAATTTACCTTTTTCAAAGTTCTTTTCACATACACAATCCCTTTAAATCCCTAGTGAAAGATAATAGAAATAAAACAAGGGACGAGTGGGTAGAAGCAGCTGTTCTTAGACAAACTTGAGGTAGGTTAATTGTTTTGCTAGTATTTTAGCTACCCCTTTTGTTTTTACACTCTATTCTAACATTTTTAGCAGTAAAAAGAGTCAAAAATAAAGAATAATCTTAATAAATATCAGGTTATAAATAAACTCAATAGCAATAAGATCTGAAAGACCTCAGAGTAAAAAAAAGTAACTTCTTTTGCACAAGTAGAGTTTCTTAAAGTGGTAATTATGTTTGCCACTGAAGTCAAGGAATAGCTAGCGTATCGATCCAAACACTCCCCTTTCCCAATATTCTTGGAATTCATCAGGCTCTTTGACTCTATACTATCCCCAATAGGAACAGATTACATACAAATCACAAGGTTAATTTATTAATTTGTAGTAATAATATATGTGACATCAATCACTTGTTACTTTTAGTGTCATCCCAAAGGTGACACTAAAGATGGCAATGCTAATGTCACCATAAGAAACATCCCAAACCTGTAGAGAATTTTTATGAGTTTATTTGAGCCAAACTGATGACAACTGCTGGGAAGCAAAATCTCAATGGATTTGGAAAATGCTCTTACCACTTACTTTATACGTCAGAATCAAAGGGGAAGACGTAAGGGGGTTCCATGAAACCCACTGGTGGTAGATTAGGGAGGAGGGAGAGAAAGCAAAGCAGGGAAATCTCTAAGACTGGTTAAAAAGTAAAACGGGTAGACACACGCTTCTTTCACATTGGTGGGTATAGGATAGTTAACATTTACAGCACAAAGAGATGCTACGTGGGAGAACACGTTAACAATGAAGGGTTCTGTGGTCTCATGTTCTGGTGGAAAATTGTACCCTGAGGGGTCTGGAAAAGGGGATTACTCTGACATTCCAAAGGTATATTATCGTAGATGCAAAAAGACAATAGACAGGATGAGTTAAGGTAAAGATTGACCTTTGTCAAGAAAGACACCAGCCTAAGACATGGCTACCTGCCATGACTCGATTTTAATTAGGAAATTTTCATTTCAGACTATCCTATGTGGTTACTTTAGGTCTCTGAGTTTGTAAGGCCTGTCAAGCAGGCCTCCCCAGAACTTGTCAGGTTTAGTATTTGGCCCCTTTTTTGTCCACAATAACTAGCAGCTATTTTATGTGAGGATTAAATGAGTTGATACAGAGAAAGTGCTTGGAGCAATGCTGGCACACAGTAAGGACTCAATGAATGTCAACTGTTAGCAGTAGTATACTAGGTAGAGTGTTTCACTCTAGTAACTGAAATACCTGCACCTACACCCAGGACTCCCTTTCTGATATCAAGAAAGCTTAATTCACAAAAATTAGGTTATCTAGTGAGCATGCCATAAGAAAAAGAGAAATGGAGTTTGCAGAATCTTACCCAGGCCACTGTAATACTGTTCCTCAAAAGGTTATCCCCCCAATTCTAGTGATCAGAACATACAAATCTTCGATTCCCTGTTTCTCCTTGGACAATACTAAGTAAAATTTGCCTAATTTTTGCTCATCACATTCCCATGGATAGCTTTTTCTAAGCTCCATGGAAAATACCTACGCTACTCCTCTAGTATAGATTTGGTTACAGCTTTAGAGCTATAGATTTTTAATTTGAGAAGTTGATATAATCAGATGTCTAATTAAAGACCTAGTTAAAGATGGCTTAATCACAAGCTGTCTCTGAAATTGTGTAAAAAGCAGTGAAGGGATTAAAGAAACATAAACATAGCTGAAAGGCAAAGGGAGGGGCCACTACTTAGCAAACCAAGAAGATTAATCCTAAAGTGGAAGCAGGGAAAGATGAGAAGCAGCCTGACTGACCTTACAGAACCCACTTAAAGGGTGAGGAATTAGTGGCAAAGGACACATTTGAAGGGAGGAGTGGGGGTGAAAATGGGGCTAAGAAAAATGAAAGTCAAGAAGCAGTTTGGCCCTCAAATCCCCTTCCCCATCTGTATACCTAAGCAATTACCCCTTCTGGGTCAGGGCAGTTTTAAATTTTTAAGAAGGCAAAACACTTTTCCAGACTTCTGTGGAGTGGAGGACACCAGGCACAGTTCAGACAAGGAATGCCTTAGTGAAAATGGGATTAAATTTACAGACACATATTAAGAACCCCCAGCTTCCTGAATGCTGGCAACCAGGCTTCCTCCTCCAGGTAGGAGACTGAGACTAGAAAGGTACTCTGGTCAACACGAGAAAAGATAGACATTGATGTGAGAGGTTATTCAAAGAACAGCCCTACCAAATCACCCCACAGGGGAGCCGACTTTTGGAAAGCCCCACTCACTTGCACAGGGCCTCCAACTGGCTTGTTACAGCACCCCACTCTTAAATACAGCCAAGAAAAGGAGCCAATGTGAAAGAAAAAATAATAATCTCACATAAAAGGTGTTACTGCAAAGGTTAAACAAAAAAAGGATGTTTGGGGGACAAGGGGAGACCAGAGAACAAAGAAGAGCTCTGGGAAATTCAAAATACCTTACCCAAAATGAAAAACTCAATAGAAAGGTTAGAATGTAAAGCTGAGAAAATGCTCCAGAAAGTACAGCAACAACAGAAAGAAAACAGAACAGTTATCAAGAAAGTCCAAATTTGAATAATAAATTAAAAAATGAGAGAAAATGGAAATGAAATTATTAAGTAATTCAAAAAAATTTCCCAGGACTAAAGAATCACATTTCTAGATTAAAAGCCCTCACTAAAAGCTTGGATCATGAAAACAGACCAAGACATCTCTTTGTGAAATTTAAGAATGAGCAGACAAAAGATCCTACAAGATTCCCGAAAAAAAATTCATAAACAAATGAGAAGGTTGGAAAAACTTGAACACAAACTGGAAATTAGATGATTTTAAGAAATTACGATTAATTTTTCTTAGGTGTCATATATGGTATCATGACTATGATTTAAAAACTAGAGTCATTACCACTTAGAGAGGCATATTTAAATGTTTACGTATAAAATGCTATAATGTCTAAGATATGCTTTAAAATAATCCGGAAGAGGGCAGATGCAACAAGATGTTAAATGCTGAAGCTGGGTAATGGGTACATGAGATTTTATTACGTTATTCTCTCTATTACTGTGCATATTTAAACTTTTTAATAAAGAATTTTTAAAAATTCAATATATCTTACCACTGGGTAGTCGAAGAGAAGACCACACATCCTGAGCTCCCCAGTCTGCAGTGAGGGGAGGACAGCTGATAACTGGATATGCAGTGTTACCAGACATCACTGGTCCTAAACCATTGCTTCTGCCTGCCACTGCCACAAATACTGTAGGAATGCCATCCCCTAGGGAAATCACAAGTTTACAATTATGCTAAATATTCAAATAGTACCCAAATATTTAAAACCCTTCAATATATTTTCTACCATATCAATAAAACATGTCATTCTCTGATAAATTTATAATCACTCCTTGCATTTTTCTGGAGAAAATACTGTTTTTTAAAAAAATTTATCTCTATTGTTAAAAGTATTACAGATGTTCCTTTTTTCCCTTCACCCTGCACCCTTTCCCCCCAGGACTTCACCACACTATTGTCCATGGGTTATGCACATGTTTTTAGGTTAATCTCTCCCCACCCACCTCTGCCTTCCCTCTGAGATTCATGTCTGTTCCACACTTCTCTGTTTCTGGATCTATTTTGTTCATTGGTTTATTTTGTTCATTAGATTCCACATATGAGTAAGATCATGTGACACTTGTCTTTCTCTGATTGGCTTATTTCACTTAGGATAATACCCTCCAGGTCTCACCATGCTGTCTCAAACGGTAAGGGATCCTTCTTTTTAAAAGCTGCATAGTATTCCATGGTGTAAATGTCCAAAAAGATGTGTGATATGACTTCAATTTTCTTGAACTTGTATAGACTTGTTTTGTGTCCTAACATCTGGTCTATCTTTGAGAATGTCCCATGTGCACTTCAAGAGAATGCTTATTCTGCAACTTTGGGGTAAATGGTCTATATCAAATCCATCTGATCTAGTGTGTCATTTAGAATCAATGTTTCTTCGTTGGTTTTTTGTCTGGAAGTTCTAGCCAGTAAAGTCAGTAGGGTGTTAAAGTCCCCTACTGTGACTCTGTGACTGTATTGCTATTGATCACTCCCTTAAAGTCCTCCAAAAGTTTGTGGGTTTTTTTTCAGTCTGTGTGAGTCTTTTGTTCTGAGGTGGATCTCTTGTAGACGACATACATTTGGGCCTTGTTTTCCTATCCATTCAGCTACCCTGTGTCCTTTAATTGGAGCATTCTCCATCTATTTTGAATGATAGCCTTGTGGACATAGTCGTCTTGGTTTCAGATCTCTGCTTTTCATTACCTTGAATACTTCATGCCATTCCCTTCTGGCTTGTAGAGTTTCTGATGAGAAATCAGCTGACAGCCTTATGGGAGTTCCTTTCTAGGTAACAGACTGCTTTTCTCTTGCTGCCTTTAAGATTCATCTTGAATTTTAGGCATTTTAATTATGATGTGTCCAGGGGTGGGACTCTCTGTGCCTCCTGAACTTGTGACTTTTTCCTTGACCAGGTTAGGGAAGTTTTCGACCATTACTTCTTCAAACGGGTTTTCTAACCCTTGCTTAACTTTCTACATCTTCTGGCACTATGATGCGAATATTGTTACGTTTCATGTTGTCCCACAGCTCCCTTAAACTGTCCTCCTGTTTTTTCTTTTGGGTTCTCTGATTGATTTTTTCCTACCCTGTCTTCTAATTCGCTGATCCAATCCTCAGCTTCCACTAATCTGCTGTTTATTCCTTCCAGTGCTTTTGTTTCTAATATGTCATTCTTAATTTCCTCCAGAGTTTACATTTCTTTTCTCATGCTGTTGAGCATCCTTATGATCAGTATTCTGAACTTAATACCTGATAGATAACTTACCTCTATTTCATTTAGCTCTTCTTCTGGAGAATTATTTTGTTGTTTCATTTGGGGCTTGTTTTTTGTCTCCCCATTTTGGCTGCCTCTTTGGATTTGTTTCTATGTATTAGGTAGCTCTGCTAGGACTCCCAGTCTTTTGGATGGTCTCTGGTGCAGGCCAATGTCAGATACCATTTGTGACTGGCCTTGAGTACCCTGTTTGAAGTTTTCCACACTCCACAGCTTGTGGTTTCCTCTGCTGGGGCTGGGTGTGTTTGGACAGGACCAAGATGTGCACCAAGGTCTGTTTTCTCAAGCCCTGGGTCCAGAAGCAAATTAGGCAAAGACTCAAAGCACCCAGAGGCTGATTGTTATTCTTTCTCTTAATGAGTCTCAGTCTGTTCCTAGAGTTCTGGCTTTTATTACCTCATCAAAGGATTCTGAGACCTTCCCCTCCCCCCTAAAGAAAACTTCACTTCTGTAGCAACAACTGTGGGAAAGATTACTCAATAAATATTTTTTCCAGTTGAAAAACATTTGGTTCTCTCTCCAGGGCTCCATTATTACAGATCCTTGCTATCTCATCAAGACATTTCTTTTATACACTAAATTCTGAAAGTATTGCTTAATTTCATGTTTGACTGCCTCCCAGGAAAAGCTGGTCATTAAAGATACTTGAGGGTCTGCTGCTTCAACCTCAGACCTTCTGTAACTGACAGGGGCCCTGTTTTCTGTTGGAGCATATAAGAAATAAATGCTTGAGGGGCTTATTAGGTAAAGACTAATTCTAGTCTTTATCTTCCTTCTGTACTTGAATTGTCAAATCATTCTAATTCATTCTTTTATAAGTTCCTAGAACACCTTAAACTCTTTGGAGGCTGAACATCAGGAAAGCCTAGAATATCAGATTTTTTCCCCCCTTGGAACTGTGGTAAAGCTCTTTTTCAGCATTTTTAGTTTAAACATAAAATTCTCTGGCAGAATCAGGAGAACATCCTCAAATGCTCTAGTTATTTGAGGTTTACCTTCATACTCAGCTTTAATCCTCAGAGTTTCATCTGGTCCTTTATGGGCAGAGGTTACCCGAAGTTCACATGGAATGCCAAAATTTCCACAAGCCTTCTTGATTTTTTCACAGTGACCAAGATCAGAAGTTGAGCCCATCAATACTACAACCCTGCACTGACCTTCTGGTTTCAGAAGCAACTAGAAAAGAAATACATAGGTATTCAAAAGAAGATAAGGTCAAAAATGGATCAATATTGGAATGAGTTTATAGAACTACACTTTATACTAAAATTGTATCTGGAGAGAATATTTTCTTTCTTAATAGATTAAATTTAAGATAAACAGAACAAAATGATAAGAGAATTTATTTTTCAAAATAACCTACATACAAAGAAGAGTTCTTCATAATTAAAACCAAGAGAGCATGATTTTTAATCAAACTGTTTATTATTATAATAAGCAAGGGATAGTCCACTTCTAATTAACATCCAGGAAGCTATAAATATATTTTATCCTAAGATTTTTAGTACATTTTGTTTAATGGAGGTTTTACGGCATAATCAGCCGAAATACTGAGGTTGTGTTATAAATCTTTGTTAGTCACGTGGAACTCAAATGCGTATTCCCATGGAGATGATGTTCTAAAAGATAGTTATGAACCTTGGATAACCACAAACCCTATTCAATTCCCATGGAATTATAGTAATCATACCATAAATCTTTTTTTTTTCATACCATAAATCTTAAAGTGATATTTTAATGTCACATGGAGGTCCAAGTCTGAACTTGGCTAATGGAACCCATCCTAACAGAACTCTGAGCAGCACTGGAGAGGTAGGTAGTAAATGCAAACCTTCTGTTGCAAGGGCTGGGAGGAAACAAAGATAGCAGGTTTCCTCAATAGGATTTGGAAAGAGTATAATGGCAAACTTAACAGCAGGGATCCAGTATGCCAAGGATAATAGTTCAGCTGGTACATTTCTTAAAGGTGCTCCTTTCTTTAAAATCACTGGAAAAAAGAAAAGCACTGCACTCTTTTTGTTTTCCCTTTTTTTTTAAAAAAAAAATAAATAAATATTTTTATTTAATTGATTTGAGAGAGAGAGAGAGAGAGAGAGAAACATTGATGTGAGAAACATCAATTGGTTTCCTCCAGTACATGCCCCAGGCCGGGAATGGAACCCAAGACCCTTTGGTGCACAGGATGAAGCTCCAATCAACTGAGCCACACAGGCCAGGGCTGTCTTCCTTTTTGAAGCAAGAAGTTCTTGGAGAAAAACACAAAATATAGTGTGGATTTACTACAAAAGGCTTACCTCTACTCTTTCAGCAACCCACTCAAAATTTTTCTTTACCATCTGGAGCCCTTCAGGAGTTACTTCCTTGAGGTCACGATATGACTAGAAATAAGAAAGTAAGTTGAGGCTGCAAGTATTCTAATCAGTAACATCCTTGCTATCTGAAATTATTTGGTTTCTGAGTTTTGGGTACAGATTATGAAGAGTTCGCCTAGCAAAGGATATATCTGAAAATGTATCTGATTCTACAAATAAATTTCCTGAATTAGACTAAAGAAAGTTTAGTGAAGTACACTTATATATTCATTTGTGGATAAGTGCTTTCTACACTAGAAACTACAATTAACTGCCATGATAATTCTCATATATATTAAGTATAGGGAGAATCTTGCCCTATTTTTTTCATAGGAACGAACAGAAATAGAACCTAGTAAGATCCAGAAGACTTGGGATAGAAAACTGCCACTTATCACTATAATTGTGAAGATATCTATCCTTTCAGAATCTTAGTTTTCAATTAGTCAGTCAAGGATAATACTTGCTATGTGAGTCTATTAAAATAATGAGAAATCTGCACTGTAAATGTAAAGTATTATTCCTATTTTTTTTCAGGATACAGGAAATATGAGAGATACTTATCCTTAAAAATAAATAGCAATCAACACCAGGTTTATATCATAATAAGTAATAATTGCCTTTTCTTTCCTCCCATTTTCCCTTTCTTCTCTACTCGAGTCTGATCTTGCAAAGGATAAAAAAACAACAGCCCTGAAGTATAGCCTACCTGTTTGTCTTTCTGTTGGCTTCGATCTCCTGATGGCCAGAGTCTCCAGGAATCATTATCAATAACATCAGCAAGAACAATTTCTTTGGTGGTGACATCAACACCAAATTCAATCTAGAAACAGATCACCAAAGAACAAATTTTTTAAAACTATACTACTAAAGACATTTCTCAGTTGTAATTTTTTTATTTTCAAATCTCCATTTTATTTGTACCTTCATATCAACCAGTGTACAGTCCTGGGGCAACCAGGATTTCTCCAAGATTTCAAAAATAGCCTGCGTAGCATGACTCATGATATCCACTTCAGTCTGGCCTATAACAAGTCCAGCAAAGCAAAATTTTGCAGCAATGAGCTGTTCCTCAGACCATTGTGGATCATTATTGGCATCATCCTGAAAATTCAGAACAGGACTACAATTAATTTAAGATTTTTTAACTTTTCTAATAATCTGAAGTCCTTTTTCCCTTGAGCATGAATTCCTCAGAAATATTTATTTCCTCTAAAGATTTAATTTTTATTTAAAATACCCTTTAATTCACAGCAAATATTTTTAATTGGTCTACTTTCAATAGCTATTTTAAAATTTAAAATATTTGAGTGAATAACTTATTCTAGTTATAAAGTATTGAAAGAATTTTCCTTCTCTCTATAAACTAATTTAACCCAAGTTTGGAAAGCAAAAAGCAGTTTCAATAAACAACTGCTTATAAGAGACATTGATAATAGTTTTTCTGTATTAGAATATAAAAAGATCCCTCATATTAGCCTTTACTTCACTCTTCAACAGTAAATTAAAAATTTTTTTGAATTGTTACTTTTCTTCCTAGTAACTGCTAATTTTAATTCATTTTGTTAGTCACTTTGGTAGAGTAAGATAAACAGATTTTCATAGGTATTTCCTTTTTAAAAACTGAATTGTGATTGCTAATGGAAGTATACATTATCGATGTTTCTGGAATGACAACTGCAATATAAAAAGTTTTAATGTTTATATTTTTGACTTGGCTTTAAGTTTGTAGCTATGTTATAGTAAGACAAATGCATAAATACCTTAAAAAACATCTCCACTTTAGGAGGGTAAAACTTGTATCCTTCCTTGACACCAGGATTTCTTTTGAGAAAAGAACCAGTTGCTATTCTTCTACAAACCCATTCAATTGGAATCATTTCACACTTAGGTGCAATGAAAGCTGTCTCCCCACATTTTCTGGTGAAAGCAGTTTTGATACCTATATATTAACAATAAAATGCCATAAAAAAACACATTACAATTATATTTAAAGAAGATCTGAGGCATAATAAAACTCTAACCTTTGCAAAAAACAAACAAAACCCTTATCTAGCTAAATACATTACCCTTAAATGGCACTATCAAAAATAAATGTATTTTAAAAAGTGGAAATAGAAAAATAGGGCTTTCTACTGCTTATTAAAATACTCAGATCTATTTCACTTAATATCATATGGCAAAATATACACTGGATTAGAAGACCTGAGTCCCAATGTCTTTACCATTCATTAATTTATTCATTCAAAATATACTTACTGAGTACCTCCTCTGCCAAAGAGTACCTGACTCTGCACAAGGCACGAAACTTATCTAAGTGGCACTAAATTATCTCTAAATCAGATTCAGTTACAGGATTCTCATATTCTATGGTCCATTATTATACAGGCCTTATAAAATATCAACCTACTTATCACAATCAGATATAACCTTAAATTTTCGATAGCTTTTTCTCTCTTAATATTAGAAGCAAATAATCCTTGAACAACCAACAAGGAGCAGTGGGAACATGACCAATTTGGCCAAGAGCAAATAAAGTATTTGTCCTTCCTCTCCCTACTCTCTTAATCAAATTGTACGGGAGCCCGGCCCGCATGGCTCAGTGGTTGAGTGTCAACCCATGAATCAGGAGGTCACGGTTGATTCCCAGTCAGGGTATATGCCAGGGTTTCAGGCTCAATTCCCAGTGGAGGGGCGTGCAGAAGGCAGCTGATCAATGACTCTCTTTCATCACTGATGTTTCTGTATCTCTCTCCCTTCCTCTCTCTGAAATCAATAAAAACATCTTTAAAAAAATTATCGGAAAACTAAGATAAAGAGCTGACTTGTGATGTTTAGAATGGAAGCTATTTTATGTGGCGGCCTTGGAAAATAACCTCTAAAAACAGTTACAGTTTATCATAAACCATATGATCCTGTATTCCACTTCTAGGTATTCCAGGTACTATTATAGCCTGAAGAAGAACATTATGTTAAACTCATGCAGGTGTTTTAATTCCCATTCTACAGTATTACTTTATACTGTGATATAATAACACTTCTAGGAGAAGCTGTACTGAAAAGAATTGAAAGCAAGGACTCAAACAGGTATTTGTACACCCAAGTTCACAACAGCATAATTCATAGTAGCCGAAAGGGAGAAACAGTCCAAGTGTCCATCAACAGAAGAATGGGTAGACAAAATGTAGTATATACATTCAATGGGTTCAGTCATAAAAAGGAATGAAATTCTAATACATGCTACAACATGCATTAAACTTGAAAACATTATGCTAAGTGAAATAAAGAACATTATATAATTCATCCCACTTACATAAGGTACCTAAAATTGGCATTCATAGACAAAATGTAGAACAGAGGATACCAGGAGCTAGGGAGAAGGGGCAATGGAGAATTACTATTTAATGGGTCAGGGTTTCTGTCTGGAACAATTAAAGTTATGGAAATGGATAGTGGTGGTGACTGTACAGCACTGTGAATGTACTTACTGCCAAGAACTATACATTTAAACATAGTTAAAACAATAAATTTTATGCATGTATATTTTACAAATTAATTTAAAATATCAAGACCTAAGTTATGTCAGGCATTGTCAATTCATTTCCTTTTTGTTTAACCCTTATAACACCTGATAAGGCAGATAGTACGATCATCCAACAAAGCAGATAAGGAGACTGAGGCACAGTAGTTATGTCAGCTAGCAGTAGGTATAGCAAGGTTTCCAATCCACATTGAACTCTGTGGGCTGCCTGTCTAACCACTATACATACTGCCTGTCCCAAAAGCGTTATATCACAATACAAAGTAACATTAAAGTGTTAACGTGAATTAAACCATCTCCTGGAAACCTGCATGGGCTTAACATGATGTTGTTCATCTCAAAGCTGCAATGTTAGTACCTCCATTTCCAATCTAAGCCTCTAAGATCAATTTATTCTTATCAGGAAAGGACTGGAGATCTTTGATCGTATGTATGTATCCATATATGAAGGGAACCTACATTTGTGAAATCCCTGCATTGTTCTGAGTGTTTTACACGTTATTTCATTTAACCAAACATAAAATTTCTGAGGTAGGTATTATTATTTACATTTTATAGTGAAAGCTGCAGAGGCTTAAAGAAATTAAGTAAATTGACAAGCTAGGTTATGCTGCCAGTGAGTAATGATGCCTGCTGTTCTAAAACCTATACTGCTTTCTCTGCATTCCCTTTGGGTTTGACCAGTAAAATTCAATGGAAACAGAGTAAATAAATTGTGGTATGCTCATAAACAGAACTCTGAGAAAGAATGTAAGTAAAAAGGTCATTTTAACCTTTAAAGAATGGGCTCATGGGCAGGAGATTGACATTAATCTTAAGGCGATTAACTACTTGCCTGGCTGCCTAGCTTTAAGAGCTCTTCTTTTCTAGACCTGTTTATTAGTCATATTTGCTCATTTGTCTAACAAGCTTGACAGACTAGTATCCAAATCTATTGTTTAGATATAAACAAGTTACTTTTACCCAGAGGAACTCTCCCCCACTAGCACACATCTAGGGGGCCAAAAGCACAGAATCAACTTATGGTAATCATCTCGTAAAGAAAAAAACTGCTTCTAAAAAAGACTGATTCAGTTTAAATGATACGATTCCTTCTAACACACATGTTAATCATTAAAGCAGATTTCATGACTACATACAATGAGAAAAACAACTCTCCCCATTTGTCTGTTATCTACAAAATTCAAAGCCATCAAGATTACTAAGAAAACGAAAATGTTACTTCTTACTCTGAATTATAATCGCCGTGTATGACAGCAAATAGCCCACATATTCCTGGGGCCATCCATGTATTAAGGCCGTGAAGTTCCCCATCTGTGCCCCATTTGGCAACTGCAGGATTGTTATTCATATCACTACTCTCACACCTAAATGTAATTACAGTGAGTTTCTGTAAGGGACCTGAAAGTTAAAGGTTAAATTTTGATTTTTAAATATTGAGACCAAATCCACAAATCTTATAACTCAGGTACAACACGTACTATTATTTCCATGGAAAACCAGTACTACCTATTCCTATTATGTGTTCAGTATTTTATAGTTTGTTCATGAGTGACAATAAGAAAACTAGAATCCTGATTTACTGATTCTCATTCTGGTGCTCTTCCCATCCTAATTTCTAGAAATACCTTAATTTGGAACATAACCCTGGTTGTAAAGAAAGCAATTTTAAATAGACCACTGGTGGTAAACTAGACACAGCATTTATTCAACTATTAGCAAGTAAAAATTACATAAGGCTTAACAGAACTCCTAATCTGTCCTCTAAAACTAATTTAAGAATTTTTTTAAAAACCTGGATTTTTTTCTTAGTTTTACAAGACATAAAGCCTAGAAAATACCTTTTGACATTTCCTGTGGGTCAAGTAAATTTTAGCTATGTTAAATACAATAGTTTAAAGAGAATTGTTAGAATACTTCACTTAGGGTGATCAACTTTCCTAGTTACCTCAGATGTGGGATTTTCAGTCAAAACTAAGAGACACCCTAAACAATTTGGATCACCCTAATTCACTTGTCCTTAAGCCCCAGAAAGTATACTGAATAGTGCCTTACTGAATAAGCAAAAACCTTGGGCTGTACTATCTTCCATTACTTTAAAGTATATATATGATCTCACAGCTATGTACAATTACCATAGGTACACAGAAACTTATTAACAATTTAGTTTTAAGTAACTTTTTAAAATTTTAATGTGTACCGGAGAAGGAAATAACTTTGGAGGTTAAAAATGGGTGAATTATCTGAACTGCAAAAGAAATCTAAAATTGGTTTGATGCTTTCTAGAAATCTCAGTCATTGGGAGACCACCAATCAAGGTAGCCTTAAAATAAAAATGGATTGTACTACTTAGGAACTGTGGGAGGTCCTTTAAATTTACAGCAATATACTTTGAATGCATAGAGGGATTTATGATGTGATGACAATTTAGGTTGGCAATTAAACATTTTTTTCACTTAAAAATGTGAATTGGGCCTTGGCTGGTGTGGTTCAGTGGTTGAAGCCTTGGCCCGAGCACCAAAGGGTTGCGGGTTCAATTCCCAGCCCTGGTTAGAGCACGTGTGGGAGGCAATCAACCCATGTGTCTCTCCCACATCGATGTTTCTCTGTGTCTCCCTCTCTCCCCTTCCTTTCCTCCCTTCCACTCTCTCTAAAAATCAATGGAAAAAGTGTCCTTGGCTGAGGATTAACAACAACAAAAAACGTCAAATGGTACTTTGAAGAGGCAAAGCTATCAAGAACGCATTCTGTCCTGACAGAATGCATGTAACCTGAATTACTTCATTTTGTGGAAGGCAGGTATGTCTATGTTAACTGGAAACAAAAGTATTTAATTCCCTTTTGGATTTAAGAAAGATTTTTGCTTACTGGAAGCTCTAAATAAAGAAACGGCAACTGGGAAAAGTGCAAATAAAAGTAGGCAAAGTTATTAAATTATAAAATTAGAACTGAAATAAAGAACAAAGCTTTTATTTTATAGATAAGGAAGCAGGGGCTTCAAAGGTTGAAGGATCCAAGACAATGAGGCAACTGGAGGGAAAGCTCAAATCTTTTACTAGCTGAGATTTCATACACTACAGACCAATAAACTATTGGCTGAAACCCTGCAGAAAAATCCATTATTTTAATTCCCCTTCCTTCACTCCAAATGCACTCTACAGAATGTTCTGATCTTGTTTTTATCTTTCTAATAGATTTCTCTATTGGAAATAGTCTCCAGTTTTGAAGGAGGTAATCCTGAAGATATCTGATCTAGTCCTAATCCCTCACTTGGGGAATGGCAGGATGAGGTGTGGTTAGTCTTCAAACGCTTTTCAGAGCTTTCAAGTGGAAAAATTTTAAATTTTGTATTATCTCCAAGGAGGCGGAACAAATAATTGTGTAGAATTATACGGACTAAATTTCAATTCATCAATTAGAGCTGCGTAACATCAGAATTTGCTTCCTTTATAGGTAAGTCTCTCTTAGGAAGATGTTCTAGAAGTTGCAGGGAAGATATATGTGCCAGACAAAAACTTGTTAAGATTCCTTTTAACTAATTAAATATTACTACGTACTAATTCCAAACCAATAAAGTGTTATAGTGAAATTCGAGTTCCTGGTTTGATTTAAATAAGCTTACTTGTGAGGCATCTCCAAACAAAATGATGTTAATTCAAATAATGTTATCTACCCATGAAAGAGATCAGAGTGTGTTGTGTGTGTAGGTCAGTGTGGAAGGGAAGAGGTTGTGGGGCAAGCCCCTTACCTGCTTCCTATAATAACTAAAAAAAATATAACTCGTAATCAACATGTTGTTAATATAAACAATGTGTCATTTCCCCCTGAAAAGGACCAATATATGTATGTGAGAGAGAACATGAAGGGGGAGGCTACTGGGAAAGCCACTTACCTGCTTCCTGTAACAACTGAAAAATACAACTAGTAATTTTATTTGAGATTGCAGCTTTTCCTTCCAGGTGATTCTTCCTGGCTGCATTTCCTGCTGTAATCTGGTCCTTGGACTGCAGGAGGACTTTTCCTGGACTATCTAACAATTCATAGACTTCTTTTGTTTTACCCTCATAGAGTTTTTTACCAACGTTCAGTACTGTGGAAACAGAATGGAAACATCATATTTCAGGAAGGATTTTCCTAAATACTGAATACTAAATACTTAGAATGACAAATCAGTGAACACACAGCATAGTTAAGTAATAATTTTAATAAAAAATAAACTCATCTTCATAGAAGACTATACTCTACAAAGTATTTTCACATGCATCATCACATTTAACACAACTTTGTGAAGAACTATTATGTAAATAGTTACAGAGATTAGGAGTAAATAATTACAGAGATTAGGAAAGACTATCAAAAAGTTAGAGGTCACGCAGTTAGGAAATGGCAGAGCCGGACAAAATTCTAATCTCTGATATCAAATTCTGTGGTTTTTCCACTATCAACCAGACTCATAGCAGAAAATGAAGGAGAATTAAGATCCATTAAAACTAATGTAAATATACTAGTATTTTCACATACATACTTACAGTACAATAACTAAACTAGTGTGTGGGGGTGAAGTGGGATGCTTTCTTTTTCCCGACTTCTGCTTTCTGTGGCAGGCGAAACAGAAAAATACAGCCAGGTGGGCTGACTCAAGGTAATGTGTCAGAGGAGGCACCTCCACCCCACCCCCACCCCGCTGGCCCATCTGGAAGCCCCTTTCTCTACTTCTCTGTCCTCTTCCCAACCCCCACCCTTAACCAACCCTTTCTCTTAACAGTTGCAGGAAACTATGAGGCAGTAAGAACTACAGAATCCAATTTTGATGCAGGTTGTAAGACCTAAAAAGTAGACCCTAATCATCAGGAAGAATGATCTTGATGATGATCAGAGATAACAGACGTTTAAGGACTTAACATTTCCAAGGGGAGAAATCACTCCTCATTCTCCCAGAGCACTGACTCATTCTCAGTATCAGCACTTTTTAGTGTCCATGTGTCAGGTAGTAGGGATATACCAGTAAAGGAGATGAAGTTCCTGCTATCAAGTGACCTGAGTCTGAGAGAAGCTGAAATTAAATAAGACATCACAGTAAGTATAATGTAAGAAATATACAGACTATGGGATCACAGTAAGTATAATGAAAGAAATATACAGACTGGGATCATAGCAGGGCCACCTAACCTAATCTAGACATAAAGTCTGAACAAAGTGAGGATTAGGTTGAGATCTGAGGAATGATCAAAATTTAACCAGAAGAGGGAAAGGGGTAGGTAGTGGTAATGAAAAAAGACCATGGAGTGAAAGAATACATGGCAGAACTTTAGTATATTTGGAGCACTGTATATGTGTACATTGCTGTTGGGCGGGGGAGGGTGGCAGCAGCTTAGAAATGTTAGGAGATAAGACTTCCATAAGAGTGGGGAAGGGGGTCATCTCCAGCTAGTGGAGGTAGCCATTAAACAAATCAGTTACAATTTAACAGTTGCCACTGCAAGGTACCTAAATTAGAGGATGAATCTCATTTCCTATTATAATGCCTTGACCCACCAACAAGGTTTAAAAGGCCCTTCAAAATAGTCCCAGCTTAGTGGTCCCAATTCAGATGTCTCTATTCATTTCCTAACCCTAGCCTCTGTAACCAAATTTCTATATCCCCCTTCCAGGCTTTGGACGTGCCCTTTCCTACACTTAGAACACTGTTTCCTTCCCTTCCATTTCACTACTCATCCTTTAGGCCTCATAAGCCATGTTGACAGAGTTTAAACTTTATCCTAAGAACAACCATGTGGCTTTTAAGCACTTAGTAAAATGACAGACTTCAATGTTAGGTCATATGGCTGCTGTGTGGAGAATGAAATGAAGAAGGGGGAGGAAGGGTGTAAGAAAACTAGAAAGAGAATAGGTAGGATCCTGTCACAACAATACAGGCATGAAATGTCCTGGTCTAAGGAAAAAGCCTTGGGAAAAAGCCTCAAGATATTTAAAAGGTACAAAGTTTAAGAACAATTGATTCACTATAGGAGATAAAAGAGACGGGAAAAAGTCAAGATGCTGCCTAGGTTAGATAGAAGACAAAACAAATTCTGTACTGCCCAGCCTGGCCGGGCGTGGCTCAAATTCTGTACCGCCCAGCCTGGCCGGGCGTGGCTCAGCGGTTGAGGGTTGACCTAAGATCTAGAAGACTGGGGTTTGATTGCTGGTTCAGGGCACATGCTCGGGTTGCGGACTCGATCCCCAGTCAGGGTGTGCAGGAGGCAGCTGATCAGTGACTCTCTCATCCTTGATGTTTCTATCTCTCTCTCTCCCTCTCCTTTCCTCTCTCTGAAATCAATAAAGATATATTTATAATAAAAAAAAGTTTGTACCTACTGCCCCTCCTTCCCAATTTAGTTGAATCAGTATTTATTACCTAGTCATTAGGTGAAACAGTATTTATTACCTAGTCCAATCAATGGGTAGAAATAACTTAAGAAACAATCATAGGAGACGTGCTACAAATACTGAAATGCCTACTAAAAATTAGTGGATGAATTCAGAAAAGATTGATGAGGACTGAGACTACTTCACGGAACTGAAACATAAGTCTTGAAAAGTATAGAACTTGCACAAAGAGGTAAAAACACCTATGAGTATGCTGTCCAATAAGGAAGCCACTAGCCACATGTGGCTATGAAATACTTGAAATGTGGCTACTCAAAATTGAGATAAGTCAAGTGTAAAATACACAGTGGATTTCAAGATAAAGAAAGGACACAAAGTATCAAAATTTTTATATTGATTTTATGTTGAAATGATACTATTTTGGATATAGTAGGTTAAATAAAATATATTAAAATTCATTTCACCTCTTTTTACTTTTTAAAACATGGCAACTAGAAAACAAAGTGACATAAGGTTCCACATTATATTTCTGTTTGACAACATTGTTCTGGAAGATGCAGCATAAACACAGAGAGAGAACAGTAAATTAATTGGTGAATTAACCTTACCGGAACGTAGGCTTAGGATCACAATAGAAAAAAATCAAAGTTAAGCGTGAGGGGTAGGAAGTAAGCAGCATGCACGATGTGAATGAAAAGGTTTCTTCAGATTGGATTTTAATAGCTCTTGGATTGCCATTGAACATTTTTGAGCAAGGAAGTGCCTTTTAAAAACCATAAAAGTGACATTTTGGCAAGATTAACTTGCCAAGAACATGCAAGATGGAAGGAAGTGAGAGTCAAGATTTTTGAGATTCTACCAGTTTAGAGGTATGGTAAGAAAAATTCTTATCTATCACCTTGATTTCATGCAGTTATTGTTATTTGAACTTTTTGTTTAGTTTAAAATATTTAACCTAAATTCAATTTTTTTATGTGGAAGACAATGTACTGGACCCACCAATAGAAGGATTTTGGTCCAACATAAATTTAGAAATTGGATGCGTTGGGGAAAACACCCTAACGTTTTACCAGCATAAATGGCACAATCTTTCCTGAGGATCTAATCACTTGTGAACAAAATGATTATATAAATATGATAAATGCAAGGTGAAGCAAGGAAACTTTTTGCCTGGTGGTTTCGGAGCTCTCCAAAGCCATCATGGCATCAAAATCTGGACAGAAAATAGCAAAATTTTCAGGAGGTTCAATGATTAACTTTCTGGAATAGAAGATTATTATTAACCTAACAAGAAAAGTGATCTAGTTGAAGGGTCAACACTAGATGTTTCTGTGTTTGTGTCCAGTACCTACTGATTACAAAATTAATTTCCAGGAACCGCTTCAACCCCTGGCCATTTCTCGTTCTAACAGTCCTTTCCCCCTGCTTTCTTTGCCCCATCGCAGATGCGGTTCTGCGTGTTTCAGAAAGTTCGGGGAGGCCTGAGCGCGCTTTGTTTACGACGCAGGGTTCAGGGCGCCTGGGCCGCGCGCCCGCCAGCCCACCGGCCTAGGGGGCGGATACACGGGGACCCAAGGCTGAGGTCGGGGCCAACGGCAGCGCACGTGTCCGCGCCAAGCCCAGGAGCTCCAGGCCAGGGGCCCGGCCGGCCGGCCGGGGAGGGCAGGGAGTCCCCAGCGGACCCCCGGGGACGCCTGTTACTCACCCTCAGCTGTCGCCATTATCCAGGGTGGGCTGGGAGCAGCGGCCACGCTAGGAAGAGACGCGGGACTCTGGCAGAGGAGCGGTCAGAGAGGCTCACGAGGCGAAGGAGGGAGGCGCGGCCACACACTGCCCCGGGAGGGCGACGTACCCCACTCGCGCTCGGGTAGAGAACCACCGCGGAATGCCGGGGTCTCCGCCCACCGACTGACTTCGACTCGCAGAGCGAGCCCCCTCCGGGCCGATTCCCGCCGCGCAGGCGCAGCGACGCACACCCCGCCTCCGGCCCTCGCCCCGCCCCGCCCCGCGGGCGCCGCTCCAGGAGAGGCGGAAGGTGGCGAGCGCCGCGGTTCCTCCCCATCCCGCCGGAGCTCGCGGAAGGGGCTCGCTCCTCTGCCTCCTGAGGCTTCGAGGTTGGCGTGTAGCAAGTAGTGGCGGGCGGAGGCGGGCACGTGGGAGGGGCATTCAACGTGCACATCCCCTGGGAGAGAAACGACGCTAACCCCTCTAGTCTCATCACGGCAGTCTTCGCTGTTGGAAAATAGCGGAGATTTCCACGTGCCAAAAAACTCGCTTCCCGCGGGGCTCCACCGGCGAACTAGCCCCGCCTCCCCGGAGCCCGTGGCCCCGCCCCTCGGCCGCGGAGCCTCTCTCTCATTGGTGGGCCCGGAGGGTGCGGGCAAGCTAGTCACGCTTACTCGCTGACTTGGGGCAAGCACGCGCCGCCGCAGTAGCGGGGTTTGGGCCGCTGGGAAGGAAGCCGCGGACGCTGGAGCAAGCTTCTGAGGCGTACGGGCCGTGCAGGCAGCTGGTTGGTGCATAGACCCCCGGCGGCGGCGGCGGCGGCAGCTCCCACGTGCTTTCTCTGGCGACATGGAACTGGAGGAGTTGGGGATCCGAGAGGAGTGTGGCGTGTTCGGGTGCATTAGCTCTGGAGAGTGGCCCACGCAGCTGGATGTGCCGCATGTGATCGCTCTGGGACTCGTGGGGCTGCAGCACCGGTGAGCGACCCGGCGAGGGGTGGGGGTGGTGTGGCGCGTGCTTCCCGGTCAGCCTGGCTGCTTTCTGCGGCCCGAGTCGGCGATCGTGCGTGCGCCTGAGCACCGGGGGCCGGACCTCACCGGAACCAGTAGCTGCCTGTGGCATCCACGAGGGTACCAAGGCGTTCGCGGGGGCTCCCTCGCCTGCCTGGACGCTGGCCTGTCTCCCCACCCCCCACCCTTAGTGCTCTGTAGGGTGTCTCGTCTCCCTCCGGTGTGCGCTCTCCTACTGCTGGCCCGTTTTAATTTCGCAGAGCCTGGAGCTGCACTTGTGATAGACTTGTGTGGGGTGGCTGTTAGTCCAGGACCAACACCTCCTTGAGGTGTTCGCGCAGAGCCCCCAACAATCACAAGCTTTGTTTGCAAGGGCAGACCTATTAAGCCAGTTGTTGATTTGAATGTGTCATAGCTATGGGAATTTAGTATCCTAGAGTTCAAATCCGGGGAAACAGGACATGTAGGTGTTCAAAAGGGACTACCGGTTATAGATCACATATAAATTAGTTGAAAATAAACCACTTACAGGGAATAGTCTATCTGCAAAAGATTCATTGGTTTACGTTTTAGATAATGAATGAGAAGGTTAGTAGTAAGAAGATGCCAAAGAGCAACTGCCTTCTTTAACAAAGGGAGAGGGGAGTAGTTCCTGTGTGGCAAAATACACATTGATTTTGAAAAATTGGTAGATTCCTTTGACTTAAGTAATTTTGCTTCCGTTATCTATTTCTTATTATCTGACCTACTGTTAGTTGCATATAAACAATTCTGTTGGGTTAAGAAATACGAACTCAGGTTTGACAGTATCACTGAGAGTATTCCAAAGTTTTCAATAAGGCAATGCCACAGCAACAACTTCTAGACAAGTTAAGGATCTTGGCAATAACACTTATCTGCAGTATGGGTGCAGCTTTATAAAGGCATTTCAAATGATTAGCTTTCCCTCAACAAGCTTAAATTAGAAGTAGTCTTTTCCCTCTTTTCAGGGTCCCACGTACTTGAGTTTGAGTTTCACATCTTCCATTCCTTGTTTCCTAAGAGTCATTTAGAATCTGGGATAAATCAAAAAGAATATTTTTAACTTGGATGACTCTAATCTTTGCCAGTTGTGGGTTGCCTGTAATAAATACTTTGTTTTAAAATACATATATAGAGAGGATTAGATATATAATCCAAGGAAAAAGTAAAATCTATATGGTAGTCCAGAGCCACATTAGTTTTGTATGTTTTAATTGATTTCAGAGAAAGGAAGGGAAGCGGGGGAGAGAGAGAAACATCAATGATGAGAGCCACTGATCAGCTGCCTCCTGCATACTCCCCACTGGGAATCGAGCCCTGACCAGGAATCTAACCATGACCTCCTGGTTCAGAGGTCAATGCTCAACCACTGAGCATCCCTGCCGGGCTGATGTTTGTTTTTTTTAATGATTACAACTTGATTTCTAGTTACGTGCACTTTTCTACAGGTTCTTTTATGTGAAAGAATTATGAGATGAGATGATACAAGATAATGGCAATAAAAATGTGATTGTATGATTATATAAGATTTCTCTTGTGTAAACGTAGAATCATTAGGGTGCCCTGAGGGGGCTGGTTCTCACCATAATTCTATTCAAGTCAAAATTTTAAATTAGTAAATTCCTCACCCTTTAGGGGAACTGACTCTGATTGGAAGAACAATGAAATTCCCTTAGGTCTGGAAGATAAAATCTTCTGTTACTCTAAACTGGTAGGTAGGGGGTTAAAGATTAAGAACTAATGTTTTTATATGGCATTGAGTCAAGGAATGTCAAACCTGCAAGCCTAGATAGGTTATCATAGCTTAATATATAATGGTTCGTTATATACACTGAACACTGATAAGTGGTGGTCTGTTGCCTACTTCCTCACCCCCTTCCACTCAGTGGGGTTTTTTTGGTTGTTTTTTGTTTTGTTTTGTTTTTTTATATCTTTATTGATTTCAGAGAGAGGAAAGGAGAGGGAGAGAGATAGAAACATCAATGATGAGTCATTGATCGAGCCCACAACCCAGGTATGTGCCCTGGCTAGGAATCGAACCCCGATCACCTGGATCCTAGGTCGACACTCAACCACTGAGCCATGCCTGGCCGGGCTTGTTTTGTTTTTTAAATGAGGTGAGAGGACAACTTTTTTTTTTTAATCCTCCCTGGAGAATTTCCCTCCCCCCCCATTGCTTTTCAGAGAGTGGAAGGGGGAGAGAGAGAGGAAAACATTGATATGAGAGAGACACATCAGTTGGTTACCTCCCACATGTACCCTGACCCAGGTCAGAATTGAGCCTGCAACCAAGGTACACACCCTTGACCAGGAATCAACCCGAGACCCTTCTGTTTGTGGGCTGGTGCTCTAACCATTGAGAGAACCTGCTAGGGTTCAATGGTTAGTTTTGAAACAACAGCAACAAGCTTTGATTGTGGGTTTTTTCCTTTTTGATGAAGGAATATTTTCATTATACATTATCTTCCTAAAACAAGAAATCTAGAAGCTGATATTTCTGTCACTTTTGTATTGTATTTGGTGGTTTGTGTCTTAGGCATAATCTGACCTAAAATATTTAGTCTCAGAGATAACAATGCATGAAAGTTATAATATTATGTATTTCATATAAAAACAAACAGATTATCAATTACTAGACAGTCATGTACTAGATACTTAAATTCAGATATGTTCATCCAGAAGTACAGTGGAACCTCAATTCTCTTGCTTAATTTGTTCCAGAAGGCTGTTCAAGAAGCAATTTGTTAGAAAACCAAATCATTTTTTACCTTTAGAAATAACGTAAATTGAATTAATTCATTCCAGATCCCCAAATGATTCCATTTTAACCTTTCTTACAGGTATTTCTTTTCTAAGCTCAATCGTTGTTCTCACAACTTTCCTTTTCACTTTGCTGCTATCACTAGCCCTCTTAGGATCCTCTTAGGATACATATTTAGTAATAATCAGCAACAAAAGTTAAAAACAAACAAACATGAAAATATTCACAGCACAATTTCCTGAGATGTTAACAAGAGGGTTATCGGTAAACTGACTCATACTCACTCATTGTCTCCTTTGTTTGTTGCCTGAGAGACACTGGATTGATCAAATGGATATCAGCATGAAAGGGTTGTCAGGTTGAGAACAGCAAATGACATTTTTTTCGTGAACAGCTAGGTTGAGAAACAAATTGTTCAAGATAGGAGATATACATATGTAAGGCATTGTTGTAGGCACTAGGAACTCAACCACACTGGACAGGTGTGGTCCCTGCCCTTCACAGAGAGGCAATGTAGCCAACTGCTTCAAGAACACAGACTTCTCTATGCTTCCATTTCCTTCTTTGTGAATTGGGACGATGATAGCACCTACCTCATAGAGTTGTAGTAGGAATTAAATGCATTAATATTTGTGAGATGCTTAGAACAGTACCTGGATATATGCATACCCATGACCCTCCATCCCACTCCTGGGTAGATACTCAACAAAAATACATACAATACGTTTATTGGGAAAAGTACATAATAGAGATATACATTAAGCACTTCCCATAATATCAAAATAACTGTTAAAATGGAATGATTTAGATCCTATACCTGACCCAGTGATACTTTGTGGTGCTTTGGGGCCGCCCACCTCTACTGAGGCAGTATTTATGGTATCTTCCTCTGTCAGAAAACAGAGAATAGCAATTTATTTACAAAATTCTAATCTTTTGCAATTGAAGATTGTGTGAAAAACTAGCAAGGCTGGGTTCCATGATCAAAACTGTAACCTTGAAGACAAGAACATTTTCCATCTATAACTGAACTTTTAAATGGCCATGTAAAAGTTTTGACCACCTTCAGAATCTTAGAAGTAATCTGCCTTAAAAGTCACAAGCCAGTACGTACAGTGTATGCTCTATTTGGGAGTATGATAGCACTTTTAGACCCAGTTTGGTAACATCTTTCATTGTTACATTTTAATGCTCGACAAAGAGCTCTTGTACTTGTTTTCTTATGTGATCCTAATTGTAAATAAAAATGATCCTTATTGCAATACATATAAAAGAGTAAGGATAAGTGGTTTTAGCAACTGTCACATTCAGATACTACAGCAGACAGGTGATAAACATTTTAAGAAACTGATGGTACTTAGCCCAGAAAATGTTACATGGATGTATTCTTGTGTACCAGTATATATAAAGGATGTTTACAAGTCAGCTGTTTGTAATTTGGGGAAACCTCCTCCTCAGATACATATTGCTGTGTTAAAGTATAACAGTGCTATGGTAGTATTCTTTTATGCCAACTCCTATTCCCTGGGACATCAAAACCAATTTTTTTATTATTTTTGTTTATTGATTTTAGAGAGAGAGAGAGAAACATCAATTTATTGTTCCACCTATTCACGCATTCACTGGTTGCTTCCTATATGCGCCCTGACCAGGGGATGGAACTTGCAATTACGGTGAATGGGAACAATGCTCCAACCAACTGAGCTACCCAGCTATGGTCGGGACACTTTTGTTTTTTTAAAAACATTCTATGTACAGATGTCTATGTAGTTGCTTGTAATGATTATTGTAAAACTAGGCAATGGTTTGTATATATGTGTGTGTGTGTGTGTATTTATATATAAATTTTAATCCTCACCTGAGGATACTTTTTCCATTGCTTTTCAGAGAGAGTGGAAGGGGGAGAGAGAGAAACATTGATGTGAGAGAGACACATTGATTGGTTGCCTTTCTGCACTCTTCCCTACCTGGCCCAGGTATCGAGCCTGCAACCGAGGTACATGCCCTTGGCTGGAATCGAACGCCAGGACCCTTTAGTCCACAGGCCGACACTCTGACCACTGAGCCAAACGGGGTAGGGCTGGTTTGTATTAATAGACCAGTGAGGCAAAAGGTGGTTAGGGTCACATAAATATATACAGCAGTAGGTATGTGAAGATTTACCTAAGGATAGGACCAGATTTTTTTTTAAATAAATATATCTTTATTGATTTCAGAGAGAGGAAGGGAGAGGAAGAGAGAGAGAGAGAAACATCAATGATGAGAGAGTCATTGATCAGCTGCCTCCTGCACACCCCCGACTGGGGATTGAGCCCTCAACCCAGACATGTGCCCTGACTGGGAATCGAACGGTGATCGCCTGGATCCTAGGTTGATGCTTGACCGCTGAGCTACTCCCAGCTGGGCAGGACCAGATCTTATTCAGGACATGTTTGCACAGTGACACTGGGATGAAGTTTAGCTTCTTTAGCAATATCAAGACCTTAAATGACAGGTCATTCTCTGGAGTCACATAGGGCCACCTAATAAACTTTTTTTCTTTTTAATTTATTGATTTGAGAGAGAGAAGAAGGGAGAGAAAGAAAACACCAATTTGTTTTGTTGTTCCACTTACATATACATTCACTGGTTGTTTCCTATATGTGCCCCAACCAGGGATCGAACCCACAACATTGGTATATGGGGATGATGCTCTAACCAATGGAGCTACCCTGCCAGGCCTAGCTGCTTTTTTTTTTTTTTTTTAAATATATCTTTATTGATTTCAGAGAGAGAGAAACATCAATGATAAGAGTCATTCATCGGCTGCCTCCTGCACACCCCCCATGGAGATCGAGCCCGAAACCCAGGCCTGTGCCCTGAGTGGGAATTGAACCACAGTCTCCTGGATCATAGGTGGATACTCATCCCCTGAGCCACACTGGCTGGGCTTTTTTTTTTTTTAAGATAATTGTAGATTCATATGTAGTTCTAAGAAATAACAGATTGAACCCACAACATTGGCCAGTTTTCTCCAATGGTAACATTCTGTACAACTGTAATATATACTATTACATCAAGAAGTTTGACATTGATAAACTCTGGCCGGGTTGCTCAGCTAGTTAGAGCATTGTCCCAATACGCCAAGGTTGCAGATTTGATCCCTGGTCAGGGCACATACAAAAAGCAACCAAGGAACACATAAATAAGTGGAACAGCAAATTGATGTTTCTCTGTGCCTAAAATCCTTGCCTATTTAATTTTTTTAATATATATTTACATGCTAGGATCCTAATGGGTTTATACCTTTGTTTTTATTTTCATGTGAAAGCTTAAATTAACATAAAATAATTACATTGGGGGTTAGGGCTTACTGAATTGAGGTCACACAATTCAGAGCAACATCTTACAATAACATGTATGTTGTCACACACAAAAAAACAAAGAATATTGTTTTACCTGTGCCAGGACTTTGTTTTATCTCTCTCTCTTAGTTCTGACAGATTACTGAGCAAATCATCCTCAGCTGCATCTCCAGCAATGGCTGTATAAACATGATGAGATACACAATGGTTTGTTTTCTTTATTCACTCTTAGAATTGTATTTTAAACTCTGTTATTTTTCTCTTTTAGAGTGAACCTGGTACTAAATACTGTGGTGGTTTTTGCTTTTCTGTAGTTTAGTTCCCCACCCGTAAACATCTTTTAGTCTTAGGTCACTATAGCTATCTGGTGTTAGAGTCACTAAGTAGATCTTCTGACATGTAACTGATGAAGTCATCTTCAGCTGCATCTCCAGCAATTACTCTAGGAACATAATCTGTTGGGCTGCTTTATGTCTAGTTCTTTTAATTTTATTGGGGCAGATGTATACGTTCTCTAGAAGACCAGTATCTTTCTTGTCTACCAGTGAAACATTTTAGGACTTCCCACCACTATTATTCAATCCTAATTCTCTACCATTCCCCTTTCTTTCCCCTAGACAAACACTCATATTCTGAGAATTAGGACTGCATCATTTAAGGCAGGTGTTGAGATCTAGAAACATTACAGTTAGTAGAGGTCTTTAAGACTATCTTGTCCAGTTCTCCATTTCACATTCAGGTCTAGGGGAGAAACTTTGTTGATTCAACATTCCAGAGAGACTGAGTTAGAATTTGGATTTCCTGACTCCTGGTCTAGAAGTCATCCAGTGTATTTCATGCTTTTCTGTCTTTATATGCATTGCACCTAAGTCCTTTGGGTTAAACTCATTTTAAAGAACTTTATGATGTGTCCCAGAAGAGATTACATTTCAAAAACATTCTTAGAGATTTTATACTTTTCTAAATTCTTCAGTGCCTTTTTCTGTTTACTCACAGTTTTACTACAATTGGTATGAAGACTTGTTTAAATCTCTGCAATCTAGAGTTGCATTTTTGCTTTATTAAAATTGGTCTATCTTGAAACTCCACTCTGGAAATCCAGTTTTATTTCCTCCTTTTTTATAACTTTTGTACAATTTTTTATGTTCTGGAGGAGATCAATAATATCAAATAAATCTGTTTCATGATAAATTCAGCATTAGATTATTGAATAGCATTTAATGAAACCTATTTAACTTAGACTATACTAATGTCACGCTACTGGACATTTTTATATGGTGCAGCACGATATTAAGATTACTTTTCTTTGCCTTCCTACCTTTCTGGTTATCTTCTGTTCTTTCATTGTTACATTTGGAGGCTTGTTTTCCAGCATGGGATTCCTATTCTTAGAATGTTTCTGTTCTTTTTGTCTCAGAATAGCATCCAATTCAGTAAAAAAATTCATATTCTTAGTTACGCCTAGTTCTTGAGCTGTCCTTACAGTCTTGTGTTCATGTTGTAAGTTTTTGTACTTTGTTCTGCACTGCTTCCAGTCTCTCTCAATTCCAGAGTTCTGAAGCTTGGCAGCAATTTGTTCAAATACCCTTTTACTTCTCACTGTTCCCTCTAGTTGCTGTATGCTTTTATCAGAGCAGATGAAACTTCTGCTACTGTTCAGTGTTTTCCTCCTTCATTCGCTACAGTTAGAATAAAAGGGGGTTCCATTATTGATGTAGTTAACCTATGTTAGGTGGGGAGACAAAGAGATATACATGGGTTGCTTACAAGTAGTCACATTTTGAACAGCTTTCTTCTTTATCATTTTTCTTCTATCCCACTCCTTCAGTATGTAGGGGTATATGTTAGTATATAGTGAAAGTTGAATATATAATTTGGTAATATTTCCGTGGAGAAAGCAATATAATTAAGTAAGAAGGTGGCTCATCAAGACAGTTTTTGTTTTGTGATAGGACAGGTGGGAGCAGTTTACATTTTCTCCTTTTTCTTTATCTAATGATTTCCAGTGCCTACATATCACAATCTCTTCGGGAGTTTTTTAAAATGACTACTTGAGTGCCACCCCCACCCCACTGTTCATTCCCAAATTGCAATTCTAGTGTGCAGTCAGGGTTGGGAACCAGCACTAGTCATAAGTGAAGGATTCTGATGAACCGCATTACAACAATTGGTGCATTTTTACTCCTTGTGGGAAAAAAAGATGTCCCATTGGCCAAACCAAATGCCATTTTAAATGAAGTACTATGATCTTTTAATGCAAAGAAATGTGCCAGAAATGCCTTGTTCCTATGCAGAATGTCTCCACTTGTTATAAATCCTTTATAACATTGTGCCTTCCTGTTAGATTTCTAGCACAGTTTTGCAACTCATTTTATAATGACATTACTTGACATTATATTGGTTATTTTAACAACCATATTATCTTGTGTTTTCTTTAGGTTTCATGTTCATGTTTAATAAAAGGGTAGTTCAGACCCGAGAATATAAGTCATTAAAAGACACTTTATAGCATTATCCTGAGGTAGGGAGTTCTTATTTGTGGTTTATTTAATGTCTTTGTTTTGAAATGCTTTTTAGTATTTTGCCTTATTTGGTTTAACCCTCAGTAAGAATTTAGAAGCAAAAAGGGGATTTATGGTGATTTTAATTGGGTGAATAAAACCATCCTTGCCCTCGTTATGAATTTGATATTTACTTTTAAATGTAAAATTATGTTTGTATCTTAGACTCCCCAGAATGCTAAGTGATTTGCTCATTAAATATTAAGCAGCTATTACATGTAATTTTGGCCATCAAATTTCTTACTATATTTGAAGAATAAAGGTTGGACATTAGAAGGCTAATCTTTCTAGACAATTTACATTTTGTTAAAGAAATCATTTGTTCTAAAAATGATTTTTTTTTTTGGTATAGACTGATAAAAAAGAGAGAAACTAATTCTAAGTGTTTGTTTTTGGCTCATTATACTATACCTAGTTCTAGTAGTCTGACATGAGAAACCCAAAGTAAAGGATTTCCTGAGATGTCCTCCTTATCTTCTAATGTAACTGACATATTGCCTGGAAAGAGAACAGAATTCCTTTTAGAATAAGGAAAATAAAAATCAGATTAACATAACTGGTAATGCTAGTAGCTTGAGCTGAATTTGATCATATTCATGAAGCATTATAGATCTGTGAGAGACATGTTTTGTAACAAAGTGGTATAATATGGTTTAAAGAAAAATCTAATTCCTTTCATCCCATTTGACATGGTTTATTTTGAATTTCTACTAGAATTGTTTGCCAATTTTGCAAGTTTCTAGAGATGGTTATAGTTTTCAAAGTAAATTACATTTTTAAATGAAATCTTTTATATTTGTATTTTAGTGCTTTAACATAGTAGGCACTTGTTAAATGATACAATATAAAAGATAATCAGAAAAATCTCATTTTATTGGCATATATGGTCAAATATTTTATGTAATTAGTTTATTAATATATACTTAACTTTCCAGAAATTAATCTGAGTTATGCTTAAATGGACCAAGGAATATGTCATTTAAAAGAACCATGCCAACCTTGAAAAATGAAGTCTCTCCTTGATTTCCTTGTTTTATGGTTTGGGTGCTTTTTTAAAAAAAAATATGTTTTTAGTGACTTTAGAAAGAGAGGAAGGGAGAGGGATAGAGAGATAGAAACAGTGACATCGATCTGCTACCTCTTGCAGGCCCCCTGTTGGGGATCAAGCCTACAGCTGGGGCATTTGCCCAGATCAGGAATCAAACCAGCAACCTCTTGGTTCATGGATCGACGCTCAACCACTGAGCCACGCTGACTGGGCTGGCTTGGGTGTTTTTATTACATGTTTTCATAAAATGAGGCATAGGCTTTTTAAAAAGTAATTAAATGAGGTAATATTGAGAAAAAAATTAAATATACTTCAAAGGAACCCAACATACAGAATTTGGAATTCAGTTGGCACAGAGGTTGAAGATGATCTTAATTAGAATGATGTTGCATACTGATCAGGAGGTAGTTAAGAACATTTTGATTGCTCTTCGTAATTTCTGAATTAAAGATTTAGTCACTTTATTTTATATTGTTCTCATGTATATTTTTCCAGTTTTATTTACTGCATAACAGAAATGGCATTATCTTTTACATTAGATCAAATGTTAGGTGTGGTTTTAATGACATAAACATTCATTTAAAATGATTCATCATTATCTTTAGAGACACTCCATTAAAGAATAAAAAGAGGAATGCTGTTTATCATCTTAAGTCTTAAGGATTATATTACGGATTTCTATATTAAAATAGAAAAACAAATGAAAAATAAGGGAAGTACCACTGTTTTCAAATGGCACAATGATTAAACTCTCAAAATCAAAGACTTTAAACTAGGTTTAATAATTATTTGAGCCTAAATTGGAGTTAGGGAATGGTTTGGATTTAGTTGAGAACATGGAAAATAAAATTCTGAAATTACATAAAAATTCTCTTTAGGGAGAATTGTGTAAAGTAACATGTACCCAGATAATTTAACACCTGAGCTTGATGATGGTAAGGTAGGGTTTGCTATTACTGGTTTAGGGCCTAGTTTTATGTCAGTTGAAAAGGGCTTGGAACTGAACATACAGGTGGGGGGCGAAAAAGAAAAGCTCTCCCCCAAACTTCTTCAGGGGTCTTTTTTTCTCTTAAGTTGATCACTTCTAGAATGAATTCCAAAATTGTATGCAGGGGGCCCCATGCTTTGAAGATCTTAAAGTGAAACTCTTCAATCATTACTCCTGATGCATTTATATAAGGTAAGAGGAGGGAGCGAGAGTGGAAACTTGGTCATTGGAGGAATGTGGCAGCTGTAGCCAAAGGTATTCTGAGGCTGAGGGTGATTATAATTTCCACAGCATGAAGCCTCTTAGAATTTATGTTAGGGTACTTTGCCAAAGCTCAGCCAGGCTACCTGTTGCCTTAGCAGAGGGTTCCAGATTCTCTGTACCACTTACATGAGGTTGATCCCAACAGTGGAAAGAGCACATTTTCTCTCCTTCTTCAGTTTACCATACACTAATAAAAATTTTGCTGGTTCTGCCGTAAAAAAACCAGAAGACATTAAAATGAATCAGATCTGGAAAAAGGATGGCTTTCTAAGCCTTCGAAAAGGAAATATTTGATCACATTAAAAAACTTTTGAGTTCTGTAGGTCACATAAAAATCAGCCAAAATTGTAAGGCAAAGGAGATTGTGCAAATTTCTTATATCCCAATTGACATAAACAGTTTGGAAAAGTGAGTATATAGAAAAATGTTCCCTATCGCTAGTAGTTAAATAAATACAAATTTAAAAGTTACTGATTTTATATACCATTACAAACCATTATTTATTAAATTTGCAAAGCCTCCCCCCACCCAACACCACCCCTACAATTCTTTCGGAAAGCAGTTACTTTAGCAATAGGTTTCAAAGTAATCATACCTCTCCGCTATGCCTTGTCTACTAATTTCCCTTCTGATAGCCTCTCCTAAAGTATGTTAAATATGGACAAAATATATTGATTGTAGCATCATTTGTATAAGGGTGCAGTGACCTAAACTCTGTTATATGTACTCAATTAGATATTATGGAACCATAAGTAACATTTAATCATAAATTATGATTCTGGGTATAACTTAAAGGTTACTTTAAATGTAAACAGTGCTAACTAACATGCTTATAATTTTATAACTTAAAATTTTAAAGTTAGCAACCAGTAGCATTGTGGGAGATGTGTGGAAAGGACCTGAAAACTAGGAAGACCAGTTAAGAGGTTATCTTAATATTCCATGCAATAGGTGGTGAAGTTCTGGATGGTGGTAATGAGAATAAAGCAGGAAAGAAAATTTATAAGGCATGTCAGAGTTTTTTCAAGACTCAGTGACTCGCCCAGCTGGCGAGCATCAGTGGTTGTGCATCAACCTGCAATCCAGGCGATCGGGGTTTGATTCCCGGTCAGGGTACATGCCTGGGTTGCGGGCTTGATCAATGACTCTCTCATCATTGATGTTTCTCTCTCTCTCCCTCTCCTTTCCTTTCTCTGAAATCAATAAAGATATATTAAAAAAAACAACTCAGTGACTGACCAAAGGTCAAAGATATCTCACATATTTCTATTTTAGTGATCGGAAATACAGTGATACTAAGGTGGAAACAATTTGTAGGAGGATCAGTTTTGATGGGGGAACAGAGTTTGGTTTTTAAATTAGTGGTTTGAGATACCTTACACATACATGGCTAAGTTGTAATTATGAGCTCTGTGCTATGAGTGAAACTGGGAAGTTTGGGGCAATGGGGATCTCTGAAAGGACTAGACAAAGATCCTGTTAAGTGGAGCTATTAGCATCCACATCTTCAGTAGACCAACCTCTTGTTAAAATCAAGGCCTTTTAGAATGAGTGACTTACTTAACATTAATCCATATCGAAAGCATTTAAATGATGAAAAGTGCAAGGTGATTAACTGAGTAATGTAATTGCTGTTTAACATGGTAATGACTGCAAAGCTTTCTCAGAATTTGGTATAGTATCAGAAATATAAGGGAGTATGTAAGTTGGGTGGATTTTTTTTAACCAAATGATTTATTAATAAGCTTTAAACAGGATGTTCAGATAATCCAAATTAACCCAATTGCAATCTTATCATTTTAACCCCCTTCTCATTTGGTAACTTTATTATACCACTTACCATTTTCTCTTGGGTGTTACATTTTATTCATGGTTCCCTCCTGTGGTTAGACTGAATGCATGTGGCTCAATGGTATACACATATAGTGGGTATTACAGATTTTGAATTGAACAATTCTCTTAAGAGTAGCATCTGTAAGACTTTGACCAAGAAGTCTCATTACTGCTTTTGATTTCCCCACTTTGCCTAGTGATGTATTTGGCTTCTGCAGACAGTGAACAATTTCTATGTAAATAGTGTTAGACTTAACACAGCAGGTCAAGAACCTTATTTTAATACCTAAATAATTTAATCTATCAAATCTCTTTTTGTTTTACTTATTGTTAAAATGGAGCTGTTCTTCCAAACAAGTAATGAAGTTATCAGTTCCTGGTATTTTAGTGCTTTTATTTATAAATTTAGGAAAATGGGAATGTTAATATAAAGCAGAAAATCCTGTCTTGTTTGGAGCTGTGGAAAAACAATAGTTGAGCAATATATTGGGTCTTGTTTTTTGCCACTCTTATTGATTAAAACCTAAAATATTTTCAGACACCAACCTATTTTCCAAAAACAAATCAGATGTACATAAGGATCAGTTGGCACTAGCAGTTAGTGTCATTTTAATGAGTGTTTTTTTCTCTATTTTACAGACTTAAAAAGTGGTGGTATTTAACATCTTTTTCAAATTAACTTTTACCTTGTGAAAAACAGCATAACAGGTCAGTTGTTTTAATCAACTTTGATATTTCAGTCTATATCATGGACTCAGAAGTCCTGTACTTTTACAGTTGGTTAAGTAAAAACAAAAGAATGGTACTGTTACCAGGATCCCCAGTGGGGCTCGGGCTGCTTGTCACTGTATCCAATTCAACAGAGGCAGGGGTGAATCATATAAGGCATTTATTGATACGAAACAAGACGACAGGGAGCATATGAGCATCCAAAACCTGTCTTAAGAAGTGGCCTGAGGGATCGGGTTATATGGGGCAAACTGAGGCTGGGATGGAATGCAGCTACGTGCAGTCCTGGAAGTCATTCTTCTGATCTTGGTCGCCTGGCGATGTCTCGATAAGGTGATACCTTGACTCATTGTTAGGTCAGCCCGCCATGCATCTTGGTCTTGGACATGCATCTTCGTCTCGATAAGGTGATATCTTAACCCATTCACAGCTGGACCACCTCCTTAATTGCTTCAGTCAGGGATCAAGGGGAGTGCAGGGTGCAAAGGCCTAGGAGAAAGAAGCCTAAGGAAAACACCTCTTAAATCCCTGCTTACATAAGGATATGTGTTCTACAGTTTTATAAGTAATATAATTATATTTCAGATTAATTCAGGTGCTCAGTCTTTGGAAATTATAAGTGCCCTATCACTTCCTCCTCTGATTAGGTAAATTCGTTGATAGCTATCAACCTTACACTATACTAAATCTTACTCTTAAATCTATCATTTTGCTGCAATGCTAAAATCTTTGCTTCTGCCACACGGCGATTACCTCTTCTAGGTCTTATGAATTGACATGCACTAGAAAAGAGGGGTATACACTGAATACAACAAGAAGATATTAGACAAATCATAATAAAGAACAAAAAATGAGGAAGGCTTCCTTTATGCCAGCCCAGCTGGGTAGCCAAGAAGTAAGAGCAGCAAATTCCTTAGTAAAGAAGACTTCTCTTTGTTTAACATGGGAAAGAGTATCTTGGACTTTCTGTAACTTATGCTCTGTGAGTTCAGAGTTATCAGTTAGATTAATATTACCCTTAAAATCTTCACACCCTGGATTGTGTCTGAGTAATAAGTGATCAAAAGCAGCTTGATTTTCTAGGATGGCTTCTCTTACTTGCCCTAGTTCCTGACCTATAGCTGCTATAGCTTGGGAGGTAGAATTCAGAGCTTTTACCATAGCACAGACCAAATTAGTTACTTCAGCATTTGATAATCCTACCGTCACTGGGGTGACAAATACAGCCATAGAGATATATTCAGCCTGGCTAAACAGATGGACTTCACCATTGCAGTTTTCATCTCGAATGAGCTCAGGGCGCACTCACTGAGGATGAGGCTTCTGTGGCAATATTACAAGTCAGTTGTCCAATTGTGCAACGGCCTCCAGCACTAGTCATAGGTACATAAGAAAATGCTTTTAAACCACAGAGCAGGAACCAACCAGAGGGAAGGCGAACATGCCCATATAGAAGAATTTTCTTTTGAACAGTTCAGTTGCTGCTGATTCTTCAAAGACAAAGAGTTTCCTGGACATCCTGTAAAGTATGCACATTCTCTTATGGAAACACACACACACACACTCACACACACACACTACTTTAATAGAAAACATAGTACGATCCCTTTCAACAACAGGGCAATTGGTAGCATCTGGTTCCAATGCAGATGAGTCTCCTGGCATAGTTTTGGATCTCAACCTTTCCTGAGGCCTAGATATTATCTCTACTGAGGAAAGGTCAGGGAGTCCAAACCACATGACCAGTGATATGCTAAGATACGCCATCCTGGTGGGGAGGTCCCACCCTACCCTGCAATTGTTCCTTGCTAGGCACCTGGGGCTTTCCACCCTGACGACCTTCTGTACCTGGCCTCTTGTCCTTGCTGTGCTCATGTCTGCCTGCCTACTACATCCCCCTCAAGGATCTTGGCTCTGCATTATTTCAGAGAAGAGGGGCTTAGAGTCTCTTGTAGCTACTTCCTGCTGAAAGGGGGTGACGTTTTCCTTCAGATCCTTGCTCTCTGTGAGAGGGACAGTGAGGCCTGGGCACAAAAGGAGGTGGCGGTGGTACCTAGAGGTGGTTTTCCCTGAGTATGAGTAGGGCTTGTAACCTGGTGGAGACAAACTGTTATAAATTTTAGTATTATTGGGGCAAAGCTAGAACGACAAGAACTATGACAAATGGTCTGGTGGAAGGAAAATCAAAACAAAACAAAAATTCAGTTTTAATATTTCCCTATTGAAACTATTTTTCCCCCTAAAATCACTCTCATTTTATTAAAGAGCAGAATTAAGACCAATCTCTTTACTGTATTACTCAGTTTCAATTTGGCCTGATTGTTTGTATGAACCCAATAAGAATAGCACTTGACCATATAGGCTTTTTAAAATGTGCTTTGCTGGAATCTCATGATTGAGCTTTAATTATTCCCTCAAGGCAAAGAAGCCAAGCTACCTAGTTGCCATCAGGTTTTGCCTGCAATACCTATAGACTTGGGTGAATTCTTCAAGTTTTTGAGGTCCCCCAAGTGTCCTGAGGTTCTTTCCTTGCCATCTCCCAGGAAAGCAACCTTCTTCCCTTACCTGGAAAGACTGCCACGAACCATATGACCAATCAAGGTGTACCAGGCTTACTCCAAGGTGCTCCTATTGGCTTCAGAGTCAGCCTTCATTTTCTTGAGGCTTTCTGGTGACATCCAGAGATTTTAAAGCCAGTTATTATTTCCCAAGGCATTTTCTTGGCAAATTTTGTAACTCCCAAACCTCAAGTGGCCTTAAAGTGAAAATACCGTTTTTCCCTTCTTTACAGAGTGGTTGTGCCCCCCGCCCCCCGCCTGAGGGCATTCCCACACCTCTGACCCTTCTGGGAGAAAACTTAGGGGGTTTAAAAAGATTTCCCATATTTTTTCTTTCTGAGTAGAATATAATACTATACAATCTTGTACATAAGAAGAGATCATATCCTATTTTAAAACAAACAAAACTCTTGAAGTAAATGAGTACTCTCAAAAGGAGGGACTGGGACAGTAGCCTTAGCATCTTTATCTCACACTAACCCAGCAGAGCAGAAGACCTTTCATCTAAGCTGCGGCGCAAAGCCCAAACAGCAGACAGGATTCCCAGTGAACACAAACAACATAGAGCAAACCAAGTCCCTAAAAAGACAAAGTCACATTGCGGACAGACAGACAAAACTCAAACTAGTTAAGCATTTCAGGCCGCTGATGCCTTGAGAGCAGAGCGGCAAGTTCCTGTAATCCCCTCCTCCTCCCCAGCTGGGTTCAGCTGGGGACTCCGGCAATGTGGAATATGCTCCCATCTTTAAACAAATTTTAAGCAAGATTATAGGCAAGGTTACACGAGGCAAAAACTACCCTAATATATAATATTTACAAATGCTCACGACAGACAGCATACAACAGACAACCACTTGTGGCCTACCGTGCACAGCCAGACAGAACACCAGACCCAGTACCCTGCACCACACAGGGCTATGTCTAGACCCTAAGCTGATCAGGCTTGGGTACAGAGACCAGGCAAGGACCAAGAGAGGCTGCTTGCAACCAGGAGCTGGCCAAGCTCACCCCAGACGGGACTACAGACAGATACCCCTCCTTACAGGGCACAGAAGCGTTAAGTCAACCAGAATGTGGCCCAACGGGCTGCCAGGTGGGGTTGCCAGTGCATTTCCCATGCTTTTCAAGTTATACAGCACCCACAAACAACAGAAACAGAAGATACCTTAAATATGCCACTCCTCCCTTACAATGCCTGGGATTTACAGATCAGATTGGAACAGGCACATAAACAGAACGCCGATTCAACCAACAGCGAAGGCGACTGGGAAAGCTCGTAAGCGCTGAAGGAAAGTCCCCGAGTTAAAACTTGGCAGCTGCTATGGAGTTTCTACAGGTGCTTGCACGAAGTCTCCCAAGTCCAGCAACCACCCCGAGTCCTTTGGCAGTCCCCGAAGGGGCTTACCTTAGGGCTCAGGGGAGGGTCCCGGCATAGTTCCCAAAATACGGGAAACCCCGGTGGGGTTTGGGCTGCGTGTCACTGTTTCCAATTCAACAGAGGCAGGGGTGAATCATATAAGGCATTTGTTGACGGAGCAAGACGACAGGGAGCATACGAGCATCCAAAACCTGTCTTAAGAAGTGGCCTGAGGGATCGGGTTATATGGGGCAAACTGAGGCTGGGAATGGAATGCAGCTACGTGCAGTCCTGGAAGTCAATCTTCTGATCTTGGTCGCCTGGCGATGTCTTGATAAGGTGATACCTTGACTTATTGTTAGGTCAGCCCAGCCTTGCATCTTGGTCTCAGACATGCAGGACATGCATCTTCGTCTTGATAAGGTGATATCTTAACCCATTCACAGCTGGACCACCTCCTTAATTGCTTCAGTCAGGGATCAAGGGGAGTGCAGGGTGCAAAGGCCTAGGAGAAAGAAGCCTAAGGAAAAAACCTTAAATCCCTGCTTACATAAGGATATGTGTTCTACAATTTTATAAGTAATATAATTATATTTCAGATTAATTCAGGTGCTCAATCTTTGGAAATTATAAGTGCCCATCAGTACTTTTCCTTGTTAACATAAGAAATCATTCAGACCTGTGAAGAATTTTTGTGAGTTTGAGCCAAACTGTGGACAATCGCAGGGAAGCCAAAACCTCAACAGATTGAGATAAAGCTCCAGAGAATGGCAGTTTTGCGCTTTGTTTTATACATTACAAACGAGGAGACGGATGTGGGTCACCTTGGTGATAGATTAGGGAGGCAGAGAAAGCAAAGCACAGGAACCTCTGGGGTTGGATAAAAAGTAAAATGATGGACACACTTCTTTTACTTAGGTGGGTGCAGGATAGTTAACAGTGAACAATTAATAACAATGAGGGGATTTGTGGTCTCTGCAGAGCGTTGCCTGTGCTTTGATGGGCCAAAAAAAGGAAAATTACTTTGACATTCCAATGATGTATTATTGTAGATGCAAAAAGACAATCAACAGACTTAGTTAAGGTAAAAATTTACCTTTGCCAGGGAAGATACCAGCGTAGGACATGACTACATACCATAAACTGTTTTCGTTAAAAGGTTTCCATTTCAGACCATCCTTTGTGGCTGTTGAGGTCTCTGCGTTTCGGCCACCGTGCAGGCCTGCTGAGCCTGTGGGGCGTAGCGTGCGCGCCCTCTTCCTCCATGTCCTGTACCTTCAGTCGTTTCTGGGGCTGGACTTTGGCTCATCGTTGCCAGGCATCTGCCATTCGCATCTCCCTTTTAACTGAATGGCAGGTTCACACTGCAGGATTCCATTTAAATCATGGAAGAATTCCATAGTTTTAGAGCTGTCTCCAGAGCTGAGAGCATATGTAACTGTTCTGTACTCGTGTGTGAGATTTTTGTCCTGTACCCGGCACTGTTGCCAATCTCTGTATACTCCTAGTGCTTGCAGCCTTTTAGCAATGTAAATAAATATTCCTTTATTTCTGTAGTCCATCAGGTTGTTTTCGTATATTTTTTTCTGCCCAGACACTTAGCAAAGCTTTAACCCCTTCCTCAGTCCAGTGCTTTCCTGCTCCACCCTCCATGTTAAAAGTGACCTGGAAATGATTCACTGTTTCTAGCCCTGGCTTTGTTTCATGGGAAACCAGATAGCTCATTTTCAATAAGCTCAAAGAGTCAACCCATCTAGTTTAACTGGTTCAAGCTGCCTGAGGGGAGTAACTTGAGAAACTGCCATAAGCAGGCTTTGTGATAAAAGAAGCCAGGATTTAAATGATTCTAAACGGTATTCATTTCAGCTTTTAAAGAAAAATTATCCTTGAGACAAAAGAAAAAGAAAACTGTTTTTTAAAAAAAATGTTTTTTATTGATTTCAGAGAGAGGGAGAGGGAGAGAGTTAGAAACATCAATGATAAGAGAGAATCATCGATCCACTGCCTCCTGCAAGCCCTGTGCTGGGGATTGAGCCCGAAACCCAGCCACGTTCCTTGACCAGTAATTTTCATTAGTTTCTCATTAAAAGTCAAGCAAAAAAGAAGAAACCTCCTGGTTCAGGGGTCAACACTCTACCGGTGAGCTACACTGGCTGGGTCCATTTTTTATTTTTTAAATACCATTTTGTTTAACAACTTCTTACACAATTTAATGTTTTACTAAATGATTATTGATTTTTAAAAAATTGATCTGGAAATGGTTGGCAGAGGTTCTTTCTGCCTTAAGGTTTATGGCTAACGTTATTTTTCTTCTGATGTGAATCTCTTGGTCTTCTAGCATCAACTTAAAGACCACTAAATAAAGAAATCCTAAGTCACAGATTATTCAGTCTGTTAGGGTATATTATATGATGCATATCTATTTTCAGCATAGTATTTAATGCATTGATAGTTTAATAAAGTAATTTCCATCTTTATTTTTTTACTTTGCAAGACATTTATTTTTTAAATATATCTATTGATTTCAGAGAGAGGGAAGGAGAGGGAGAGATAGAAACATCAATGATGAGAGAGTCATTGATCGGCTGCCTTAAGCCCACAACCCGGGCATGTGCCCTGACCAGGAATTGAACCCGGATCACCTGGATCCTAGGTCAATGCTCAGCTGCCGAGCCACGCCCGGCTGGGCTGCAAGACATTTAATGTTGTAGTTTTTCTTGTTATTTAAAATGCCTAAACTGCCCGGCTGGTGTGGCTTAGTGGTTGTGTGTCGAGCCATGTACCGGAGGTTGCTGGTTCCATTCCCTGTCAGGGCACATGCCAGGGTTTCGGGCTCAATTCCCAGTAGGGCTTGTGCAGGAGGCAGCCAATCCATGCTTCCCTATCATTGATGTTTCTATCTCTCCCTCCCTTCTCCCTCTCCTTTTCTCTCTCTAAAAATAAATAAAAACATATTTTAAAAAAATGCCTAATATGTAATTTTGAAAAAGATTCTTTTTACTAAATAGATCAATGTATTAATGTATGCATAGAGATATAGTAGAGATTTACTTTGTATTTCTATGTTGATATATATTCTTTGGAATAAAATTTTGTTAATAAACATCTAGTATTTATATCTCTTGTTGAGAATTATTAAAAAGTGTTGAGCAATGGAGCTTTATTTTTTCATTTTGAGTTTGTACTCCACAGTGGTGCAGATCCTCTAAGCCTTGCTATGTGCTACCTCCAGACCAGCTTTTGGCTTTTATGTATCATCACCTAAAAATACTAACACAGGAAATGAGATACAGATTGCCTGATCAGCATAGGATTTTAAAAGCAACATTTTTTTCTGATAACAAAAGTGTTATTTGCTGGAGAAAGTTTGGGAAGTGCAGGAAAGCAAAATCAAAATTAATTAATTTTGCTTATAATTCCAGTACCACAACTAAGCATTTTACCTACTATGTTATTTGGAGATTTTCATTTATATCTATATACTCATCTACACACTCACCTTAGTTAGAGGTCCCACAGGACAGAGGTTAGAAGCACAAGTTCTGGAGTCAGATTGTCTGTGTTCTAATCCTGGCTATGCTTCCACTCTGTGTGTGGCATTGGGCAAGTTATTTAACTTCCTTTTCTTTAGTGTCCTCACCTATGAAATGGTAATGGTAATCATGGTACCTACTTCATAGGATGGCTGTGAAAGCCTAATAAGTTAGATCATTCATGTAAATGTTCAGGACAGTGCCTGGCATGTTAGTTAGAAGTCAGACAATATCATTCATCTCTTACTGCTAATCATTGTCATGAATAGAAGTGACTAGTACTAGTAGCATTTAATGTGCTGTCAGACTGAATTCATCAATTCTTTTATGAAAAGGATGTTTCATAGTTTATTAACCTTATCAATGGGGTAAATTGAAGTTGATACTTTTTTATATTCACAGGGGTCAGGAGAGTGCTGGTATTGTCACCAGTGATGGGGATTCAGTACCAACATACAGAATACACAAGGTATATTTAAACATTAAAAAAGTTGATTATAAAGATAATAGTAGCTAGATGTTAACTAGTGTATGGGGGGTGGGAGAAGGAAATGTGAATAATTTGTACATAGAAGTTACTCTTTATATCACCCATTTCTATTTGTCAAATTAGGGTGCATTTTTTTCCCAGTGATAGTTTGCTAGACTGACAGAAACAGGTCATGTATTTAAATACTTCAACATGCTTTGAATTTTTTTTTAAATTATTTTTTTAAAAATTATATATCTTTACTGATTTTAGAGAGGAAGGGAAAGGGAGAGAGAGATAGAAACAACGATGATGAGTGAGTCATCATTGATCGGCTGCTTCCTGCACGCCCCTAACCAGGAATCGAACCGTGATCTCCTGGATCCTAGGTTGATACTCAATGGCTGAGCCACACCCAGCTGGGCTGCTTTTAATTTTTTAAATGGAAATAATTTAATTTATTATAGTTGACAAATTTTATTGCTTAATACACCTGTCCTTCAATGTTTTAACAAAAAGTATCTCATAAAACAAGCATTTCAACATTGTGAAGGTATTAAATGTCACTGAATGGTTATGGTTAGTTTATTATGTGAATTTCACCTAAATTTTTTTTAATGCTTTACACTTCTTATTATTAGGTTATTTTTCTTTTTTAAGATTAGACTTCTGAAGCACAGAGAAATTAAGTGAACTGCATTGTTTAATTTGGGAGTGCCTGAACAGCAGCTTATTAAAGCCTCTACTCACTAGCCCACTAGTCTCTTTTTTTCTAAGATGAGCTTTTACTTTGACTTTGCAAGGGAATGGGTCTTATAAATCATGTCTTTACTGAAGACAATTTGAAGAAATTATATACTTCAAATCTTGGAATTGGACACACAAGGTACGCCACTACAGGAAACTGTGAATTAGAAAACTGTCAGCCCTTTGTTGTTGAAACACTTCATGGGAAAATAGCTGTGGCACATAATGGCGAATTGGTCAATGCTGCTCGATTAAGGAAAAAGGTAAGTGGTTTTTCTCTTTAAATGCTTTTTCATGGTTGGGATAAATTAATGAAAAGAAGTTATTGAGGATCTTGGTAAAGGACATTTTCTAATTGTTGCCACCTGTTACCTAACTGCAAAGAACACCTATAATTACCTGGAGTAGTTGTTATAATTACAGATTCCAAGATATCAACCCAGAGTCTGTGGTGGGGGTGCTGAGCCTGCATTTAATAAGCTCCTTAGGTGATTCTGATGCAGTGCTTTAGAGACTTGGAAAATTTGATTTATGGTTGCTATCAGCAGCACAAATTAGGGTTTATGGACTCTTGCTATCACTTTAGCTTTGTCCCTATGTTAAAAGAAGAAAATGGAATATAAATTTGCAGATGATAAATGTAAGAAAAAGTGATTTGGAAACAGTTAAGGAAACAGCCTGAGAAAAGGGCAACGAGTTATATTCTATTTTGTTTATATTGTGGTTTTTGGAGCTATTTTAATTGTGGCTATCCCTTCATCCATCATCCCTCCACCCTTTTGTGTAAGTACCTGGTATTTTTATATTTCTGGTAGCTTCTTCTTCATCTATTCTTGCCATTCATTAATTAATGCCAGGTTTCTTTAGATTCCAATAATCTTGATTTGGTAACCTCAGAAAGAAAAACCTTAGGTGGTAATTAATAATAGTTTACACACACACACTCTCTCACACACTCCATTATCTCCTTAGCATTCTAGAACCAGGCATTTCATATGGGATAAATAGTTATAGAAATAGAATGATAGTGAACTGGCAGGTGGAAAATATTTAGAACCCAAGTTTCTGTACCACTCTTCCTTCTATTTTCGGTTCTAGCTTAAGTTATTCCCCAGACCTTTGTCCTTCCTGCTCTGTTCTTAGCTCTGGCATTCAATATAACAATAATAATATGTATGCTTTTCTGTCCCTGAATTTTAAAAAATAATTTAAATTCAGATAATCAGAAAAGTATAAATATGAAATAAAATTAATTAAAAAAAACTCACCACTTAGAGATAACCACTAAAAGTTGAATTCAATACCTACATCATTATTACTAGACATAACCCCTTAACCCAGATGCTGGACTTCATCTCTGCACATTCAGCTGCCTACCGAAAATGTTCTGTATTGTCTTTTTTATTTTAAAAAATATATCTTTATTGATTTCAGAGAGAGGAAGGGAGAGGAAGAGAGAATAGAAACATCAATGATGAGAGTCATTGATCAGTTGCCTCCTGCACGCCCCCTACTGGGGATGAGCCCGAAACCCAGGCATGTGCCCTGACTGGGAATTGAACCACTGTCTCCTGGATCCTAGGTCGATGCTCAACCACTGAGCCACACCCGGCTGGGCATGTATTGTCTTTGTTTAAACTCAGCCTCTGCACGACAGTGGTGATGCCCTTGTCCTGGTCAGTCTTTCTCAGAACCTCGTAATCATCCAGAGTGTACTCAACCAATTTTTATTAAATCTTCTACACATAATTGTTCAATATAGTTGATCCCTTTCTTCTATTCTATCTGTGAAAATCAGTGAGCCAGCAAATCTGGCTTGAAAGTCCCCGCTATACTATGCCCCTCTTACGGGAATGTGTCGTATTTGTCAGAAGTGTCAGGGGCTAAGAAATTTAGAACCACATTCCCAAATCCTATGCCTTCCCAGCTCTCCCCTCCCCCTTGCAGCTCTACATTCCTTCAAATTCAGCTTTTCAAAAGCTTTTCTAAACACTTCCTAAATCACTTTTTTTCCTGCTTGAAAACCTTCAGAGACTTCCCACTGTGTCCAGCAACTGTTCTCTGTTGTTACATACACATACCATTAACAGAAGGGAGGATTTTCATAACCCATCATCCACACAGTGCCTTATCTCTTCCTGTTATGGTGGGCTATGGCTGAGGGGTGCAGTGGAGCTTCCTTTCTAATGATTATACTTTTCTGCCTTCTAAATAGCTTCTGCGCCATGGTATTGGTCTGTCAACAAGTTCTGATAGCGAAATGATTACCCAGTTACTGGCATATACCCCTCCTCAGGAACAAGATGACACCCCAGACTGGGTAGCAAGGTAATTGTAAATTTAAGCTCACTGCTCTGATAATGAGAGCTTTGCCTAGCATGTGTTTATAAATGAAATTATTCATTCAATTATTTAATTTTAGGATTAAAAACTTAATGAAGGAAGCGCCCACAGCATACTCTCTACTTATAATGCACAGAGATGTTATTTATGCAGTACGAGATCCTTATGGAAATCGTCCTCTATGCATTGGTCGTCTTATTCCTGTATCTGATATAAACAGTAAAGGTAATGAACTTCAGATATAATTTCATAATGTATTTCCAAGTCATTGTTCTGTTGGCACACCCTGAAATCCTTAGGTATATAGGAAGCTTATGAGTAAGAAGTGGCTAGGTGAAAAACATACTTATTTTTAAAGTGCATTTCCTTGAGTATTTCTGAGGATGAGCCACTTTTAATATATTTAAGGGACATTCCTTAAATATATTATTTTTTCCTGTCTGAATTGTCTATTCGTATCCTTTGCACAGCTTTTTCATTTGTGTAGTATGATTTCACTTGACTGTATTTCTGACTTATCAAATGTCTTGTTTGGGCCATGAAATCGCAGTGTTTGAAGGAATCTGGAGATATGTGCCCTGACTGGGAATTAATTGAACCTGCAGCCTTTTGGTATGAGGGATGATGCTCCAACCAACTGAGCCACCTGGCCAGGGCCTGGGATCATTCATTTTTGTATTTGGCTCAAGTCAAATGAAGATCCATGTGCTCTTCAAGTCTTAGAAATGGACATTCTATGGATTTTCTATTATTTATCTATTTGGTGTTTAATTGTCTTGAAATAGGTAACTTCTTCTAAAATTTCTTGAAAGCATTAACTGAATTGGTTGTCCTGTGATTTACAGGGAAAAAATCTTTAGAAACAGAAGGATGGGTGGTGTCTTCAGAATCTTGTAGCTTTTTATCTATTGGTGCAAGGTAAGTTTTATCTTAGTATATTAGGTTTTTCCACATCAATAAAATTTTCACATGAAACTTCTTTTGATGTGTCCTAGAAGACATATTTATAAATGCAGGGGTTTTTGTACATGGTGCTCAGCAGTTAACTGACTTTAATGTTCCCATAATACCTTCTAATTCTGAAACTAGAATCTTGCTTTCAAAATGCCATGAGACGTATTTCAGAAAGGAAGAACTCTCAAGAAATTTAAGCCACGATAAAAATGTTCTCTTTATAAAGCCTTTATTCTTTCAAAAATCAATAAAACTTAGGGCTTTTAAATTCTCTTTTAATTCTAAGTTTGAATTTAGTGGTAACAGATTTACAGAAATTACTGCTAGAGGAATATTGTTGATTTTTTAAGCCATTTCTAGACTTTATATTAAATTGAACCATTTTTTCTTTATTAGAGAAGGGACTCTGTGTGTACTGTATAATAGATATTATTATCAGCTTTAAGGACTAGTTTATTTAAAGTCTTTCTTTAACATTGTTTTCTAAGATATTACCGTGAAGTCTTGCCTGGAGAAATTGTGGAAATATCCAGACACAATGTTCAAACTCTTGATATTATACCAAGGTCTGAAGGAAACCCAATGGCTTTTTGTATCTTTGAATATGTTTATTTTGCTAGACCAGATAGTATATTTGAGGGTAAGTAAAATATCTTTATCAGTATAAATGTGGTATTTATCTCATTGCACAAAGGCATACACGTACTTGGCTCTTTGAAGGCACATAGTTGTACATTGTGGATATGACACAGAGCCTACAAGTCGTAAGATCACAATTTTTTCCTTTCATCTGACTCCTTTTAGGAGTAAGGATTATCATTTTCAGATAGATATGCATGAAGGTCACTTTTTAAAAAATAATGAATTCCCCAGTTTATGTATTTCCATTTTAGTGGTTTTGTATGTGTGGTTTTCTTTTTATACCAAATCTGTAGAGTTCTAACAAGCTAGTTTCTTAGAATAGTGATATTATGCTCTATTATGCTACTTAAAAATAATCTATTTCTTTTTTCAAACATTCCAGACCAAATGGTTTACACAGTAAGATACCGGTGTGGTCAGCAGCTGGCAATTGAAGCACCTGTGGATGCAGATTTGGTTAGCACTGTTCCAGAATCTGCTACGCCTGCTGCTCTTGGTTACGCTGGAAAGGTATTTTCTCTTAGTTAATACTCAGTGAATTGTTCTAGCAGTAGAATTAGAAATCCTTGCATATAAAGAGAAACTTATTGCCCAGCTGGTGTGGCTCAGTTGTGTGAGCATCGTCCCATGCACCAAGAGGTCACCCGTTCTATTCTCAGTCAGGGCACTTGCGCTGCTTGCAGGCTCAATCCCCACTAGGGGGCATGCAGGAGGCAGCTGATCAATGATATTTCTCTCATAGATGTTTTATCTCTCCCTCTCCCTCTCTCTCTAAAATCAATAAAAACATTTTAAAATAATAAAATAAAAAGAGAAACTCATTAGTTTATTGTAAGTAAAAAGAAAATGTTGGTTCCTTCACACGTTACTTATTTTCCAGCCTTTTCATTCCATGGTACTATTTTAGTGGAGTCCACAAAAAGGTTCACCTGAAGACTATGAGAATGATTTTCATTTTAAAAAGATAACATCATGAATACATATAGACATTAGTGGTAATATTTACTTATTATTAAAGCCTACTTCTTAAAGTTCCCTCACAAGCCACTTATATATTTGTTTCTTATTGAGCATGGGTGATGATAAAGCCATTTAAATATGTTGGTTTTTCTGATAGTAATTTATTCTTTGACATTTCTTCACATGCTTAGTGTTCTTTTCCAATATAGAGAAATAATATTTAAGAGAGAAGCATTACAAATTCTAGCAAAATGAATTTGTTTTCCCACGAAGTATATTTTAATTGCAGTGATTTTTCTTTTTGTCTTTTCCCTTACATAGTGAAGGAAAATTGTGATCTCATAATGGAGTTCAGAATAACAACCACATTTAAAATGTTTATGTACATGTTAAAGGATGACCTAAGAAAACAGACCTAAAGTTTTATGTACATTGCTGCTCACTATTCTTTTATTTATTCTCAGTGTGGGCTTCCATATGTGGAGGTGCTATGTAAAAATCGGTATGTAGGAAGAACCTTCATTCAGCCAAACATGAGGCTAAGACAACTTGGTGTTGCAAAAAAATTTGGAGTATTATCAGACAACTTTAAAGGCAAAAGAATTGTTCTTATAGATGATTCGATTGTGAGAGGCAATACTATCTCACCCATAATCAAATTGCTCAAAGAATCTGGTGCAAAAGAGGTAAGTAATATTAAACCATATCCAAAAGCACCAATAATTTACAGTGTGATACTGGCATAAAAATTGCAATTCAGGACAGCGAATGAACATGCATAGTTCAGTGTAATAAATTGACATTTTTCTAATTAAGGGTGTTTAGGAGTAACTGTAGCAATGTGGAAAACATATAATGACCATCCTTAAACTACATTCTAAAGTAATAGATTAAAAAAGCTCAATATAAAAGCTTAAAATTTTGAAAAATTAATTTAAAACTAGCAAAAGCCACACAATACAGTACTTTTTAAATTTTTATAGTATTGATTACTTTCCTTTTTTGAAGATGTAGAACCAACCCTAGTGTAATAAATTTGACACACTAGGTTAAATTTTTAAATCTCAAAGCTTATTCTAGTTCTAAATATTTCAGTAATTCATATTACAGAAGTGAGATACCGATTTAAAAATAAAATCTATTGTAGGAGAAAGTGGTATGGAAAGCAGTATCACGGTATATTTAGGAAGCTTCAAAGATTATGATTTTGCATCCTGTTTTATGACTGTGATTATGATTATGATAATCTGGAATTTTTTGAAAATTATATAATAAAAAGAGATATAAAGTAAATTCAACATCTCTTACAGAAGTAAAAAAGAATGGACAAAAACAAAAGTAGGAATGGCTTATACATATATATCTACCAGTAGGAAATAATTTAGTAAATTGATCTGTATGATGAAATACGATGCAACCATTAAAAACTATAAGGCACACTGCATAACTTGGGAAAATCTTTGCCGTTATAAGATTGGTAAAATTGAATGTGGACACTGATTACAGCCATATATATGTACCTGACAAAAGGCAGAAAATAATAATAAGACAAAAAATGACTCTTTGTAGAATAGGAAGGTTTTTGTTATATCCTGATATTTGGTTATTTTTCCTTTTTAAAAAAGTAAATTAAAAGGTAGGCAAAAGGGCCATTTAAGTGTTACGAGAAAAATGGAGGTGGCCCTAGGAAAATAAAGTCATTAAATGATGAGAAATAGAACAGAAGAAAGAAACGTACCGTTAATAGGTGACAGAAGGAAACAATGGGCAGCTCTGTGAAAGGAATCCTCCTTTATGGGTGGCTGACATTTGGAAGTTTTTGTCCAGGACACTTTGGAATCTAGAGCAGGGCTATTCAAGTAGGATTCTTTGTTAATGAATGGACTCTAAAAGTAGTTTGGGTTGAACCCTGGAGTTCTGTATGTATACCATATTATTTCCCAGGATTCTTTTTTGTCTAATATTCAATGAAAAAAATTTTGTAGTTCGCAACCCTGGCTGGGTAGTTCAGTTGGTTAGAGCATCATCCCGATGTGCCATGGTTGCGGGTTCCATCTCTGATCAGGGCACAACGAGTCAACCAATGAATGCATAAATTAGTGGAACAACAAAAAGCAATGTCTCTCTCTCTATAAAAATCACTAAACAAATTAAAAAAAAAGAAATTTTGCAGTTTGCTTTATTTCCCATATGTTGTTATTAAATATTCTATAAGACAATTTTATGTTGTGTTTGTCAGTGAAAGATTTTTATGTAATTATTTTTACAGTGAATGCCAAAATAATGAATGTGTGAAATGATCTCTTTCCCAGGTACACATTCGAGTAGCTTCACCACCGATTAGATACCCATGTTTCATGGGTATAAACATACCAACAAAAGAAGAGCTTATTGCCAATAAACCAGAATTTGAACATCTTGCCGAATATCTAGGTAGGTATTAAAGTTTCTATAAACTTCATATTTATTCATTTATTAACAGAAAACCCAAAGCTTATTGATCTTTACACTTTTAATAAAAAGGTATTAAATACTGGTTAAAAGTAGAGGTTGAGTATGCTGAGGAGATACTGAACAGGATTCTGAATGGTGACAGTGCCTGGTGTCTGTATACACCACATACAGTGCTGTGTTGGAGGCTGGATCAAGGTGCGACGAGAGAAAATGGATGAAAGGATTTCCAGGTAGAGGAAACTGCATGCATATTAGTTAAAGCCTCCCAAAGGTCATATCCCAAGAAGAAATAAAAACAGTTTCACCACAGATTCTAGTAGAAACATTTGGATGTGGATACAAATAAAATGAAGAGCTTAGGTAGGCTTTTCTTTTTTTAAAAAATCCTGATCTGAGTATATTTTTCCCGTTGCTTTTTAGAGAGAGTGGACCGGGGGAGAGGGGCAGACACATCAATGTGAGAGAGTCACATCAATTGGTTGCCTCCCACACACCCCCAGTCAGGGCTCAGGATGGCGCCTACAACCAAGGTACATGCCCTTGGCCAGAACTGAACCCTGCAGTCAGAGGGCTGGCGCTCTTAACCACCAAGCCAAACCATCTAGGGCTATAGGCTCATCTTTAATACTGAGGTCAGGTGACTTGGAGATCTAGTTTATCCTGGATAAGACATCTGCCTTTTAAATTCAGGTGAGGTATAAACTATTTAAACAGCACATAGATGTTCCGCCCATGTGCCTTGGTACCTTCCTCCATCCATGCTTGTTTATGGCTGGTGCTTCTTTTGACTGCTCATGCCTGTGCCTTACCAGGTAAATGTTTTGAACGTCACCCAATTGGTATCATACTGTGAGCCCTCAGCCTGCTAGGGACATTTCTGTATTACTGTAATAACTCTATTATCATAATAACATCTGTATTATCACCAAAACTCTATAGTTAGGTGGTGTTTCCCTTATCTTAGAGATGAGAAAAGAGACTTAGGAAAAGTAAGTAACCTTAAGTGTAAATTTGAACCCAGATCTTGACTTCAAGATCTATTTTCTTAATCATAAAAATTATTCCTGAAGCCTTGTGAATCCATTCTAGACTTGAAGCCTCTACTGCTATTTTAAATGATGTTATCTCTTAAATTCCAACTTAAAATATAAAAAAATACAATAAAGGCCTCAAGTTTTCTTGATTTACCTCATTGCCTACACACACCTTTTTTAAGAGAGGCTAAAAGAAATTTTTATACTGGCTTAAGTTGTTTTGTGTGTGTGTGTGTTTTAACTTTTTATTTTTTTGGAATGAGACCTGCAGCCATTTTTTTAAAAATTGATTTTGAGAGAGAGAGAGAAACATCGATTTGTTGTTCCACTTACTTATGCATTCATTGATGCTTGTATGTGCCCTGACCGGAGGGTGAACGGCAACCGTGGTGTATCGGGGCAATGCTCTAATCGCTTGAGCTACCCAGCCAGGGCCAGCTCTTTCTTTCCAAAAGAAGTCTCATGTCCTTTCTCTTTTCCCTCTTCCCCCTGTAGGAGCAAACAGTGTTGTATACCTGTCAGTAGAAGGACTGGTTTCATCTGTACAAGAAGGGACAATATTTAAAAAACAGAAAGTGAAAAAGCAAGATATTATGATTCAAGAAAATGGGAATGGCCTGGGATGCTTTGAAAAGAATGGTCATTGTACAGCTTGTCTCACTGGAAAATACCCTGTGGAACTGGATTGGTAGCTGGTAGGGGTATCTTAGATACAACGTTTCAAGATATAAAATTGGTCAAGAAGTTATAGTGGTTACACTTTATCCATTTAGTGTTACTCAGCTGGTACAGTGTAAATGCCACATGGTTATGTATAAGCTTTTGGAATTTTTTTTCCCTGAAAAAGGAACCAAAGTGCTATGCTCTCTTTATTAACCTAGATAAATATTTTGTGTTATCTAGGAACTTGGATAATCCTTTCAGTTTTATTTAGTAGTTTAGCACTTTGAGGCTATTCATTATGAGATCGTCAACAGTAATGTGTAGAGGATGGGTAAATTTTCTGTTTTAGAGGGGATTGCCAGGTACTATAACTTACCACAAATTCTTACAGAATTTTGTGGAATGTTTCTTGAGATTTACTAAAATTCATTATGGAATATTTTCATAATTGAACCTTGCTAGTTGCATATAATACAACATTGGTATTCTTTTTTTATACAAGCATCAGCTAGCTATTTTCACCTGAGAAGGTCAGAGAAGGCAGGTGGTAAGCAGCATTTGCCAGATCCATGCGTCACAGAGTTTCCAATCACATAAACTAGGATGGTGTGATACAAACAGGACAAGTTAAATATAACATTTCATGTGAATTTTGAATCTGTTATACCCCAAAGGTGTCAAGACTAGAGTTCTGATTGTAGTTATGGCGTTGGCTTCCTTGTCTAACTTGAGACAAATCTTTTTTTTAATGCATTTTTGTGCCTCACTTTTCCCCACCCGTGCAATAGGATACTTAATTACTGAATTAAATAATTAATCGGAATGTGAATGTGTCATATTCTTGGTGGTTAGAGCCATCATTTCACACCTGTATTTTAAGATAGTGCGTGATTTTTATTTTTTGAAATGTTGGCTATTAGTCTGCAATTGAGATTTCATTCTGATGAAGGGAGATATGAAGTTTAGCAGTGCTTTGCCACCTGCCTTTGAGATGCCCTAAGGATTGTAAAAATATGTCTGTGGAAAAAGTTTTCCTGCATTTGACTGGAAAGTGTGATCCATACTACTTAGTGTCTTGATATAGTATAAAGCCTAGCAAGTAACTAGTACATTTGAAGTAAAAAATAAATTTTTAGATTCTAATAAACCTTTAATTCTTACTTGATCACTTGCAAGTATATATACACCTATATGTATGTACACATACATATCATTGCAATTAAATGATCAAGTAGAAAAACTGTAGGGACCAGTTTTATTAAAGGATCAAGGAGACAACTACTGTTTTGGAATTAGAATATCTATCCAATTCAGCTTACCACTTTTTTCTACTTAGTTTTATTGGGATTAATGAGTTTGATTTTTTTCTTCTTCTTGTAACATGAGATTTAAAATTTTAAGACAACTTGCCCCCAATTCCTGTTTTTTGTAAGATTTTTAAAACATAAAAGTGTTTTGTTTCTGTGTTATTGTTACCATAATTCAATGTATATAGTTTCCAAATCCATTTGGAAATTTAATATTTATTAGTAACTGAAATCTTTTGTCTACACATGGTAAATAGTTTCACATGTTATGATAGGCCAAGAAAAAATCCTGACAGCTCTTTAAGCCCAAGTACATCCAGGCAGCAGTGGGCCAGTAACCCTGTGGCAGTGAAACAAGCAAACTGCATTTAAATAAAGCCCTGGGACCATTTGAGTGTATGGCCTCTTGTCGTAAATGTATTTTTCCTAGTGGTGTGAAGGAGGCAAGATTTAGGGGTCAGTTTTGAACAGCCTTACTTACATTTGATTTTTAAAAACAAGAGACTCAGGGAAAGTACTAAACCAAAATCTCTCATTTGATTTGTGTGTTTCCCATAGTTTTTGTTTTTCTGGTTTTTGTTTTATTGAAATGCTTTTATGATGGAATATGGTACTGTGACAGTTCAGTAATTGTTCAAATTTCTTAATGTTTCTCCATCATGGCCTTTTATTTCACAAGTTTCTGAAGTCTGAATTACAATTTTTTACCAATTTAACCTGAAATGTTTAACTACTTTAAATTTATATGAGTATTGTAAACTTCAGAGATGAAAAATGTTTTTTCACAGGATCTATATTGTTGTGAACTGAACTAAGCCTACTTTTTTGTGACTTCATTGTTATGTGTTGGTGAAAAATATATGTAATTAAGTACGTTTAAATGTGTGTGTGTGCTTTTTTAAAAAAATAGTGACTTTCAGCCCTGGCCCGGTGGCTCAGCTTACTGAAGCATCGTCCTGTTCACAAAAACAGTTGTGGGTTTGATCCTCGGTCAGGGCACCACCTGCAGGAAGCAACCAACCGATTGATGTTTCTCTCTCCCCCTGATGTTTCTTTCTCTCTCCCCTTCCTCTCTCTCTAAAATCAATAAAAGCATATCATTGGGTGAGGACTGGGAAAAAAAAAAGTCACTTTTAATGCATTATGGTGAATAGAGACAGTCATGTCACATCCAGGTTTCACACCTGGCACGAGCTAGTCAGATCTTATTTCTCTGATTCAGGCCTTTCAATTAATAGGCTATCTCTTAGGAATTGGAAACTGCCAGCTGAGTAGGAGGGACAAATAATTAGAAATGCAATGCTAAGTAAGCACTATGTTAGTGGCAGTTTCTATGGAACACTAATGGGAGTGGGAAGAGTGTCCCAGAAGAAGCTTACATTTCTAAAATGTATGTGTTGGGGGAGTTTGTGTTTTTTGTGTGTTTTTTTTAATCAAATAAATGTACATTACTGAGTGAAAGAAGCCAATCTGAGAAGGCTATATACTGTGTGATTCCAACTATATGATATGCTTGAAAAGGCAAAACTATGGAAACAATAAAAAGACCAGTGATTGTCAGGAGCCGGGGAGAGAGAGGGATCAATAGTCAGAGCACAGAATTTTTAGGACAGTGAAACTACAGTTGACCCTTGAGCAACATGAATTTGAACTGCACAGGTCTACTCACTCAGTTTGCCCTCCAATAAATAAAAGTATTTTCTCAATTTTTTCTCTCCAGCTTGCTTTATTACAAGAATACAGTATATAGTACATATAACATACAAAATGTGTTAATCGACTATCGGTAAGGCATCTGGTCAACAGTAGGCTATTAAAGTTTTGGGGGAATCCAAAGTTAATGCAGATTTTTGATGAAGATTGTATGGCGGGTTGGCTCCCCTAAACCTGGTGTTCAAGGGTCAACTGTACTTTGTATGATACGATAATGGTGGATACGTGTCGTTATACATTTGTCCAAACCCATAGATTCTACAACACCAACAGTGAACCCTAATGTAAACTATAGACTTTGGATGATAGTGATGTATCCTGTAGGTTCCAACGATGAACCACTACAGGTGATGTTGATAATGGGGAAAGCACTTCATATGAGGGGGCACAGGGTACATGGAAACTCAGTACCTTCCACTCAATTTTGCTGTGAACCTAAAATTACTCTGCAAAAATCTTCTATTTAAAAATGCAGATACCAGGGTCCCACCTTTAAAAAAAAAATCATGTATATAAAAAATATAATACATGTATATATTTTAGAAATTAGAAAACAAAGAGAGGTCGCTGGCCTTTCCAGTCCTTTCCATCCACATTTAAATATTTTTTCTGTTTTAACCTGTACGTTTTAAATAATTATACTATTTCGTATTGAAAGAGACCTCTCTTTCTCCTGCCCTGGAATTTAGCAGTCTGCTTTAACAGATAGGCTTAAACCGTTCAATCATTTTCATGTTATTGCCTCTGAAAATCTTGCCCTAGAGCATCACTTGACTCTCCAATACCTTTTTTCTTTGTATTTTAAATACAGGCGTAACTCAGAGATATTGCAGGTTCGGTTTCAGACCACCACAATAAAGCAAATCATACACAATCTTTTTTGCTGGTGGAGGGTCTTGCCTTCAATTTGCAAAAAAACAGAACACCTGTGAGGTGCAATAAAACGAAACACAATAAAGTGAGGTATGCCTGTAGAGCCTAGTCAACTCTAAGGAAAATTGTCATGTTTCTTAAAGAGGTCAAAATGAAAATCCAGGCCTCAGAAAAAGCTGCATGCAGTATGCAGTGTAAATTTATGTTTGTGTGTGCAGAAATTCTTTTAGTAGCTGAGAAGTTGGATGGCAGGAGCCAATGCTTTTAACCTTTTGGAAAGTACTCACAGGATTTATCATAACACTGAACTCCCTGCACTGGGACAAAGTGGAAACTAACTGTACAAAGGAGACCCACATGGGCCCTTGAACTCTTCTTCAGCTGTTGAATTTGCTTCACTACTGACATACTAATGGGTATGTTAGACGTGATGGTTAGTTTTATGTGTCAACTTGGCTAGTTTATGGTGCCCAGTTGTTTGTTCAAACACCAGTCTAAATGTTGCAAAGGTACTTTTTGGATGTGATTAACATTTAAATTAGACTGAGTAAAGCAGATTATCCTTCATAATGTGGGTGGCCTCATCCAGTCAGTTAAAGGCCTTAAGAACAAAGATGGAGGTTTCCTGAAGAAGACAGAATTCTCAAAATTGCAACAGAGAAACCCTGCCAATTTCCAACCTGCTGGCGTGCCCTACAGATTTCAGACTAGCCAGCCACCAGGATTGTGTGAGCCAATTTCTTAAAATCAATCTCTATATATATACGTGTGTGTGTACATGTACACACACACACATGTTCTATTGTTTCTATTTCTCTAGAGAACACTTATTAGGCTCACTCTCTTGCAAACAGCAGACCTCCCTCATCCCTCCATTCTTCCATTAGCCACCCACTATTTTTATCTCTGCCTTCAACTGGGCAGCAGAGTACTGTTAGAGTAAATCACACAACACACCATTATCCCAACTGTGATGCGTTCTACAAAGCATAACAGACCTAGCCTTGTCTTGGGGATAGTGTGATACTGTGATTCATAATAAATATTTATTCAGTCTTTGTTCCATTTCTGACACAGAGATCCTAAAACACTTGGAATTTCCTAAGTCATAACAAACCCTTGAGTTTACCTCAATGAAGTGACTTGTGGAAAACACCTAAGGATGGGGGCTGGGTGCCAGGGGAACCAACCATGTGATTAGAGGACTAGAACTTTCAGTCCCAGTGCCTTCCCCTCCACGGAGGGCCGAGGGTCTGGAGCTAATGGCCAACAATTTAATTAATTATGCTTATGTAATAAAGCCTCCATAAAAACCCAGGACAGGGTTTGGAGAGCTTCCGGGCTGGTGACAAGACGACTCAGGGAGAATGGTGCACTGAGCGTGGAAACTCCATGCCCCCTTCCCCCATACCTTGCCTCACACATCTCTTCCACCTTGCTGTTTCTGAGTTAATTGTTTGGGAGTATTGGGGGGGGGAGGGGGCGACCCACACATTGAAGGTAAGAGCAAGGGTTTTCAAAATTATTTTCGAAATAATTTCAATTTTTGAAAGAAACAGCAACATTGATAACTGAGATGAGTAGGGAATTAAATAGGTGAAGAGAAGCAGCAAAATTACAATGTACCAATAAATGTGCAAACGATCAGCAAGGTACTGTGGTAGGCATTTTATACTTTCCAGGAACTGGAAAAATGTTCCAAAGAAGAGTAAGAAGAGTTAGGGAAACAGGTGCAGAAGACCTGAGTTCCTCCTTCCAAGGTACTTCCTAGTTGGTATGAGAAGTCAAACTTAGAAATAATGTAGCCGTTACAGATTCCATGAGAAGTGTAAGTCACTTGGAGGGGTCTAGGCTTGTACCCTACTTAAAAGCTAATAAACTAGTCTGTTACGGTTTTGTGGCAGTAGTCATGAAATTCCTGGATCTTTTATTTTTTAAGAAGTTTCGTTAAAGAAGTAGCCAGAGGTTCATGATTGCATCAGTTCCCAAGCCACCCAAATCCCACTGGGGTGATGGATGTCTGTACATGCAGTGGGTTGAATTACAGGAAAAGAATACTGTTTGGAGAATTCACTACTTTTATAGTAAGTGGAAGCAAGCCTGCTGCTTGGGAATGACACTACTTCAGCTCTGATGACTGATCACCCCAAATAACCCTCCAAAATTACTTGGATAAAGAGCAGTCAGTACCTTGCGTTCTTGGCATACCCAGCAAGAATTTGCAGGCACACTCCTGGACCATGGCAGACTGTCCCTCCCAACAGTTTGATAGGTTCATGGGACGGAGGCTGGAGGAGGCTGGGTGAATCTTAGGCAAGGCTTGAAGAAAGAACTGAGGGGGTGATGTGTAAGCTGTGTTTTCTGAGGAGGAGGAAATCATCTATCAGGCCTGGGGGGACAGAAGGTATTTCAGCCTGAGACCCAGCCACAGCACAGGTGTGGAAACTTGATAAGGGGGTTGGCATGCTCAGAAGACTTCCTACAGTCTCATTATAGCTGCAGCTGGTGTGGTTAATGTGGAGCATGGGGGTTGGAGAGCTGGGATCCGCTGAGATCAGGCTAGAAAGATAATGAACTATCTTGTTTACCTTGCTAAAGAGTCTGAATGTCATGCAGGCAATGAGGGCCCACTGAAGCTTCTTAAGCAGAGAATGCTGGTCTATGTTTTAGAATAGTCACTCTAGATTACCAGGTAGTATCTTCAACAGTCTTCTACATATTCAGACACCCTGAAAAATGACAATGAAGGGATTTTTAGAGTTATAAACCCTTAAGGGTAGACAGAAAGGTAACAAAATTCTGGCATCAAAAGCAAAGGGCTCAGCTGATTTGGAAAAGCTAAATTCTAAACCAGCAGTGATCAAACCCAGTAAGCAATCCTATTTACATCACAGAACCCCTAAAAAACTCAGAAACGGCTTCTGGAAGTAGGGTTGAAGGAGGGTAACTAAGAGGACAGATCCTTACACCACTACCCATCACCCTCACAGCCTAATTCTGGACGCCATGTTGTTCAGGAGAGGGTAAAACAGGACCTTTGTATTGTAGGACAATAAGCACAATAGGAGAATTAAGTGAAAAATTTTATACTTAATTCTGAGACTCTCTCCACCTACAGTCCTTTTCTCATTTGATTATCAAACTTGCCTCATGGGCGCTAGCCAGTTTGGCTCAGTGGTTAGAGTGCTGGCCTTCGGACTGAAGGGCCCCAGGTTTGATTCCAGCCAAGGGCATGTATCTCCGTTGCAGGCTCTATCCCCGGCCCTGGTTGGGGCACATGTGGGAGGCAGCCAATGTCTCTCTCTCACATCCACGTGTGTGTCCCTCTATCTCCCCCTTCCACTCTTGAAAAAAAGCAATAGAAAAAATATTCTTTGGTGAAGATTGAAAAAAAACCACAACTTGTCTCATGGACTCAGAGCTTCCAATCAGCTTTTAAATGGCCTTCTTAAAATACGATTTTTTTTTTTTTTTTAAATATGTCTCCATTGATTTTAGAGAGAGGAAAGGAGAGGAAGAGAGAGAGAGAAACATCAACGATGAGAGGGTCATGGATCAGCCGCCTCCTGCACGCCCCCGACTGGGGGGATCGAGCCCACAACCCGAGCATGGGCCCCGACCGGAATCGAACCACGATTGCGTGGATCCCAGACCGACGCTCAACCGCTGAGCCACGCTTGGCTGGGCTAAATGCCCCTTTTAAATGTGAACAGCTGATCAAGGATTACCAGAGCCCCGAGGAAGCCTCTAACATGAGGTCCTAAACAGAAGAAAAAAGTAGAGATTGCAAGGGGAAAAAATTCAAAAAATATATCAGTATCAGAGTTGAAAGATGGTATTGTAATAATGAAACAGACAGGAACTCTGGCAGGAACTCAGTCAATTGAAACCAAGCAAGACTGGAAAGGCTTTAGGGAAAAGCTGACCAGACGTGAACTATGGTAGCAGTAGTGGAGATGGAGATGATAGTATTCTAAAAATGCAGATTGTAGGCCTCTCACTAGAAAACTAATTCAGAACCTCTGGGGATGGAGGTCCAGGAATCCGTAATTTTGTTTGTGTGTGTGCGTGTATTTACTATATCTTTATTGATTTCTGAGAGAGGGAGATAGAAACATCAATGATGAGAGTCATTGATGGGCTGCCTCCTGCACACCCCCACTGGGGATCAAGCCAGCATGTGCCAGGACTGGGCATCGTATCTCAATCTCCTGGGTCATACACAGATCCATGCTCAACCACTGAGGCACGCTGGAGGGAAAAGGAATCTGTAGTTCTGATGTAGCCAGCGCGGCACTGGTCTAGAGACTGAGGACTGGAGACATAGGGTTTAACTGGATAGAAGAGAGTGAAAAAGGGGTGGGAAACTTAGGTTTCTTTACCAGCTAGCTAAGTGGATGAGGGTCTTGTCAACCGATGGTCATTAGCACCAATTCTATGCGAACAGGAATACCTAATTTGGGGTGGGGCGAAGGAAACTATTCAGTGCAACCAGTGATACAGCATGGCTGTGAAAACAGCACAGCAATGCAGCGTCTCTGGGGCCAGAGAGTAAAACAGAGGGCCTTTCCATTGGAGGACAATAAGCACAACAGGAGAATTAAGTGAAAAATTTTAAACTTACTTCTGAGACACTCCACCTACGTCCTTTATTTGTTTGAGAAAAGAAGCACTACAGCTCCAGCTAGGGAAACCCAGTCTTCAGACTTCCATGGAAAGTGCGCTCCCTGAGCCAACAGGGGAGGGTGCTTATATAGACAGAAGCCCCACCCCTGACCCCTGATTGGCTCATACTCACGCAAATGAGGACTCTGAATCCTCACAGTTTGATTGGTCCAAAGGCACTGTCCTGATTGGTCAGAATAGAGCCACTCTGATTGGTCAGAATTGTGCAACCGGAGCGGATGGGGAAACCCTCCGTCCTATTGGTCAAAATAGGACTCCAGGAACCCCTTTATAAGGGTTGGCTCAGCCTGTGGAAACAGGGTGCCAGCGGGCAGTTTAGGAGGAAGGCAGGCTGTCCAAGGCAGAGGGTTCTCCCTGAAGTGCAGTTTGTGTGACATGTGCTTGTGCAGAAATGGCTGTTAGGCTCTGCTTTTTTTTCTTTGAAGCCCAGTTAGCCACCAGGAGCCCTTCTTAGTCCTCAGGGTTCACAGTATTCAGTCCCAAATATAGAAACAAAGATAAGTTACACTAGGGACCCTCCTGCCCCCTCCCGAAAAAAGACGTGATAGTTTAAGTGACTTGCAGTATATTCTGCAGAAGGTCTCACGGGCAGGTGGAGATCTCTCTTGGATTGCTGCTCCAGTTTGTCGCCAGCAACACGTCGGACACCAGACCATCCTATGCGGTTTTTCATGTATAGTTGGCCATGCTGGACGTTTTTGTCCGTCTTCCCCTCCGCCAAAACAAAAAACCCCGCATTATTATTTCCTCTCTGCTACCTCACAGTAGTTTCAAAATAGCACCGTTATTGCCCTTGACACTTGTAGTATTTTACGTGTCTCAAACTGTAATTACTCTCTTGAAAACATTTAGAGGTATAGCTTATGTAACTCCCCCTCAAATCTTTTTCTTCAGAGCTCCTGTTGAAAGCTGAAGTTTTCTTAGTTCTCGTTTAAATCCGTCTCCTAAGTAAAGCGTCAGCCTGATTATGACAGGGAATTCATTTGCAGGTTTCATCGCTGCCGTCCAGAGCAGGGTCTCAGGAAATGCGGGTGAGTGACATCCACGCGCTCTCACGTTTCACCGTGATTTCTTTTTCTTCACATCAACCCTACGACAGAGCTTTACCTCCGCCTTACGCACGTGGACGCCGCCGACCAGAATTCAGGGGTCTTGCCCAGAGCTTCCCGGCAGGTGTGAAAGGTGCAGCTCCAGGCCGGTCAGGCCCTGAGTCCTCGCAGACCCTGCCCCAAACCCAGCACGACCCCACCGGGAGTCTGAGCCGAGAGACCTCGGCGAAGACGCCGCCAGCTCTGCCACCAGGTTGGCTCCGACGCCTCGGGGAGGGGCCGGGCGGCGCGCCGCCGTCAGCCCCGTCGCTCCCGCTGACGTCAACGCTGCGACTCCGCAGATTCCCGGGAGCGCAGGCGCCTCCCCGGTGCCCGCGCCGGCGCGCTGGGCTCCTGACGGCTTGGCGGGTGACTAGGTTTTCGCTGCGTGTGGCTCAGTGTCTGGGCGGGCTGCCAGGAGGAGGTTTGGATAGAATCGGACCTCCCGCCCGCCCCCCAAGGCCTTCAGAGCGGGTGGTGGCTGGAGGTGGTGACCGACAGGGGTTCGTGTGGAGGAGGCAAGGTACCGCGGCACCTGGGGCTGGCAGTGCCCAGATGGGCTCAGCTGCAGGGCGACCGCCTGGCCTCTGGTTTCAGTCAGTGGTGTCCTGCGGGCTGGTGCGTGCAAAGACGAAACTGATGTGTGTGATCTCTCCTGAGTGTGTGACCTCTTCCTCTTCATTGGAAATAAGCCTCCCCCGCCTACCTGCTAGCCTGGTTTCAAAGAGCAAGTGGAAAAGTGTTTTGGAAGCTGTAAAGTGCATTGTTATTAAACGTAGTTGATAATGTAAGTTAAGAAGTTGGTGGGTACGGGGAAAATCAAGTTTCTAGGTTACTTACCTGTCTTTAAAATAGCCAGTAATCTTGGGAAAGCCCCCAAAGCAAGAGAATGTATTGACACGCCTGTGATGACTAAGTTGCAGCTTCTGCAGTTGTAAAGTAACAAATGTCTTAAACTTAATCGACCCCATTACTTATAAAATCTGTTCACCAGATTTTGCTTTTTTTGTTTTTGTTCTTTAAAGACCCAAGAAGTGTTTGGGCATCCAATAAATACAGTATTGTTTGTTGGAGAGAATGTACTTGAAAATGAAAACCTTAAACGAAAATGGATTCTGCCTTAATTCTGTGTAGCAACCACTGGGAAACTCAAGAGTAGAAAAACATCTTAATGTATAGCTGTGTGTGATGAGCGTTGTAATTTGTTATAAAAATGGCATTAAAAAAAGAATTTAGTTCATTTTATAATCTTTCCCCTTACTTTGATGTCAAATAATTTTGGAGTATAATGTATCGAGTAGATTGTCTTCAAGTGGAAAATTAACTGTTGTATGTGTTTGCACTTAAAAATGCAATTTTTTGTAAGTAAACTACAAAGTTTTCTAAAAATGCTTTAGTATAATATATTCTATAGCGTAGACAGTTTGTAATTTATCTTCTGCAGAGAGTAGCAGAAAGTATCCTTCTGCACTGTTTCTTGTAAAGAGGTCATTCCCCATAGCATGCTATGGAAAGTCTTCCTTTTATTTACACTGATCATTTGTATGTATGAGGAAAGCTTAAAATTTTTATCTTTTGCGTCACAAAATAGCTAGTATTTTTAGAAATGCTTATTAAAAAGAAATATTGTAAGTTCTAAGGTTATCTTATATTTTTAAACTTTATATTTAGAAATCAGCATTTCCTAACCTTGTCTGTCTCAGCAGTTATAGGTTCATTTTTCTCTCTGTAGGAATGTTTTATCAATGTTCTCTAATTAATATTATTAATTAAATGACACGGATGAAAATGTATTTTGAATCAGTAGGGAAATCAGTTCAAATAAGTATGCACAAATTTTAAAAACTTGAATGATTAAAATCTTATTTGCTTTGAAATCTGGAATGTAGAGTTCAAAAAAATCACCTTTATCTTCAAGAAAATACTAGCAGTTTTGAGTTTTTAAAAAAATGGTGAGCCCAAAAATTTCTTTGATGAAATAGTTTCAAATGTTTTTTATTTAATTTGCATTGAGAAGCCCTGAGAACATTGCACTGATAGAATGTTTTATTGAGTTGTAATATTACATTTAGAGTCTAAACTTAAATGAGTTTATTGGCAATTTAAATACCAATAGAGCATGAAGAGCTTCTTAATAATTATAAAATGACTTGATGTGACCTGTGTAAAGTATTATACTAAATAGTAATTAGCAGTTTATATATAATGGACTAAAACTGGATGGATTGTGGGTAGAATTTTTCTTTTTTCTGTCAAAGGTTGATTTTGCTTCCTCCCAAGTTCAGTTCCTAAACACAGACCTTATTTGCATTAATCTTTTCAAAGTCATTGTACAGGTTTTAACCACTTTATCTTCATCAATTTGTAACACTACTGAAGAAAAAATTAAGCATGTGGTGCTTTAAATTTGATTTTATTGGTTAATTATATATATATACACACACACACACATACATTTACATTGTGGTCAGTTGAGAGAGAATTCTATATTTCTACCTGTTTCAGCCTCATCTGTGTGTACCATTCCCCTTCCAAATTTTTTTCAGCTCTGACCCAGGATTAGGATGATCGTATCAGATTAATTCTCCACATCACTGTTCTCATAAACAATTCATAAGTTCAGAGATTCATTCATTGTATGCCTTTGATATAGTTATTTTTGTGAAGAGTGACTATATAGAAGTTTCTCTCCTTCTCCCTCTACCAGGCTCCCTAAAACTTCGTTCCCATAACACTTCTGCTACCAATGATGTTTAGATAAACTTCAGTGAAATGACTCTTCAGGAATTGGTACATCAGGCTGCCTCCATTTATTCCAGTAAAATAGCTGTATGTTTTGATGGATGTAATGACAAGCCTCCAGTCTATTACACCTACAAGACTGTGATTAATGCTGCTTCAGAATTATCAGATTTTCTGCTATTACACTGTGACTTTCAAGGAATTCGGGAAATTGGTCTGTACTGCCATCCCGGGATAAACTTACCCTCTTGGATTTTAGGGTAATATGTTTTAGAACTAAAAACTTAGTACTGTAACCTAATTTATCATTCTTTAACACATAGAATATATTGCAGGCTATTGTTCTGTTTACTATTGGATTTTTCTGTATTGCTCGGTCAATTCTAGAGAGGCTAAAGGAGTTCATATTTTCCCCAGGATTATTTTTAATTAATTCACCTGAGCTTATTTAGGAGCTACCAGAAGTTTTCGTTAATAGTAGAACCTTTCAGGGACAATGGTAGGGAGAGGGACTGGAGAGGGGGATAGGACGGGGTGGAATGGGTCATTGGGGAGAAAAAGGGACATCTGTAATATTTTAAACAAAAATAAAATTTAAAAAAAGACCACAATTACATGTGAGCATTAAAGTAAAAAAAAAAAAAAAATTAAACAAAAAAATAGTAGAACCTTTAAATATCTCCAGAATATAAGGACTTCATTTGTCTGCCAAAGGAAAAGTCATAAATTCTGTTCTTAGATAAAGGAAAACAAGTATTTCAGAAATACTGTGACTATATTTTTTACTCTAAGAGTGAAGTTTTAGGTATTCAAGTATTCAGGAAGTGAATGAATGAATAATTGAGAGTTTTGGATAATGCTCCATAAAAATTGAGGTATGAATTGAGATACTAATTCAAACAGATATTTGCAAAATGTTCAATTATTTAAGTTGTTCTAGAATATTATTCTCATATAGTGATTTCTATATTAGGGTTCTGCAGTAAGTAAAAGCTGTAAAGAATTAGAGAAGTTGATATTCATCCCATAATATGTGTGTTAGATTAATTATATAAATGCAAAACAAAAAATGTTTTAAAATTTTTCATTCAGTCATTGACAAAAATTTATTGAGAATTTACTATGTGCAAAGATCTAGTGTCCCCAAAGTGTACCTCAGAGTACTTTTAGTTAAAACACCTAACTTATCTTTGATCTTATTTATGCAAATATTGCTACTTACAAATCTATTTTAAAGTTTTTTTTCCCTTTAAGTCATACTGGTTTGGGTGAAATATGTCTTTTTAGTATGCAGATTAATAGACTACATACTAATGAGTTGCATGTGGATATTTAGCTTATTTTATGTTACCCTGCATAGATGAAGAAATAAAGGGTCTGCTACCTGTTTGGTATCTTAGTAGTAGCCAGTTAAACCAAGTGTATTTTACTGTAATACATCAGCTTTAAAAAAGTCTTAGATTTCTCTGTAAGTAATGAGAATTTAACATGGTAAACATTCAGGATACTCAGTCTTAAGAGTCAGATAAAAATAACTATAAACAGAAATGTGTCAACATTAGGAATTTCTGATAAAGTCAGTAGTAAAGTACATAGGGAAATAGAAATGCTTAAAGATTATTTTCAACCTATATTGTATGCTGACTATGCTTTGCTCTTTAGAATTCTCCAAGTCCCTGCTGCTTATGCTCCCATTGATCCAGATTCACCACCAGCATCATCAACTCACTTCATGAAAAAATGTAATCTAAAGTATATTCTAGTTGAAAAACAGCAAATTAATGTAAGTGTATATATTTAAATGTTTTTTGTGGGTTACGTTATCTTTCAATTGAAGGGTCTCCCCTCTTGATTTCTAAATTTACCAAGTCTGCGGGATTTCTCAATCTCAGCATTGTTGACATTTTAAGTAAGGGAATTGTTTTTTTGTAAGGAATGTCCTGTATATTATAAGATGTTTAGCAGCATCCCTGGTTTTCAGCCACCAGATGCTAGTAGAACCCCTCCTCCCCATCCTGCAACCAAAATTGTCTCCAGATGTTACCAAATGTCTGCTGGAAGTGCCCTCCACCCCCCACACTCTGTTGAGAAACACTGCTCTATTTCATTCTGATGTAAGCAATACTAAAATGGGGGCATTACATTTGTTTTTCTTAACAACCTTGGTGAACGTTTTATAAAAGAGGTGATTGGGTGTGAGAATTAAATAATTGCTTATAGGAAGGAGTGGAGCACATACAAAACCCCATAGAAAGTACTTTACTTCCTTTTCCATAACTTTGATGATGGTATAAGTGTTCTTCCTTCACTTAGCACAGGAGCATTGGGGACCTGTACTGAGCATTTACTGTATGCCCAGCATCCACTAGAGCATTGGTTCTCAGCTGGGGATGATTTTGCCTCCCAGGAGACATTTGACAGTGTCTGGTGTTTTTTATTGTCATGATGGCAGGGGGGTGCTACTAGTATCTAGTGGGCAGAGGCCAGGGATGCTGTTAAAAATCCTACAAGGAACAAGACAGCTCCCCTTAAAGATTTATCTGGTCTAAAATGTCAGTGTTGAGATTGAGAAACCCTGCACTAGAGTCAGGTTGTCTGGGAGGGCATTGGTATGTGAAAGAAGCCCAGGACGTGACTCTTGCCCTCCAACTGCTTATAATTTAGTTGGAGAGAAAAGGTTAATACTCCTAAACCTGTAAGTCTACATAATGTGATACTGTCCTAAGTGAAGTAAATGTAACGTAGCAGAGCAGGAAAATTTTAATGGCAGAAGATGGTTTTGAGTTAAGACTTTAGAATACTTAGGCCCTTGTTTGAATATTACAGGCCACATCCCACCCTATGCCTAATATACACATGCCAAACAAAAAACACTACAGGCTTCTGGATTTTGACCTTTTTCTATCATTTATATTGATTTCTTTAATGTGAAAACAAGTTACGTTTCATTAAGCTGTTTTTTATCGAAATAAAAAGGTATATTCAGAGGAACCTCACTTTTGGCATGTACAAACTGAATTTAGCATCTTTTCATCCGAACTTAGTTCTGTATTAATCTATCTTTGTCTAGCAAACACCTGACCCAGAACAGAAACTCAATCTTCTTGGGCTCACTCTATATCCAGAAAGTTACCATGCCCTCTTGAATCTTTGCTCACAGACTCTTTCTGTCCTCTCTGGTTGCATATCTGAATTGTTGCAAAAGGTTCATTAAATGGCTGTCACTTATCATAGTCTTCACAGAGTGAAGTCTAGTCTGTGCTGTTGCCACCTTCAATTGGATCCCATTGCTTACAGGTTAAAGTTTAAACTCCTTAGTGTTGAGTACGCCAAGTTATTAAGGATTACCTTCTCGCCTATTAACAGCACTATTCACCTTCCCCTTCTCCAATTCTGCAGCTTGTTGAAATGCATAATGCTCTCCACAACACCAGTTTTCTTGGGTCTTATACCCTGTATTGGCTGTTTGCCTGAAGAACCCCTCTTCTTTATTTGGAGAATAAAGCTACTTATAAGCTACTTATAAACACAAATATTACATATGAAGAAGCAATCTGTGACCATTTAGGCAGTTAAGTTCAGCCTCCTCTGTTCCCATGGACATTTCAAGCACAATTCATTGTCCCACTTACGACATTGTACCATAGTTGTGTGTTTTTATATGTCCTTTTATTTTGAAGGTGACTTTGAAAGTAAGGACAGCACTTTATTCTTGGAGGTTTCTAATTTTTTTTTTTTTTTAATCCCTGGATATGTAGCAAGTTCTCAAAAACAATTTAAAAAGCCATAACAAATAAATGAACACTTCATATTACTTCTATGTAAAAAACGTCTTTAAACGTATTGGAAATTCTGTTCTCCATTTAACAGAAATTCAGATCTTCCTATGAAACATTATTGAACTACGATACACTTACAGTAGAACATAATGACCTAGTACTCTTCAGACTTCACTGGAAAAATGTTGAGGTGAGCTTGATGCTAAACGATAGGAAAGAGAAATATGAAAAAGAAAAACTGGCCAACAGCTCGAGTTCTGAGAAGAGCAATAAAGAAAAGTCGGAAGAGCACATGGATGTGAGGCTAAAGCATTGTTTAGCCTATGTTCTCCACACATCAGGCACCACAGGGATACCTAAGATTGTCAGAGTCCCTCATTCATGTATAGTGCCGAACATCCAGCATTTTCGGTAAGTTCTGTCTTTACAGTCCTTCTTCAGATCTTGTAATTCTCACATTATTCATGAGTCAGCTATACAAGTTTTATGTGACCAGGACCCTTCATAAGGAATGAAGACCCAAAGAGATGGCAAAACCTGCTTGCTTCTATATTAGGTTGAACAAAGTCAGTTGTGGAAAAGTGACTAAACTATGTGGGGAGGCTAAGGGAAGATAAGAATTATTTTAACAAGGTCTGTTTGTATAGAATTCTCTGAGTCTTAACTTCTAGTTCTTAATGATAAGGATGTTACTTTCCTTCTGGTATAGAGAGGACATCTTTCACATGGGAATTTCAGCTCCTGTTTTTATGGGGTAGGGCCAGGACAGAGTGTTTTTCTTGTATGTGCTGTTTTTCAAGTGCCTTTAACTCAAAATAGTCCAGAGCAGCATATTTTGGGGTGGCATATTCTGAACTCCATCATTAAAATGAGAAAAAGGGAGGGGAAAACAAGGTGTCTGTGGGAAGAACAAATAAGTTTCTTTTTGAAAGACAAAGAGATAAGAAACTGTTACAATGTTGGTTTGTGTTGGTGGAATAGTCTTTCCTGCTTCAGGGCCATAAAACTCCCCTGAAGAGAGAATTATGGTGAATTTACTCTTTTGTCCTTGCTAGGGGTAAAAGCCACCCTGAAGAAAAATTTATAGCAGCCTCATTTCCCAGAAGTTGCTACTGTTAGATAAGGTATACTCCAAGAAGGCTTTTTTTTCGCATCTGTTGAATCTAAAATGTTTTCAGCTAAAATAATCTTCATACAAACTCCGGCTTCTGAGTGGGTCCCCACAATACCATACTTGAAGATATTTTGAAGTTAAGGTAATCCCTGCTTTTAGATAGAGTGGGTTTTGTGTGTTCAAACTGAAGTACTGTAGTACCATGGGCTCAATACTGACTCTCCATGCTCTATAATATATATATGTATTTTAAATATATCTTTATTGATTTCAGAGAGAGGAAAGGAGAGGGAGAGAGAGAGAGAGAGAAACATCAATGATGAGAGAGTCATTGATCAAGCCCACAACCTGGGCATGTGCCCTGACCAGGAATCGAACCTCGATCGCCTGGATCCTAGGTCGACTCTCAACTGCTGAGCCACGCCCGGCCGGGCTCTATAATATCTTAACTACATATATTCTGTTCTGCTTTGTTCAGCTACCGAGAGAAAATGCCAAATAGTAGGAAAAGGGAGCCAGGTCTCTATTATTAAGCACCATTGAATAAGTAGGATAGAGTAAGTCCAGATTCCTACCAGAAAAGAACCAGAAGGGTGTATCAGAGATTTATTACAAGGAATTGGTTTGCAGTTGTTGGGGCTGGCTAAGCAACACTAAAGTACATAGGGTAGGCATAAGAAAGGGGAGATCTTGAGCCAGCTGGAACTTCATGGGCATGTGCTTGTCCACAAGCAAGTCAGGAAAGAAGATCCGGGGGTAGGGAGAGTAATTGCAGACTCAGCTGCTGTTCTGGAGTCTTCTTCAGAAAAGACCTAAACATTCTCTAAAAGGCCTCCAACTGACTAAATCCAGCCAACTGAGGATAAGCTCTCTTTTGATTAAAGTCGGCTGATTAGGGACTTTAATCATATCTACAAAAAGCCCTTCACAGCAGCACCTAGAATAGTGTGCAGTTGAATAGCTGGGCAAAAGTGTGTGCACTACCAAATGCAGTTGCCTCCCTCCATCTTCTAGCTCTCAGGAGAATATCCGTGTCTCCTACACTAATAGGAAACATACTAGAAAGAGAATTCTGGGCACTAGTTCAACCCAGACAAGTTGACACATCAAAAAGCTATCGCAGATAAAATATGTCATGGTAAGAAGTGCATATTGCTTTAAATGGCTTTTAATCCTTAGATTTATAAAGAAGAGCTCTAGAGTTAATAGCACCATTTTGGTTAATCCAAGAATAATAAAAATCTGGCCTGCACCCAAAACTCAATGGTCATAAATACTTTCTTAGGATATGTGTTTACCAAATAAATGTTAGACATTTCTCATAATTACATTCTGTTTTGCCGTAGGGTACTTTTTGAAATCACACAAGAAGATATTTTATTTCTGGCTTCACCTCTGACCTTTGATCCCTCAGTTGTGGAAATATTTGTTGCTCTGTCAAGTGGTGCCTCTCTGCTTATTGTACCAACTTCTGTCAAGGTGTTCCCATCAAAATTAGCTGCTGCTCTCTTTTCCCATCACAGAGTGACTATTTTGCAGGTACATTTTAGGAGCCAGTGAAATGTTTAGTCCTTCATGATTCAATATTTTAAGTGTTTTGGAGAATACTTTACATTCCTGCAATTCTTTACAATGGATTAATAATCTAGTTAGATTATCAAAGGCTGTCTCCTGATGATCTCAGTTTTTTGTTTGTTTGAGAATGTAAAAAAACAAATCAGTTAATTCTGCCTAGAAAATGAATTTATTGTGCACTTTGTACATACTATGATAACTAGAGGAACTTGGCTTTCACTCAGATCTGCTGGGATATGCTACTTTTCCTGTCTTCAAGTTTATATTTTACTTCCCACTAAAAACTAGTTTAAGTAAGTTAAATTATAGTTGAGTTAGGAATTTAGATTTTTATATTAGTATATTTAAGCTACAGAAACATATTTTAAGTTCAGCATTTTTAAAGATTTAAAAAGTAAATACCTGAAAGTATGTTACTGGTATACAAGCCTTAAAATATTAATTGCAAGTAGTTAGATACTAGAGAGAAATAACAAAATTATATGCTTATCATGATAAACTAAAAATACCAGGTTTATATCTAGTATAATGAGACTCAAGAGGATGTTAAATTTCTGCCCCAAAGACAAAATTTGATATTGACTTTGTTCTTTGGCAATGTGCTTTTCATCTTAAAAAAACAAAACCGAAAACATATATATATATGTGTATATGTGTATATATATGTATGTATATACACATATATATGTGTATATATATGTATGTATGTATATGGACATACACATTCACAGAATGACTCACCAACAGATGAGAATTTATATCCATTGATACACAGCAAGCCATATTCCTATACTCAGTTTATATATATCTGTGTGTATGGTATTTCATTATAGAAACCCGAACAGACTAAGACAAAAGGAACTATTGATACACACAACATAGAATAATCACAGAGTATTTATATTGAGTGAAAGAGGCCATGTCAAAACAGAATACATGTTATATGGTTACATTTTTATAAAATTCTGGAAAATTCCACCTGATCATGATTGATAGAAAATAGGTCATTGGTTGTCTGGAGAAGGTGGAAGGAAGAATTACAGTGGTACATAGGTAATTTAGGGGTGAAGGATATGTTTATTATTTGGATTATGAGAGTTTCACAGATATATCTATATCTCAAAATTTATATTGTATACCTTAAGTATGTATAGTTTATCGTATGTCAATTATATGTATAACTGGGAAAAATGAAATTAACCTCAATAAAACTGTTTTTAAAATTCTTTTTTAATATTGTTTTCCTTAAGCATATTTTTAGCCCTTTTTATATACTTTTACATAGAGATAATAGGAAAGGAATGTAAATTGATTTTATATATTTTGTCATTTTTATCTGTAAACCTTTTTGTCTAAACTATATATTGATACATAACTAGTATTTTTCCTAAGTTTTTTGCTAAAGCAAAATTGATACCCACTTTAAGAAGATAAATATGATTTGCCATTTAATAAACATAGGCTTAATTTCCATGTGGGCTCCCAGTGTTAAGCTTTGAACCAATCATTGCAGTGTTTACTTTTTTAAAGAAGTGAAGGGAAGAAATAAATTTTTTTTAATGTATCTACAGGCAACACCAACATTGCTTAGAAGATTTGGATCTCAGCTTATCAAGTCAACTGTTTTATCAGCTAGTACTTCTCTTCGAGTATTAGCCCTTGGTGGTGAAGCATTTCCGTCACTGACCGTTCTCAAAGACTGGAGAGAAATAGGCAATAGAACACAAATATTTAATGTTTATGGTATCACCGAGGTATCAAGTTGGGCAACTTTTTACAGGATTCCAGAGGAGATTCTTAACTCTACTTTGAAGTAAGAGTTTTAATTACTAAGTAGGGTAGAGAGAAACTATTTTTCCAGTATCGTAACACTGATAGGCACTGGGTTAATAATTTTAGAACACTATTTTATCTAGAATTTTAAGCTGGGAATCCAGAACCTTTCTTACTATAACTGGTACTACAGATCCTGCTAGAACTTTTTGTGACTAAACAGCAAGAAATAACAGATCTAACCTTTTTCTCTTGGCAGTCTTTGAATTATAGCATAATAACAACTTCTTGTTTCTTTACTTGATACAGTGTGATTTAAATAAATTGGAAAATATTCTGTTCAAATGACAAATTTTAAATCTGTTTTGGGTTGTTGTGTTTTCATAGATGTGAATTGCCTGTACAACTGGGATTTCCACTGCTTGAAACAGTAGTTGAAGTCAGAGATACTAATGGCTTCAGAATTCAAGAAGGCAATGGACAAGTATTTTTAGGTTGTTTTATACTTATTGACTGGGAAAAATTTTCTTTTTCAAGAAAAAAATCTGTGTTAATTTCATTTTCCCCAGTTTTTCTTTTCTTTTTTTCTTGTTTTCTTCCAGTTTTTCTTATGTCTAGTATTCTTTTCAGTGATGAGGATTTTTAATCTCATCTTCATAATAGTGAAACATTTAATAAATTACTATAATTATTTTAGATAACAATGTCAAAGGGAAGATAAAAAAGTAATTTAGAAACTGTTACTTGGACCTTTATAGCTAAAATTCTATTTAATCAGTGTTGTAAGGATTTTTAAAATCACATTTGTACTTTTCAAAATATGTTTTTATTCATTTCAGAGAGTAAGGGAGAGGGAGAGAGAGAAACATTGATGAGCAAGAAACATCTATTTGTTGCCTCCTGCATGCTCCCTACTGGAGCTTGAGCCCACAGCCTGGGCATGTGCCCTGAACTGGTGACTTCCTGGTACATGGGACATTGCTCAACCAACTGAGCCACACTGGCGGGGCACATCTGTGTTAATAGAAATAAATTTTTTTATCATTTTCTTATTTTACTTGAGGTTATTATATCTAATTTTATAATATTTAAAAGTGCCCTCCTTATAAATATTAAAAATTTGAAACTGAGTAACTGAACTTTTGGGGATATTATTGATTTGATGGTTTTCAATATATTTTCCATGGATTTATTTTTTATTTTTTTATTACATTGGTGTTTATATCTGTGAAGGTGGCAGAAATAGAGTATGTTTTCTTGATGGTGAAATAACAGTACCACTGGGCACAATGCGAGCCACAGGAGATTTTGTGACTGTGAAAGATGGAGAGTTATTTTTCTTGGGACGAAAGGACAGTCAGATCAAACGTCATGGCAAACGTCTTAACATTGAACTTGTGCAACAGGTAGAACTGTTTAAATATTAAATATCTATTAATGTATGTAGGTTTTAGAGGCAGCCATCACCAGTTTTCTGTGCCAGGATTCTCTATCAGTATCATTTAAACCTAAGATTTTTGTGTGAGTGATGAATTACAATATAAGGTATGGGTAATTCAGTGTGCCCTTTATTCCTAGCATGAAGTTACAAAATGCATTTTGTTAACTGTGAATATCAATTGGTTTATTTTGCTATAAAAGCTATTATTTTTGAAAAATATTAAGAATCCTGTGTGCTAGTAATAATGGCACAGTTTTAAAAAAATTTCTCATGTATTTCACAATTTAATTTGACTGTGTTGATTTCAGACATGATGAGCATTTAGGAAGTTTGTTTTTAAATGTCCTCATTGGCAAATTGGGATAATTTCTCTTATAGGTTGCTGAAGGACTTCAGCGAGTGGAGTCATGTGCAGTTATATGGTTTAATCAGGAAAAATTAATTCTGTTCATAGTGTCCAAAAATGAGTTAATAAAGGATTACGTCTTTAAAGAACTGGAGAAACATCTTCCAAGTCATGCAATCCCAGATGAGCTTGTGCTGATCGATTCTCTGCCATTCACATCTCATGGTAACATCATTTAAAGCAGATATGTTTTAGTGCCAAAAGATACTAATTATATTCATAAATAGTTTAAAGGCCACATAATCCCTATTATAAGAAATATGGAATATATTGTGGTAGACCCTCTGTTAGATGCTTTGTATAATTAACTCACTTTATCTCCAGAAAATCCTGTGAGGAAGTAGTAGTATTCCCATTTGCACATGTGGAAAGTAAGGCTTAAAGAGGTTAAGTAATTTTCCCCAGATTACTTTGCTGGTTCGTGGTAGAGTTGGAATTCTGTCTAGGACTGTTTAATTTCAAAACGTTTGCTCTTAATGATCATATTATATTGTCTTTCCAATTTCATCTTTATTTAATATTTACTTCAAAATGCAATAATTTTTCAGTTAATAGTACCATTTTTTAAATTCTTTAAATGAGAAAGATTAGTTAATCCTTTTTTTCTTATCTATTTATTACCCATTACATTCTTGGTAGCATGGGACTGCTTTCTTTAGAACTGATTATCTATGATGAACCATTCTATAGGATTTCTAACCTTTACACTAAAAAATGTGTGTATTCTTGTGACTCACAAAGATAAAAAATATTTGAGCAGAAATTTAAAAATTATTTCTCTTTTATGTTAAGGCAAAATTGATGTTTCTGAGTTAAACAAGATTTATTTAAACTACACAAACTTGAAGTCTGAGCATAAGTTCCATGGAAAAGAAGAACTTTGGGAAAAATTACAGCATTTGTGGAAGGTACACCTTTTAAGATACAAATTTGTTACTGTAAAGAGTTCATTTAATATCTTTAGGGAATGATAGCATCCTAGTAAGTCTGATAAAGTTTTCTAAGAATGTTATTGCTTCGTTTACTCAATTCGTACTAAAATAAGGGTTAGGTTCTCTACTGTAAGATTCGATTAAGCTCCCTATAAGGAAATTTACTGGAATTGAGGTAGTCCTAAAAGGCACAAGTAGACAAAACTTATCTTGACATAACTTTTCCCTAAGAGGGCCAGTGGAGTGTTGTAACACTCAAGTCAGAGCTGAGAAAATAGCCAAATTTTGCTCAACGATAACCTGTGGTATAAGGGCTTATTACATCATTACTGCAGAAGAACTTTCAGCCACCACATGTGTGCTTCTGCTTAAGGGAATCAATATATATTGATATATAAATTCTGACTTAATTTCACAGACTAATATTCATATATATGCTAATTTTAAAAATTTATTTTGAAATACATGTGTTTTTTTTAAATTACAACCATAAGTCAATACAATCTTTCTTAGATAAAATGTGGAGTTTTCTAAAGGGTTCTGAAAAGAGGGTGTAATTGTATGTATGGTCTTGTCTGAAAATAAAGGATATCTAGAAAAAAGTTTTAATCCACTTCATTTTTAAATTTTAGAAAATAATTTTGTTATATATGAAGCAAATGAAGATAAATATTATTCTCATATTATAGAAATATTAGATATTAGTAACTTTATAATTAGTAAATCAAATGGTTTTTGTAACTCTATTCCCTATTTTATTAGTTTGGAAAACTGCTCTAAAGGGAAGTATAATTTGAAGTTTTAGAGTGAGTTTGTGACAAATTTAGTAGCATAGAGATGGTCTCCTTTACTACAAAGAAAAATAATTTAAAAATTTATTTTAATTAAAAATATTTGGTGTGTCTTATATTTACATTACTAATGTAGGTACTGTTATCTCTATATTACCTGTAAATCTTGAATTCTTTTGGTTTTAGGTCTTCATTTCACCATATTTCTCCCTTCTCTTATCTGTAGTCTATTCTGAGTCTCTCAGAAGATGCTTTGAAGGTTCCTGATGAGTCACTCTTCTTAAAGAGTGGTGGAGATTCCTTCAAGTCTGTACGGCTCCTCAATGAGATTGAAAAACTTGTTGGCACATCAGTACCTGGGCTCCTGGAAATTATTCTTAGCAGTTCCATTTTAGAGATTTACAATCACATCCTTCAAACAGTGTTTCCAGATGAAGATCTGACATTTAGCAAGAATTATGCCACAAAAAGAAAATTCAGCGACATTAATCAAGAGGAAACCAGTGGAAAATCTTTACATCAGAAATCAGACATACCTTTAAATTTAGACGAGATAAATGCTTTTATTGCACTGAGCAGAGGGAGTCAGATTTTGTCTCTGAATACTACTAGGTTTTTAACTAAGTTAGAACATTGCCCTTCAGCCTGTTCTTCTGATTTAATTTCACAGACTAATATTCAAAACGTGAAAAGCTTAAATCCTCCAGCTCTTATTGAGAAGTCAAAAGATTCGACCTGTGTTTACGAAGACAGAACACCTGTGATAGGGGCCGAGACAATGGAATTACGTGTGAGGTGGAGGTCAGACACAGGCAAATGTGTAGATGCTTCACCTCTGGTTGTAATACCAGCTCTTGATAAGTCATCTGCAACTGTGTACATTGGCTCCCATTCTCATAGAATGATGGCAGTTGACCTTTACTCTGGGAAGGTGAAATGGGAACAAATTTTGGGAGATCGAATTGAATCCTCAGCATGTGTATCGAGGTGTGGAAACTTTATTGTAGTGGGTAAGTTTCTGAATTTGAGGTTTATAGAGTTAAATTTAATTACCATGTGATAATGCTAGTTAGTTAAAAAAAAAAAGTGTGTGGTGGATTTGGTTGCTGTCAAAGAGTAACAGTTAATCATGTGCTCACTCTCATAGTGTGGGCTTGAACCTAGCTGAAAAGCTGTTGTTACCAGCCCTGTCACAAGTTGCTGAACTTTGTAGAATTTCAGTTTTCTCTTGAGTTTATGGGCGTAATAAATAAACCCTGTTGCTTCACAGATTATCTCAAAACTTAATGGTTTAGAGCAACAAACATTTGTTCAGTCTCATAGTTTTTGTGGCTCAGGAATTTAGGAGCAGTTTAGCTGGAAGTTCTGGCTCAGGTTCTCTCATACGGCTGCAGCCATCTGAAGGCTTGACTTGGGCTGGAAAATTCACTCACATTGCTGCTAGCAGGAGGCTTTAGTTCTTGTGCGTCGGTGTGAGGGTACTGGCTCTGTGAGGTGTACTGTTGTGCTGAGTCTGGTGCTGGGTCTAGGCTCTTCCGGGGATGCCAGCTCCGGGGCACCAACTCCAAGGGTGTGCATGTGCAGCAGTGCCAGTGCTGGGGGAGGGCATGGTGGTGCTGGCTCGAGAGAGGCACAGTGGCATGGCCTCTGGGGAGTTCCAGCAGCTGTAGTCCAATCCACATTGATGAATTTGTTTTATTTTATTTTAGTCATTCAGATATTTATGGAGTGGTATTTTATTGTGCATTAAATTTACATTTCCCTCATGACTAATAATGTACCTCTTTTTAGAAGCTTATTTGCCATTTGTGTATCTTACTAAGTGCCTGTTTAGATCTTTTACCCATTCCCCTCTCCCCCTTTTTTTGAAGCAGGCCTAGAAGAGGCGAATGATCTTTTACCCATTTTTTAATTGTTGTATTTGTTTACTTACTGGTTTTTGAGAATTCTTTATGTATTCTGGATACGTATCTGTCAGATGTTTTGCATGTTTTCTCCGAGTCTGTGGCTTGTTTTTCATTCTCTTAACATAGTGTCTTTTGAAGAGACATTCTTAACTTTAATGAGATTCAGTTTATAATTTTTTTCTTTTATGGATCATGCTTTTTATTTAATCCTCACCCGAGGATATTTTTTTTCCATTGCTTTTCAGAAAGAGTGGAAGGGAGGGAAGGAAGGGGAGAGAGAGAGAGAGAGACATTGATGTGAGAGAGACACATCAACTGGCTGCCTCCCACCTGTGCCCTGACGGGGTGGGGCATGAACCTGCAACCCAGGTACATGCCCTTGACTGAGAATTGAACCCTAGATCCTTTGTTGCTTGGGCCAGCGCTCTAACCATTGAACCACACCAACCGGGGTTGGATCATGCTTTTGATGTCATATCTAAGAAATCTTTGCCTAACCCAAGGTCGCAAGATTTTCTTCGGGAATTGAACTGAATTGAAAGAAATTTTCATTACCTTGCTGAGTCCTGTGTTCCGTTCTGTAGGACATTTCTCTTTGCCATCACCAAGCAGACCACTCTCTTGCTACAAGCAGTAACTACCAGAACCACCACCACCACCACCACCAGCACAGGAAGTGTTCTGGAAATTGGGCCTCAAGTGAGCAGCAGTGATTAAAACCATAGGCAGAGCCATCTAGAGAGTGGTGGGCCAGTGCCCAAATTTACCTTCCCCTGGCTTACATGCACTCCAGGGAACACAAGTGATCTTTGCTTTGCAGATTTTGATGACCTCTACTTCCACCTGGGTTATTTTGGCTACACCAAGTCAGGGACTCCTGCCCTATTTTCTCATCCATACCAGCAGTTTGGGAAAAGCAGCCTGGTGTCGCTGTTAAGAGCACAGGCTCTGGTGAGCATAGAGCCCCAGTACACATGAAGAGCATCAGATAAAAATTGTCATTTAGACTAAAGAATTATTTTCCAGTGGCATGTCTAAATCTCATCTTTTACATTTTGTTTCCCAACAGGCTGTTATAATGGGTTAGTTTATGTTCTGAAAAGTAATAATGGAGAAAAATACTGGATGTTTACTACTGAGGATGCTGTCAAAAGCTCGGCAACCATGGATCCAGCCACAGGACTCCTTTACTTTGGCTCTCACGACCAGCATGCGTACGCTTTGGATATTTATGTAAGGATTTGCCTCATCAATCTACTCTCCGGGGCGCTTGATTAAGGGAGCAGGTGTTAAGTATTTTCTGAGTTTAATGCTGTGGTCTGGAAAGAGTAAGGAGTTACTAACAGTCATATCTTAAGACATTTTTAACTTATCAAATTTTCACAAATTTGCTACTTAGAGTTTTGAAATATAAAGAACTTAGAATTACCATCTTGACAATAGAAAAGAGTCACAAAGGAAAATATCAGTAAGGGCCAATTATATAAAAATAAAATTTAGAATTACAAAATTTAAAAGAAAGAAGGGGGAAATTTTAAACAAATGTGACAGTTAAAACTAATTTATATTTGTAATTATGAATGAAAATAAAGAGGAAATACATGTTAATAGGAAAAATATAAAGACCCAGATAGAAAAATAAACAAGGCACTCCAAAGAAATGGCTAGTAAATGTATTTAAATGTTTCAATCCTGTAATAATGAAAGAAATGAAAATTAAAAACAAACAAATGGTATTAGATTAGAATGATAACATTAAATGCTGAGGTTGTGACTAATGAAGCCTCTGAGAAAAGCAGTTTGGCCATAGGCAGCAATTTCACATCCTTAAATTGAGTAAAATTATACTCCTGGGGCTCTGTGCTGGCAAATAACCAGAAAAGGGCAGATACGGGCACGGTAATGTCTGTTTCCACGTTGTTTATAATTCCTAGAAATTAGTTACAGTTTTCAATGATAAGGTAGAGGGATAAATTATCTTATGTTCATATGGGATATTATGCGTTATCGTAATATTTAAAGAGAAAAAAGAGCCAAATTAATACCGAGCGTATGTTGAGAATGATCGAACTGGATGTCGGAACTCTGTACTTGTGTGTGCCACAAAGCTCGAAGGGAAAATGCTAAACCGTTAGCAGTTGGTGGCCTTGGGCTTCGTTATACGAACTTGATCCTCCACAGTGAGTATGTATTACTTTTTTATTAAAAATAAAAACTTAGCGGACCCCGAGAGCCCCGAGCAGCCCGCCGGCGGCCTAGTGACCGTCACACGCGGGAGGAGCCGCCCGCCCGCCGCCCGCACCACCTGCGCACCTAGAGCAGCGGCCCCCGGCGGGGTCAAGGTCATCGACGGCGGGGACAAGGTCGACGACGGGGTTGGGAACAATAAATGGCTCAGCGTAGGGAACGGACGTGGTCTGAACAGGAGAGACGCCAAGGAAGCTGTCTTCGTACCACAGGCCGCCGTAAAGAAAACCCCGGGGATGCCGGCAGTGAGGAGGCGGGGGGGCCGGACTGCGGCGCTGAAGGAGAAAGGCCCGCGCGGAGGCGGCACGTGTCGGGCCGGTGGAGTCGGATGGAGCCACAGGAGACGGGGCGTCGCGGGCCCTCGGCGGCTGCCGGCAGGATTACCAGGGCAGGGGAGCGCTCCGAGGGCCAGCCGCTGCGCCCCTGCCGCAGGCGGCGGGGACCCCGCGCTCCGCCTCCGTGCGGGCGGGAGAGCGGGCAGGCCCGCGGGACGCAGACCGAGGCGCAGACCGGCCCGCAGGGGCCCCCTTGCCGGCCGGCCTAGAGGCGGCAGTGAAGAGGAAGGTCAAGGGGGCGAGACCCGAGGCCAGCAGCCTCCTCAAGTCGGGACCTCTGCAGTGACCGGCGCGGACTCCAGAAAACCCTCAAGCCCAAGATGGCAGAGAGACCAAAGCAGCGGGTCCCCAGCTGAGAATTCGCCCCAGGCCGCGCAGGGCGGCTCACCGTCCCTGCCACCATCCGGCTGTCACCCAACGGGAGGGTCCCTGCCGGCATCCGGCTGTCACCCATCGGGACGGCCCCTGCCACCGTCCGGCTGTCACCCATCGGGACGGTCCCTGCCACCGTCCGGCTGTCACCCATCGGGACGGTCCCTGCCACCGTCCGGCTGTCACCCAACGGGAGGGTCCCTGCCACCGTCCGGCTGTCACCCAACGGGACGGTCCCAGCCACCGTCCGGCTGTCACCCATCGGGACGGTCCCTGCCACCGTCCGGCTGTCACCCAACGGGACGGTCCCTGCCACCGTCCGGCTGTCACCCAACGGGACGCTGGAGCAGTAAGGACAAGATTGAGCTGAAGACCTGAGTGCCTGCTTTGTGCCCATTGACCAGATAGGAACAACTGTCTGCATTATCTGGGCAGCATGGGGCTTTTATTTTTATCTGAAGCCGTCTCTTTTTGGTAATGACAAACGTGCTTTTTAAGAAGAAGAAAAAAAAAACACCTGGGTTTTCGCAATACACCTTTAAAGGCTTTTAAATTGTTTCATATCTGGTCAAGTTGAGATTTTTAAGAACCTAATTTTTAATTTGCAATAAAAGTTTACAGCTTGATTTTTTCAAAAAAGTCAAACTGCAAGCATCTTTTAATAAAGGTCTTAACTAAAAAACAAAAAACTGACATTAGTGAAATAGCCATAGCATGTAGTAGGATGTGTGAGTTTGTTAACCACGGGCAGAAACCAATTGATTTGCTTCTTTCCAGGAGAAGAAGTGTGCTTGGAAGTTGCAATGTGGAGGAACTGTCTTTTCTTCGCCTTGCTTGAACTTGACTCCGCATCACTTGTATTTTGCTACACTGGGAGGACTTTTACTGGCTGTAAATCCTGTAGGCATAAAATAATGTGTATTGATCTTATTATCTATTTTTTCTTTAATATTCTTTTATTTTTACTTTGAATTCTGAAAATCGGAGGTAGTTGCAGTTAGGTATAGTCCAGATATCACTGAACCAGAAGTTATTAAGAATGACTGACATGAAGTCTAGAAAGATAACAAAAGTCAACTAAGATCTGTGCATGTCTTTTATCTATTTTTTAAATTGACAGAAGTTTCTCATTCAAATTAGAAGTTAGAATGGTGTGAGGATAAATATTAAGTGCTAGTTATTTCCTTCCTGGTTTCATTGCAAGTTATCTTAGCTCATAAATAGTGCTGATTGATTTGTAGGGGTGTATATGTGTACCAGCTTCATTTATAATGTCAGCATGTCATTATAGCATTTTCTGATGTTCTATAGCTTTGCCTCAGGGAGATTTATGAGTTTGTTTTATGCAGGGTAGTTGGTTAGAATGATTGAAATGCTATGAATTGCTTTTCGCCCATGACAGGCCACTGGAAATAGAATTTGGAAACGTTCCTGTGGGAAACCCCTCTTCTCCTCTCCACGGTGTTGCCTGCAGTATGTTTGTATTGGCTGTGTAGATGGGAATTTGCTCTGCTTTACTCACTTAGGAGAACAGGTAAATTTTTCTAGTTCTATTTTATATCTCTTTCTCAAAGGAATAGTAGTTGGTGACAACTGAAGTTTTAAATGTTATTATTCAACTCATGTTGAAAACTAGCTGTTTTGTCAGACAGTGGGTTGTTTTTTTTTTAATCCTCACCTGAGGACATGCTGAGAGAGAGAAAGAGAAACATCCATGTGAGACAGAAACATTGAGCAGTTGCCTCTCATACGTGCCCCGACCAGGATTCAGACTGGCAGCCGTTCAGTGCACAGGACAATACTCAACCCACTGAGCCACTCTGGCCAGGCCAGGCCATGGGTTTCTTAATTCTGAATGGGTGCAATAGATTTAAAAGATTCTATCTGAGTGTTGTTATACTTGTGCCATTCCCCCTCCCCCAATTTTTAAAAACTTAGTTTTAAACCAATTTTATTATAACTATTGAGGTTTTGAAAATTTAAAGAAGCCCCTGCTTTTTCTATGAAAACCAAAACCCTGTCCTGTAACCCACATTCCATTGTATGGAGATCCCATCTTCAACTTCATGACTGGCAGAGTAGGCTCCTTCTCTGTTATATTAGATCTTTTGTTGGGAACAATATCTCCACTTCTTTAAGTACCTGCAGGTGACTCTCATTTGTGGCACAACTGCAGCTGTGGTTTTGATTTGTGGACTTGCTTTGTGGACTTGAGAGTACAATAGCTCTAACATCGGTTGGCCAGTGATGGCTAGAGTGGCTTCTGTGCGCTCTTCCTTCTACATTCACCTCTCATTGCTAGCAGTTTCTTTTGCTGTGTGACAGGCACTTTTTGATGAAATCTTTTATTTTGTTCACATAATGTTTCTATTTACAAAGTAGTTTGAATATTTTCCTAAGAAGTGAGAAGAGGCAAATGTTATCACTCCCATTTGTTTGGATGAGCCATAGAAAGATTAAAGTGACTTTGACCAGGTCAGGGACAGAACTGAGATTATAAATCATATTTCATGAATATGGCCATTCTTTATTATGTTTGTTTTTTATTATGCTGCTGTTACTGTGCATTTGTAAACACTACCTTAGACTTGTGCCTTTTCTTCCGTCTTTTCTTCAAAATACTGGCCAACAGGTTTGTCCCTAGTAGTAGCTTTGAAATAAGCAAACAGTATATATCCACAAGTCAGGCACACACCTCACAGCTTCTTGTTTGAAGCTTTAATTTAAATTATTGAACATGAATTCTTCCTTTCAGTCCATTTACTTCCTTCTCCCTACATTAGGAGACTGCAATAAGATACAGTTTTTGATAAAATACATTGAAAACTCTATGCAGGTTTATTTTTGAACTCAGTGTCTCTGAACATACTAGTAATAACTTTTGGTGTTCAAATTAATTTTATTTCATATTATGCGTAGCAACAACTTATGTAATATGGATACTTGGTCTGTTTTGTGCTAGATTTTACCACTGGGACAGAGGTCTAATCTGAGGGTGCTACTTCTCAGAAAAAGCCATTTTTTCTGTGTGTAGTTATCATTCAATAGCCAACATCTCTTAAGTTTTTATTAAGAATTTCATAAAGTTTTAATATACAGATTGTTGACATGAGATGAATTTCTGCCTTTCTCATCCTTCAGGTTTGGCAATTCTCTACCAGTGAACCAATCTTTTCATCCCCATGTCCCTCCACATCAGAGCAAGAAATATTTTTTGGTTCCCACGATTGCTTTATCTACTGTTGTAGTATGAAAGGTCACCTCCAATGGAAATTTGAAACTACCTCAAGGGTGTATTCAACACCGTTTGCTTTCCATAACCACAGGCATCGCAATGAAACGTTGCTGGCAGCAGCATCTACGGATGGGAAACTGTGGATCTTGGAATCCAAGAGTGGACAACTGCGAGGTGTACATGAACTTCCTGGAGAAGTATTCTCTTCTCCTGTGGTTTGGGAATCAATGCTTATTATTGGGTGTAGAAATAATTATGTTTATTGCCTAGATTTATTGGGTAGCAATAATAAATAATCAAGTATCTGAGATATTTGAAAATATTTACTATTATAAAGCATGTGGATAGTCGTATTTGATGATAAAGATTATTATTTTGTTGAAGAAGCTTGTCTATTGTACTTTATTGGAGAGCAACCGTATTTTAGTTCCTGTAGAAGCAACAAATACTTTTAAAAGGAATTATAAAACAAAATGCATCAATATATTTAGTAGCATTTTTAAAAATTAGGCTATAGATATTTTATGTTTTATAAACATTAAATAAAAAGATCAGAATATAACTTGGTGGCTTAAAAACTTAGATCTGTGTGGTAATACACTATTCACTCATTTATACTGAGATAAGATTTTTAAAGGTTGGAGCTGATCATCAAATTTGGTTCCTTATTGAATAATTTTAATTTTTAGATAAAGTTTATTGGGATAGCACTGGTTAGAAACATTATGTAAATTTCAGGTGTACAACTTTATGACATCTGTGCACTCTATTGTGTGCTCACCGCCTGAAGTCTCGTCTCCTGTCACCATGTACTTGACCCCTTTACCTTCTTCACCCTCCCCCAACCCCTTCCCTCTGGTGACCACCATTCTGTTGTCTGTATGAGTGTGTTTGTTTCACTTGTTCATTTGTTGCTTTTGGTTTTATATCTCACATACATGTGAAATCACACAGTTCTTGTCTTTTACCATCTGATTTATTTAATTTAGCATAATACTCTCAAGATTCATCCATGTTGGGTCAAATGGTATTTTTGTTACAAATTATAAGAGGAAGTTTATTTAGAAAGTTATTGAGGTAGTAAAAGTGAACTATAGAAGAAATGGGCTAAGGAAACAAGTTACAGAGGCAAAAGAAGGGCCTTTGGAGCTTAGGGAAGTATACTTGAACAGATTTGAACAGGTGTATTCTGGGGGGAGAGAGAGAGCGCCTCTTTGGTTCTTTTTTAAAGTTTAAATATCAGTCTCCAGGTGGAGGGGCCCCATGTGTGCGGTTATGGCACTCTCCTGATCCTGCTGCATCTAGCTCCAGGAAGGGTGGCTGGGGCCATGCTAAGGTGACCCTGCAGGTCAGCCAGAGAACCTGGATAGAACTCCTGCCCACTATCCCAGTGCAGGGAGAACGTGAACAGTGGCGCTCACCAGTTCCTCCAGTCCTGGACAGTTCCCTCAGCTGCCCGAGGGCTCTTGTGGTTCCCCAGCCTCTTCTGTGTGGTCTCTCTTGTGGTGCAGAAGCTGTTCAGCTGGCCCCAGTTGTCTCAGGAGGAACTGCTCTGGATGTAAGTGCACACTTGCTGTATTCTTGGGGGGGGGGGGGGGGGGCGAGCTGAGCAACCTCCTTCACCACCATCGTGGACTCGCATCCCAAACAGTATTTGAGTTTTTCTGCACCCAAGGCAGAAAAACATCACATCACTCACTTTGACCCAAGCCAGCCATGGGGGTCAGGAGGTCTAGCCTGGGGCCGTAGCTGTGTTTCTCACATGCTTCCAGCTTATGTCCATGCTGCTGTTCCATGACCCACACTCTGAGTAAGGAAGCTGTAGGATCATATTGCCTGAGACACAGACCATTTGATTCCAACTTAGGATTGAGAGAAACATTTTATTTGACCCTATTATTTTCCTCCAAAAACACCTAGTAAATATATAAGGTACCATAAAAAATGCCTTGAAAGGTTTCTTTTGCAACAAAAGCTACATAAATATGAGCTCTGTGAAATTAGTAAAAACGTGAACTTGAAATTCTGTTGGTGCTAAAGATCTTGTGGGTACTTTTTATTGAAAGATCATGTTCCTTCAATAATGGACATTTTACATTAAAACTTTATACAACCAAAATCTCAAAATAATATTAAAATCACACTAAAGTATTTTCATGGTTAAGTCTCTACATAATTTTATTGTTGGTAAAAATATTGCAAGACACTTGTAACTCTAATATTTCTGCTTTAAAATAAGCAATTAAACTAAACATCACAAGGAGAGACAATACATACTACTATTTGCTGATAACTGGCTAAAATGATAATTTAATGTAATTAATGTATAAGAAACAATTGCACTTGAAAAATTTAAAAAGTAAACAAAAAACTCTAGTTTTATATATATATATATGTATGTCTATGAACAGAGGTTAATCATCTAAACCTTGCCAGAAGTGTTTGAGTTTTAAAAAAAAAAAGCAAAAAAAAAAAAAAAAAGCTGTGTATTTAACATAGCAATAGGATTTTTTAAGTCTTGAATTTTTTGTTTTTACAGAATTTCTCCCATAGTTTGTTGATGAGAAAAGACTGCAACACAACTAAAGCAAAATAACACTTCACTGGTATTTAGTGCAAATTTGGAGTAATGTTTACATGATATATTAAACATGTGGCCTTTAGAAGTTGTTGGAAGTGATGCTGTGACTGCTTCCCTCAATATACTCTTTGCTTAAAGATTTGGAAGGAAACTTTTAACTGAGGTATTTCTCCTACTTCAGATGGGCTTTATGGTAGGGGAGCCCACGGTACAGAGTGGACTCATCTACCATTCTTTGTTAATAATCTGATTTCTTTGTTTGTTCTCGGCCATTACTGTGATATTATCCAAAGCTGATAGGATGAAAGAAAAAGTCAATTCAGAAGAATTCCTGTAGCACTAAAATTCCAGGACTTTAGGTGGAAAAATTCCTATTAAAAAGTGTTATATTGGTGAGGAAATCATTGAAACTAACAATTGTCTACATATTTGATTTAGAAATGAACATCAGTTGGAAAACGTGCAGTGAAATATTGCTTCTGATAGCAATAAAAAAATTAAAGTTACATTGATTCTTAACAGTCTGAAGGTCCAGTATATATATAATATTAAATCCAACTTGCAAGAGTACAGCTGTCCATATGACCACACATGCCAGCTGCTACCACAAGACCGAGCCATTGCTTCCAGAAAGAAAATGCCTTCTGTGTGGTAAATAGCTTTGCCGTCACCCTTTCTTTAAGGTGAATGGGAGAGTAACAGCACAGAGCAGCAGCACGTTGCTGTTGAGTGAGCACGGAGGAAAGAATGGTGCAAACTAATACAATGGATTTTTTGCAGGAGAGGGAAAAGGGTGTAATTGTCCCCGCACCGGGCCAAAGATTTGTACTTCTACTCGGGAGTGAGGAGCTAAGAAAACGGGAGTGTGCCAACACCATGAAGTGTGCAGTCAGTAGCAGCAACGTGTGGGTTTGCTGTATGTCTGTTTCCTGTAAACCAAATTTAGGGAAATAGTGAATATATGTGGCTTTTAAACAGCCAGGTCCCTTCTTTGTATCACACGTGTATAATAACAAGGCCACTTAAAACTCTGAGATGTCTTTTAAAGTTAGCAAGGTGAATGCTCTAAATTATAAATGCTGTTGAATATTTGAGTCTAAATATGAATTAATTATGGTAAAGAAGGAAACTTCCCACAGGTGCTCCTTAGTACAAAGGCTCCAAATCTTAACCTTCTGGTTAACCTTCCCTAAAGACTTAAGGGAATTTTCAGAGACATGCAATGCCAATAGCCTCTTGTATCTTTAATAAACAGCTGGTGTGGGGGGAGATGGTTTTATTATTTTTCCCGTCTCAGTTTTGCTTCTTTTGGGTAAAACAAGTCTCCCTTTCAGAGGTTTAAAAACTAGATTACAGTAGAAGCAGTGTATCCCAAGGTCCTCAACCTTAGAGGCCCTGTCCTCACAGCAGGCCTGGGATGGAGCCTGGACATCTTAAGAACTGCACTAGATGGGGAGTCTCAGACAGAAAGAGAATTTATAGTTTCCTTTCTTTATATTAAATAAAATGTTCCCTGGGAGCCAAATGGGCCAAATGTTTAGCGTGTCCGTAAGGAGAGTCCTGGTATGATGGGGCCCGCAGATCAACAGTGTGGGAGAGGCAGGATGGATTCGCTTTCTGTGTTACGGCTGCAGGTCGGGGGAAATCATGAGGACCAGACATGGGCACGGAGGGGGAGCCAGACTGCGTTGCAATTCAGTTACTGGCTGTGCTCAGGAGAATGGGCCTTATTTCTATCTCTACACGGTCCTTTCACCATTACTGTAGAAAAAGGTAGAAATCCCCAAACACACGGCAGGGTACAGGTTTTGGATAAAAGAAATGGGAGCAGAGTCAAAAAACCATTACAAAGATTGGCAAAAGTCCATGTCCAGTGGTGTGTGGTGTGTGCGTGTGGAAGGGCTGCGGACAGGGGTGGCAGGCTCTCCTGAGGAGTTCTTAGTCGGGAGATTTTGCTTCCTGTGGTCCCTCGGACAGAACTTTCTCTTTAGAACTAGGAGGAGCTCAAGGCACCAGACCTAGGGTTGTGCAAATACACTCTTTACAAGGAACACCACCAGTTCAGTTTCTAAATGTTATTTTAGCGCCTATAAAACATGCTTCTTTTCCCCTAGCTTGGTTTCTTTACCGCATATAAAAAAATAAATAAAAAGGGCAAGAGAGGAGCCAGTAACTGGGAATAGGAATGGATAAGAGTCACTCTTTACTTAATAATCTGTGGGCAGTCGCTCCAGGCCTTGGCTTTCCTTTTGGCCAAAGCCAGCCAGGCTGGTTCTGTTGACACGGGGGCAGCATCTGGGGTGGAAAACCTCTTTGTGACTTCTTTCACCAGTGGCGCTGGGGGAGTCGAATCAGAGATCTCCACTGGGTTGCATTTTGAAGGAAAAGGAGAAAGGTAGAAGTCAGAGCCACATTCTGATGTATCAAACAATGGGATTCAGAAAGGAAAACTCAGGGAAACACTGGGCATCATCGGTGAGAAGAGTTAGAGAAATCAAGCTATGTGACTGTAATTGTTACGTACAAAATTACAGTGATCACAGTGCAGTCAACTCTAATTTCAGAGAATTTCTAGAAGCATTTTCTTTTCTGTGCACAGGAGCTATGTCTGCATGATAATAAAAAATAAAAGGTAAATTTTGTGATTCCAGTCATAGAGCCAATTTCATGAAGGAGAAGATCAAGCGAGCAGTGTGAATTTATCAAGCTGGTGAAGTCAAAAGTAGCCGCCTCCACCAGGCATTCCCGGGTCCCTTCCCCCTCAGGCCCACAGATCCTGCCCGCTGGCTAACGATCCCTTGCATCATAGCACTTTATTACCACAGCATAAAGGCTTCTTAAGGTGAGGGTGCCCCCACACAGCAGAACTCAGGAAATACTGATGGAAAAGACAAGTACGTCAGAACAAAGGCTTGCTTTATTAATCGGAGCCACCGTGAACTGCATTAACCCTGTGGAGCTTCCAAGAAATCAGGCAGAGAAAGGTGTAATCTGTTTGACTTTGGTCTGGCTGGAGTGGCTCAGCTGGTTAATCATTGTCCTGTGCATCAAAAGGTTGCTGGTTCTTTGACTTTGGAGCTTTGGCTTTATTTTGAACTAATTCTCTCTGACACACCCATATATTGTGTAGAATCCTTAATTCCTGGGTATAAAAATCAAATGAAATAATACCTATGGAGGCTCTTGAGAAATTGTACAGTGCTCCAAAGTGGTCTTCGAAAAAATTTTCTTCTCACCAAATAGAAAATACAGCTTTAACGGTGAGACCTCTTACAGTTCCAGAACTCAGCAAGCGGGTAACCGAGGCTTACAAAAATATCCTGGGTCCGGAGGCTGGCTGCCCTCCGGGGAACAGGGCTGCACAGTGGGGAAAACATGCCCTGTTAACCCCTGGAGGAAACCTGTTTACCTTTATTCCTTCACGTGACTGGTAATAAGCATATAGTTGGAAACATTATTGGATCATTTTACCTTTTATTAGAATAAAGAATTTTTAAAAAAATGTGTGTCTGTGATGTATCATGAATGTATAAACACTGCGGTTGTTGATTAACACCAAGGACTTTGAGCTGAACAAAGCCCCAGCTGGGTCAGACACTTGCCTCTGAAAGGGGCCATCTCACTTTGCCTGGAGCACTTGAGCCACCTGAGTCACTGATTCAGAAACACAGCTCCTATTTCCACCCCAGCAGGAGAACTCCAGTAGGGGTTTTCAAATACAACTTCCACCCATTTATTTTAACTTTGTAGTGTCAAAGGAAACAGGGCCCTGAGTCCACTTTTCAGCTGAGGCTTGATGTCAACCCCTTTATGTACACCCCATACCCTTGCTTTGCTTTAAGCCTACCAAAACACTGCTCCGTTTAAATTTCACCTGAACGTCACCCTTTTCCCCAAATTCTATTATAATCTTATCTCTTCCTTTGTTTAGAGGTCCTTATGATATGTAGTCTCCCGTACTGGATCAAGTTAATAAACCTGATTTTGTTGGACTACAGGCAGCTGGGCATTGGAGATGGCTCATATCACCTGTTAACTTCAAAAATTTAGCAGACCACATTGATAGCTTGAAACTGGGCATGGTGGGAATATTTACACCACAGTAAATGGCAAATACTACAAATCAGAGGTCTTTTTACTCCCTGAAGAGCTGATAAACACTGACCATCACACCACTGGCAGTGGGTGAGTTTCTAGAGAGCTTTATCAGAGGAGCTGATTATCAGTGCCAAAGTTGATGAGTGGGGTGGTGAAACTGCCTGTGCTCGGAAATGCCTAAAATGCTGTACTAGTTATGACACTGGAGGGAACACGGCATGCTGTAAGAAGGAAAGCCTGTAACTGTGGTTAAAGAGAAATGGTCCTGCTCTCGCTACCTGTCACAGAGGTGGGAAGGGTGTTGGCCTTTTTCAGTTGTTCTCTGCGCTCAAGCCTGGACACCGCTGTCTCCGGCTTCTTTTCTTCTGGCTGAGCCGTGGACTTGTGCAGGGATCCAGCTCTGCTGACACTGCTGCTTCCTGGCTGAGGACTGACACTGACCTGGGTGAGCAGAGAAAGTCAGGAAGAGTGTGTTTTCAACCAAAGCACATGGAAAGACTGGCAGTGCAACGCCCTGGGTGCTTCTGCCTGTCATCCTCCAAGCTCTGCTCCCAAACGAGCAGCTGGTACACACTTGGGAGCAGTGTGTACTCAACCCTGGCCCCCAATCATGAAACAGCTCAGTACAAATGTCCCCAAAAGGGAAGGCCACTTTCCTAGAAGAGCCCCATCAAGTTACTTATAAGAGCACGGTCACAGAGGAAGACCGATTTTCTCCCAGGCCCAGCTCAAATACAGTCATCTTCATATTTCTCACATAACTGTTATGTGTGTGGATTACTGCTACTGATTACATCGTGAATTCTCCCAAATCAAGTTACCCTAACAGCATAAGGAAACTGAATCAAATTTCTAACTGCAAATGCTTTCCTGGTCTAATGGTGGTTAATTTGTTTATTGCTCTACCCTTCCTAGATATTCTACGCTGTTCCCAGCTAGTTTTTCTTTCTTCTTTTTTAAACCCTTGCAACACAAAAAGAGAGCCAAGCTCAGAAAGGCAAGGTAAACGCTGAAGACCATGCTACTCACGTTATCTTTGGAGAACTTTTCTGCCTGTTTGGCCTCCCTGGCTTGCTTCCTCTCCTCTCGAGTAGCTTGCTGCTCCCGAAACCCCTTCTGCTTTTGCAGTGCTAATGTTATCCACAGTGGCTGCGCAGTTTCAACTTTCTCCACAAGTTTGGAACCATCTAAAGAGTGTCTGCTCTGAAGCACCGGCTTTTCTGTGGGGAAAAAGAGACTGATACTGTGATTTATAGTAAGAAATATACATTTGGTCTTTGTCCTGTTTCTGGCAAGAGCTCCTAAGTGATGAGAGCATAATGGTGTCTCATGTTATGTTAATGAGGCTACTTTGGGACCACACATAGGGATGGGGGGCTGGTTGCCAGGTGAACCAGCTGCATGATAAGAGGGCTGGAACCTTTAGTCCTACCCCCTAACCTCCTGGGAAGGGAAAGGGCTGGAGGTTGAATCAATCGCCAGTGGCCAATGGTTTAATCAATCATGCCTATGTAATGAAGTCTCCATAAAACCCCAAAAGGACAGGTTTGGAGAGCTTCTGGGTTGGTGAATAGGTGGAGGTGCTGGGAGGGTGGCCAGCCAGAGGGAGCATGGAACCTCCATGCCCTTTCCCCATACCTTGTCTTATGCATCTCTTCCTTCTGACTGGTCCTGAGTTAATCCTTTTATAATAAACCAATGATCTAGTAAATAAAATGTGTCTCTGAGTTCTGTGAGCCACTGTAGCAAATTACTCAAACCCAGAGAAGGGGTTCATGGGAAGCTGTGATTTTAACAAGTCAGAAGCACCTGGATCTGAAGGTACAGCCTTTGGGGCTGAGACCTTAACCTGTAGAATCTGACACTCTTGAGTTGAATTTTAAGACACCCAGCTGGCATCTGAGAATTGCTTGGTGGTTTGGGAACCCCTCCCCCGCAACACACACCTTGGGATTGTGATCAGAATTAGTAAAGACAAAAGCCAGCTTGCAGTGAAACTATTCTCTTCTATCAGTACCTCACCCCCTAAAACTTGACACATTAATCAGCCCACTAAACACTCAACTAACTGTCCCTTCCTAATACAAACTCCGTGCTGATGCCTGAGTGACTCCACTGGGTAGGAAAGTGGTATCTCTAACCAATAGGAAACAAGAGCATCACTCTTCCCTCTAAATAGAAAAAAAAAATCTTCAGTGTCATAAAATCTCAAACCTACAAGGGACTCAGGTAGTTATTTGGTTCACTGTTGTTCTTATTGCTTTTTAAAAATTTATTTTTGCAAGAACACTTTCCCCCTGCAAGCAATATCCTATGTGGAACCCCGAAGTATGAGAGAGGAAAATGGGGCACTGTTCTGCTGTGTGGGGCTGCTGAGCTCAGCGGGACTCTGAGGAACACAGTGGGAAACCTGATTTTGGTCCAAGGCCCTTCTTTGACAGGCCTGAGTACCAAGGTCCATAGTGATCAAGTCCTGCGCCCAAGGTCACCCAGCAGTTAGTGTGCAGGTTGGAGTCTTAACCTAGGGCTTCTGACTTTCAGTCTGTGTTTCTCTTATGCTGACTGTCTCGCCTCCGCAACTGGGGTAAACACACCTCACGGGTGGGTGGTAGCAGAGGTTGGGCTCTGGAACTGGGCAGACCTGGGTTTGGCCTTAAGTGGCCTTGGGAAAGCTACTTCACCCCTCTACACTTGAGTTTTCTAATCCATAAGTGGAGATGATACTGGCACATGCTTCATCAGTTGCCATGAAGATTAAACAAGATCCTGGGTATCAGAACATTCAGAACAGTGCTTGGCATATAGAAACCACTCTACAAAGGGAGTGTTGCTGTTTCTATCTGTGAGGCAATGACCCCTTCTCCTTCAAGTAAAAATGATGCACGTTTAGGGATAATCATTCTGGAGTTTGAATCTTTTACTATCTTCAAAGGGAAGGGTGCACTGTAGTCCTGCTCTTTTGAAACCCAATAGAAGTTTACACTTTGATCATCTGGAACCTTACCAACCAGGGCTCTCCAGCCAACTGAACTTTATATTGAGAAGAACGAACCATAAAAAATTCAAATCAGGAATTCAAGCACAAAAAAGGCAGATTCTGCTTAATTTTCTATACCCTCTAGATCTATAATGCTATACAAAGAGAATTCATACTTATAATGAGCCTTTGGCATTGCAATATCCCTAATCATCAAATAAAGATTCAGTTATGACCTAACACAGGAAAGGAAGTGTTTGTTTTTGTTTTTTTAATATATCTTTATTGATTTCAGAGAGAGAAAAGGAGAGGGAGAGAGAGAGAGAAACATCTATGATGAAAGAGAGAGTCATTGATTGGCTGCCTCCTGCACGCCCTCCAACTGGGAATCGAGTCCGGCATGTGCCCTGACCAGGAATCGAACCCTGGATCCTAGGTTGATGCTCAACCGCTGAGCCGCACCCGGCCGGGCTGGAAGTGTTTTTTAAAACTGAAACTGAAAGGAGCTCTGCTTAGCCGGAAGTTTTACATGCGTTGGAACTAACGATGAGTTGTTTTTTTTTTATTGAAGGGCAGTGTAACACCTATTTGTAAAATGTCCAAAAACCAAATTGCCAAGGTCTGAATGATTTCTGTGTAAAGCTATTCTGTAAAAGGGAATCCTAGACTAAACATTCTATCTGAACCTGCTGAGGAAGGTCATTAAAGCAACTGGCCAGTTTCCTGCCAACAACTCTGAGAGGTGGCTATCACAAGGGCCAAGGTGCCTTTACAATGTAATTGCCTAAAAAAATTTGAAAAGGCAAATCTCTAGCCAGATTTTAATTTCCTTAGAACTGTAGTTTGAATAGCTCATCCCGGAGTAATGAGCCAGACGATAAAAAGATTATAACACACTATGTAAAGGGCTAACAGGTCTGGGTTGCGGTCAGGGATCGATAAACAGAAAGTAGGATGTTAACATGGGACTCATGTTTGAGTTTCTGTCAAGAAAGCCCAAAGGCCTGCAACAAAGTAATCAATGGTACCTACTCCCACTTGCTGGAGGAAAGTGCTACATCACCTACTTAAGCCTGGCCACTGAAGAAGCCAGCATAGAGAATTTCTTTGGGAAAGACATGGGGTCAAAGAATGTCTTTGATTCTAAAGACCTGGGGTGGCCTGCAGAAGGCATGACTGACAGGAATGGAACTGCAAGAAATGGAGAGAGTCCAGGTGCAGGTGAGGGGTCTGAGCAATGCACAGAAGTGCCCCACAGGGCACTCAGCACTGGGTAGTCCACCAAAGCAGTGAGCACCAACGCCTCACCTACCTCCTCCCTTCCTTCGCTCCAGCTCTGGAGCCTGTTTCTGGGCTGGGAGAAAGGGGAGAAGTCAGCCATGCCCGCATCCCCCCCACAGGAGTATCAGCCTGAAGCAGGCCGAGTAAGAAGCGAGACACTTTAATCTGAAAGAGTGTTTGAAGTTTTGATTATGACACTGGAGGGGACATATTAATTACTAACATGAGACTGTTGTTACTGAAAATTCCTAGAGGACTTTTTCTTTTCAAAAGTGACTGAAAATATAGGAAGAACTCCTACAGTTGAACAACAAAAACTGGAACACCCAATTAAAAAATGAGCAAAGGACATGAGTAGACATTTCTCCCAAGAAGACACACAAATGACCAACAAGCATATGAAAAGGCTCAGCAGCACTAATTACTAGGGAAATGCAAAGCAAAGCCACAATGAGGGCATCGCCTCACACCCATTAGGATGGCTACTATAAAAACCCATCCAAACCAATCAAACAGAAAAACATACACCAGAAAATAACAAGTGTTGGTGAAGATGTGCGAAAATTAGAATTCTGTGCACTGGTCGTGGAAATGTAAAAGGTGCAGCTGCTGTGGAAAACAGTAGGGTGGGGGTCTTCAAAAAATTAAAAATAGAACTACCATAAGACCCAGCAATTCCACTTTGGGCATTTATCCAAAAGAACTGTAAGCAAGATCTCAAAGGGATATTTGCACACCTATGGTCATAGCAGCACTAGTCAAACTAGCCAAGAGGTGGAAGCAACCCAAGGGCCCATGGACAGATGAATGGATAAACAAAAGGTGGGATATACACACAAGGGAATGTTATTCAGCCTTAAAAAGGAAGGAAATCCTGTCACATGCTACAAACGGATGGACCTCGAAGACCTTATACTAAGTGAAATAAGTCAGTCACAGAAAAGACAAGTGTTGCATGATCCCGCCTATGTGATGTGTCTAGAGTAGTCAGATTCATAGAATCAGAAAGTAGATGGGGCTGGCAGAGGGCAGTTGTTTAATGGGCACAGAGTTTCTGTTTTGCAAGATCAAAATCAGTTGCACACAATGTGAATATGCTTAAGACTACTGAACTGTGCACTGAGAAATGGTTAAGATAGTAAATCTTATGTTATGCATTTTTACCACAATAAAATTTTTTTTCTAAAGTGACTGAAAGAACGGTGCCCAAAATATTATCCAAGAGATGTGGGAAAAATGAGAATCATAGATCAGGTTTAAAGGAACTGCAAGAAAAGGGGTAAGACAGGAAGGCCTTGCTAAACCCTACGGTGTTTTGTTTGTTGTTGTTTTTTAAATATATCCTTATTGATTTCAGAGAGAGGAAAGGAGGGGGAGAGAGAGAGATAGAAACATCAGCGATGAGAGAGTCACTGATCGGCTCCCTAGCCAGCAACTCGGGCATGTGCCCTGACTGTGAACCGAACCCCGATCTCCTGGATCCCAGGTCGATGCTCAACCGCTGAGCCACGCCCGGCCGGGCCCTACGGTGTTTTTAAACAATGTTTTTTTGAGCAAATGTATGACTAAGGTCCAAGAAGTAACATGAGGACATAATGAGAAAGTGTTTCAAAGGCTGGGAGCGTTTGGAGGCAGCCCTAGGTTACCGGGAAGGTGGGCCTACCTGGGAGGGAACTCCTCCTCGTCCTGGCTTTACCACTGTGGGGGGCGGGCAAGCCGCCTGACTTCTCAGACGCTGGTGTCCCCATCTGTAAAATGCAGCCAAGGCTGTCTATCTATACATATGCTGTGAGACTAAGCTGGGTGGTACAAATAAAAACACCTTGTAAATGATCAAGCACAAAGGACGACTGTTGAAACTTTCCAAAACAGTAAAATCGCTCATCTCATTCAAGGTTTTGAAAGACAGAGATGGTCTCTGTTAATCACATAATCTTTTTAGTCAGGGAGTTAAAACTACCTAATTAAAATTTAATTTTGCCGCAGTGTTTAAACCTATTCTCTCTCATTCTAAACTGTGGACAAGCAGAACCACAGCCCACTCAAGTTCCCTCCTTATGTCCTGGGGAGACAAGCAGGTACCTCCTGGCATCACATGGTTCTAATCACTGCTCCGCAGAGTCAGTGGTTAGAGAAAGGGTCACTTACTATGTGTTCTACCCACCATCAGGGGCTGGATATTAGAATGAGATGATATCTATAATCAAAGGGTTAGAGGTGAAACGTGTGTACGTGTGTGTGTGTGTGTGTGATCACTGTTATTTTAATTCCCATCAGGGTGGGTTCAGAGTCAATGCCCTCCCAGGGGCTTCACCTAGGTATTAGTCCTCACTGGCCTCCGTCCCAGGAAAAGAAACCTCTTTCTAAAGCAGTGGTCTACAAAAAAAAAAAGGGTGTGTGTGTGCGCGCCCTAGGGGATGTGCAAGGCAATGCACTGGGGGTAAAGAAAGAAAAGTTTAGAATTTCTATTTATGTATCTTTAAATATAAAAATAAAAGCGAAATCAAGTTTTTCTAATATTTGATGCTTAGACTAGCAGTGACATCCTCACTCAGCCACAGATCAGAAGGCAAGGTCCAGCAAATGGTATGTGTCAACACCCCCGAGGGAAGCCGGGAGCGCTGGGATGACGCGGGGAGAGAACCAGCAATCTTGTCCTCACTTGTTCTGCTTTTAGCATATTGTGAGGTTCTGCTGTTTGGTAAGTTTATGGAATATCCTCTCTCCTTTTGATCTAAATGATCCCTTATGAAATGGACAAACCGTAAATTCCTGCAAACAAACCACAGACTTAATATACTTCTAATAATGCAAGTGTAAGGACACGGCAGAGCTGACAAGCTCTTTGCTTGCCACTTTATGAAGAAATCAGATCTAACAAGAAGTTTGCCAAAGAAATAAAAGGTAACACCATGATTTGCAGTATGGATTTCCATCTACTGCTGTTTCAGTGAACTGTATCCTAAGTGTATATATGTGGCCCCAGGGGTTTTAACATGGACACAGTCAATAAATAAATTGGAGGTCTAGGCATTTTTATTCTGATGGGGTGTTCAGTCAAACAAACTTGGTCAACCCTGGTCTAGAGTTGGACAGGAGAGCCCCAAGGTCTTTAGGCAGCAAGCCACTCACAAGGCACGTGGTCCTTGTTTGCACACTTCTTTTCTACCAAATAAAGAAAAAGTCAATTAGCAGAGTCTGACAACTTAGAATCTGGATATTCTGATAAAGAAAAGAGGACAGGAATTGTTTTTGGTAGGAAATTATAACCAAAGGGGCACGTGTAAAAGAAAGGTGCGGGGCTGGAGCGTTATTTCTTTGGGGAGAAGGTAATAGTAAGCTGGAGCAGGCCAGGCTGTGAGGGGGCTGTGATGATACCACGGAAGCTAACAATGCAAAAGCTAATGTCAAAACTAAAAATAGGGGTTCTGGTTCAAGATGGTGACATGGGGTCCTGAAACCCCTCCTCCCTGAGGCACACCGAGTCTGCAGCTACATACAGAACAACTCCCTTGGATTAAAATCTAGGTTAGTGGTTACTTGAGTGACTCCTACACATTGAGCAAATGGGTAGGAGAGGCTGAGACACAATCTCACCATAAACCCCACCCCAGTGTTATAACTCACGACCCTGAGGGATGAAGGGTTTGGACCCCACTTTTGGTGCCCCAAATTTTAAAACTTCTGCCCGAGACAGGCCCCTAAAACACTAGCTCTGAAAAGCCAATGGGGCTTGCGTCTGTGATACCCACGAGGTTATGGGGAACTAAGGGACCTTTTTTTTTTTTTTTTTTAACTATATATTGATTTCAGAGAGAGGAAAGGAGAGGGAGAGAGAGATAGAAACATCAATGATGAGAGAGTCATTGATCAGCTGCCTCCTGCACCACCCCCCCCAACTGGGGACCAAGTCTGCAACCCGGGCATGTGCCCTGACGGGGAATCGAACCCGGATCGCCTGGATCCTAGGTCTACACTCAACCGCTGAGCCACGCCCGGCCGGGCTAAGAGACCTTTCTGAATGGCCTCACAGGGACTCACTGTGGCTATCTCCCTGGGGCCCAGCGCGGAGGAAAAAAGGAAAACCAAAATCTGAAAGTGGCTCCTCGCTGCCAGGACAAACAGAAACCATTAGGGAGGAAGGGCCTGGGTGGAAGCTGCTGATCAACAGTCCAGGACACCAGGCAAGGCTTGGTTAAATCGGTTGACAGGGTCTCAGTGAGGCTAGCAACCAAACCAAGACCCCTCGGAACACAGCTCTTTTCTCTGCAAGAATCACCACCTTAACCTAAAACAATTAAACAGAAAAAATAAAAACAAGCCCTCCCTAAAACACCTCAGGGGAGAATTCCTCTGAGAAATGTGAGTGGCCTCCTGGGTTATGACCCACACTTGGCCTACTCTGCAAAACAGAAATGAGAATATTAGATAAAGGTTCTCAGGGGCCCCCAAGCCAATCCAAGTGGCCACGGAAATGGTTCCAAACACCCAGTATAAAGAAACAGGGGCAGCCAGGAGGGAGGGTGGCTCTACAATTTCTTTACTGGAGGGCTTCCCAGTGGCAAGCTGGTGGGGCGGGGATGCATTTGCAGAGTTATGTTGCATAAAACTGAGACCCAGCCAATTATTCACACAGAGGCTCCCAAGGCCAGTGAAGCTGCTGAAGGCCCCTAACCACCCGCTGTGGTATTGCAGCTGCCCAGAGACAGAGCAGTCGCTGGTCTAGGCAATCCCAGCCTTTGCCATGACTGCTCCTCCCAATGACTATGGGCACCTTCATTAATTAGGACATTTCCCTGCCGTGGGCACCTTTAACTTATTTCTTGCGTGACATAAATATCATGAATGGGCGTGAGCTGCGGATACAAAGCAGTCAGTTCGTATTTCCAAATTGGTAAAGAAGAGTGGAAAGGTGATGAGGAAAATTTTGAAGTGTCCTAAATTAAATGACAGTGGGGGGAGAGATATAAGGGAGGTTCACCAGTCAGTGACTGCAAGAAAGACGGCCTCCAGCCCTGCCTGCACGCTGAAACTCTGAATCTGCTTGCGGGTGGCTACTAGAAGGGCCTGGCCCACAGCCCAGATGCCCCGGTCTTGCTTGCCCACCGACTTCCCGCCTGCTGCCCACGGCCAATCCAAGCGCAGCAAATACTCCTTCCTTGGGGACCCTGCACCTATCCTGGAACCGTCTCTGCTTCACCTTTTCACTTCGTCTAGTCTTTTGAAACAATTCCCATCCTTCCTCCCCAAACCCACTTCATGAAGAGCCCCATCCCTCCATCTGCTCCAGGACATGCCCGCCCGCTCCGTCCAGCCCCTGCTGGGGGTTCGGCCGCACTGCCCAGGACCCAGGCCTTTCTCTGGCTAACATGCGGCTCAATAAACTTCTTTCAGGAAAGCTCTGGGCTGCAAAGGGTTTCTTTCCACAAAAGTGAAGAGTCTCGCTAGGGCTCCCTCCCTCCAGGAAGGGCGAGAGGCCTCTAACTAAGGGAGGTGCTGGGGCGCCCCTGGCTGCGCCCAGCCTCGGGCAGTCCCGGCTTCAGCTGTGACGCCGAGGCTGACTGTCCCGATCCGGCCGCCTACCTTTCCTCCCGGCCTCGGGCGCTAGGGAAGGCTTCTCCGGTGGGGCCGCGGGCTTCCTCTCTGCCTCCTCCTCCTCTCCCCGCTGGGCCTCCCGCTCCTCGGGGCGCGGTGGGGAGGGGGGCCGAGGCCCGCCGCCCCCCTGGTCCCCCTGGCCCTCCTTGCAGGGCTCACTGGGCTCCAGGTCAGGCTTCCCCGGCCGCCGGGCCAGCAGCTCCACCAGGTGGGGCCTGCTCAGTCTGCAGAGTGGGGAGGACGGCGGGGTCTGGCCCGCGGGCTTGGGGGCCAGCGCTGGCTTCTGCACCGCGGGCATTCTGTTCGCTGCCTTGTGCTCCGGCGCCGCGGTCTGGCCGCTGACCGCCGGGGGTCCAGGCTGGGCTGCGGGCGAAGGGCTGGGAGGGCTGGGCGCAGCGTCCTCCCGGGGGGACGCGCCCTGCCTGGGGGCCACAGCCGCGGCCGCCTCCGCGCCCCCCGGTGCGCGCGGGCCCCCGCCGGCGCTCTCCGCGGCGCCGCTGTGCCTCTTCTTCTTCTTCTGCTCTGCCTGCTGGTCGCAGTGGAAGCGCAAGGAGTAGTTGGTCCTTCTCAGCTTTATTCCAAAAGGCGAGGCTCTCTCCTCCCCGCCCGGCGTCACGGGGTCTGGCTTTCCCGTGCCATCGAGGGCCTCGCTGTCCGGCGCGGTCGCGGGCTCGGCCTGGGCCTGGGCCGCCGCTTTCTGCGGAGGGTGAGGGGGGCTCGGAACAAGGAAAGATGGAAGGTCTTTGGCAAATTTGCACCCCTCGGTGGTGTCCGCTGGCTCCTGGTGCACCTCCAGGCTCTCTGCGCCCTTCCGGGGCTCGTCGCCCTCGGCAGCCGGGGGCGGGGGCGCTGCCGGGTCGCCGGCTCCCTGCGCGGGTCCCCTCCGAGGGCCCTCGGCGTCCGAGAGCTGCCTGCAGGCCTCCGCGCTGCCGTCCGAGAACTTCTGCCAGGCGGGCATGATGCAGAACTTCGCACTCACGGGCGCCGCCTTCCGGGGGGTCCCGCGGGAGTCGCAGCGCGCCCTGGGGGCCGGCGGGTCGCCCGGCTGCGGCGGGTCTCTCCAGCCGCGCGGGTCGCCCTCCGCGCTCCTCAGGATCCGGGACCGAATGGAAGCCCACTCGGCCAGCGCAGCCGCGCTGCTGGCCGACTCCTGGGGGGCCCTGGCCTTCCCGCCGGCCCGGGCGTCGGCGGGGCCTCGGGGCGGGCTCTCCGGGGCGGGGCCGTCCACGTGCTTCTTCTCCTCCGACAAGCCCAGCAGGGACTTGCAGGCCGTGTCCTTGATCTGGCTCAGGTTGACGGCGGGGCCGCACAGCTGGGCGCCCGTGACCAGGATGGCCGTGTGCGGGATGCTCAGCGAGGCGGGCAGGGCGTGCGGGGCAGGGCTCGCTCTGGGGGCTTTGGGCTCGTGGGGAGCAGGGGCGGGCCCTGCATCTCTCGCCGGGGTCACCGGGCTCAGGTTGACTTTGGGGAAGAGAATCTGCTTCCCTCCGGACACCTGGAAAGTGTAGGGCCGGGGCATGGTCTGCCTCTCCTCCACCTCCCGCCACCGGAGCTCCTCCCCCTCGCGGCCGCCGTCCCGCGCCGCGGCCGCCCCTTGCTGCTGGGGTCCCGGGGTGCCGGCCTCGGCTCCCTTTTCCCCACGCACACGAACGTCCTGCCGCTGGGCATCCCCGCGCTTCCCCTGCGGCTCTGCCGACGGCTCAGCCTCTGGGCTCTGCTTCCGGCCAGCACTGGGCTGCTCGGCGTCTTCTCCCTGCTCCTCAGGCGCCACGTGCTCCCGGTCAGCTTCCTCTGCGAGGTCAGCCTGAGGAGGAAGAGGGCTCCTGCCCCCCGGCGCCGGCCGACTCTCCTCTCCCACTCCTGGGGCTTCCCGAGGCTCCCGGCCCGCCTCCCGCCGCCCCTGCGCCCCCATTTTCTCCTGCCTTTTCGCCAGCTCTTCCCTTCTCTTTGCCGCCGCTGCCTCCTCTCCACGCTGCCTGAGCTCCTGCACCCTCCGCTCCCTCTCCTCCTCCTGCAGCCTCCGCTCCCTCTCCTCCTCCTGCAGCCTCCGCTCCCTCTCTTCCTGCAGCCTCAGCTCCCTCTCCTCCTCCTGCAGCCTCCGCTCCCTCTCTTCCTGCAGCCTCAGCTCCCTCTCCTCCTCCTGCAGCCTCCGCTCCCTCTCCTCCTCCTGCAGCCTCCGCTCCCTCTCCTCCTCCTGCAGCCTCCGCTCCCTCTCCTCCTCCTGCAGCCTCCGCTCCCTCTCCTCCTCCTGCAGCCTCCTCTCCCTCGCCTCCTCCTGCAGCCTCCGCTCCCTCTCCTCCTCCTGCAGCCTCCGCTCCCTCTCCTCCTCCTGCAGCCTCCGCTCCCTCTCTTCCTGCAGCCTCCGCTCCTCCAGCTCCTCCAGCCTCCGCTCCTCCAGCCCCTCCAGCCTCCTGCGTGCCCTCAGCCCCCCTTCCTCTCCTTCCTGCCGCTGTGTCTCCGCCTCCGGCCTGCTCCGCGCCTCCAGCTCTTCTGGCCGCTCAGCCTCCTGCTCCGGGTGCCTGCCTTCCTCCCGCCCCCTCCACTCCGGGCCATGGCCACCCTGCTCTTCCAGCCTCCGCCTTTCCTCGGTGAGCTGCCTCCCCCCTGCCTCCAGCCCTGGCTCTCCTTCCTCCCCCTCCTCCAGGAGCTCCTGCCTTCTGTTCTCTTCCCAAAGCCTCCTCTCCAGGGCCTGTAGCCTCTGCTCTTCCAGGCGTCTCCTCTCCGCAGCTTCAGCCTTCTGCCGTTTGCACTTGGCCTCCAGCTCCCGCCAGTATTCTTCTTGGCATCTCTTCTCTTCCTCGGAGTCCAGGGGCTCTGGCTCCTCTTCATGCCACGTTGGCTTGTCTTCTCCAGGGTGTCCGTTCTGGTCCAGGGACAGCTGACTTGGAAGGCCACCTTGTTCACTGGGTCGATCCTAACATTGGCAAAGGAAACAGAATTAGCCTCCTTTTGCACAGGTAACCATTCCTCAACCTAGTCACAACGTAGGTGGCGCTTGTAACCTAAAAAGAAGGGGCAGTTCTCCTGGTTTGGGGACAGACTTTTAAATGCTCTTATGTGCATTGATCTTGTGCCCTAGGACTGTGGCAAAAGGAGCCCTTTGCTTTTCTGGACATGGGTCCTGACTTTTTAGGCGACTCTTTAGGCTCTTCATTGCTTCTTTCTAACTTAAACAGTAGGCAATCCCTTTAGTTACTGCTCAGAAGAGGGCTTTTCTTGCTCAAAACTTGGTCATTTTCTCCATGGGTTATGTTGATTTCACTAAAATGTAAACTCCAGGAGCTCTGTAAGGGCAGGGATTTTTATGTTTTGTATTCTGCTGTATCACCAGCACCTAGATCAGCATCTGGTGTCTCTAGTGGGTGCTCAATAAAAATGTGTTTAATGAGTAAAAAAAAAAGGGGGGGGTGCAGTTCTAAGTACAGAGATAGGTAAACTCAGGCTGTCAGGCAGAGAATAAATTGTGGGGGTGAACGGAAGGACTTCATGTTTACTCCCTACTCCCTTTATTTGTCATTCTCAAATTCTTTTTTCTGAATATGAATAATCATAGGAAAACCAACAGTTCAGGATTAGAAAGAGAAGGGAAGAAATTAGATTTACGCTTCATCTATGTCCCTTGAAGCTTGTGCCTTAGAAGTAAATCCACCCTCATCAAACTGAAGGACCCTTGGCTAAGCCACGGCAGAGGAAGGCCAGGCCACCTTTCTGCTGCAAAGCAGATGCAAAGTTTCTGGAGCCCCTCGAAAGGCAGCCATTCTCTCTGAGGTCCGGCAGCCGCTCTGCAAGGCAACACGTCAGACAGGGTGATGTACATGAGACTGCTCACCGTCTGCACTGCAGCACACTCGGTCCCTGACGGGAGAGACCTCAGTCCTCCTACAGGCCTACGGCCCCACCAGCCTGCATGGCAGAGTTAGGTCCCAGCAAGCAAGGGCAGCTGCCTGGTCGGCCAGGATGGGCTCTACGTACCCAGGCAAGTCCAAGTCGCCTGTGCTTCTTTGACACCCTCTGGTTTTTTTTTGGCTTAACGGACAGTTTATGCTTGGCGGCACTGTTGTCCAGGCGCGCAATGGCCAGGGGGATGGCATCTAGGTTGACACTTTCAATGGTGCCAGCGGAAGAGAAGTGCCTTTTTGGCCGAGACGGTTTAGCTGGAGCTACCTATGGTGGAGATTAAGATATACAATTAGTCTGGATCAGAAAGCAACCTGCAGGGAATCCGAGAAGGGAAGCAGTTTTTGGTGCCTGGACCTTGCCTAGCCTGGCCCAGGGAATGCTGGGGAACAGTGGGGGTGCATTGGGACTGAAATGAGCAATGCTTTCAGAATCAAAAGACAGGACTTTGACTACTACTTGTTCTGCTAATGCTATTGCATTAACTTGTAATGGTTAGTTAACCTTTCAGGGCCTAAGTTGCCTACTCTGAATAATATGGAGATTAGATGAGGGGTTGACAAAACCTGAATCCTGCCCGCAGCCTGTTTTGGTAACGTTTTGCTGGTACACAGTCACGACCATCATCACTGAGCAGAATGCAGAGTCCTGTAGTTGGACCTTCTGGCCACAAAGCCTAATATAAATAGTGGTTTGCTGAGCCCTGGACAAGCTCATCTCTAGATAAAGAACTGTAACTCTAAGAGCGTTCCCACTTCTTCCAACACCGTGTGAACACACCTCCTCTCCTACCCTAGCAGGCAAGCTGTCATTTTCATCTTGGTATCAGTCCCCTTTATGTCCAAGTAGCAAATCTCATTTGTCAAGTGCTCAATAAATATTTGTTGAAGGAGTGAAGGAACAATAGTATAACATCTCTAACTAGGGCATGAAATTTCTAACCCAGAAAAATGTTTTAGCATTATCCCTCCTAGGTCACAGAGCACTGAGGGCCCTGAGATGCTAAAGGAAGCAGCAGGAACATGGCACATGCTGGGGACAGGGCAATTCTTCAAAGGATGAACTTCCAGTCTGGATACAGACGTGATCACTTAAGCACCATGACCTCAGATGAACTGTACAGACTTAGGTCAGAGGGTGTGGCTCAGCCTGAACCCAGAGGCCACAGTGAATCAGAAGTCAGAAGCCGCACCTGTAACTACAGAGCATTTACAAGTAGGCAACAAAGGAAGGGCTCCTGGCCACACCGCACGCACCACCGACGAGCGGCAGAGGGCGCCCACAGCCCACCCATCGCCTACCCATCGCCTGAGCCAGCCGCGCTCAGGCACAGGGCCCAGAGGCCGCGGTTCACCTGACTGTGGCTGAGCTCCAAGTGCAGCGGGAGGTTTCAACGAGGGCTTTGCTTTTGCAATTACCTTCCGTATTTTGCATGAAAGCTGAAGTACCAAACTAGCTCCAAGAGCAAAAGAGATGCTCAGTAAATAATAATTTATGGCAAGAAAAACAGAAGGAAAAATAATTCCTGTCTTTGGTCCCCTAGCTTTTATTCATTTATAGTTATTTTTATAATATGGTATCAAGTCCTGAACTATTGTTGAAAAGAGATGGATTAAACATTTATTCCTATCACCTAACAGATGCATGAGAGGAAGGACTTCAAACCAGCTGTGACAGACTGAACACAAGTTAGCATCAGAGGCAGAGAGGTAAGTGCAAGTTTTGTTTCTAGTTATCTCAGCGGGGCCCCTTCTCTGCCTGTGCCGTGGCCCTGTTTTAGGCCGTCTCCTTCAGAAGAGCCGAGGACTTGCTCTCTCACTGTGCTGTCTGCCAGGCCCGGGAGGGTGCCTGGGACCCTGCTCAGGTGACAAGTCCTCAGGGGAGTGGACTGGCCTCTACAGAAGAGGTGCCCGAGAGGCTCCATGGGGCTCCCCAGACTCTTGCAGGTGAAGGCCCAGGTTTCAACGGCACACAGAAAAGTTAAAAAACAAAAATACATAGAAGTAGAGATAGGGTCCATTTTTGGGCATTTCTACTCTAAACAGAAGGATATTTTTTCCCTTACAGACTTGGGTACCTTCAGGAATGTCTTTTTCAACAACTTAACAGAGTCCTGAAGTACATAATACACTTATTAAAAATACCAACGTCTAGGGCTCCAAACGCAGGCATGCAGGGCAGGTGGCTCCTCTTCAGAGCAGGATTCAGTTCCAGCACTGGCACTGCCATGGAAACAGACGCTCCACTACCTATCACCTATTACTTTGAAGAAATTTAAAGTAATGGGTGAAGGCGGCACTGATGAGTGGGAAAATGAGGCAGAATATTTGGGGGGGTGGGGTGAAGGGAAAAGTAAAGAAGCTAAGCATGCAAGCTCAAGTCACAGTACCTTCTCTTCCATCTCACTTCTGGCTCCAGGCCGGCTCGGAGGACTCGGAGAGCTCGGCGTGTCCGTAGACTGGAAGGGTGAAGAGAGCGCTCAGTCACAGGCCACAACAGGAAGTTTTGGGAGCTAACCAGACACCATCTGCGCCCCCTCGGAGGGAGCAGCTGGCTTCAAAGGGCCGACAGGAGTCACGGTGGGGACACTGCTAATGTCCAGACTCCACAGGTCTCCTGAGGCATGGAGTGTGCACCCCCCCCCCCCGCCCAGTCCAACACGGGTCCCAGCTGGGCGGTCTCCAACCTCAGTCCTGGGTGTGTTTCCCCACTGCTGAGAGGATCTGGGGGCTGCCCTACAGCCACCTCATCTGGGAGGCAGGGCTCCAACCTCAGCTTTCGCTGTGCTGGCTGCCTTCCACCCCTCCACCTGCCAAACCTCCCACCTCTGAGCCAGACCTCTTCTCTATGAGAAGGAAGGAAGGCCCTACCAGCGCCACATGCAGAGGCCCGAGCCGAGAAGGCGATGACCAGAGGCGGCGAAACAGCTCAGGAAAGAAGGAAGGAGAAGAAAACGGCGAAGATTCCCACCCCGGTCGCGTCAGCCTGCCCTGGGAATGCTGTCGCCTGCACCTTTCAGATGGCCCGCTACCCCTTCTATCTTGTATCGCCATTATTTACAGAAGGGTCTGCTGTCCCTTCCAGAGCGGTAAGGTCAGCCTGCCCTACCTCAGTCTGCTTTCTGCGCCACACTTAGAAGCATCTTTAGAAAACACAAATCAGACCGTGTCCCTTCGCTGCTTCAAAGTACTCGGAGGCTTCCTATGTCAGAGTGGAATTCACCCATCCCCACGGGCTGCACGATGCGGCCCCTCCGCCACACTCTCCCTTCCTGCAGCCCCTCCACCAGAGTCCATGGGCCGCCCTGCTCCTCCTTCAGGAAAGCTCAGGCCCTCCTCTGGGCACAAGCCCCACTCCTCCCTCTGCCTAGAACACGCCCCGCCCCTGGGTCTGCGCCGGGCAGCTCTGACCTCTTCTTTCCACCTCTCCCCAACAAGTCACTCACTTTTCCATCACCCTGTTTTATTCCCATTTTTCTTGATCTGAAATTATTATATTTATCTATTTGTTGACTCTCCTCATTACAATATAAACTACCTGGGGCAGCCCCTGTCTAGTCTTGTTCATCTCTGTGATACCCACAGACAAGTGACCCTCCTCCCCCCGGCCTTAGCACCTTGCCTCTGTGAGGTTGTCAGTAACAGTGGACACTAGTCTTTGGGAAATCCCTGCCTCAAGGCTAAGGGCCCCTGCTGATGCACTGGAGAGGCTTCGGGAGTGTTTCTGGCCATGGGGGAGGAATGGGCCCATCCCCGCATCACCCACTGCCTACAGGTGTGAGTGCCAGGAGCCATCAGGGCAGGCCCAGGCAGACATGGGCAATGGGTGGGGACAGTCCTTTTCTTTCCTCCTTTCCTTTGCTCTGCAAATTGCTCATCTTTCTTCCTATCCTCAGGACATATTAGCTGATAACAATCATGGCTGCTTTGCGGTGGGGGGGATGCCCATTTTAATAACACTCAACGCAATTTTGGCCACCTTGGTAGGCAGAGCACAGAGGCAGACTCAGTGGCTTACCCAGAGAACTCCTTACTCTAGCTCCTCTTTTCATAAGAAGCCCAGGGGTGTCCCTTCTGCTGCTCATTTCCAGACTCTCATTTCCAGATATGCTTACAGTGCTTTTTTTCGGTATCAAGAGACCAAATCTAGAGAGGACAGAGCTGGACCAATGTGACTCTCTTTCCACACTAGGTCAATGTCACCCTGGTCTGTTTGATACATTCCATCTTGTTGAACTACTTCTTTCTCTTCTTATTTCCCTTTAAATTAGTCCAGACCAACAAATAATTACTCTGTGCTACTAAGTAATCACTAGCAAAGTCCTGGGGAGATAAAGATGTACAAGATCTAGCTTTGTCCTCAAGGAACTCAAAGCTCAGCGATGGAGAGAAAACAGTTAGGTGGACATAGATACAGGTGGGCTCCAGATATGTAGTAAGTGCTAAGGACACACCTTGAAGGGAGGGAGGAGACAGTGCGGCTTGGGGTGAGGCCAGGTAAGGCTTCCAGGAAGAAGTGGGTCAATCTGACTCTCAGAGTATGTGGAAGACACTGGGAGGAGCCGTGGAAAAGTCACGTCTCCTCTTCCTCCCCCTCCTCCACGGTGGTCCCACTGTAGGTCAAGGCTCCTGCCCACAAAGTCCTCTCCCGCCCTGGCTACTCATCAGCAAAGATCCCCCCTCCTTCCCCCCTACGCTGCGGACCCCAGGGTCATTGGCTGCCCGTCTACTGCCCAGCAGCCTCCCGGGCTATTAGCAATCACGTCATTGCCTGGAGGAGCCTCACTTTGTTCTCAGCGTCCGAGAGGATGATGTCCTGCTGAGTCACAATTTCCATGGGACTGGTCAGGCACGGTTCCTCTTCTAAGCTAGCCTCTCCACTGTCTGCCTTCTTCATGGGAGTGGCACCGGGTGGCGGCTGCCCAAACTTGATGTTCTTGCCCAACTGCCGCTGGAGAGAAACAGAAGAAAGACGTGCTGAAGCGGCGAAGCAGTTCACAGCAACCACACCAGGCTCCCCACGTGTCTCGCAGGCGCTGAGGCACGTTCTGCGCACGCCGCCCTCCAACACCATGCCAGCAACACGATGCAGTCCTGCGACAACTGAATGCATTTCCAGCCTCCGCTCCTTTTCTTTCCCACCTTCGAGCCATGAGCTTTTGCACCCAGCCACCTCTTTCATGGAGATCCCAATTTTCCAGGGGGTAGAAAGCCCAATTTCTCAGCCAAAACTTGGGATAAATTAACTTATATAAAAAGTGTTTTAAAAGTATAAAAATTGTATGGAAAATGGTTACATGAAATGCAGGAACCCCTGGGAGAAATCCAGACACTAGTGATTGCTGCAACAAGGGAAGCCACCAGCCCCCTTTGGACACGTTCCCTTGGAATAATTCCACTCCAGCTACCTCCCTCACCAGCTTGAACATCATGTTCTGGTCACAGTGGGTACCACTGCCAAGGTGAGGAAGGCCCCAGGGCCAGCATGTCTTTCTACGGTCAATGCTGAAACCATGGGAGGGGCAGACTCCTGTCCGGCCACCAGGACCTCCGCTTTGCCCTGCTGTAGCTGCCCACCATGAACCAGGGGTCAGAAGACACCCTGTGGGGAAGGGACAGAGAAGTAGGCAGGAGAAAAGCACCGAGGAGGGACTGCTTAGCAGTGGGTGGTGGCTAACAAGGTAGGGAGAAAGGGTGGAAAAACGGGGTATAAATTAGGAAGAAAAGTAGTATTTGGAATCAGAGAAAAGGCAGTCTGTGAGACCACAGAATCGAGGGTACAGACTACTTACTGCCTCGTCCTAGAGCAGGGTTTCTACCTCGGCACTACGACCTTCTGGGCCAGACAGTTCTTTGTTGTGGGGAGCTGCCCTGTGCATGACGGGATGTTTAGCAGCACCGATGGCCTCTGGACACTAGACGACAGCAGCAATCCCTCTTCCCCCAGTTGAGACAACTAAAATTGTCTCCAGATACTGCCCAGTGTCCCCTAGGGGGTAAAATCGCCTCCGGCTGAGAACTGCTGCTCTAGATCTAAGTTCTTGGGTTTCATAGTCCCTTTATGCCTCATAAAAAAAAAAAAAAGAGTACATTATCTGATATTATCTTTAATCGGGTTAATATTTAATCCCGCAGATCTGCAAAGAACCTTAGCAATCATACAGTCCAACCCCTCACTCTGCAAAAAAGTCAGAGGTCCAGTAGGGAGAGGTGACTGGCCCAAGCTTATGGATAGAATGAGTGGCCCCAAAGGAATTAGAATCCAGGTCTTCTAAAAATCATATTCAGTGTTATTTTCATCACACTCCACTGGTTCTTATAAATCTGACATCGCACTTCCTTCTTATAGGGGTAGGAATAAAAACATGATGTAGCATTTTTACACCTTACTGAAGTTTCCTGGCCAAGAATGCCCTTTCTCCCTCTGAACTCAGGGTACCAAATCCCACCCACCTGCGCCCAGCTCCCCCTCAGCCTTGCAGGATAAATGGTGAGATTTCAGAAACATGAAAGAGATGAGCCTAAGACTTCCCTCCCTGCACCCCGGCACCCCAGCATGCCAAGTGAGGAGCACAGGAAGACAAGGGCTTGTATTTGACCTGCTGGTGTTTCAGCCTGAGCCTGCCACACCCCCCCACCCCCCCCCCCAAAGGTGCACATATCAAAGCCGGAGGCCAGCCAGTGAAGTGCAGCTCACACAGCCTTAAAGGGTTTCCGGGAGGCGGCTGAAAGAGGGTATCTTCTAAAAACAAGTTTAGCAGGAAGCGGCAGTTAGTATCTACTCTAAGCAGATCGATAAGCAGGCACAGTTAGAACAGCCGACGGAGTTAGACAAGAGGACACAGTGACAAAGTCTCACTCAGAGTGAGGCCTGTCTCACTCTGCTGCCCAGTGGGAAAGGGGTGGAACCTGGGCAGAAGGGGTGGGAATGGTTCCTGGGTCCAGGACTCCCAGCCCAGCCTTTGGTATACCAGTCATCCCTTCTCTAGGCATGTTGGTCAAGAGCTGAAAACTGTTCTAAATCCCCTGAGACGGAGACCTCCAGTTGTCAGGCTCTGCCCTCTAAGGCTCCCGAATGATTAACTGAGAGGATTCCTTCTACTTAAGGTGGAAGGAATAATTTTGCAATGAACTTCCAAGGAGAACCCGGCCTAACACCGTAATGCCATTTAGTTAGGATTTTTGCCACCATCACAAAAAAGAAGGAATGTGCTTGTATTTTACTTCATTAGGGTCCTGTTTAGAACACTGGTGTCAGTCCACCCTGATACTTAGGGGACAAAAAAGAATGTGGCACAATGTAAGCACAGCCTCCCAAAGATGGGATGGCTGTCACGGCTACCAATGGAAGAGGGAAGGGAAAATGAAAAACCAAACACAACCGAGTGAGAACGGGAGAAATAAGGCCCATGGCACAAAGCTGGGGAATGGGAAGAGCAGTGTGAAGAAATGAAGTAGAAGGTTACAGAAGAGGGGACAGAGAGGAGGGTGCGGGGCCCGAGGAAATGCATGGAGCTGGAGCAGCGAGGGCCCAGGAGGAGCTGTCCACCTGCCGGAGCCGAGGCTGCTGGGGCGATGGGCCTGGATATCAAAGGGCCGATCGATGTCACAGACGTGCTCATTCTGTCTAAAGAAACACGTGCTGTCTGGCGCCTTTGTGGATGACAGTGTGCATCTCTGCAAAGCAGCTGACTTAAATGCCCTCCAGAGAAAGTAAGTTCAGGCTGGTGGCTAGGGGACCTAGGAGGAGGAAGTGGGGCTGGAGGAAGGGAGGACTCAGGTCATCAAAGAAATGATGGCCACTGTTTAGAGACAGGGCTGCACATTTCTCTGTCCAGACTAAGGACTGTCTTCACAGACACATCCTGCAGCTGTCAGAAATGAGACTTAGGGTCCAAAGCCATGGTGACCGATCCTCAGGCTCTCGAGGTCAAGCTCTTGCACCTGCACATTTCCCCTTCTCTGCGGGTCCTGCTCCAAATGCTCCCTTCAGCTGACTGGAAGGCTGGGCTGTCACCATATTCCATGATTTATTGACAATTAAAATGCTATTGCTAAAACCTACTTGGCAATCTCACGTATGGTGTGAACTGAATAGAGGGATAAATGTGGCTTCCTGGTGACTTTATTTCTGCCCATTTTTCAGGCACTGTTATAGAGAAACTGATACAAGCAATCACTGAAAAACAGACTGCTGAGGTGAGCCTGTCCTTGAGTTTTCAGAGAGAGAAACTACTACCACTCCCTCCACTTAAAAAAAAAAAAACACACCCCAAAACCCCATGGATCCTTACACACACTGCGATTATAACCAGAGGGGACAGTGTAAAGTTGTGCCTACACTGTGAGTCCATGTCGCTTGTGGCTATGAATGGCATTACTGTTGAGACTGGAATGTGAGCTAAAAGGGACTATATTTTATTCATTCAAACTGGGCCATTTTGTTATAATATGGAATGCTGGAGGATGATGTTATGGGAATGCACATCCATATTTATGAGGCTTTTCTTATGGTGTGGAAATTCCAAGCATGTCATATTCTGCTCTCTCACGCTGCCAGTGTCTAGAGCCCCCCAGGTTTCTCATTCTCTAGACCATGTCTGTAAGAACAAAGCAGAGGAAAAATGAAGCTGCTGTCTTCTTGAGAGAACTACAGATACCCCCACAGTTCAAACGAGCTTTAAAAAAACCACAAAAGAAAAAGCATATGGATTTAAAGACGCCTGCTCTATGAAGAAGTGGTTAAGAGCAGGTATTTTATTCTTTGTGTCCTCGACAGCTGCATGAGGTGTCGAAATCCTCAAGCGTATGACACTTTGGCATTTTTAAGTGCAATCCAGCTCAGCAGGAGACAGTAGCTACTAAGGATGGAGGGCTTCCCTCCTGAGCTAAACAGTCTGTGGACTAATGCACTAAGCATTTTCTGGCAAAGCTGTGGTATAATTCTACAAACTACCTGCAGGCTGGGGCCGCAGTGCTCCTGAGTTTTATCATTAGTTGGTCTGATCTAAAATAAACAGGTACCTCCCCGATCTGCGCTCTGGGCAGCGGCAGGAAACGTCAAGCTCATCGCAGGGCAAATGCAGCGAAGTGCAGAGCTTACAAAGCTACTACTCTGTGCTACGCTAGGCGAACAGTGACTCAATCATTTGCCACAGAAAGTTTTGCAAGTGGTAGATTTACTTTACTCAGAAAAGTGTAGGCTGATTTATGATGTATTCAGCCATTCCGTACTCAGCAGAGAGATACTAACCGCGGCAGATGCAACATACAAGTTTTAGTGGAGAGGACCACGTGTGGCCACTAGAGGACAACCTTTCCAAATGCAGTCATTACAGGCACAGCTCTGTGGGTTTCCCAGGGCTGGGAAGTTTCTTAAGCGAGAGAAAAATGTGTTTTTTGGTTTTGTTTTGTATCAAATGGCATTCCAGTAAAAATCTCATTTCAAAAGAATGTCTTAATAATGGAGGCTAATTAGCTTGCCAGGACATTTACTGTCAAATAGGTTTTATCCGTTACTTCTCTCTCTCTTTTTAAAATAAATATACAGAGATACACAAAGACAATTTCAGACATAAAAAAACATACATGCCTCTGACATAACTAAACACCCTCATTCCATGCTGAAGTCTACGAACAGGCGGTCTCTTGTGCTGCTTACTAAGCACCAATACCAGCATAATGTTGTCATGAAAAAATGCAAAGCTTTCATGCAATTTAATATAGTTAACTACTGTTTCTACAACTTACCAGGAACATACTGCTTAGTCGACTGAAAAATAAAGCACAGTCTTTTGGGGGTGATACAGTCATATCTTAGGTCACTCCAAAAATTACATTTTCTATGATAATGGTCCCCATTTCCCTCCTTGAAGAGCAAAGCCTTTTATTTCTTAGAAATATAACAATAGAGCTGTAAGGAAGCCCGTGAATCCATATAGTAGAAGCAAACTTAGGAAAACCTCGTATGAGCAGATACTGTCAAAAGAGAACACTCAGATTAGATATTCTGCTTTACTTGCATTTCTCCTCTGTGTTAACAGAACTGTAGCTTCCGGGAAGTTGAGTGTTCTACATTTTATTAATTATGAGTTTAGATTCTTTAAAATTGTGCCGTACTAATAGGAATAACAGGCAGTCACATATTTTACTGAGTTCCTATGTTTTCAACACTGTGAATTACATACCATTTACAACTCCAAGTCCCCTTCTTGGCATGGCATGTGCCATGATGTTACAGTGTAGGTGTCACTTAAGGCAATAAATGAACTACTACCTAATTTTTAAACAACTCCTAGAAAGCCCTCATAAAATACAGCTGTTTCATGGAGGAAATCTGTAAATCACTCCTCTTAGAAAGCAGATATCATGAGCCAGGGGTTCAGAACTTCTAAGGAATAATATTCCAGGAACCAAAAGACTTCAATAGGAAAGGTAAAAAGGAGGGGTGGGGTGGGCGAGGGTCAAGGTTTTCTTTGGCCATCACCACCCTTCCCTCTTCAGCCTGTGAGAAGTGACAGCTGGCTTTTTATTCCGAGTCTATAAAATGTGTAACAGCACAGCCAGCCACAAGAGCCAGGACTGCAGCTGGTTAGGAACCAGTGGAACTTGAAGGAAGTGCCCAGCCCGGGTTAGCTCTGGGGAGGGACTATGGCCTTGGGCAGCGATGGCAGTAGGTATAAAGACCTGGGCAAGTCTGGGCGTGGTGCCAGGGTGGGGTTATTGCCCTGCTTGCCATATGCTGTATTCAGCTGAGAGTGTGTGGGGAATATGTGGCCCAATGCTGATCCCAGAACGTGTAGTTAATGTTCAGGAGAAACAACAACATTTCAAGGAAACAGAACATTTTGAGTACAATGCTGCATCCTGTCAGCAGCTTCTCAAGCGGGCCTTTCCTTTGTTTTGCTCGCTCACTCACTCACTGTGGTCGACTTACAGACAGATGGAAACCAGCAACCCAGAGTCCCCTGCTCATAATCTGGATCGCCTCCAGGCACTCCTGTCTCAGAGCAGCGCCTGCTTAGGCACCTCTGTCGGGTGAATGGATTCTTCCAAGCAATTGGGCAGACCTGCATGGTCAGATCCCAGGTGTCTTCACTCCCTTGCTCTTCCTGGAATCCCCATTATCTGGATCACACTTAGTGAAGGACTATTTTATTGTACAGTTGACCCTTGAGCAACGCAGGGGTTAGGGGCATCAACCCCCATGCAACTGAACATTTGCACAGTAACTATTAATAGCCTACTGTTGACCAGAAGCCTTATCAATAATATAAACTACTTATTAACACACATTTTTTATGTTATATGTAGTATATACCATATTCTTATAATAGTGTAAGCTAGAGAAAAAAAAATTATTGAGAAGATCATAAGGAAGAGAAAGTACATTTCCAGTATTTACTGAAAAAAAAATCTGCATATAAGTAGACCCATGCAGTTCACACCCGTACCTTTGAAGGGTCAGCTGTATTTTCCTTATTAAGGAGTTACCACCTGAGTGAATTTCATGCAAGAAAGCTGCCCAGCTCTGCAGCTGGACGGTGGGAAGTTTAAGAGCGTCATGGTGCTCCTCCGAGACAAGGTGGCTCAGGGAGCCAGAATCATAAATACAACAGAACAAGAGTCCCACGTTCACTGTCCAAGCTGGGGACCTGGAGAGTGAACACCTGCTGTGCAAACCCTCAGCTGAGAGCCAACCCTGAATGTGGGGGTTATGGCCAACACTCAACAGTTAAGAACTCTTTCCTCTCATCCGAGTCATGCAGCTTCTCTGGGGTGCTTGTCCTCATGATGTCCACCCCAAAATAAGAGAACAGTGTGAGAGAATAGGAGAGGGGGTGCTGTGAGGGTGGGCACAAAGGTGACAATGTACCTCTCACAGAGGGACAGAAGGCTTAGAGAACTGACTCAGGTTCAAAACAGTGAAAATTCTCACCAGGAGCTGCCCCTGGACCTCCCAGTCCATCACTCAGGGCTAAGCTGGGAACTTTCCCCAATTCCCTCCATAGTCAGGCCCCCTCCTGCACCTCTAACCTTCAATCTCAAGCTGTCTTACCTGAAGAGTTTTGACTTTGCCCAGGATGTTGTCCTGTGACATTGCTTGAACTGTCTGCTCACTTTCTGCTCCCCCATCAGGGATAAAAATACTGTCATGGGAAAACGCCCGGCTTCCCATAGAATAGTTGAAGGACCTGGAATGCAAATCATGTGCTTCATTTTATTAGGATGATAAAATTTCTTCTGGCAATTAGTTCCCTGTCCCTCCTGATTTGGGGACTCCACCCTCATCCCGTCTCGCCCAGTGCAGTGTCCTTTCTGCTGTGGGTCAGCCAAGTAGCTGGGTAGACGGAAGGTCCCACAGGAATAAGGGAGACGCCTCCAACACAACAGCGTCCCCGGGCTGCTCACGGGGAACTCAGGCAGCTCTTTACTTGCAGAGGACCCCACAGAGGCACTGCAGAAACCTTAACTGGAGGGGCTTTTCCCCTGGTGAGCTCTCGGTCTTGGTTCTACCCCAGCAGGTCTTGTCAACCAGCACTTTTTAAGTAACATTCAGACCTAGAAGTAAGAGGCAAGAGTTTCTTTCTTTCAGATTACAATCAAATTGGAAGAACACTCTATCCATCCAAAATGCGGACTAGAATTGCTGATAGGGAGCATAGGAATAAAGAATCTCTCTCTCTCGACTGCCTAGGAATTCAGAGAAAGGGGAGAGGAATGTGGGTTAAGGCAATTCTGATGGGCTCATGCACACTGATCCGCTTACAGGCGGAAGGCAGCCCACAATAAACACTTCAGCGGAAGGCTTGGACTTCGAGAAGTCCGGGCTTCTAGCTGACACGGAGGTAACAGGCAGGGCGAACTGCAGGAAGGGGAAGCAGCGGAAGGCAACTGCTCCTACTTGATCTTGGAAACAAACTTATTTCTGGGAAGGAATCCACATCCAGGCTGCACTTAGAATCGCACACCCTCCTCAAGGCAAGGCAGGCACCCTTCCATGACGCCAGGCACTCGGGTCACCCCCAGGGTGACAGAGTGCCACTTCCCCTGTCTCCTCCCTAGAAAGGAGCCCACCTGGAGGTTTTATCAGTGACCGAGTGCCAAATGCAGTAGGCCGGGTCCAAACCGAGTGTAGACCTAGTTGGGCCGACTTAGTACCAAATCTAGTTTGCCAAATTACAGGCAGCATGGTGAAAAAGCATGTGAGGTTAAGAAACAAAAGACCTGGATTGGGCCTCCTGGCTATGTAATCTTAGGCAGTAATAATAACAGCAACAATAACAACGACCATCCCTTACTTTGATGAAAACACTGTGCTGAGCTTTACTTTCATCGTCTCATCACCAACATCTTGTTGCAGATGAAACTCTAAAGTCATCTAGACAGAAGGAGAGTGAGAGACTGAATTCAGATCTAGTGAGAACAATCCCATGCTAGCAAGCAGAAGTGCCTTAAACTGGTGCAAGATCTTAGAGCATTCGCCTCCGTGAGTGACAGGGGTACGGGTGGGTCAGTGGGAGAGGAAGACAGGACGGAAATGCCAGTGGGATGGACTATGGAAGGGCTCAAGATGCTAAGTAGCTAGAATAATGGGTAAGTCTTTGGCTAATGAACACAAGGTGCCACCGAGCAGCAACCCGCTTCATGAGATACGAGGCATTATTTTAGGATGTGACTATGAACATGGAGGAAAATGAAATATATCATTGCTCAAGTCTGGTGCCTCAGCAGCAATCTGGTGCTTTCAAACAGGTGTCTTTAGTATTCTATCCATATTCCAGTTGTTCTTGGTGGGAGCATTGATTTGCTCCAAGCTACTTTATCACAGCCATCAGTGGAAGTAATTAAATCATTTTTTGATATTTATTAAGTTTCCACACATCAGAGCACACTTGTTGATATGGCCATTGCTCTTTGCAAAGTGACCAAAAATATTTGTGCCTTTTTCTCCTTATATTTGGTTTTTGTCCTAATTTAAAGCTCTGAGAAGAAACAGTGGAGGAGAGTGGCTATTGGTTTATTAGTTACAAGAATGAACAATCTCTTCTAAACAATTCTGTTTACATAATGCCACTCAGCATTAGATCCTTGTCAATTTGGTTAATTTAAAATTTTTGGTGTTCATGGTTACCCAGTTCTGGCTCCAAACCTACAACATAGTTTATTTCCTATCCTCTAAAGGGGAAGCTGAGGCAAAGAGTGGGTAGAAACATTGCCCAAAGTTGCAGAGTTTGAGGCAGGGCTGGAATTGAAACCGAAGAGTCCATGTGTGGAGATGCCAGGGTGAAGCTATGTCCTCATGAACAAAGAGGGCAGTGGAGTCACTGTCCTGAACCAGCTGGGAACTACGAATTACACGACTAGAGGCGAAGGGGTAACTGATCACAAACTGTACCTCAACACAGTTCACCTGGGCTTCTTTATTCTTGACATTTAAAAATCTTTCACAATTGATTACAAAGCAGGCCCACCCTCCCCCTTTCTTTATGAGTGAGCCAAGCAGCGAGGGGCCTCTGAGCCTCAATGCTGCATCCTGCCCACAGACTCCATGTGCTCCAATGGAAGAAACGGAGCTTGCTGTGTGGGAACCTTCTCCTGTGATGCTGAGAACACAGAGCAGCCCCTTGATCATGAAAAGAGATGTACAAAGACCTCTAAAATCCCCCAGATTTTAAAATTCTAACTGGCAGGTTGTTGATACAGTCCTTTAACAGTCATTTTAATTTAACCAAGATCTGAGGTCAAATGCAAGCATATGTGGTAAAAGCAAACTCTAGAAGAAGAGCGAGAGAGGCCCACTTGGGAAATTTAGAACAACACTGGTCTCTGAGGAACGGTTTTCATAAACGTGGACAAGAATCACAGACATGACATAGAGAGGCCAGAAAAATGGTCCCTTTGGATTTTGAGGTCCAAGCAGCACAAGCTCCTGGGGCCCCATGGACAGAAGGGAGCATGGCTAAGATGTTGTAACTCTTGTTTGTACATTTCTGTCCTGGCTTTGTTGTCATCATTGATATTATTGTTATTAGCAGAGAGGTTCGGATTCCAATCATCTCATCAGAAGCTTCTAATCAGCCCAAAGAGACCAGCTTTTGGTGTTTTCCCTCAACTCTTCACGGACTCCTGTGGTTGTCTTTCCAAAGGCCTGAGGCTACTTTTCTGGCTTTAATAGTCACTTTTAATAACTGTCTATTGGACTCCTAAATTATACTCTCTTCTTCTAGCCATGTGCCTACATCTCCAGCTATACACTGGACCCTACTACTTGACTATCCCACTGTCTCTGCAAACTCAACACAAATAAAACCAAACTCATCAGTGCTTCTCACAAAATTCCCATCTTTCCTATTTAAAAAAAAAAAAAAGTTTTATTGATTTTAGAGAGAGGGGAATGGAGGGGGGGGGAGAGAGAGGCATAGATGTGAGAGAGAAATATCGATTAGTTGCCTCCCTTATGCGCCCTGACCAGGGATCAACCCCACAACCTAGGTATGTGCCCTGACCAGGAACTGAACCTGCAACCTTTTGGTGTACGAGATGACACTCCAACCAACTGAGCCACCCGGCCAGGGCTCCTATTTTTTTGTTACTATCATCCCTCGGGCTTTATGCTAAACTATTTTATAAATGAGGTCAGATTGAGGTTAGGCAAACAGTGTAGTGCAGAAGACCTTAATAGGTAATATCATTTGTCCTTTCACATTAAAAAAATCCTTCAAAAACAATGTAGGTTTGCAGATCCTAAGCTCCTGGACCCATTTCAAGTCTGCATTCGATTCTTCCTGCCCACACTCCTCTACCACTGGGCTTGGGGCCCCAGCTGCCGCTCTCCACATCTCTAGTCGGTCTCTACAAGGAAACTGATGCAGGAGGGGGAGCTGCTAGTCCAGAGCAGCACCAGCTATGACAGATGGCAGTCCGGACACAGCCGGCAGTCACTGCCAATCTGTGGGCTCTCTGTGATCACAGAGCCCATGACTTGAATTCTTATGAACTAAGATGAGATCCAGGTAGGTGAAGAGAGAGACTTGATCAAGACAGAACAGAAACCAGAACTCAGGCTCCTCACAGCTGACAGTCTTCCATTTGAACACAGTGTTCGTAGGTGTTTGGGTTTCTTTGGGAACAAAGATGCTCTGTGAACAACAGCTGCTAGACCATGACAAGGCAGTAACGTTAAGAGAGTCCCAGTTCACTCACAACTGCAAATCTTATACAAAAGAAGGTGAACCAATCTTACTGCTTAAGCACTGAATCTGTCAACACCAAATAGGATGCCAGCATCCATGAACTTTTTTTTCTTCCATATTTACATGATATTGAATGAGATATTTTTATTGTGGTAAAATATCCACAACATAAAATTTACCATTTTAATTATTTTTAAGTATACAGTTTAGGACATTGATATTGTCATACAACCATCACCACCATCGATCATCCCAAACTGAAACTCCACAGTTGTTCCACAATAACTCCTCATTCTCCTTTCCCCCAGCCCGACAACCATTCCTCTCCTTTCTGTCTCTATGAATCGGACTATTCCAATGACCTCATGTAAGTGGAGTCATATAATACTTTTGTGTCCAGTTGATCTCACTTAGCATAATATCCTCAAGGTCCATCCATGTTGGAGCACGTGTCAGAATTTCATTCCTTTTTAAGGTTGAGCGATTCCACTGAATATAGTAATAGCACATTTCGTTTGTGCATTCATCTGTTGATGGACATCTGAGTTGCTTCTACCTTTGGGCTATTGTGAATAGTGCTGCTGTGGACATTGGCTTATTAATCAAGATTTTTAAAAGTGTATGAATGTAGCATTATGACCTGTAACTATGTGTGGACATGGCTGAAAGAGTAAGCAGGTGCTCCTTAAGCCCTCGTTTCCCACCAAAGATCTGACGTCACTTCCGTATCTTCTACCCAAATTGAACAGTCACTGTCTATAAAGACTGGCAGAGACTGCAGGGAAAGAGAAGAAAAGGGGGGCGAGGGGGGAGGAAAGTGAGGAGGAGAGAGAAAGGAGAGGAAGGGGATTCCTTCACGTTTGCTGAATCCTGGGAAATTCTGAAGTGCAATGCTTGGGAAGCTGATCTTGGCGTCTGATTCTCAGAGCAGTGGCCCCGGGTTCCACCCCCCCTCCCACCACAGGAGATTTAAACACCATGAAGCGGGGCTGGCAGCTGCAGACCAGAGGCTTCTAATTCTAAGAGGAGGTGAGTTGTATTAGCACCAACATCAACTCGGAGTGGCTTAGGGACTCTTACAGCTTATTACACTCAAGCCCTTGCAGCACCTGAGTCATTCTGGCTCTGGAAGGACAGGAGAAAAGAGACGCTGCTGTTTTCTCCCCGACGCCAACTCCCTCCTTCACTTCTCCAGAGACGGCTGGACTGACTGTCATAATTCTACCTAGACGCTCTAAGAAGCCACTTAAGAATCAATAATATAGTACTCATGGGCACACTTTGGCAGCACATAGACCAAAACACGGGGTTGTTCTGAAGGGCCTAAAAGTTGTGAATGATCTCAGGAAACTCAGCTGAGGCCTGGGTGGGCTACCCTACTCTGCTCATATGCACAGACTGGATTATTATTCTAATGACTATGCCAAAAGCAATATAAAGTTCATACTTCTTAAGCTTTGCTCAGGAGAGGCTTTTATTTTCATTGCTATTTTTTGTGTGTGTTGAAAGCATTTAAGACTTACAAAAATACTGCAAGTGTAGTGTGAAGAACTTTTGTTTTCCTAGACCATTTGAGAGTAAATTGTTGGCATGATGCTCCCACCCGAGCCAGGCAGGCTGTGGAGGCTCATACAACTTGTTCTTAAACACATAGGAAGATGTGAGTGAGAAACCTCAGGGAAAAGTGGAATTTCTGAGGGCAGTTGAAGGGCCAATGCATGTATCACTGGCCCTGTTGCCTTGGTTTCACCTCCAGCCGACTGTAACATGACTGACATCTGTGGGTGACCTTCAACTGAAGTCCTCTCTGATTCTGCTCTCTCTAACCATATGCTCATCTTACAGCAGTTAATTTGCCAGCTCAGAAACCTCCAGTGGCTCCCTTTTGCCAAAATTCTGCCAGAAGAAGCTGCAATGGTTGCTTAGCATTTAAGGCTCTTCACAGGGGGGGCCCTAAACCACCCTAGGCAGGCCTGTTTCTTTATCTAGAAATGAGGATGACAAGAGGACCTACTTCATGGGTCTTTTTTTTAGATTTAAATGAGTTGCGACATGTTAAGCACTTAGAATAGTGTAAGTGCTTATGTATGTGTTACCCATTATTATCAAACGTTACCCTGCTTCAAACCCCACCACTCAGTTCCCCAAATATCCTCTCTGGGTTCTATCATTGCACAGGCTCTTCCTCTCCAGGGACGGCCCACAGCCAATCTCTCAGCTCAGGTCCTACTCACCCTTCAAGGTCCAGCTCAAACTTATCAACTCCACACAGCCTTTCCTGCTTCTCTGGAAGAAAGTGAAGAAAGGGATCTCTTTTCCCCTTGAGAGCCCTAGGCACATATCTCTTGCTGTTTCATGTATGGTTACTATAACCATGCCTCAAAGGAGAGGAAAAATAAAAGTGCTTTGCATACTGTAAAGTGCTACACAGATGTGATTCTAATAATAATGGTATCATCTCATCACCAAAGTGCCATGAGTTGCATGAGGGCAGTGATCCCACGCATTATCTTTGTTTCTCCCAAAGTCCTTTATACAATTAAACTTGTAAGTAAATTTTTTTCAATGGATGAGTCAATGATTAATATTGTAGGGTAATTAGTGTATCAGATGGGTTTCCCATGGAGAGATCACTGAGGGAATGTGACATCTTGATAGGAGGAGGGGACTATTTTCCGATCGTGGGTATACTTCAGGTAGCACAGGCCTATCTAGGAGGCCACTGTGGGAAGTGCTGAGAAGCCAACAGATGGGCAATTCAGGGGGATGTTCAGCATCTCTTTTTTTAAAAGGTTTCTTCTGAGCTTCTTTTCAACTTAAACCAGGAAACTGCTCTAAGCTTTGTTTCCCACCTTCTATGTCAAACCTCCCTCTCACCAAAGTTTCCTGGTGTCGTTCTACGTCAGCTACAGTTCTGAGTCTCAAGCAACAGAAATTAAGTCTCACTCCAAGAAAACTGACTGGAGGAACAGTGGGGGCTCCAGAACAATGGAAGGAAGCGCAGAGGCTGGGAAAAAGACAGACCGAGGGGGACTCTAGCAGCCTAGGCGTCAGGACCCACAGCAGCCGTCGGGGCGCAGCAAGGGCCTGGTCACATACTCCACCCGCCTGCAAGGCGAAGCCCAGGACAGAGACTGATTGCCAGGCTAGGCCATGTGCTCATGCCAGGCTGCAGTGGGGGAGGGAGTGGCCCTTTGGCTTCTGTCATAGAAAGCTGGTCCCATGTCCTATCAGAGGTGGATAAAGCCAGGCAAGCTTGATTCCTTGAAAGGAACTTTGGGTGCTGTTGGGAAGGGGACCCCAGATGCTAACCTTTCAGTTACAAAAAGAGCCTCCAGCCGCCACGCTGTGCTTTTGGACCTGGGCCCTGATTCTCCTTTCCAACCTAGCCCATTTGGGGGGACAGCTATTTGTACAGCTCTCTGGGGTTTTGATTCTACGTCTCTTTCAAGAGGCTGCCTCTCTTTCCAGGTGGCAAGTGATGCTGCCTGAGAGCAAAGGATGCCATGCTCCATGCTGCTGGGATGCCTGAGCCCAGGTGCAGTGCCCTATGCCCACGCTTATCAGCAGGCGTAGCAGAGATCAGACAGGGTGCTTGGTGGCCTGTGGCCTAGAGCTCAGGGCACTAGAGGGTCCAGCAGAGAGAAAGTGAGGAGCGGAGCAAAGCAAACAAAGCCGTGTAGCCGTGCTTTCCCACCCCTCAGCCACTACACGCTTAGTGCCAAGGAGAGCAGGGAGGTGTCGAAAAGGGCCATCTCCATTTTAAGTTCCGTTATCTGGAACTACTGTCCGCAGCAGAGCCAGGTGTGAAAGGAACCATGAAAAATTGAGGGAAGGTCCTCCTCATTCACAAACCATGACACAACACAGGGATGGTCCCCTTTCTGTCACTGGTTCTTGTCATCTGCACATGACACCTGGAACTGTGGTGGGCCATCCTGGGCTATAAGGGGACGAGCCTGAGGACAAGAGCCTACTCCCCGAGAAGCCTGCTCCCTGAGGGGAAGAAAAAGGAATTGGACTGGATCTTGAGGAGGTTGCTGAGTTGTTCCATTAAGGAACTTTGGAACTTGGAGAGTTCTCCAGCCTTTCAGATACATCGGATAATGTATTTCATTATTGTTGAAGATAGTAGTAGTTGTGTTTTCTGTTACAGCTGAAATCATGCTACCTGACACAGGCTTCTAGCCACCACTGGAGGCACCGGGCACAATCTAAGACCCACTGACATCCTCTAACCTTGGAGCCTACGGAGGGAAGTTCTCCCCGCCCCAAACAGGAGCAGCTTTCCGCAGCTGCCTAGTTAACACGTGTCTCCACCTCCTCCATATCCTTTGTCTTTTTTGGACAAGCATCATGTAATTTGGGGCCACAGATATTGAGTAATTACCATACTGATGATTAGGGATTCACTTCAGGAATAAAGAAATATAATTATAGTCCCATTGCAGCCTGTTTCCATGACAACAGGGGCAATTGCAATTGATCAGCAGTTTTCTCCCTAAACAGATCCGTGAGTCTCATTCAAATGAAATGCTAAAGAGCAATTAACCATCCTCATCAAACAAACTCCAGTTGCTGAAAGAGACTGGAGTCAGATATTTTGTGTGGCATCTTGGAGGCTCATCCCTAACTTGAGTATTTGATGTATTTATATGGTACCCAATAGGCTATAGAGTACCCAGTTACCTAATAATTAAAATAGAAACAGGATACATCATAAAAAATTCAACGAAGAGGAGAAAAGTTTAGAATCTCAGAACACAGACACTTAGAACTGGAAGTCACAGGTTCACCTACCCTGGCCTCCAGGCCTAGTCCTGCACCACACAGGACCAGCAATCACCTAGCCTGCCTCTAACGCTCTGGAGGGGCTCCAGGGGCTTCGCACTAACTATTCCACTCCCCAGTTGCCCCACCTGCAGGAAGACCTTCTCATAAACATCTTTAGCTATTATCTGAATCAACTGAGTCTCGGTCTATGCTCTGGAAATAGGAAACTAGCTATCCACCTCCTCTTTATCTCAGTAATACTACTATTACCCTGCATTTGTAAAGAGCTATTTTGGAGCAGACAGTATAATGTCACATGCATTTTTTGGGTCCTTATAATAATCCTGTGAGACTGCATATCCATGGAACCGATGAAGGAGCGGGCTTGGCTGAGGGCACACAGCTCCTGAGAGAAAGCGCCGCATTCGCAAGAGGACCCTGGCTCCCCACCTGTTCCCTCCCACATGCTGTATCTCCAATAACCGCTGTAACGGATGCATCAACCCTTTTCCCCTCAGGCTTATTCAGCCCAGCTTCGTCAATTCTCCTGCTTAGCCCCTAATTTTTACTCATTTACTGGTTTTTGTACCTCTTTTCTAATCCCTGTTCAATTTCAGCACGTGCCAGGTTCCCACGAGGAGAGGACAAATGACCAGGTAAAACAAATCTTTCCTGACTTCATTTTCTGAAAAGCAGATGACCAAGTGACCTGAGGCACCCACGGCTAATCAGGGAGCCTGAGCTTCACGGCCACATCATTGGCGACATGCTGTCTCATTACACCAGCCATGTAATCTTCCTTTTCTAGCAGGTCAGAGGGAAGCGAGACTCTCTACCACGGTGAGAAACTGAAGAATAAATCAGATGACCATTGGATTGTTCAATGGGAAGAGCCCAGGGGTAAAAAGGAGCAGTATTCATATACTTGTTCATTAAATGAATAATTACTGAATGCCTGCTGTGTGCCAGGCACTGCTCTAGAGGCGAGAAGCGCGGCGAAAGGCAAGTTGTACAGGCCTACCCTTAGGGAAAGGGCAAGGACACAGAACAATGGCAGTGGGCCTGATCTAGGCCGCGGGGTCGGAGATAGCCCGCTCTACTGAGGAAGGCACATTTGTACAAAAAAAATGACGGATGGAGAATCAGCTGGGGGAAGGGTGCAAAGATGGGGGACAGGGTTGTTCCAGACAAAAGGTTACCATGTGCATAATCAGCTGAGTCTAGTCCCACCTCTAACACTAACAGCACTGTGATCTCTTTGAGCTTCAGTTTCCCCATTTGTAAAGTGAAGGAATCAGATCAGGGCTAAAAATTACCCTAAACCTTAACATTGATGCATGTGTGTGTGTGCGTGCCCCCACTAAATAAGGGAATCATGTAAGTGGAGAGTCGGATTTACATTAGCTTTTGGGGGGGATGGAATACATGGCGTCAACCACAGGCATATAGTCTAAGTAGGCAGCTTCAAACATGACCTGTATCTCTTTCCCCCTCTCCCCTCTCCCATCAAGTCCCCGTCCCCCCCCCCCCCGACACCCGCACCCAATGCAGGGGCTCAAAGTCCTCAACTAATGGGAGCAGCTGTTTGCCCTTCCAAGTCAGCCTGCTCTACTCTGCAGTGATGCCCTACTTCAAATGACCCCTTTTTGTTTCATCCCAAATATCAACCTCCTATTTTAGGGTTTTAGGGGAGGAAATAAGCCCCTGCTCTCCCCTGCCAACATGAACTTATCACTTCAGCCAGACATGACCTTTCAATGCCATGTTCATTGCCTTTTAAAAAAACATCTCTATTGAGATAAAATTCACATATATAAAATTCAGCCCTTTAAAGGTACATGTTAATGATTTTTAGTATATTCAAAGAATTGTGCAACCATCAGCACCACCTAAGTTTAGAAGATTTTTATCACTCCCCAAAGAAACCCCTTACCCATTAACAGTCACCCCCCACCCTATCCCATGCCTGGCAACCACTAATCTTTCTGTCTCTATGGATATACCTATTGGCTATTTTGTATAATTGGAATCATACAGTAGGTAATCTTTTTAAACTGGCATCTTTCAATTAGCATAATATATTAAAAGTTTATTCATGTATGACGTGGATCAGTATTTCATTCTTTTTTATTCCCAAGTAAGATTCCATTGCACAGATACACACCACATTGTATTCACCAATTCATTTTTCTGATGGACATTTGGACTGTTCCAACTTTTTGGCTATTATGAATAATACTGCTATGAACATTTGTGTACAAGTTTTTGTGTAGACCTATACTTTCATTTCTTTTGGGCTTACATGTAGTTTCACAGTTTGAGGAACTGTCAAACTGTTTTCCAAGGTGGCTGCACCATTTTTACATTCCCAGCAGCAATGATAAGGGTTCCAATTCCTCCACATCCTCCCCAGCACTGGTTATTGTCTTTTATAGTATAGCCTTCCTGATGGGTGTGCAGTGATACCTCATTGAGGCTTTGATTTGCATTTCTGTGATGGCTAATGATGTTGAGCAAGTGTGTTTCCATATGTTAAAGGACATTTTCCTATCTTCGGAGAAACGTCTATTCAAATCCTTTGTCCATTTTTTAAATTGCTCTTTTTTGGGGGTCTTTTTATATTGTTGTAAGAGTACTTTACTTATTCTGAATATAGCCTTATCACATAAGTGATATGCAAATGTTTTCTTCCATTCCGAGGACTGTCTTTTCACTTTCTTGATGGTACTGTTTATAGCACAAAAGTTATTTTTGATGAAGTCCAATTTACTGATTTTTCTTTTGTCATTCCTGCTTTTTGGTACCAAAAAAATCACTGACTAAACCAAGGTCATGGACTTACTCCTTTGTTTTCTCCTAAGAGTTTTACAGTTTTAGGTCTTCTATTTAGATGTTATCCATTTTCAATTCATTTCTGTGACTGGTACAAGAAAGGGGTCCAACTTTATTCTTGTACATGTGGCTGTTCCGTTGTCCCAGCACCTTTTGTTGAAAAGGCTATCCTTTGTCCACTGACTTGAAAATCAACTGACCACGGATGTAAGGGTTTATTTCTGGACTCTCAATTCAAATCCATTGATCTATATAGCCAGTATCACATTTTGAGTATCACAGTATTTAGATTACTGTAGGTTCGTAGCAAGTCTGTTTTTAATTCAGGAAATGTGAGCCCTCAAGATGGATTGTTTCAGTTACTCTGGCTCCCTTGCATTCCCACATGAATTTTAGGACAGACTTGTCAGTTTCTGCAGAAAAGGCAGGTAAGTTTTGACAGGGATTGCAATGAGTCTGTAGATCAATTTGGGGAGTACTGCCATCTTAACAACATTAAGTTTTCTGAACCATAAATATGGGATGTCTTTCCACCTATTTAGATTTTTATTTTTTTTTAGTATATGTTTAAGTAACTTTTTAATTTAATTTATTGGGGTGACATTAATAAAATTATATCGGTTTCAAGTGTACAAACGCATAACACATTACCTGTACACTGGATATTTTGTAGCTGCCCTTTATTAAGCTAAAGAAGTTCCCTTTGATTCTATTCGAATGTTTTTATCATGTTGGACTCTGTCAAATGGTTTTTCTGCTTCTGTTGAGATGACGTGTTTTTTGTCCTTTATTTTATTAGTATGGTGAATTATATTGAATAGTTTTTGTATGTTAAACTAACCTTGCACTCCTGGAATAAATCCCACTTGATCATGGTGTACAATTCTTTTTATATACTGCCGGATTCAGTTTGCTAGTATTTTGTTGAGGATTTTTAGTCTGCATTCATAAGGGACAGTGATCTGTAGTTTTTTGTCTTGGCCTAGCTTTTAGATCAGGGTAACGCTGGCCTCACAGAGTGAGCTGGAAAGTTCCCTCCTATTCTATTTGCCACATTCTTCTTATGGGGAAGTCCCTGCCCCTGCTGTTCCGGATCTCAGATGTTCGTACCTTGTCTCTCAGCCACTCCAAATCCTGCCCATCGCCTGGACCCCGCTCAATGAGTCTGGGTCCTCACTCCTGACCCCTTCCTGGCAGCTCCAGTCCCACAGCGCGCTCGCCCTCCTTGGAGCCCCTTCAGCTCTCACTGTGGCTTCCAGCCGGCCCACACTATGAAGTGCTGCAGTAAAGGCTGTGTGTGAGGCAGAAACTGCAAGCAGGACAAGCAGAGTCCCAGAAAGAAGGAGAGCCTCAGTCAGGCAGCTAAAAGCAGCAGCACACCTGAGCCTGGCCACTCAGGACCAGCAGGGCAACTCAGGGCCATGAGACCAGCTCCCTAGGAAGGCTGCGGCAGAATAGTGGGTGGTTAAGAATGGCCTCTTCACCCCTTGAGTAGTGGCTCATCAACTTGCCAGCAAGTCAATCTCTGGCCTTAGTTTTCTCATCTTTGAAATGGGGATAAGAATGTCAATCTCAGGGTGCCTTGGTAAGTATTACATGAGTAAATCTATACAAAACACGCTGTATTAAATTCAGCAAGTGGCAGCTTTAATATATGCTACAGCATATCCCCTATGAAAAGGGTTTGTGGTTAAAGCAACCTTGGAAATGCTCTATACTACACCCTTCTTCTTGCAGATTCTCAGAGTACATTAGCATAGTGAAGGCTCTCTTAAGTCCTACGTAAAGGATTCTATTTAATTTGTTTTGGCCCAGAATTTCTCAAATCTATTTGCCAAAATGGCCCTTTCTCCCCTTTTAAATTTAATTTAATTTATTTATTTCTTAAAATATATCTTTATTGATTTCAGAGAGAGGAAAGGAGAGGGAGAGAGAGAGACAGAAACATCAATGATGAGTCATTGATAGAGCCCACAACCCGGGCATGTGCCCTGACCGGGAATCGAACCAGGATTGCCTGGATCCTAGGTGGACGCTCAACTGCTGAGCCACACCCAGCCAGGCTCCCCTTTTAAATTTAACATCCATTTAACACACTTTGGGAAACACAGTATCAGTTGTATTTAATTAATAAAGGAAGTCACATTAAGTTGTTAAAAACTGATCATGTTTAACTGTTTTGCTTTTTCCCACAGGCATGTACAATTTAAAAGCAGCAGCCCAGGAGAAATGAAGGCTTCTAACCTAGAGAAAGAACAGAATGCTTTAAAAGCCCAAAGGAAATGAGAAATTTCAGGCAGAAGGAGCAGATCAATAACGAGCTATTTTTGGCCACGGAGACGTTTCTGGAATTACGGATTCTTGGAATCAAAGTTCAGCTCCTTTAAAGTCCCACCAGTGCCGAAATTCCCTGTCATCAGTCCCGATCCCTGCTGGTACTCCCTCGGCCACCCCATTTTGGGCAGTAATTAGGAAAATTACTAATTAGGAAATTCTCCCTCACATGGGGCTGAAATCTGCCTCCTTGGAACCTCTCCCCAAGATCACGTTAACAGAACTGTATGTTTTAGTGAGAGCTGTCCATTTTGGAGACGGCAAATAAAATGCGCAGAAATTCTGTGAATCATCACACAATGTGAAGTACCATGTCCATCGGCGGAGCAGTGAACTGAAAATAAGATTGTTGGAAACAACATCTTTCATCGTCTCCATCTGTAAATAGGACAAATAATCAGAACTTCGGCTATACTGTAAGCAATGAATGCAATATTTACTTTGTGGGTGGATTTATATGGCAATTGTCGATTTCCGAGAAGGGGAATACATATTTTACATGATTTCTATATTCTTGTCTTTTTAAATTTTAAATATATATATGTATATATATATATTATTATTTTTTTAATTTTAAATATATTTAAGGAGACATTTTTGAAAACTTTTCATCCAAAGCTTATCCTTCCATCTTCATTATTAAGACAAATGTTAACTAAAATATAGTGTATGTCACCCTGGCTGGTATGGGCACAGGTGGCTGGGCGTTGTCCTGCACACCGAGAGGTTGCTGTTTCGATTCCCAGTCGCAGGCTCATTCCCTGTGAGGGGCATGCAGGGGGCCGATCCACGCTTGCTCTCACATGTTTTTCTCTCTCTCTCTCTCCCTTCATCTCTCTCTAAAAAATAAATAAAAAAGTTTTAAATAAAATATAGTGTATGTCTCACAAATGTAGGTTTATCAACAAGAGTCAATAATAAAAACAGGTGACATGACCTGTATTTTATAGAAATGCTGCTGTTTGATCCAATGTGGAATTTTCTGAGGCTTTGTAAAAATTCAAACCTAAAGGAAACTTCAAGGGGTAAAGGAATGGAACTTAAGTGAGAAGAGAACGACCAGGGTCCAGGCATAATTCAGTAAGAAATCGGGGAGTGGGCAAAATCTCGGAAAGGACGAGCTGTGTTTTCATAGGACCGTCCTTCCGAAGGAGAACCTTCTACACTCAATCCCACACTATGTTAAAGAATGACTTGGTGACATTTTGGTATCTGTATGTCATTCTGATACTGAGAAGCAAAAAGGCTCATGTTCCTAATTTACAAGTGAAGGAACTGAGGTGAAACCGAAATGGACTCACACTGGACAATACTTAACTATGATCAGGACTGACCTCCCAACAGTTGGGCGAGTTCAGTGCTAGCTGTGTTCGCCTTCCAGTAAAATCATTTCCTTCAGTTAAATTCAAGTTTTCTTACTAAAGACAATGGAAAACAAACACGGGCCTGTCGAGGAAAAGAGTCAATACTGGCGCTAACAAGTGCCGGTGAGCACTTGTGGAGCTTAAGTACAAGTACAGGATTCCTGCGGATCCTGTAATTTGTGCTCAATTGTGGTGTCTATTAGAATTTGCTTACTGACACACACCACAGAGGGTGTTTCTGGCCCTGTCCTTGAAATACAGTAAGAACAACACAGATTACATCATCTATTCCTTCAACATGTACAGTAGGACATCACATTGTCAATAGGTTCTTAGAAGCAGCAACTTTAAGTGAGACAACACAAGACCAACTTTACTATAGGCTGATATAAACAAGAGTTAAGGTCCATATTTCTGTGCACAAAAACATCATTAAACTTCTAAATAAAGACCCCAAACACTTCTAATACTAAACACTGAAATAAATGTGAGCTATACATACATTTTAAAAAGATTAATAAAAACAGGTAAAATTATTCTTTCTCAGCCCACTTATTCCAGTTCAGGGTGGTAGGTGGCCACAGCCTATCCCTTCAGCTCAAGACAGAAGGCAGGACCCAGCCCTGGACAGGACACCGGTCCATCACAGGGCCACTCATACCCACACCCCCACACTCAGACTGGGACAATGCAGACACGCCCGCTCATCTCACGTGCACGTCTTTGGGAGTCCCCGGAGAAAGCCCACCCAGACAGTGGCCTGGTGGGAACCACTTTTTTCTCATCAATGTTACAATGAAACGATGTTGAAGGGAATGTTATTCAAAGTCCTGCTGTACTACATGAGGAATTTATGCAGTGCCAGGCAGTCCCAGGAGACATTTTTTGAATATCTAAGATGAGGCCCTGACTTCATGGAACTAGTAGTTGAATGAGAGAGAAGCAAAGCAAACCAGTAATTTCCATACAAAGTGACAAGTGCCAGCTGGAGCCAGGCACATGGTGCTGGGGGAACCCAGCTGAAGGCAAGTGAATCACATCGGGCAGTGGGCAAGGGCTTCTTGGAGGGGCTGGCTTCTGAGCTGTCAGCAGCAACATCTCTGACTCCGACTCCAATTCCCAGCACTCAGGTGAGAAAGGACCTTCTGACCCTGCATTTGTGAGTTCTGTACACTGTTAGGGCCAGATTCAGTGCCTGTGTCTGTTCTAAGAAGGGGAGGGAAAGGAAGAGAAGAGCATAGAAAACAAAGGGCAAGATTTGAAAGCGCATCGCAGACAGGTTCTGGAAGTTGCTAGAGATGGCCAAGGGTGTGACGGGGGACCACCGAGTGCCTGAACAGTCCATATCCTCGATGCGGGCGTAAAATCTAATCTGTAACCAACCTTCCTCTTTTCCAAACAATGAGACTTGGCAACCAGGTCTTCCTCAATCCAAGGATACCTGCTGAGCCGAGCCAATTCTGGGCTGCCTCCCGCCACCAGCCAGGGCGGCAGAACAGAGGAAGATCCCTGTGCTCTCCCGGGAAGCGGGAAGCGAGGCCAAGCTCGCTTTCCAGCGCCCCGAGGCGGCTTCTGCACAGGACACACCAGGTCCCGCAAGTCTTCCACCTTCCCAGAGATGGTGCACATCCCCTGGGATCCCGCACCCCACCCTGGACTATGCCGAAGATTAAAAAAAAGGTGAGTTATTACCTTAGATTGTCCTCCTCGTCGGAAGAAAAGGTGCCATTGCTGATGCTCTGGGGAGTGTGACTCTTCTTCCCTGCAGGCGTCTCCCGGCAAATTGAAGTGTCTTTCTTTTTCCTTTTGCCAAACAACTTCTTAAAAGGCTGGAATTTGCCTCCCTTCTTCTTGTCTGTGGATTACAAGATAAACACTCGCTGCGGTTGGACAGGGCCGCACTCCGGTGCCCAAGAACAAATTACAACTGAGACGCCTTCGGCCAGGAGCCGGGGCAAAGGGCAGCCACCGCAGCGCAGGAGTGGCCAAGCCCGCGCCAGGAACGTCTGGGCCGGGCCTGCACGGCGCGGCGGGCCTCTGCCTCCGGGCCCCAAGAAGCACTTGCAACGCCAAGGGGCCCCAAGCTTCACGGAGGCCCGCACAGCACCCCCTCGCACATCCACACGAACACAGTGTCTGCTTTCCCTAACAAAGCAGATGGCTCCTGCCCTTCTCCACGGAAGAAGCTGACATGGAAGCCACACGGTTGTTTAAGGAAATTCATATATGCATATAATCTCTTCTGAGAATCACTGTTTCAGTCTTTTTATTTATTGGTTAATCCTCACCTGATTAACCAATAAAAAGGCTTTTGGAGAGAGTGGAAGGGAGGGAGTGAGAGAGGAAGAGAGAGAAAGAGAGAAAGCTTCCTGCACATACCCCAACCAGGGCGGAGATCGAACCTGCAACCCAGGTGCGAGCGGCCCTCAACCCGGAACCGAGCCCTCAACTTCTCAGTGCACAGGCCGACACTCTAACCACTGGGCCTCACTGGCCAGGGCTGTTTCAGTCTTTAGACACAAAAGAAAATTGCTAACTCTTGGTATAAGCTTTGTCTCCCAATTCCCTCCATCCATATATGTATTTCTAGTTTATCTCTGTTGTCTCCTTTTAAAAATATTATGAAGAGCCCCAAAGGACTTGCTATGAACATCTTTCCATTCATTACTTCATCCAATCAAGACCCAGGCTCACAGCCAGCATTTCCTACAGATTTTTTAGGTAACACCTCTCACTTCTGCTTCTTCAGATACAAATTTCTCCACATCACTCCACTCTTACCTCAGCAAAGAAAGTATAAATTATCCCATACCAGAAGCATCTTCTCAGATGCTTTAAGAAGGTTAAAGAACCACTTATCCAGTGGTCAGGCAATCTTTTCCTTAAATTATTTAACCCTAACTATGCATCACTACTTTAAGAACTTTACAAATATCAATTCAACCCTCACCACTATTCTATATGGTAGGTACTATTAACGTCCCCATTTTACAGATGAGAAGCCTGAGGCACAGAGAGATACAATAACTTGTCTAAGTCATGGGAAACATATCTTTGAAGCCAGAGTGAGGAGCTTTGAGGGAAAAGGAAAGCTGAAAATGCACCATGTGTATAGAAAAATACTTGTACAAAACACAAAGGTATGGGCCCCCAACTTAGTATCAAAGCCCCCAGAACTTTGCTCGCCAGAGTCTACAGAGAGATCTGGGTATAAAAATGAAGTTAATGATGTTCAAGGTCATCGTCTCATTTCCTCTGGTGATCTTCAGTTCTGGCTTTTTTAGAGAAAATCTGAAGGATGGAAGAAGTGTTTTAAACCACTTTGCCCTAAGCAGTGGCATAAGACAGTGAGGAAGCAGATAAAATAATTGCTAATTAAAAAAGACATACGCTGGGATCCTTAGTACAGGTGCGAACAGACCTTCAAACTTCAGCAGTCCCAGAAGTAATACTGTACTATATCACATTTAACAGGAAAGCAGATTTCTAACATATGAGATGCCTCCCATATACCTAAGGCTTTGTGCTAGGCATGTAGTCCTCAAAAAGTTAGATTTTCACTCTGTATTACTTAAAAGACAATAAAGTGTACAATACAATTGAGATTATATCGTTAAAAAATAGTAAAAACAAAAAAATTTAGGAGGTTTGACTTTAGAATGTTTATATGCTTTCAGTGGTTATGTATTCAGGCGTATAGGCCAGAGATTTCCATGACACCTACTTTTGGTTCCCATGAGCAAAATCTCCAATGGATAATTTTTTTAAATTATCGTCAGTGTCTTCTGAAGACCAGCAAAGAACATTAGGCAAGTGTTAAAATAATTGACCTTATATGAAATGAATCAATAACAATTTTTAAATTAAAAAAAATTCCATAAGGTGCTACGGCCAGCATTACATTATTATGTAACTGGTCTTTGGCGTTGACTGATAAGTGCGTATTTTCTCTATGACTGTCCAAGGCTCAAAATATGTGAATGACACCATCAGTGTAAACAGTCACCACTATAAATGGTCAAGGAGCAATTTATGCTACACTTCACTTGCTTCTGAGATAAATTCTTCCTTTTCCCCTTTATTTTGCTTTTTCTCACTGAAGAATTATCTAACCCCAAATTGTCTAATCAGGAATATTCTAAGAGACCATAACAAAGATCTAAAAACATCAGTTATGACATCATTACTTCCAGTCTGGGCTCAGAAATCCAGCTTTTAAGCTAACTAGAGAATTGTAGATTATGTCAGAATATATTGATAGAAAAAAAAAAAACACCATCCTTTGCTCTAAAGTCAGGGTGGATGTGGTGATGTTCAGCTGAGCCAGAACCAAGGCAGTGAACTATAATCAGAGACAGATTAGTTTCTTGAACAGGTCACTTGTGTATTAACTGACGGGTGACTCGGTCAGTCGTGAAAGCTGGTGAGGTCCTTTGTATTGCCTCAGTGTCCAGAATGGTGGCAGCCTCCGTATAAAATATTTGTTGCATGGGTCATATTGTTGGGGGACACAGAAAGTGAACAGGACCTGGGAGAGCTGCATACAAACCCGGGGACGGGATAAGCCAGGTTGGGGAGGACACCGGGATATGGAACCGCAGCTCAGAGACTTGGGGCTGCGCGGGGCGCAGGATGGCCTCCGCCAGGGGATGCCGTCTGCAGAGCCGGCGAGCCGGGCACTTGGCGCTGCACTTCACGTGGGCAGTGGCCTTGGCATGAACACACACGTAAGTATATACTGGAAGACGTGGCAAAGTCCAATGTCAGGCAGCACCCTGCTCAGAAGTACCTGGGAAAGGCTGTTTCAGCAGTGCCTCAGCTGTTATCAGGAAGGTAAGAGGCCAGTAAAACCTACCTGCACAATCTACCCAACAACCACTCCCTCCTACCAGGAGAAAAAGAGCTTCTAAGTCCCAAGAACACCAATCTCTCTTCGGAGGAGGGGGCAGGACACAGAAGCTTACAACCTGCTTCAAAGACTTAGTGTCTGGTCGCATCTCAGGTATAAAAAGTAATTTCCTCTTCCTTGTGTTCAAAATTAGTAATACATTTTCTGTCAGAAATATCTTTACATTTTAAATACAATTTAAAAGTTGATTTTTATGGTATTTTTACTATTGACTGTGGCAATTAATTAATTTTCCAGGGCTTTATGAAGAATCCCAGTAACTGCACTTAGCCCACCCTACATCCAGACGGCAACTATGATTAAGCAACATCGACAGGGAATGAAACTTTATAAATCAGAGTGGCGCTCTCTCTTATTTACTCAATCCCCCCAATTTTATTCTCAAAGTTCAGCATTAAGATATCTCATATCAAAAAAACAAGTACCTATATTTCGTGAAACATTTGCAATTCTATGGCGCAACCACCATTATGAAAACCTGCAACGTGCCTATAAATATGCATTAAATGAACTATTTTATGATCGATTTATGATTTGGGGCCTGTATACACAGTCTGTCTCCACAGAACCAACTGGCTGAGTGCATGGTCATCACCGGCAGCTGTTTTCCTGACAGATGACACCAACCGTTCTTGTGAATATTTTGGTACAGATGGGGCCTAAAAGATGAAAGCGTTTTTTAACAATGTAATAGAGCAGAGCACTTCTGCAATGCTAATGTGAAATATTCCCAAAGCCAACTGCCACAGAAAAGGACAGTTTAGCAACGTTTTCACCGACAGAGTATTTAGGATGGCATTTTAGAATTTTACAACACAAATTTACCTTGGTTGGGTGGTTGGGCAGTTGGGAGAAGTGTGTGTGTGTGGGGGGGAGAATAAATATTTTCTCTATTTTTTTTTTTTTTTTAATTGGCTGCAGCTCTAGTTAGGGGTTAAGTACATGGGCTCCAGAGATAAGAATAGTTGGTCCACATCCGGATCCCATCTCTTACTAGCTATGAAACATCTGCTTACCAGCCTCTCTGGAAATGTACCATCTTAAGATGTAAGACTGAATTTATTGGGGAAAAGACAGTGGGTGCCATATTGCCTCAATATTTCACCATTTTTTTGTGTGTTGTAATCTTTCACATGAAAGGACCTATATATGTATATATATTACCTTCAGGGAGCAGGGTAATTTTTATTCTTTAAGTACTGAAGTGAATTAATTTATTTTCATCATCCACCAATTACTTTAGGGATTTTTTTTTTTCTTCATTTAAAAAAGTGCTCATTATCCATTATTTCACAGATATAATTATATACCATTTTCTGGCTGCATCATCATAATTGCTAGTTTACACAGAAGATTCTAAAAATTAAAAATCACTGGGCAAGTCAAGCAAATCTGATTCATTTTCCATTTGTCATAAGGATGCAATTCTTACATTTTCATTTCTAAACCTAAAATAATAAAAGCATTCAATTTCTCTGCATTGGATTATTTACATGGCACGCTTTCAAACAAGAAACAGAATTTCCGATAGTTCATTTGGAGCATCATAAATGTTTCAGTCTGGGGTTTCTCAGACTGGGCTCCGGTGGATAAGAGGCTATTATTCAAGGATCAGTACATTTGAGAATCAGGTAAAATAAAGTTAAATGTTTCTTTACCACAAGACCTTCCAGTCTTTAATATGCTGATGTCATGACTGCTCTCCAAAAGGGCAGAGAATATGTAGTGCTTCCCAAACTAGTTGGCCATGGAAACTTGACTTTCTAGACATCCGTCATGACCAGTGTTCCTCTGAACATATGCTGGGAAACACTTGTCTTCATAATTTCTTTTAAACAACTTTTAGTTTCTCTAGGTACCACATATTTCATACACACACCTCCCCTAAACCAGAGCACCCTGCTCAGTAAACCTGAGTGAGCTCAGGAAACCTGACTGAAACACTTTGGTTAAATAAACCTAATGTTTTAGGTCAAGTTCTGATTTCAAACATATATACTTAACGTATGTAAATATAGCATATACTAAAACACAGGACATACCAACTGTCTGAATCGTATAATTTTACCATTTAAGGGGAACTTCGCAAAGCTTTTCTTAGCTCTGGAACATTGGAATACTTTGGAGAAGGAACTGTCTAGTAAAAAAGCTTACTTACCGGAGGGACACGGTGATACACAAATGCTCGCTGGCTACCACAGTTTTACTGGACTCCACAACCCTGGTACCTTTCGATACAGACTAAGAAGTAGGCGACTTGTCAGGTGGACTGTGCTCACCAGTGTGATGCAGTGACAAGACCGAGGACTGAGACTCTACTTCTGGAGAAGAGGGAAGGGGCCCCATGGCAGCCGGTCAGGTTACATGGACGAAGAAGGAACAGTTTTCTCCTTTCCTGGGGAAGCATGGAGGGAGGAAGGTATCTGCTGCTGTGCTAACTCAGATAACGGAGAGAGAGTATCAATAATACCCTTAGAAGAAGACAGGGTCCCTGGGACAAATGGCGAGAGGCCCGGGGTGGTGGTGACTGCAGCTTTCACCAGTCGGGGCCACTGGCAGAGAATGCGTGGCCAGCCCACACCCAGGCCCCAGGTCCGGACGCCTGGTGCATGGACGATGGCGCGTGTTGCAGACGTGTAAGGAGGATGAGAGCTCGGGTTTGTGTTGTTTCCTCTCCCAGAAATGTCATTTGCACTCTTCTCAGTGTGCTGAATTTCTATGCAAAGCCCTAGGTCCTCGAAGCTGTTCCCAAGTCCCCAAGCCCAGTGATAATTAATCACACCGCCCTCTGGCTTCGGAGCACGATGCTCATACTTCTGTTGTGCCCACCATATGTCAGGAGCTGAACTGTGTCCCCCCAAATTTGTATTTTGAAGTCCTAACTCCCAAGTACCTCAGAATGTTGCTGTATTTGGAGAAAGGGTCTTTAAATAGATAACTAAGGTAAAATGAGGTCATTAAGTGGGCTCTAATCCAGTATGACTGGAAAACATCCATATTCACCTTGAGTTTTGCTACCAAATGAATTTGTGCCAAAGTTATTAAGAACTCTGGGGATAGTGATCTCTTTACAAAGTTCTGCAATCATGCTTGCTTTGAAAATGCAAATTTGTTCCAATGTGATTGATCTACGCTGTCTCACCCACGAGAAACACAAGGTGAACACAAAATACTGCACCCAGCTGACCTGAGGTAGGACTCCACAACAGTCACACACATATGCCTCAAATATCTACAGTCACCCCAGATTGCCCCCTGTGTTATATGTATCCACACATGTGGTATTATAGTTTTCTAATTTTGGATAACCACACTCTCCCACCTCACAAAACTCACAAGCTGTTGCCCTCCAATGATTCCCCAGTCCACCAGCAAACTTTGGGTCTTTTTCAAGGTAAAGTGCTATATTTATTGCAGTATTTATGAATCTCATTGCCATTTATGTAAATGTAAATAAATATAAAACTGCTACATTTTTAGTTAGGTTGCTATACTTTTAAATGGTCACTGATAAATTTTTAAAAATATATTTTTATTTATTTTAAAGAGAAAGGGAGATGGAGAGAGAGAGAGAGAGAAGAGAGGGAGACAGTGACTAATTGCCTCCTGTACCTACCTCGGGCTCGACCTGGGATCAAACTTGCAACCTGGGCATGTGCCCTGATTGGGAATTGAACTAGTGTGGCCTTTTGGTGCACAGGGCAATGCTCAACCAACTGAGCTACACTGGCCAGGGCAGTTACTGATCAATTCTTTGTGTTGTGCTATTAATCCCATTTTTCCCACTAGCCCTTGGTTTCATTTTGCGGTTTGCAACATGTTGATTTTTAGCAATGCATGCATCACGTTATAGCAGAATTGACTGTGTGTATCTAAACAGAACCTACTGAAATATGTTTGTACTTACCTAAGTCTACACAAGGATCTATCAATTAAAATGACTTGGCTGTTTCTTGGGCCCCTTATTTCTTGAAACCACATCAATTTTAATTTTCCTTGCTTTTCCCATTGGGCTCTCTCAGAACCTCCTTTAATATATTTCACAATAACTAAAAAGAAATAGTATTTAGAAATAGAACAGAGGCAGATATGACTTTTAATGTGAAGCCTCAGTGTTTGGCCACATTGCTCCCACATACTGGAAGATGAGTGGGTGCTGATTCTTTTTCCTGCCAGTTTCTGCCACTTGATTTTAGAGGGTGTTGTGAATCAACGGCCAACTCTGAGCCAGAAATAATGGTAGGGGAGCCGCCTGCTACCTCGACCTGCATACTTACTTAGTGCGGAGCAAGCTACCCCAACAAAGGGAGCCTCCACACGAGGGCTGGACACATAAATTCATTTCAGTTCAACACACTCAACAGCCGGCACCTGTAGGGTTGGTGTGGGCCGGCTGACAGCACAGGGTGAGAATGAGGTAAACTGGTCCTAGTTCAAACAAAAAAGACTTGGGATTGCAGTTGACCCCGGGGTATCAGTTTCCTAGGGTTGCTGTTAAAAACTACCACAAATTGGGTGGCTTAAAACAACAGAAGTGTATTGTCTCACAGGTCTGGAGGCCAGAAGTCCAAAGTCAAGGTGTCAGCCGGGCCATGCGGGTTGTGAAGGCGGCAGGGAGAATCTTCCTGGCCTCTTCCAGCCCTGGTGTTCCTGTGCAGCACTTCCTTTCGATAAGGGAGTGGTGCTGAGCACGCCCAGCTTTACGGCTTGGTGTGTCAGACAACACCCAGGTCATGAAGGGCACTTCAGGCCACCTGGTAACTTGGGGGCCTATGGTTAAGCCTTCAGTTTCTACTAATACTCATTAGCAAGACAAAGGCTATTTCTCAAAAGGTGAGTAGTTATCAGCAGAGGATGGTAGGGGTTTGCTCCAAAATTTAAAGGGCCAGTGCTGTGATTAACCCACAGGGACCTGCCAAAGGCTCCCCATAGCATCACTCTTGGTCAGCGGCACTTCAAGCACCATTGGATCCGCTGGATCATTTGGCCCATATGGCAGGACAGTTTGCACAGCAGCCTGGACCTGGGCTGAAACTTCTCTTACTTTGGACACTATTTCTTAGCAACAATGAGAAATACTCTTCATTTCAAGTGGTCATGTGAAGGTGGGGAAACATGCGCCAGAATCTTAAAGATCTGTGTTTGTTTAATCACCTCTGCCATTTTCTAGCTTCTTGGGACTTGTTTCCACATCTGTAAAATGGGGCGACTAAACTACACTATCAAAAGTCCGTCCCCATCCTAAAATTCTATGAACTATTTCTTTCAAAGGCTAGGCAAGTTTACAATACGTTTTGGCCCATAAAACTTACTACTCTTTTCATCAATTATTAATTACATTCATTACACTTTCTCCATTCCTCTTTGGTCTCCAAATTTTGCTGGTTTTGTTACCATCGTATTTCTTTAGCAAAAGTAAGGACCTTCTGTGCTTGGGAGAGGCAGTAACATAGTCTGCAAGTCCGTAAAACAGGGCGAAGTCATTCCATCTCTTCGTGTCAGGACCCAGGTCCCTATTCCTAGGAATGACGATGCTGATGGAGAACGAATAGCGTCTCAGTCCTAGAATCTGAATCCCCAACCCCCACCACCCCACCGCCATCCTGGGGTCTCACTCAGTGAGATTTTCTGAGAAAGGTAACTAACATGTGAGCCTCAAATCTAGCAAAAACATGTGAACCTGCCTTCAGACACACTTCTAGGGTATCAGAGATGACGTTAGCTACTCAGGGTTCCTTTTAAGTTCTGCGGGACAAAGTCAGATGGGCCCAGACAGCCTCAGACTTACAGGCCAATGACACAAATGAAGATAGCTTTGGTTGCTGACCAATTCTGCCCCAGTAGATTCAGATTTTGCTAGCTCTGAATTTGCCTGTTTGCTCTTCCTGGTGCCTTGTATATTTAGAAATGTACGCCCTACCTGGACTCTTACTCCACCTAACAATCCTACAACTTTATATCCTGCCTACTAAACTCAGCCCATCTATGGTGAAGCAGTGTTCTTCTGTCTAGCACAGGTCAGCGCTCTCTCTGCAAGAGCCCTGTGTACACAGTGCTCAGTGCAGACCTGGGACTATGACTGATGAACAAGTATTTACTGGAGTCCTACTGCATGCAGAGCACTGAGCTGGCACTGGCACATCACAGGAATTACTGAGTTCCTGATGCCAGATAATAGGAGAAATTAGTAAATTTAGTAAAAAAGAAATTAATCAGTTGTGTTTCAAATTCACAAAGTTTTCAGGATTCTGGCCTCCTATGAGAAAAAGTGGAGTCCTGCTAGGTGAAAAAACCCTGGTAGCAGCTGACGGGGCTCTGTCTACCTGAGGGTAAAGGGTTTAGCAGTAGTGGCGAAGGTCTGATGGGGTGTGTGTGTGTGTGTATGTGTGTGTGTGTGTATGGGGGGAGAGGGTGCACTAGAAAGAAGGTGTAAAGTCTTCCCTTGAGGGCATGTGAAGCCCAGGGAGGCTTGGACTCAGGGGAATCCTAAGGCCAGTGTTCTTCAAATAGTGGGTGGCAGCCCATTTAGTAGACCCGGCAATCAATTTTGTGGGCCATGACCAAGCGTCCTTGAAAACTAAGCTGAAAAGAACAGAGTGGAATGCAAAATCAAGTGAGTACTATTTCATGAAATTTTTGTTTCTAGTTTATGTGTGTGTGCATACACAACTTTATACACACATATGTTCTAATATAAAACATTTCCTGCTCTAGCTCCAAGACAAAAATATTTGAGAAATGCCAATCAAGAAAAATTACCACACTTCCCAGTAAGTTAGGCATTTCGATGCAAGAGTCAACAACTGTTTATCAACACAAGCCATTGCATATGTGGCAGTCACTCTGGCTAAATGAGGATGGGAAAGCTTTGCATGCAAAAACTAGCTGAAAGCTGCCAAAGCCATTAATGAAGCTCCCAGACACTGCCAAAGCCAGAGCCAATGTTCGTGCTGCTGAAATCTCTATTTTGGCTTTGATCACTTTGCTTCTCAAGTACTGAAACTCTATCCCAGAGATCAACAAAATCTTCCATTTCTTAATTGAAGGAGGAAGACAGCTTTAGTAAACTTAAGGCTCTGTGGCTGCCGAGCTTGGTTTTGGAGCATAACTTAAAAACTCATAATTTGGGGCATAACTTTAAAAACGGATCATGCTTTACCTTTTGGACATGCTCGACATTCAATTGAAAATTCCTCCAATATAAAATTTCATGGAAGGTGATTTGACTTTGGGTGGTGAGCACACAGTACAATATACAGATCTTGTAACACAGAAATCCACACCTGAAACCTATATGATCCTATTAACCAATGTCACCCCAAAAAATTTAATAAAAAAAATTTCATGCAGGAAATCAAATCTGCAGGCACCAGATTCATTTCTGCTGAATTGCCTCACTTGATATTTTTCAAGTGCCTTTCATAGAACAATTCCAAAGAGTTGGAAGTGACGGTGAAATCACTACTTGCTTTCTGCATCAGACCAGAGAAGCTAACTCAGCTGAACAAGGTAAGATGCTGAGTGAAGAAACCAGGTCTCTGAACTCTGGTTTAGGAATACTCCATTACTTTCCATCAGTTTCTCAGGGATTCCTTCCCTAGACCAATATCCAAAGTACTGATGAAGCCGTAGGGTATCAGGCAAAAGGCTGAAAATGATCATTCTGGAACCATTAAATGGAAGTGATGTATAATGCTCCTTCACACATTGTGTGGAAAATTTTAGGGCTTCTTGTTAACCTGTACAGAATGAAGACAGGAATGGATTCAAGAAATATTTAGACATATTCATTAATGATAAATTCCCAATGTTTAAGGAGGTCACAAAGATATTTCATAGTATGTTCGTAATTAAATGAAGTTGATAGCAAAGGAGGCAAATGCTATTTTCCCCCCATAAATAATAAAACTAGTAAACTTCATTAAACTTTGGGGATGTGCCAGGCTTGAAGTTTCACAATCCCACATTTCAGAGATAAGGAAACTGAGGCTCAGAGAGGTGAAATGATTCTGCCCAGAGTTACATGACAATAAGTGGCTGTGCTGAGATTCAAACCACATCTGTTTGATTCCAAATGCCACGCTCTTACCATTTTGACGCATTCTGAAGGATGTCTTAGTGACACTATTGACTGACCGCTCACTCTATGTGAGGCATATGAGCTCTGGAGTCAGACACGGGGTTTGGGTCTCAACTCATGTACTTACTAGGTATGAGATTTTGGGCAAGTTCCATACTCTCTTATGTCTCTTCTCTGTAAGAGGGATAATAATAATATACAGCTTATTGACCTGTAAGGATTAAATACTGCACATAAAGCATTTAGCAGAATGTCTAGCATCTAGTAAATACACACACAAAGTTACTATAATGCTAGCGAGTATTAAGAAATTCGTGGAGCCCTGGCTGGTTTGGCTCAGTGGTTAGAGTTGGCCTACAAATTGAGGGGTCCCGGGTTTGATTCCAGCCAGGAGCACATGCCTCGGTTGCAGGCTCAGTTCTCTCTTTCTCTCTCTCTCCCCCCCTTCCACTCTCTCTAAAAAGGAATGGAAAACATATCTTCAGATGAGAATAAAAAAAGAAAACAAAATTCATTGATTTGTAAAGTACATGATTGTCTACCCACCAGGCTATACGCCTGAAACTAATACAAAATAACACGGACTGCAAACAGTAATTGAAAAAAAAGAGAGAGAAATTAATTGAATTTAATGAATGGGCATGTGTTGACCATTATATGCATCTCTCAAGTTATTGTGAAAAAGAGAAAAGAAATGAGGAAAGGAGACGAATGGGAAACATGGAAGCAAAATGGGAGAAAGAAGAGAATGATGAGGCAAAAAGAAAGTTAAAGAGCTTTAGATATTTTTCAGAGTAACTCAGATTTACTGAAAGATGCCAAAAAAGTTTCTTTATCTTATTTCACCTCAGTCTCAGAACATTAAATCTTACTGGGATGGGACAGCATTCTGGGTAGTGAGAAAATAATGTTAACCTTCTTTCCTAATCGATACATATATAATTTAAAATGAGAGTCCGAAGCGCCACGAGATAGGGTATCCTACATCCTGCCAGTCGCACTCAGCTCCACAGGCAGGCCGCGAGGCTCCGGGTCAAGGGCACGCGGGCACGTCCCGAGAGCACCTTCTCCCTCTAAACCCACGCAAAGGGCCTCTGTGGAGATGGAGACTTTCGTAGACTCTGAAAGACAACTGCCAAGGTAGGCGCCTGGTATTTTAGTGAAATTTAGTGCCTCTAAGTAACTTATTGAGTCTTGATTGCACCTTAATATTTACAGACCCATGCTTATGTTAGCTCTTCAAGCTGAGTATGAGCTCCACAAGGGCAGCCATCCTGTCCTCTGCTTCCTTGTACCCTTTACGTGACTGACCTAACTGGAGGGAGACAAAGACACTTAATAACTACTTCCTGGCAAGCTGTGGTTCTAGGTCATTCCAAGTGGTTCTAGGTCATTCCAAGTGAGCAGACTGCCAAAAGTTTAAAACACAGTCTATTGTGTCTAAGTGCCACTAATTCCCTCAAGTGTGCACTTTTCCCAGGAGGACACCAGGTCTGACTCAGGATGAGTTATTTCAAGAAATTTCTCCTAGTCACTTGAATGAAGGAAGCTCTCTGAAAACAAATTACCCTGTGCCGTTCTCCACAATGCTCCTGACTTTTCAGTGGGAAACAAATCACGCTCCTGGTCTGTGTGCAAGAAGAGCCTGCATCAGGGCGATAAGCTGAGTATCCCCTAATGGATCCCACAGCCCTGCAACTGGGAAGATTAATTCCACATTCTGGCGCTGCTGTGATATTTTATTCATTTACTTATCTTGGGGGGTACAGCACACAGAGTCCTCAGCCTCGCAGAATCCACTCTCCCGTATTGTTTATCTTGATAAAATGCTGTGGCTTGCTGGAAGTACAAAGTGTCCATGCAAAACCCAACAGAACTCTTTAGGTGAGTTTCCCTCTCCCAGTTATTAACTGAAAGGCTTCCAACTATTCGGGGAGAGGAGAGGAGTTGAGATGCCTCCTGTGATTCTGAAAGCCGAAGTGGGCTTTTTTTTAGATTCCAGAGTTACTGTCAGCTGCCACTCAACAACTGCTAGGTCACACAACTGCCAAAGGAGCTGATATACTATCTGTCACTCACAACCCAGGAAATCAAGCCAGGTGAGAAAAGGCTATCATCGTGCAGGACGGATCTAGCAGAGAGACTCAAGAGCTTCAAAAATACTGATGACACCTGGGCCCCAACTCTTAGCTTATGAGGCAGAAAGAGAGAACATAGTTTGCACAAGGGTCTCATGCCACGGTGGATTTTAGCCTTATTTTTCCCACAAGCCCCCTGACAGATGATAGCTCGGGGAGCACAAAGTTTGGATCACGTGCAATCCCCTTGCCCCAGCAGCAATGCATCCCTTTCTCTCTCATTCAACAAAGCTTAGTAAGAGGCAGGTGAGTGGGGAGGACTTGCAGAGGGCTAACTGAATGCATTCTATCTTTTTTGAGAACTTAGGTACTTTACTAATAACAACAGAGTGCTTCGGGGAATACAGCTTTATAGAAAATTGCTGCCCTACAGGCAAGAAGCTGGAGGTCACTCTCTGATGCCATTAAGGGTAACAATGATTGCCTATTTCCTCCCCCCACCCATTTCACAACTTCAGAGGATAAGTCCAGGGCCTTTTCTTCACATTCCACACTTACCTTGTGCACTGACTGAAGCCTAGGGTTTCCCAATCAAGCAAGAGACTGGTAAATGATCCCAGTCAAAGACAATGCGATATGGGGGGGGACGCATGCACGGCCCACCTGGAGAGCTCAGCAGAGTATTTGGTAAGTTTTAATAAAAATGTCTACAGTGTGACTCAGGGTATGTCCAGGAACTGTTGGGTTAGCTTTTGACACAATTCTAATTCCAGTAAAGAGAAAACGGCCACTGGAGTCTTCGGCTCAGGATTCTGCCTCCGACAGTTGCTCTGAGAAACTGTGAGCAACAGCATAACTGCCCTCCACTCCGCTGGGCCAGCTCTCCTTCCTGCCCTACAGACTATCTGCCCTGCAACTAACTTCACTTACACTCACCTCCCACACATGGCCCAGGTGAAGATACAAGATCTTTTCATGAAAAGATACCAGTGAAAAAAGAAGAAAAGTGAGAGGGAAGAGCTTAGATATTTAGTTCCACTCAGCAATTTCTAGCTTCAGAGGATAGGAAAATAGCTTATCAGGGAAGTTTTATTTCCCCCTCTATCTGACAAAATAAAGCTTTGCTGAGAACTGCATTGCAGAGCATGAGATCTGGCTGGATGCTTAGCCTGGCAGGGTGGGGCCGGCAATCAAAGCCCTATGGACCTTGCAGGCCTTGGCCAAGGCCTCCGGCCCAGCCCCCTCTCCATCAGCATCCACCTAGGGCAAATGCCAGGCTGCTTCCTGGCAAAACAGACTGAGTCAGAGCCCTCACGTGAGGAACTTATCATAGCCAATATTTTGCCTGCATCTTATTTAAAAGAAGAGAGAAAAAGCAATTAGATGTATGCTAGGAAAAGAAAATCAGTCTAGATGCCAGTGAACTTAAGCCCAAATTATTTGCAACCTCAGCCAAACACTGGAAGTCTGACTTTTACTTCACTTCTATGAAAGGCAATAGGAGAGCGAGTGTTAGAAAGAGATTATCAGTAGCAAGGTACCATTAAGTATTCTGCTCTAGTATCTGACTTCGGGAAACACTTGTCCCAGCCAAAACCATGACTCATCCTCTGCTGCCAGTCACAATAGGAGCTCGACTGCTGCAGTCCCACAAACCGTGCAACACTCCTCAGAAGAAAAAGCTCTGCTCCAGCATTTTGGGAAGATTCAAGTCAGTGCGGAAAATGGAAAATCACCATCACCACTTCACATTAAAGAGAGATGGCCAAAACCCAACCTGAAAGTACCAAAAGCTTTAGTTCAGAAGATCAGCAAACATTTCTGCATCTGTTTGTTTTTAGTTGTTTTATTTCGTTGTTGTGTTTTGGCATGCAGTGAAATAGTATATGCTAGAAATCAGACTGAGAGATTATTGGGGAACCTAAGATTATTCTACATAGCCATTCTAAACAAGTGATGAAACCGCTAGCAACTGTGTGCCAAAGATAATTGGTAGAGTCCTTTAATTTAGATTCATACTTTCATTTATTCAGCAATTACTTATTGCCTGTCCACTCTGAAAAAGACTTTATAGAAAATACTAAGATATCCCTAATATAAGATAGGGAGTGGTATGTTCCATGAGAAAGGGATGGTTGTTTCAAGGAGGGAATTATCATTTCAAGATGGGGAAGGCTTTCTGGTAGAAGGGGAAAATGAACGGATGAATGAATCATGAATAAAACATGAGATGTTCAGAAATCAGGGAAAACTCTTTCTGAGTAATGAGCACGGAGACATGAAGGTGAGCAGTGAGTAAATCAGACTGACAGAAGCAATATGCCAGGGCCTCAGAAAGGGGTGGTACTGGATTTGTGGAAGGGATGCAGGCTAAGCACATGGGTGTGTGGGAAATGTGTCCAGCCTTCAGATGCTGTAAGTGGAAGTTAAATGAAAAGCTGTAACAAGTAGAGCAGACAGGACAGCTACAGGCCTGCAACAGGGTCCTAGAGGCCTACTTCTGGGCAATGTGTTAACCTGTTAGTTGCTGGACTATGGGGTGGAGTAGGAGGGTGTCAAGGAAGGCTTACCACAGTAGGGTGCTAGGGGAGGGGAGGCATTGGGAAATGTGAGTCCAGAGTATTTACCAATGAGTGCAGAGTATTTCTGAATTTTACCAACCAGTATAGCCACACCGATGTACAGTAGCTGATTTTCAGTTCTGTGGTAAAAAATATATATACATATACATAAACATATACATATACGTATACGTATACATATACATATATACATATATCAAAAGCTAATAAAAGCTTTTTTTTTTTTCAGATTTGTAGACTAAACCTTTACTTGGATGTCAAACTCATGATATCTAAAGCTGAATCCATCATGTTTACTAAACACGTAACATCTTATGATTACATCAGGAATTGGCACCATAAGCTACTCAAACACTCATTTCGGAAGTCTGGGAATCATTATTAGACCCATAACATCACTGTCAGCATATGAAATCCCTTTCTAGTTTTGGGGTACTATCATTGTGTGAATTTTTATGGGAGCCAAGGCTACTCTCTCTTTCCGCCCCAGCTTTTGATTTTCTGGTCAACTCTCATATATAACATTTTAGGGATTTAGTTGAAATACAGTCAGATGTGTCCTCAAAATATATTACGTTAAAATAGTATATTAATTTAATTATCCCTATATTTTCATTAAATAATATATCATTCTGGAAATACTATATTATTCAACCGTGACATTTTATAAATCAATAATATACAAATTGTTTTTGATAATATTTTGATAATTACCCTTGTTATTTTCTCTTCTCACTCTTTCTGACACTCATATTTCTAATATGTCAGACTCAAGGCAATATTCTCCACTTTTCTTATTTTTCTCAACATTGCCCATCCTTTTGTTTTTAATTTTGCTTTTCTGGGGAATTTCTGCGACTTTATCTTCCAACGGTTTTACTGAACAATCTGACTTACTTTAAATGATTAATTTCCAAGAGTTTTTTATCTTCTGAATGAATAGCACCCCGCTCTTTTTCCACAGAGCAGTATCTTTCTCTTATCTCTGAGGATCGGACCACATTTTCTTTGAAGTCCTCTGCTCCCTGCATTGCTTCTGAGTCCTCTGAGTTCCCTTTTCCTGCTTTTTCCCTTGCGTTGCTGCCTTTCATGCTGGGTGCTTTAATCAGATGTCTACTGATTCTTAGCTGTTCACTCATATTTCATAATGAGGCACTGAAAAGCTGTTTTGAAGCTAGCACATGGTATGAACTGATAGCCTTCACTAGAGAGTGTTCAGACAAAAAGCCACGTGTTTGGTTCTTAAAAATATATATATAATACATTAGTTAGGTTACAGGCCATGTTGCTAAAACAAAGAGGCCCCCAAACAGAGTGACTCCAACAAGTTAGGGATTTTGTTCTCTTGTAACATCCACAGTTGACGGGTGGTGCTGGACAGGCGGCGGCTGCTGCTCTTTCTCTTCTATTTGCTGCTCCCCTGTCCCCAGGGTCCTGTCCTTGCCTCACCAGCACCACACCCGCATCCTACCCTAGAAGGGAACGAGGGAAAGGGGAAGACAAGCAAGTTTCTTCTAAGAGAGTGAAGTAGAAGCTGCTCATCCACTGATGAGAATGTAGTTGGTGATCACACCTCACCGCTGGGGAACCTGGGGGTCCTATCTAGGCAGCCAGGTCCCTTGCCGAAACTTGGGGGCGTTCCTTTAGTAAAAAGGTTAAGAAGAGACACTGGGGACGTTAGAGACTTCTCCAACTTAGGGACTCTCGAATGCCAGTGTCTCCTGGCTCTGCTCTGGGGTGGCTCCTTTTCTCCAGAGGTGGGTCCTGCAACTTCTGCTCGCCCAGGCTGCTGGTGCTGGCTGTCCAGGGCCCGAGCTAGGGCTCCTCACTCCTGCCTCTCTATGCCTGAGGCCTCAGAGTCTGGCTGCCCCCTGGTTTACTTCCCCCAAGGAACAAACCTCTGGTGTTACACGGGGGCGGAGAGGCCTGCTACCTGTCTGCATGGAATGGGGCACAGCTGCTCCTGCGAACCCCGATTCTCGGCTTCCCCTCCCGCTCCTATCTCCTGTGGGCCCCGGGGCCTTTAGCTCTAAGCTTCTTGTGGGTTCTCTGGGTACCAGTGCTGGAGAACTTTGACCACTTTGCTCTCTTACCACTCCTCCACCACTCTGCAGCCTCCACGAATTCTAGTTTGGGGTACACATCTCCTAGCACCCTCAAAGATGACGCCTGTCCCTCGGTTTCTTGTTCTCTCTATTCTTAAGGGGATTTGAAAAAGGAGAAGGGAGTGAAAATGGCTTGACTCTACTATCTTGAACCTAAAAATATTTTTTTCATCTGTACATGATGCTATCACTGGAAACTCTATCTCAAGCCGCAAACATCCATTTGCTTAAAATAAGAACAACTTTAGTTTTCCGTTCATCCTGCGGGTGTATACTCATGATTCTCCACAAAGTAACCACTAATTGTATTTCATTTTAAAGTGATTTTTAAAAGGCTTATTTGCAATGATATCTAAGACTTGCAATTATGAAGTCATTTCCCACTCCCCACTCCACCCCACCCCCAGCAAATATTTACTAAATCTATATTGAATTTCTTCGCTTCTGTTGTCAAATGACCTCTATAAACATATACACCAGCAGTGACAGAGGTAGTTACAGCTATTGTGTCTTTCCTAAACAATTCTATGTGGTCCAAAATAAAGTAATTGAGAGAATGCTCTGTAATATAAAAGGTTTATAAAGACCTTGAGATAAGTCAACTCTGTTTGTTCTGAAAGATAATTTTTAGAAACAAAATTTTATATAAAAACTATAGTTTGGCATAAAAAACCTGGAGACTCACTTTCTTATTTTTGCCCAGGTTAGGCCATATTCATGGCACACCTTCAGCTTCTTCCTCTGGCTACCTCCTTCTCACCCTTTAAGACTCGTTTCTGGTATCAGCTCCTACAGGAAGTCTTCCTTGAGCACCTCCCAGAGCTCTCCCAAAGGCTAATCAGGTGCTGCAACTGTGTATTTCCATAGCACCCAGCGTTTCCCTTAAATAGAACTTAATATATTGTAATCACCAGTTTATTTGACAGTCTCCCCCACTAAACTGTGGGCTCCTGGAGGGCAAGGTCCTTGTCTTATTTATCTTTACATTCCTGGCATCTATAAACCATGCCTACAACACAGCAGTTGCTAGTTATACAGTCACCTATTGAATAAATAAGAGAAATGCTAGTTTTCAACTGGAAATAAAAATTCCTCAATAAAATCAGAAGAGAGAAATCAGGAGGAATAATTCACCTTGGTTACTTATAATCACTCATTTCCTCAGTGGCTAAATATTAACTGACCTAAGAAATAGAAAGCATCTCCTATGAGACTCAAGTAAACAGAATTTCAGAAATAGATATACCTGGGAGATTTAAGTCTTTGGCTTGCTGGCCAGATAAAAAGATGCATAAACTTATACTTTTGGTATTTGTTTTAGTCAAGGCCTTTTGGTTGCAATGAATAGAAATGAAACCAGAAAACACAAAAGTTCTATCATGAGCAGTCACACCGGGTAGAAGAGCCACAGAGGGCGAGCACTTTGGGTTATAATTTGCCCGTCTCCGTATGCCAACCGGATACATAGAAGAAAACGGCAAGCGCTCTAACTTGGACTTTGTAGATTGCTTTGTTTTTGTTTTGGGGAGACAGCAATAGTTATACTCAGAGACTATTTCTATCTTTGCCAGTGATGTATTTAGCACAGGTTCATTGTGGGAATTACAATAATTCCACAAGACAATAGCATACAGGATAATCTCTCTTAATAAAACCAAATAAAGAGATACACCAAACAAATGACAGATTAATCACACTATTGTTCCATGCAAGGGGAGGTGAAGGAATAAAGTCCAAATTTAATGTGTACCTTTTTATATGAGGAGGCACTCAAGATAGTTGGCAACCAACCTAAGGGCTGATTTCCAGTGTTGGCAGGTGGCCAGATGAGGAGGGCCTCACCAAGACAGGAGCGAATGGCCCAAGGGTCTCCAGAGAGCTTTTAGGTTAGCAAAGTCGCCTTGCCCAAACTGAAATTCTCAAATAGTCCTCACAAACTCTCAGTATTTATAGTCCAAATGTCCTCTTGCCATAGCTGCTTCTCCACATGTTCACACTGATAAGCCCCAGTGGGGCCCCTCTGCAGCTGGGCAGCTGACTGCTTATCAATGACCACAGAGGCAGAATGATATCCTGGCACGACTTACTTCACTCTTGTATCAAAGCAACGTGACTTCTAAAAACTTCTTTTCTTCTGTCTTTGTCACTATTGTAAACAAATGGATTCAAGCAACTTCACTTAAGTCATAAACAAGTGGACGTGAAATCATATGACACCTACACACAGCACGGGCTGGACAGCCGACTGGCAGGCCTGAGCTCCTTCCCTGCTTTCATCCAGTGCAGGGGCCAGGACGCAGGCCCGCCCATCAGGCTCACGGTGCGGCAGGATGTCTGCATGGTGGATGTGCGGACGGACTTAATCACTGTGGCACTAACTGAACTCTTGGGGGCCAGCAACATATGAATAAGTTTCTAAGATGTAGAGGAATAGGCTGAAGGGGCAGAAGGCACACCTAAGAATCTTCTTTTTAAAGATCACAGCTAAATGGAAGAGCAACTCTGTGACTGAGCCCACCCACCTATACTCTGCTTTAAATTGTGGCTGGTCTCCTAGGACCAAGCTATCAAGGGAAGAGGCCAACAGAGCAAAACCTAAACACATGTACTGAGCAAGACTGTGTGGATGGTTTTGGTGTAGCCTATTTATTCCTCCAAGGAATCTCTCTGGGGGTGCCCCACCCCAGTCTGTGTAAAGGCCTTTTCTCAAATAGCCTGGGCTATGGCAGACCTCTATCAGGGTATTTATTGTCGGCATCCTGGCCAATCTTCCTCACTTCTTGAGGCTGGGAATTATGCCATTTATTGTAAACCACTTCATGTACCTTTGGTATAAGGAAGGGTATACATATTTAGTTAATCGATAAATGCCTGATAGTTCTGTATTCTCAGAGCCTAGTATGTGCTCGGATCATGTTAGATAGATGAATAATAAAAAAAGAGAATACGTGAAATTAAAATATCTGGAATTTGATTGCTTTAAAAAAGTTCTGTAGTCAGAGTCATAGGTTTAATAATTTCTCATGACTTTCATCTGACTTTATTTCACACATAAACATCAGCAGAGCAGATGTTCACCTGTTCTTTTTGAAATGCTTATATTCCAGAAGTCTGTAAGTTCTGAGGTAGTTACAAGAAGAGCTTTTTATTCTGGTCTGGTGGTATCTTTACACACAGGAGACTAGGGTAGGGAGTGGGGGGGGAACCCACGGTTTCCTGAAGCTGAATGCTAATGGACTCTGATGATGACTGCTTTCCACAATGGTCGATTTAACCCAAAAATATCCATCCTATTTCTACATTTAGACACTTTTTTTAGATGCAAAGATGACTTGAGTTTGTACTGGGCTCAGTCCTGCTTAAATGCACTTAGGTGGCATTTAGGCCATGGCTCATTTCAGCTAAACTTGGGAAAAAGGGAGGTTTTGCTGGCTCTCTTTATCATTCTTCTGTGAAGACAGAGTAGATATGGATGTTTTACATTAAAGATCAATTTCTATAGCTGTAAACTGAGCATGACAACACCCATGTCACAAAGCCACGGTGAGGGATAAATGAGATGTCAGTTCACCGCACTGCCTGGTACATAGTAGGTTCTTGGTACATGTTTGCAGATCTCAATCAATTAAATAGGAATTCTAGTCCAAAGATGCCTCTTTTGTTCCTCATGGAAGGCAGCTTTTCTTACAAAGAATCTCTCAGGAGATTGCAGCCAAGGAAATTGGAAGGTTTTTTTGTGTGTGCTTTTGTTTTTTAAATCCTCACCTGAGGACATGTTCATTGATCTTTTTTTAGAGAGGGGAGAAGGAAGAGGGGGAGAGACACAGAGAGGCATCGATGTGAAAGAGAAACATCGATCGCTCGCCTGCCTCCTGCATGCGTCCTAACCAGGGACCAACCCTGCAGCCTAGGCATGTGCCCGAGCCAGAATCAAACCTGCAACTTTTCGGCGCACGGGATGACGCTCCAACCAACCGAGCCACACACACAGTCTGAAACACAGAGGACCCGTATGTCATTCCCATTTCCCTCTAAACTGCTCCGACCCCACTCAGTTCCATCTGCTGAGAAACCCTAGGTCGCCTTCCTGCTGTTTCTCCCGTGCCTGAGGGAGTGGTGAGGAGACACGGGAGTCAGAAGGCGTCCTTTCCTGCTTGCCTGACGGAACACCAGATTAGAGAAGCACATTTCACTCTGGCAGCCTCGGCATCACGAGCACACAGAAGTCATCTGGACATCTTAGTGATGGATTCAGAAGACACTATCGCCCTAGGTGGTTTAGCTCAGTGGCTAGAGCGTCAGTCCATGAACTGAAGGGTCCCCGGGGCACATAACTCGGTTGCAGGCTCGATCTTCAGCCCCAGACTCATGTGGGAGGCAACCAATCGATGTTTCTATCTCTCCCTTCTACTCTCTCTCAACTATCAATAAGGGCTAAACACTCCAGTGCCCTGTAATACAAAAAGAATCAAAGACCACGCTGAAATGTGAACTAAAAGTCCAGTACCTATGCTCACCCACCATCAGCCAGCAACCCTGTCTAAGACACTCATTTTGACTATAACCCATTTACATGCTTACCTACCTCCAGTCCTTTCTCCATGTAGGAGCCAAGGGGTCTTTCAGCAAGGTGGTCAGAGAAGGTCCAGAATCTTTATTATTGGCTCACCTGCCTCTCCAGCTTCAGCTCTGCTCACTCCCCTCAGGCCACACCAGTTTCTTTTCGGTTCCTCAAACACGCCAAGCTCCCTCACACACACCAAGCTCCCTCACACACACCGAACTCCCTTTCTTTAGGTCTTTGCCACCTCAATGAAAACCCCTCCCTAACTCTTGCCTAGATATCTCCTATTCATCTTTTAGGTTTCAGCTAAAATGTCACTTCCTCAATGATATTTACATAGAACCCCTGCTTTGTGCTTCACGCACCCTGTACTCTTCCCTCACAGCACTCATTGCAACTTGCAGTTTTCTATTTATTTTTTTGACTGTTTAATGTCCATGGTTGCCAGCAGTGGAAGAGCTCCGTGAGGGCAGAGAGTCTGTTTTGCATGCCACTGTATATCCAGGCCCGACGCAGTGCTGGACTCAATGTTGAGTAAGTGGAAGCAAAACGGCATTTGTTAATCACATACAATTTTGTTGGGGATATGCTTTGGAATAGTACTGAGAACTATACAGGTAGGGTCCTTTTTACAACATTTCTACAAGAATGTTATTTTCAATCCACCATAGTTCCAAATGGCAAATTATTTTTAATCACTGCCACATCCACCCAAAGCGTTTATTATCAGTTTGAAGTGCTGCCTGATAGAAGCTTTGCATGTGTTTAGAGAACTTTGAACTTCGGGCTCTTTGTGACTGAGCTTCCCTTTCAGTAAGGAGGGGGTTGGAACTAGTTGCTCTGTAAGAATCTAATTCAAAATTTCAGCTATTATGATCACCGTGTTATTTCTCCAAAAGATGTGAACTAGCAGCTCACAAAAGAAATGAAAATGGCTAATAAACTTCAGGAGTAACCAAAAATGTAAATTAAAAGATGAGACACCATCTTTGCTGATCCAATTGGCAAATATGGAAAAGAGTAATACCCTCGTTTAACAGTTTCAAGAAGAACCACTTTCATCACTGTACAATATTTGAGTGGCTACTTGGCAATACGTATCAAAGGTCTAAAAAACCAATAATGCCGACTGCATTTGCCAAAGATGACCACAGCAGTCCAGCGCCCGCCCAATAAGCTCTTCCTGCACCCTGATTCTCCTGCACGGGGTGGGAGGCCCGTGCAACGGCAGTGGCGTCGCATGGTTCCCAAAGCTAAGTTACAAAAGGTGACATCACTTCCACCTGTGCTCTACTGGGGTGCCCTAAGCTGCCACGTGAGAAGTCCAGCTCCCCTGAGGCCCAGCTATCCCAGTGCCCAGCTGTTTGACTCTTCCCAGCCCTGGCACCACACATGCGAGTGAAGAGCCTTCCACAGGTTCCATCTTCTCGCCTTAGAGCTGCCCCAGCCCATATCAAGGGTGACAGAAATAAGCCATTGTAACTGAGCCCTGCTCAGGCTGCAGATTCATGAGTAAAATAATTGCTGTGTCTGCAGTGCTAAGTTTCGGGCAGTCTGTTATGCAGCACTAGGTAACTAGGACACTATATATATACTGCTGGGTTAAAAGATACCTATATATCTACTCAAACATATACATATATAGATATAGGCAGTTCTGAGGTAGTTTGTTATACAGTACCAGATAACTAGATTATATATAATATATAAAAATATATTGCTGGGTTAAAAGATATTTATATCTCTATATATGTATATCTGTCTATATACATATAGGTATAGGTATTTTTTTAACCTAGCAATTTCAGTTCTAGGAATTTATGCTAAGAAAATATTTGGAAAGTATACAAAAATGGATGCATAGCATTATTAATAAAACAAAATGTTTTTAAACCATCTAAAACGTTCAGCAACAGGTAACCGATTAAATATTTTATATTCATACAATCAATTACCAGACTGCCATACAAAAATGTGATGAAGTGAATCTGCATTTACTGGCAGGATAGTGAGGCATGAATAAAAAATTATAATTAATCCAATACTTTGCACCTAAGATTCATTTTTCTTATACCTTTTTATAGGACCTTATGTGCAAATAAATGGACGTAAGGTGCAAAAAAACCAGACTAATCATACTTATCATTGGCTCATACTTGGCTTTATTTATTTACTCTTACAAAGATATTAAAGTATAATGATTGTTTTTTCTTTACCAAAAAGGAAAGATTGCTCTACAAATTGCTTTTTTATCTGATAATATATCATAGATATATTACATTTAATATATCATATCCCTCCAGGCCATAGATTTGGATTTAACTCATCCTTTGTAATAGCTGCACCATAATTTAACTTTTTTCCCATTAATGGACATTTGGGTTGTTCCAGTTTTTTCTTTTACATCACTACAAGCAATGCTAAAATAAGTATTTTGGTTCATTTATCTTCAGGCACTAATGCTTTTATTTCTATAACATAAATTCCAAAGACAAATGGCATTGCTGGGTCAGTGTGTGCTTACATTTTAATGTACATTCTAGATTACTTTCCAAAAAGGTTATAGCATTCATATTCCCACCAGCAATGAGTAAGATTTCCTGTATTCTGAACAGCAACATATTCTCCCTCTCTTTTTTCCCTCCCTCTCTCAAATGGGTAGAAAATGGTCTCAATGTTATGCACTTTTTATATGTTTAAGATATAAACCACATGTCATATGTTGCAAACTTTTTTTTCCTGTATGCTTTTCTCATGGTGTATTTTGCAGCACAAAAGTTTTAAATTTGATGTGGTCAAATCTATCCATCTTTTTCTTTATAGTTGCTTAGACCTTTGTTTTAGAAGCTGAATCTATTGTCAATGGATTAGCATTCGTGGGCGTGGGAGTGGTTAAATACACTCATCTGGACAGGCTTGTCCTTTTAGCTGAGCACCTAAAGTCTGGCCTTCAGTCAGGACTCTGCTGCCGCTGTCCGGAGAGACCACATGCTGGCGTGACTGAGTTCTAGAAGTGGTTTGTCTGATACCTCTGTTCAAAATGAGCAATTCCATTCCTCAAAGAACTTAGCTTTACTGATGGAGATATGAGCTGGTATTTAACGTGTCTGCAGCACACAAAACGTGATCACCTATTTCTTGTTCCTCTAAGGAAATAAAAAATAACCTACAAAATAATCTTTCCATAGACATCTCACAAAATGCAAGTGTCTAAGTCCTATAATTTCATTTTTCCTAAACAGAATCCTTTAGTGGTTTATGCAAATCCAGCAGCTTCTGCTTTAGATGTCTTATCTGTTTTTGATGAAAGCGTTGACTTACCCCAAGATTTATTGCTTTATGGCACCTGTTCAGATATGAGTTAATAATACCTTTTACAATTTCTTATCCTACTCCCATTTTATCTTTTCAAGCCCATAATCTTGCGTTTTTGCCTATCTAATAAAAATAAGGTAAGGCGTTTAAATTATTTTCAACCCATAGTTTGTAGATACCTTAAAAGTCACCTTAAAAGTCTATTTTATCATAATAAGTATACAAACATCAATTAATTGTTGAAAAACATGCCCCTAAACACAACAGGACTCTACCTGTAACACTGGAGGGCGGAACAGAGGGCAGTATGTGCTTAATTCCCTATTCGTGCCTGGGAGAAAATCAGAGCACTCCTTGGCTTTCACAGTACTGCTATGGTAATTTCTATATTTTCTTTTTCTAAATATGTTTTTTATTGATTTTTAGAGAGAGAGGAAGGGAGAGGGATAGAAGCATTGATGAGAAACATCGATCAGCTGCCTTCTGCATGCCCCCTACTGGAGATCAAACCTGAAACCTGGGTATTTGCCCTAACTGAGAATCAAACCCGTGACCTCTTGGTTCATGGGTTGATGCTCAACCACTGAACCACACCAGCTGCATTGTGATTTCTATATTTCCATTCTTAATATTTCACTAAGTTTTAATTTTCTACCAAAACTTTTGCATTTCAGTCATGTCACCTATAACTATGCCATATGAAAGCAAATTAACCAACATCTGTACCATTTCCCAATTTCTGTTAATGGTACCTAGGGCTTTAAACCTTTACCCTTACCTTTCTTTCACCCTATCAAATCCTGCTGACTTATTTTTTTAAGAATTTTTTTTATACGTCTTTACTGATTTCAGACAGAGGAAGGGAGAGGGAGAGTGAGAGAAACATCAATGATGAGAGTCACTGATCAGCCGCCTCCTGCACGCCCCCGACTGGGGATGGAGCCCGCAACCCGAGCATGTGCCCTGACTGGGAATTGAACCGAAATCTCCTGGATTATAGGTCGATGCTCAACTGCTGAGCCATGCCGGCTGGGCTTAACAAACATTGACTGCACATCTTCTATTTTTTATTGTGGTAGAATTATGTAACGTAAAATTTACCATTTTAACCATTTCTAAGTGTACAGTTCAGTGGCATCGTTGTGAAACCATCGCCACTATCAATTTCCAGAACCTTTTATTATCCCAACTGAAACTCATATCCATTAAATAATAACTCCCCATTGCTGCCCCCTCCCCCTCAACCCAAGGCCTGGCGACCACCATTCTACTTTCTGTCTTGAGGAATTTGACTACTCTAGACACATCATATAAGTAGAATCATACACTATTTATTCTTTTATGACTGGCTTCTGTCACTTAGCATAATACTATGATGGTTCGTCCATGTTGTACCATGTGTCGCAATTTCCTTCTGGGGATCGAGCCCGCAACCCGGGCATGTGCCCCGACCAGGAATCAAACCCCGATCGCCTGGATCCTAGGTCAATGCTCAACCGCTGAGCCACGCCTGGCCAGGCAAGATTTCCATATCAATCTTAGAAAATGTTAAACCCAGTTTGTTACTCTCACCTGATTTTTCTCTCAGAACTAGAGCTCGGATGTTACAATTTTTTAGTATACTTCACAGTTCAGCAGTTTTAGTTCCTGTGTGAACCTAAGGAACAGCCTAACCTTCAAGGCCCCGGGTAAAGCGGACTACCCAGACACAGGAATCCACTGACAAAAAAACAGATGGCCCACTCAGGGGCACTGACAACCAAACTGTCCATTGAATGATGAGTCAGTAAAAGGATCCACATAATGAAGTATTGTTCAGCCATAAAAATGAATGTTACAACATGGATGAACCTTGAAAACATCCTGTTACGTGAAAGAAGCCAGTAACAAAAGGCTATATATTGTATGATCCCATTTAAATGATATTCTGGAAAAGACAAAACTAAAGGCACAGGAAAATGCATCAGTGATTGCCTGGAGCTATTGAGAGGGGAGGAATGGGGAGTGATTGCTAATGGGGATACTGACTTGTTTTTTGGGGTAACAAAAATGTTCTAAAATTAGTGGCAATGGTTATGTGACAATTTGTATTAAAAAATTGAATGTTCAATCAAAGTAATTATGAGAGAATGCATATTTTAAGCCACAGTGAGATAACACTACACACCCATTACATTCACTAGAATTAAAAGGATTGAACATACCAACTGTCGGCAAGTAGAGGAACTAGAACTGATATACTGCTGGTGGGAATGCAACTTTGGAAAGTACTTTGGCTGTTTCTTAAAAAGTTAGGTATACAACTGCCGTATGATGGGCCATTTCACTCCTAGGAATTTCCCCAAGAGAAATGAAAACATACCCAAGAGACATGAAAGACATACCAGAATGTTTGTTCATAGCAGCCCCCACAAGGAAACAGCCCAAATGTCCATCAACAGGTGAATGGATAAACAAACAGTGATATATCCATACAGTGGAATAACACTTGGAAATGAAAAGGAATGAACTATTGATACATGCTATAATCAGTGAATCTAAGTTATTAAAAAACAATTACGTTGAGTTAAAGAAGCCAGACCAAAAGGAGAACAAACATACAGTATGATTCCATAATGCTATAAAATTCCAGAAAATGTAAACTAATATACTGTGATAGAAAGCAGATTTAGTGGTTGCTTAGGGAAGGGGGCAGAGGAATGGAGAAAGGGGCAGGAAGGGGGGATTACGTATGTCCCCACTGTTCGAGAGTTGTGTTGGTTTCCATTTTTTCCCGGGTCTATAACTTATCATAACTGCAATAAACACCATTACACACTTCTTTTCAAGTGGCCTTTATGCTCTCCAATTATAGGAGCAATGCCTTGTGCCTCTGTCTCCCACCCAGGCCAGCAGAGAGAGCAGTGCTAAGAGCATCTTTTTTAATCAAACAATTGATATATACCTGTTAATCAACTGAAAAAGGAAAGATTACCACCCAAGGTTAACTATATACGGAAAAATCTATGCATACTTTTTAAAGAGGAGCTAGAATCATTTCAGTCTCCGTACCTAACCTCCTCAGTGGCACCAAGGACATTTCCCCATACCAGTAAGAGGAATATTAAGAAGTTAAACAATAAAGCAGCTGAGGTATGTAATAGACTTAAAACCAAAAGCAGGAACAAGATCCATACTGACGAAACGCCTTCCTGCCCAGAGCCATTAATGTGGTAAACACATGGGAAGGGAAGAGAATTATTTTCAAGCTTTAAAGGGAAGATAAAAGACGTGAAGAAATAATAAGCAGTGAGCCCACAGGGCAGGGGCAAACAGGAGGGCATGTTTTTCTTTCTTCCAAAAGATATTTTTATTGTTAGCAGTAATTGCTCCGAGTTTTACCCTGATCGTTGTTTTCCACCAATTCTGGAGAGATAAGCAGACTCCCAGGGAGGAACTGCAGAGCTGAGGCAGCCATGCAAGCAACGGGGAGGAAACGGGGCTCCCAGCTGGTCGTGCCTTGCCCCCCGCCGAGTCCACGGGAGGGCGAGCTGCCCTTCGTTCAGAGGTGGCATGCAGTTCCCTCCAAAACGACCACTGGAACGATGATCACCAAGCGGCATTCGTGTCGGTGAAAAAACCGCAGGGTCGTGCTCACTTGTTTCCCTGCGGGCCTGCTCTCGGTTGGAGCGGTTTCTCCCACCCGCACCCGGCACGGCGAAGGTCCTCCTCTGGCCGTTCTCGTGCCGCCGGAACAAGCTTGTTCCCTACGTCCACTTTCTCCCATACGATTCATTTTGCTCATACCTACAAGCGTATTCACCCCGACTCACCACTGTCATAGTATCACGGTAATTTCTGACGTGTAGAGAACTTTTTTTATGACTCTCGACACATTTTCTCATTTTACCTTCCTGACATCTCTGCGGTGGGCACTTGCATGTGACAGACAGGGAAACTGACACTCCAGGACTGTAGATGACGACCCCAAGGCTTCATGGTTAGTAAGTGGCAGGATAAAAATGGGAAACTCGAACTTCTGGTTTTCAGTCCATTTTTCTTCTATTACAACCTCCTTTCCACTAAGCCACACAGAGCGCCACCAGATGTTCCTTACTGTCCTCTTGCTAAACTCTGCAGCCTCAGTGCGGCTTTCGGCCCCCCCCTCCCCCCAGCACCCTTCCCTAACCTCCTCTCCACTTCTCTCCAACATACACTAGCTGCTTGTTCATAACAAAACTTTCACCTGGAATGTCCTCCCGTCTCTTCATTTTACTAAGTTCTATACAGTCTTCAAGGCTCAGCAGAAGGGTTTAGTCAATATAATCGTCCAACAAAAGCAATTTATGTCTGAAGTGCACATTTTAACATTTAATTATATTCAATATAATTTTTAGTAAAACATAAATTATTTGTTATACCACGAGTCAAATTATTTTATATTTAATTGTCTAATGTGTTAAAGTCTTGTTTCTGTTGAAGGTCAAACCCTTTGCTGGTAAAGGGAGATCCCATATACTTTTACTTGTGAACATGTGCCAGTGTTTAGAATAGAGTAGGTACTCAGTATCAGAAAATAATGATGTTTTGTTTGTGTTTCAAGACAGTGCCCAGCATTGTATGAAAAATTAGTGACTGAAATGACTGGGGTAAGGACGATAAAAGGCAGAATTTTGGTCTTAGAGAAACTGGGGTACCAAGAGGGCTTGCAAGTAGAAATTCAAACCCAAAACCTGGTCCACAGTGAAAGCAGACAAGCAGCAAAGCCGCCTTGATGGCCCATGTATAGCTCCTGCTTAAGGAAAGACCAGCTTCAACACTAGGCGAGGACTGAACACCTCGCTGCTAGTCACGAGCACACACGTGCTTCCATGTCCGAACGTTACTGACCAGTCACGAGATAAATTAATGTAAGTATAGACACGAGTTAAATAATTTCAAGCACTTTTCCGTTGTGGACTGGTCACAACGGAAAAGTAGCTGGCTGCACGGGTGAGTTCTGGCTCGAAATAGCTGGTTAGCAGAGACACAGAGAGGAAGAGGGAGATAAAAAGAGAAAGCAACTAGGCAGATCACTGGTGGGCTGTGTCCTAGAAAACAGTCACCTTCTATACGACTGTATGTACGATATATAACACATCTGCTGCTGACCATGGGAAACAGCACTTATTTCAAAATTCCACACTTGTTCTTTTATTTTTATCATTTTATATGTTTTTACTGATTTGAGGGAGAGAGAAACATTGATGTGAGAGAGAAGCATCGATCGGTTGCCTCCTGCAAGAGCCCCAATGGGGGACTGAACCTGCAACCTGGGTATGTGCCCTGACCTGGAACTGAACCAGCGACCTTTTGGTGCACTGGTGATGCTCAACCAACTGAGCCATACCAGCCAGGGCCACACTTATTTTTTTAAATAAAGTTTTATTGAGACACAGCCACATCCATTTGCATAAGCACTGCCTGTGGCTACTTTTACACTACAGGGATGGAGTTGAGTAGTTGCAGCAGACTTTCAAATATCTGGCCCTGTACAGACGTTTGCTGACTTCTGCTCTAAAATCTAGTTCTGCTTTTTATAAGGATATCACAAAGCAATTTTTGGCAAGGAAGACCCAGAAGCTGTCAGTAGATTCAGAAAGACCAGAAGGTTTCCTTCTGTTACTGACAAGCCACTGCTCTGGCCTATGAACCCATTACTTGAACATTCTGTCTTACTGTATCTATTTGTGATGCTGAGATTATTCTACCTATTCCCGGGTCTTGGGTCTGAAGTTTTTCTAGCACTTGTACACTGTGTCTAGCTATGATTATTCCCTAATGCTCATGTTCATATGAAATGCTAGGGCAGAAAAAGAAATGTGTTGTTTATAAAATGATCAGTGAAAGTAGTTATAGCAACTTGCTTAAATGCCCATAAGGAAGTAGCAGACTTTTTGAGTTTACAAAAGTATATCCTTGACATTATGTTTACCACTTTCAGTGGAGTCCTTTCTTAAAGGGATTTTCTCTTAGCAACAGGGTATATAAAAAATAATTTAACCTTAAAAAAATTTTTTTTTTGCTGATTCAGAATGATCATAATGAAATCACTGCATTACAGGCCCCTGGGGCTACTAAGGAATGGAGGCTAATTAAGCAAACAAAAGAGTCAGGAAAACTGATTTCATAGTTCTTTTATCTGCTTTTCCCTTTCCATCACAATCAGAAGCCATTCTGCAATGGACTGCCAAGACTGGGAGGTGATCTAAATCAACCACCAATCTCATGCTGAAATTCCTAGATTTAAAAAAAAGTGTCCATCTACTGTCTTGGTCTGTTCAGGCTGCTATAACAAAATACCATAAACTGTGTGGCTTATAAACAACAGAAATTTATGTCTCACAGTTTTAAAGGCCGGGAATTCGAGATCAGGGTGCCAGCATGGTTGGGTAAGGGCCCTCTCGTTGTAGTCTCACATAGTGGAAGGGGCAAGGGATCTCTTTAGGGTTTCATTTATAAAGGCACTAATAATCCCTTTTATGAAGGCTCTGCCTCATGACCTAATCACCTCCCAAAGGCCCTGCTTCCCCAAACCATCATATTGGGCATTAGAATTTCAACATACGGATTTTGGGAGAAGACACAAACATTCAGACCACAGCAGTCTGGTCTAGCTTAATTAACCAAATCATCGAATAGTTATGCCTCCTCTGGGCCAGTCATTATGTTATCCAAAGATGATTAAGACATGGTTTCTGCACTTTTGAAGCATCAGAAAGCCCCATGTTCTCATATAAGACTGTGTGTTGATAAGAAGGGCCCATTTCTTATAGCTTCACATTTTGCTCATTCAATGCTATCTGATAAAGCCATTTTGCTTTCAGGGCTCCATTCGCACATTTGTTATATTTTCTAATGACACTGAGCAATGCCTAAATAGGTAAGAAGAAAGTTCATGAGCGGTCAGCATACTTGCTCTCCATGATCCGGATTTTGCCTCACAAGAGCTTTAAGATGTGGTTTCCAAGAACAAATACTAGCTAAAAATGGAGGCTTCTTTGTGTTATCCAGTAATACCCCAAAGAATCCTTTTACAATGTCCTGATCTTGAATTACTTGCTAAAGGTCCAAGAGGACATTAGGTAGGCTTCTGCACGATGCGCCTGCTGTACTAATTTAAAATTCCTGTCTCTGTTTCACAATGATGAGCTAAAAGAAAGTCCTAAATATTTCTACTACCTAATAAAGCATGATAAGTTCAGCTGTAAGATTTTTCCTTAATAAGAGGAATTTAACCACACCAGGACTCAAATATCACACAAAGAACATGGGGTACCTGGGAAAGAGAAAGAAGAGGGAGAAAAGAGAAATATAAGAAAGAGAGGTACAAAGAAAGGGTTCAAAGAAAAGGCAGAGAAAAATGGAGGCAAGGAAAAAGAAGACAGGATCAAGAAGACAAAAACAGAAGATAAATACTTAATCAGGATGTCTTCAAAAAATTACAATGTTGTGAGAAGATCACAAACGAAGAACTTTTTATCTAATTTCCTTACAAGAACAGGGGTGTGAAGAGCCTAAGGCACAGCCTAAGGCTTGTATCCGCAGCCTCCCAACCCTCTCTAGATCTGACACCGACTGATCACACCTGGCTCCCAGCTCCAGGGCAAAGGAAGCAGGTCTGTCGCCTGCTCCCAGGTAGTGCTTGGAAAAGCTGGACTTAAGCCAAAAGCAACTATGTGGTAAGAAAGTCCTAGCAACTAAGGAAATAACAGGTTTGAACCAGAATTAAGTAAGTGGAAGGTTTAGCCAACATAGTAGAAAGGAATTAGATGGATAAAAGACTAGAATAGAGTAGGTTAAATAATCACGATTTTACAGATGATACGATGAAAAACCCAAGGAAGTTCATGGAAAACTACTAAAACAGAGGAGAGTTTAGCAAGTCTGATGGCATATGAATCAAGGCGATTCATAAATAACAAACAGAAGATATAATGGATGAAAAAACTTGTTATAATAAGAGCCAAAGTAACAAAATACATAGGAATAAACTTAACAGGAACATGGAAAAAATATATGAAGAAGGCTTCAAGACACTTCTGAAGGACAGAATAAGGCATACCATGGTCTCGGGCAGGAAAGTTTGACATCATGACGATATCATTCTTCTTAATTTAACCTAGAAGCCAAATGCCAATTATAATAAAAAAGAATAGTAAGGAAAGCTCTGGAAAAAGAGAGTAATAAAGGGAAACTAGCCCTATCAGATATTAAGATGTTTTATAGATCCTCAATGAGCAAAACAGTATGACATTATTGCATGAATACAAAGACAGAGCAACAGAACAAAACAGAAAGCCCAAAAATAAACAGAATACATTTGGAGATTTAATATTTGGTATGAATGGCTTCTTAAATTAGCGAGGGAGACAGGCTGTTCAAAATACGCTGTTGGGGCAGCAGGACAGATACCTGGAAAAAAGATAAATTTGAGGCATGTTCACACTATACACCAAGATAAAGTCCAAGTGGAGCAAAGATTAAAATGTGAAGAATGAAAGAACATACCACCTATGAGATAATCTTGGAAACAATTGAATCTAAATCTGTTATCACCTGGCTTGATCCAACTACCAATTTAAAGAAAATACAGAGGACCGAGGAACATATAAACTACACCACAAGAACACAAACAGCAACATCCAGACTGTGGGAGACTAAGGACACGCTCATGAGGCAACACTACAGTAAGAAAAGAAAGAAGAGTGTGTCTGGCATAGATATTTGTTATAAGGGGGAAAATACAGATGAACATACTCTTGTATATTCATAAAAAAATTTCTAGAGAGATTCACAGAAAACTAAAATCTGTGGTATCTTGGAGTGGGAGAAATTGGCATGAGAAATGGGGTGGGAAGAAGAGTTCACTTTATTCCTTTTAAACTTCTGAATTTTGACCTTGGAAATTCATTATCTATTTAACAATTAAATTAAAGAAAAAAGAAAAGTTAAAGAACCAATGAATTTTTAAAAAAACAAAAAAACCCCAACCCAGCTGTTCTTAACCTTGTTATGACCATGATAAAAGCTCTTGTGTAGGAGTCACTGAAGAGGTTAACAGCAGCCAAGGAACAATGAGCACCTGGGCCAGGGTAGTGGGTCTTGCCTTTCTCGCTGGAGCATCACAATGGTTTCCAAATTTATTTTCCTGACTGCAGCTTGCACCTTCCAAACCGTACTCCATGTGGCTATCACATGATCTTCCTAAAATGCAGATTTAATCATGTTTAAAAACTTTCGAAGGTTTCCTCAAAATATTAAAAATAGAACTACCATATGATCCAGCAATTCCATTTCTGAAACTGAAAACAAAATTTCACTTCTGAAGAAAACAGAAACACTAACCCCAAAAGAGATCTGCATCCCCAAATTCATTGCAGCATCACTTACAACAGTCAAGATATGGAAACAGCATAAGTGCCCACTGATGGTGAATGGACAAAGAAAACATGGTATGCGCGAGCACGCGCGCACACACACACACACACACTCACACACAACGGGATACTATCCAGCCATAACAAAAGGAGAAAATCTTGCCATTTGCAACAACATCGCTGAACCTCGAGGGCATTATGCTAAGTAAAACAAGGGAGACGGAGCAAGACTAATACTGTATAACCTCACTTATGTGCGGAATCTGAAAAACAAATGAACAAAAAACACAAGCTCACAGATACAGAGAACAGATTGGTAGTTGTCAGAGGTGGGGGATAAGTGAAATGGGTGAAGGGGGGGAAAAAGGTATGAACTTCCAGTTATAGAATAAATAAGTAGTGGCTGTCATGTACAGCATGGTGGCTCTAATTAACAATACCGTATTGCATATCTGAAAGTTGCTATGAGAGCAGATCTTAAAAGTTCTCAACGCAAGAAAAAAATTATAACTGTGGGACAGATATTAACCAGGCTTATTGTGGTGATCATTTCATGATATATATAAATATTGAATCATAATGTTGTACACTGGAAACTAATATAATGTTATATGTCAATTACTCCTCAATAAAAAAAACTTTCAGTGTCCCTGTCTTAACTAGAGGATTAAGTTCAACTCCCTAGCATGGCACAGCATTCACATCTTTCATAATGTAGCCTTAACCTACAGGCTTTCCACAGGTTTGCCCTGTCACTTCTTACTACAAATCCTACCCCCCCCCCAACTGAATTACTGATTCAGCTAAACTGCTACATCCTTCAGGACACCTGCCTTCATTTACCCCAGCGGAAGTTCCAGGGACCATGCTCATGCTCCCCTAGAACTAATTTCCCCCTTCCACTAGGCTCACAGAGTGCTTTGCTGAAACCTATAATATAGTGCATGTCACAGCATGTTGTAACTATTATTTGTTCTAGTCGGTATTTAATAAATGAATAATCATGCCTTACGGCCAACACAACTTTTCCAAAGGTCCTAAGTTCAAAGAAAAGGATTCCAAAATAGAATATCAAAAGCCAGACTTGCAAAAAAAAAAAAAAAAAATTACTAGTCCACTGAAATGAATTGATTGGCTTGTCTTCATTCCAGATGGCCCCTGGAATCAGCATCCTGTGCTATTCACGCAGCATACCAAGAGCTCCAGCCAGGCTTGTGTTCCTCTTCAACAGGCTCCGGCAGGCAAGTTTCCCTGAGGCATTTATCAACGAAAACCCAACCATCTGTTTCCTAGGGAGCAGAGTGAAGCTCAAAGAGCTTGTTTATAAGGAGTTGAGTTGGTCATAAGCACAGAGACTAGACATCACAAATGCTCCTAATTAGGTCCCTGTGCTAATCTAGAAAGCAAAGGAATCCTGCGACCTTATTACTTCTTTCTTGCACGTCCAGGATATCAAGGGGAAAGTAAGTATTTGGCTACAGAAACACACCTGAAAGGTGGTAAAGATACAGGTGGCTACTGACCAAAGCACTGGAGTAGAGGAGGCCCCTCCAGACCAGACCTGCCTGCTGTCACTATATGCAGGTTTCTGAGCACTTTTACTCCTCTCTCTTTCACTCAAATATAACCTTTTGGTCTCCTTTCTCATATTTCTTACAATCAAATTTCTCTACATTAGTTTTCTCATTTTACTTCCCTGTGCTGTTATACTGTGAGCTTCACTGCACTGAATAATCATTTATGTTTTCACAGATTATGTTGAATCTCTTACCTAACACCTTCTAGGACTTCACCCAACACATATTTGAGCACTGACCTAAATCATTACCATCTATCTGAAGAAGACTCTTATGCAATAGTAACCCTGGCATCACAGGGCTTTAAGCTGGAGGCTCTCTGACAGATCGTTTAGTGATCCAAAACCCACACAGTTTCGTTAGTAAACAGAAAGAGGAATTGGCTTGCCAGAGATCACATTGGTAATATCCAGTTCAGTTATTTCTATCACATCAAGCAATCCCCATTCCTTCTATTTTATTTCCTTAATTTTAGATATGGTTTTCAAATTTCTGTTTCATAACAAACTATAGTCTAGATACCAGAATCCTTAAAGGAATTTCCTGATATGAGGAGCATCTTCTTGAATTATAGCCAAATTCCTTGCCACAGGGAGAAGTGGGGGCGGGCGAAGAACATGAATTCATCTTCAATTCATCTACCAGGTAAACAGATCTGAGGTGACTTGCCAGTATTGATTTTTTTCCTAGTATCCTGCATTCAGTAAGTTGTATTCAGGGCAGTGAAGGGCAAAAAGCAAACCAGGCTCCACTGCAAGTACTTGGCCAAATATGAGGAAAGATTGTAGATTTAATTGCTCTGTGTTACAGCCCAAAATAAATGAAAGGAACAATATCATCATAAAATAAATAATTCTTGTGAGAGTCTTCCTGCCATTATTCAAAAACATTTTAGGGCACAAATTATTTGCAACCATTATAAGAAAAAATTTCCTGCGTGTTCAAGTAGACATCTGTTATGGATTGAATTGATATATTAAAGTACCAGCCCCCAGCACCTCTGAATGTGACCTTATTTGAAGACAAAGACTTTACAGAAGTAATAATCAAGTTAAAATGAGGTCATTAGGGTGGGCCCTAATCCAATATGACTGATGTCCTCATAAAAAGGGGAAATTTAGAAAGACACACACACACAGAGGGCAGGCAATTTGAAGACATGGAAAACATCATGTACAAGCCAAGGAACACCTGAGGTCATCAGAAGCTAGGAAAGAGGAATGAAACACTCTCCCTCACAGCACCCAGAAGGAATCAACCCTGCCAACACCTGATTTTGAACTTCTAGCCTCCAGAACAGTGAGACAATCAATTTCTGTGGTTTAAGCCACTCAGTCCATGGCACTTTCTTATGGCAGCCCTAGCAAACCAATATAATATCTGATGACCAATGGGTCTCCAATACCCACCAGCCCATGCTGGCAGGAATCAACTTCAGGTTAACAGAGGGACTAACCTCGAAATGTTAACAAAAGGTATATAGCTTATCACAGAAGATAAATCAAAGGGTTTTTTCACTTCAAAATAACTGATTCATTTATGGAAAGGCCAATAAATACCACACTGCCGCTTTTTGGCAAGCCACAGTACAAAAAGTGGCGACACACACACACACACACACACACACACACACACACAAAGAATATCCCTATATTTGGCCTTGAATAGATCGGAAGTTCCCACAGTTGCTGAGACTATGATTCCAATAATTCCTGTCAGTTTAGCAGATGAGATTGGAGCAGCTGCATCTTCAATACACATCATTGTCTTACAAAGATGCTCAGAGTGAATTTCAATTAAATTACAGAGCTGTCAAAAAGGGTTATAATTATAGCATTTATTCACCACATTTACAAGGCCAGACATACACAAAAAGAACTAAAGGCTGAAGGAAAAAACACACCAAAATCCCACTCCACATTACTTACCTCAGCAGGAAATGTGGTTGAGTAGTTATCATGCAAAGATCCCATTTATTGCAACAACAATGCTTTGCATTTCCAGAGGGTCTTCCACTCCAGAAGTCGAAGGCACTTTAAGGCATCATCTGGTAGCAACTCATTTCTCTTTTACAACTGGGGAAAGGAGGGCCAGCAAGGTGGCCTTGACTCACTCACAGTTACAGACAAGGGAGGGGCTGGGATCTGAACCAGGAGCAAGGGCCACTCCCGCCAGTGGGCTGAGTAAGGGAAGCAAAACCAGGACTGCCAGGTCTGCTCTCATCTAGAAGAGGATATTAATTTATCCAGAAATTATTTATCTCACAATAAATAATTTATTTATCGTGCAGCTCTTGGAGAGGCCTGAAAACTGTCCTTCACTTCTCCTGCCAAAACAACGCAAGGGAAAAGAGAGGAAGGAAATCTTCAACTGACATTTATGCTGGTCAATTCTGCGCCTAATCAATAATGCACTCGGAGCCACCGGAAGAATGGTGCGATTCACTGAGTCACTCCAACCTCAGCATCCGAAAAAGAAAATGAGGACTGTAATGCTTATGTAGTCAGCAAACTCCTTGAATACAAAAAACACACACAAAGCTATCAATCCAGCAACCAACCAATCCCTATTGCACTCTCCCTGTGTGAGATGTTGTGCTAAGACCGTCAGGGCACAGAGAGGTGGCACATTTAGACTCGTTTCTCAACAGCTCACAGAGACATAAAAAAGCAAAACCAAGCAATATACGCATAGCACTGAAACTGTTAATTCACTCATCTAATCAAGTTCAGAGCAAGGGGAAACTAATTCTCTCCAACCCGTTTCCCATCCTTTCTCCCGAGTGTGACCCCATGATGGCGGTGCTCTCGGTGCCGTCAGGTAGGTGTGCCTGGGTGTTCTGAAAGTTTATTTTATGGTCATTCAGTTAAACCTTCCTTTCCACCGCGTGCAGCGTGACGCTGAGTTGGTTCTGACTCTGGCGACCCTATGAATGAGAGATGCCCACAATGTCCTGTCCCCAGCAGCCCTGCTCAGCCTCCTTTATGGGTCCACCTGTCTCATACTCGGTGTTCCTCTTTCCCTGCTGCCTTGTTTTCCCAGCATTACTGCCTTTTCCAAAGAACCCTGTCTTCCCAGGATGTGCCCAAAGTAGGACAGCTTCACTTTTGTCATTTTTGCCTCCAGCGAAGTTTCAGGCTTACATTCGTCTTTCTGGCAGTCCAGGTATCCATAGAGCTCTCTCCTCCCACACAATACTTCAAATGAATCCATTATTTCCTATCAGCCTTCTTCCCTGTTCAAATTTCACATCTGTATATAGTAATTGGGAATATGAGGATGTGGAGGATCTTAGCCTTGGTCTCTAGTGACACATCTTTGTTCTTGGGGATCTTTCCTAATCCTCCCATTGCTGCCCTTCGAGTCTCAACCTTCTTTTGGTTTCTTCTCTGCAGTCTCCATTTGAATTGAAGCCTGAACCAAAGTAAGCAAAATATTTAACAATTTCAATGTAGGTTAAAGCTGTGTATTTCTTCTGTAGTCATAATTTTTGTCTTCTTGATGTTTAAGTGCAGCCCTTCTTTGGCACTTCTTTCTTTCACCTTCATCAGAAGTCATTTCAAATCACTTTCTGCAATAAGACGGTGCCATCTGCATATCGTAAGCTATTGATATTTCTTCCACCAATTTTCACTCCTCCTTCCTCTGAGTCTAGTCCAGTTTTTCATATGATATAGTCTATGTACAGATGAAACAAACAGCGAGATAATATGCACCCTTGTCTGACACCTCTGCCTACAGGAAACCATTCTGTCTCTCCATACTTTGTCCTGACAGTCGCTTCCTGTCCACAGCACAGGTTACTCACCAGGACAACCCAATGCCCAGGCATCCCAGCTCAGAGCATTTCATGATCCACAAAGGCTTTACTGCAGTCTATAAAACACAGCCTAAACTTCTTCTCAAATTCTTTGGTATTTCCATATCATATAAATCCCCAACTCATCCCTCAACTTAAACCCTTGTTTGGTGGCAGTGGAATGAATCACTGGAGGGAAAAAAGAAAATATCTCTAACAGTGAGGCTGATAACATCTGTAGCTTTACATAAGTTCTCTGAATTAAGACTAAGTGTACAGATACAAGACATTCTCCTATCCTATTCCCAGGGCAGGTAACTCTTACTGACCATGTAACTATTTTCCTGCTCAGTGCAAGTACAGCCCTACAGTCCCTCTTAGTACCACAGGCAGACACTGGCAAATGGCCACAATCTACTTGAGAAAATGAAAGCCATTTGCAATTGAAGTCAGATTTTTGTGTCTAACTTCCTAATAAGCTAATTATGTCATATAACAGTTAGCAGTCTGGGTTCAAAACGTAATGAGCAGAATCTGACCTCAAAGAAAAGTGACAAATACTGACAGCTGTGCCCCAGTATACATTCTCCCTTTCCTCGATGATGTTAAACTCCATGATTTTCATCTGGGTACCTGGATGTCCACCAAAAAGTTTATGACTCAGTTCTGGCTAACGGGATATAGGCAATTCCCAAAATGTGTGTTTAAAGGAAAGGCATATGCTGTTTTTCTTCCCCTTCCTCCATCCTGGTTCCCAGGACATGGCACCAGGACATGGTAGCAGGCCACCGTGGACCGTATGGGTAAACGCACACTAGGTTTGCCAGAGCAGCAAGTAGAAGGAACTCAGGTCTCAGATGTCCGTATGGAGTAGAGCCACTACTGTATTGTTCCTGAAGTGTCTAGCCCTGAGCAGTTACGAGAGAGAGAAATAAATTTCTATCATACTTAAGTTACAGTTATTTTGGGCCCTGCTTTTCATGATCAAGCTTAAATTCTAACTTGTAAATAGGCATATTAATTTACGCTAACCTAGAGATCCAATTCTTTTATCAATAACAAAGCAATATGTAAGAGTAAAAGGCAGTTTCTAAATGAAAATCAAAGAAAATATTCTTCTAGTCTTCCTTAGATATGTTTAATGGTAAGAATCTCAGATTCCTGTAAGTTCTAGAGTTATCTAGAGAAAAGAGGAGCAAGCATACGTGCACACATATTATATAGCTTTGTTTATAAATCTTTACAAGTTCACAGGCACAATACTGAGCCATGAGAGAGAGTACTGAATTCTACTTCAAAGCCATAGACCCTGAATATTTGCTGCCAAAAACAAGCAAATCTGAAACTAATCTGAGGATCTAAGCAAGTAAATATTTTTTTCTATAATGAATAGTGGACTTTTAATTTCTAGCCTTTTCCCCAACACACACACGCGCGCACACTCACACACACTCAAAAACATTTAAATGTGGTATAGAGGAATTTAGAAAAGTTCATGTGGACTTAGTCAATTTTGGATGATTTTGGCTCTTCTTAAAGTACATCTCCATGGTCCCTGTCCTGCCTCAATCTACCCTTGGTGCTAATGCAGTCTGAATACCAGGCCAGATGGTCGTGTAGCCACTCAGCATGGCCCTTCTGCTACTCCAATACCATTTCATGATAGGAATACACGTGAAGTTTAAAAGGCCAATATAAACAGAATTGCATCTCCCATAGCTGCTTCTGGGTGTGTGCATTATTTCTTTTTGGTGGGTGTGAAAAAGGAAGGGAATCTGATGTCCTTTTAATTTTTAATGTCAGAATTCAGTTATAAAAGCCTCTCAAGAGCCTGACTTTGCTTGCTCTTTTCTTCTCTAATCCCAGTCCTCACCTTTCCCTGGCTTATTTTCAGGCAAAGCTGGCCAGAAGTTACAGAAGGCTATAAAGATTATAATAATTCATTTTTCTCTTTTTATAATCACATTAATTTCTTCTTTTTTTATACATTTGTCATTTTAGGAGTGGGACCTAAAACCCCACCGAGAACAGGAAGATGGAAGAAGTGTGCGATAGACTTGTTTACCTGCTACTGAAGAAGCTCATTCAGTGAAGCGAGGCAGGTGGATCGCCAGATCCCAGTCACAGACTATTTTTCATCACAAGAAAAGGCACTTTAAAAATAGGTAGGCAAAAACAACCAATAAAAAGGGTGAAGAGCTACGGCCTCGAGTGCAAACCAGAGAAGCCTAGGTATTCAAGGACCCCAAATCAAGGGATTTGGATTGTCCTGTGGGGACTCTTAAGGAGTAAGGAGAAAGGACGTTCCAGTCTGGTGATCTTGCCACTCGGTGGGAAAGGAAGCAGCCAGGTTGTCCCCTAGGCAAGGTGACTGTGCAGGACTACGCGAAGCAGCAGATTCAAGAAAAACTCTCTGCCCTCTCCCCACGTGCCTAAGAGCAGGACATAAGGTGCCTAAGGTGCTCTCCCAATGCACGCACGTGTGCACCCCCCCAAAAGAACACAAGTTAACTACCAGAGACAACTTTAGATACTCATGAGCCAGGAGACGGCATCAAAATAATCTGTATCACAAACCTTGCTAACTGGCTCTCACCTGCCATTAGTTTCCCTGTGTGTTCTGCCTTCCAACAATCTGCTGCCCCTAGAAACTCAAAGTCCTTTTCTTTGTCGTCTTCTGTAAATATTTATAGTTCCTTTGCCAAGATGCTACACAAGCCCAAGTTCTAACCACCTCTTGGAGTTACCCATATCTAGGTATTCCCATGTGTAAGCACAATGCATGTGTTAATAAACTTGTTTTTCTCTTGTTACTCTGTCTTTCATCAGTCTAATTGATAGGGCCCCAGACAGAGAACCTAGGATGGTAGTAGAAAAAAAAGCTTTTTCCTCCCCTACAACACCTGTGCCTCATCCTCAAAGAGTAGTTTTGTCCCTAGGTTTAAAAGGCCAGTAGACCCGTTAGGAGGTAGGTACTAGATGACACCAAAAAAGGAGAGGAGGAGGGTTGGGATACTATCTATGTGCCCTCCCTCAATAACATGATATCTCTGGTCAGGAGGTGAGGCTAAGGTAACCAGAGCCAGATTCTTGGCCACGCGACGTGTATTTTGGGTTTGAAGAACACAGGAGGAAAAAAAAGTAAAAATCACATAATGAACAAAATAAATTAATGAACAAAATAGATTCAGAGACATAGAAGCATGGAATGGACTGATGAATCTCAGAGGGAAGGAGAACTTATATGCATATATGCATAACTCATGGACACAGACAATAGTTTGGGGAAGGCCTGGGGGTGGGGTGGATGCAAGGTGGAGGGCATCAGTGGGGGGAAAGGGGGACATCTGTTATACTTTCAACAATAAAGATAATTTTTTTTTAAAAAGTAAAAATCACTCATAATCCAATCAATTGAAAAATCATATAAGATAAAAAGTAAATTATCCTACACATAAACAGACTATCCTACACATATCCTAGTTTTCCTACACAAAACAGACTTATGTACAAATGCACTCTTTTTTAAAATAAAAGGGCTATTATATTTCCACTTTTTCACATAAAAGTGTATCACGTACATCTGCACTGAGAAGTACATATATATGTACCTCACCCTTTTTAATGACAGTCTGAACCATGATTTCTTTAGCCAAGTTTCCTATTGCTGAGCAATAGATTGTTTCCAATTTCTTGCTACTGCAAACAAGGCTTCAGTGAACGTCTCTGTACATGTCTTTTTTTATATAATGCTATCATGTCACTTCTGCAAAATTCTCAAGAGTGCTATTCTTCAATGAAAGAAGACAGACTTTTTAAATCTTAATAAATGCCATCAGGTTAGCTTCTTAAAGGTTGATCAATTACACTCTCAGAGCTTATAAGTATCCCATTTGCCACATCCTTATTGCACTTAACATTATCAATTTTTTCAAACATTCTTAATCCGATTCTAGAAAAAATGTTTTCATTCACATCTCCAGAGCATCTTTTCACATTTTTTTTGGCCCTTCATGACACTCCTGTAAATGTGTCCAGATCCACTGTCTATGTTTTTATTGACTGGTTTCTCTTGGTCCCTCCCACTGATGCTAGTTAAAATCACTCCTGCAACATGTCCAGTGCTGAGTCTGCCCTTAGTCTCAGGGAACAGCATCATCTAAGGACAAATCAGTTTTATTAATTAATGTAAAGTTTCAATGTTTTCACACCCTAGCACAGAGAAATAAAAGACATCTATCCACTACTAATGAGCAAATGTCTAAAGCTGTAATAGTACTCTGGAATGCTCAAATACCAAGAGAGATGGCTGAACAGAAAGCACCACACCACAGCATACACAGCCATGAAGTTATGTTCTTTACTTGAATAGTTTCATGTGTACACACAGCAGTAAGAATCACAGCACACCTCATCACACTGTGAGCAGCATTAAAGAGACAGAGCCATTAATCCTCCCAAGAAAATTTTAAAATAAGTGCATAGGACACCTTCATCATTGTAAAATTATCTGGATGCAAAAAAAAATAAATATACAAAAAATGACAAGAGTTTGATTTGAATGGTGAGTTTGGGGGATGTCTGTTGTCCTTTTCTTTAAGTTTTCTAAGTGGTATTTTAATTTCATCACTTAAAAGTAAATTTTAATTCTGAAATTAGAGAGTGGTGATGGTTGCATAACTCCATGAATATACGAACACACACAGAATCGTACACTTTCAAATGGTAATTTTATGATATGTGTATTGTATTTCAATAAAATTGGTAATTTTCTAAAAGTAAGATTTTAAGTGAAAGTATTACACTGTGAGGGCAAGAAGTACATGGGAACTCTGTACTTTCTGCTCAATTTTGCTGTGAACTTAAAAACTGCTCTAAAAAGGTGTATTTAAAAAAAAACAACTATAGTTCATTCTTTATTAATTTTCCATTCATTTTATGTTGGAAATTCTGGAAGGTAGTAGAATATATAAAAGCTACAGTATGGCAAACCTGTTTGCAACCCCTTGTTCTTGGCAAGGATATCTGATGAGCAGTTTAAAGTGGCTTTTTATTTTTAAGATTTTTAAAAAATTGATTTTTAGAGAGAGGGGAAAGGTGAGGGAGAGAGAGGGAGAAAAACATTGATGTGAGAGCTAAACATCAATGGGCTACCTGCTGCAGGCCCCCTATCAGGACTTGAGCCTACAACCCAGGTATGTGCCCTGAGTGGGAATCAAACTGGCAACCTTTTGGTGCACGGGATGAGATGATGCCCAACTGAGCCACACCAGCCAGGGTAAAAGTGGCTTCTTGAAGTATAAGTGAAATGAGTGTCAGCATATTAAAAACTTCTGGGTGACTTTTATCCTAGAACAACTTACAGACCCTGTGTAGAGTGATCTTTGCTCTCACTCCGGTTCTTAGGATTACGAAGTTAATGTTGGGAGGGAAATAGCCATTCCTTCTCTTTCAATTCTGGCTTGGCTCTGGGGTCCCAGCTGATAATTAATGAAAATTCCACATGCAGAACTATTTAATAGAAAAAAGATGTTCTAGGTTAATTAAAAACCCACAGAGGATAAATTAGCTCCATTTATCGCTAGTGTAATGTGATGGATGAGAGGGCTCTGGGGGCGGGCTGCTCTTTTAGGACTTTCTGTCTACGTGCTAAGCCAAAAAGAAAGGGAGAATGTGCAACAAATAGTGCGTCTAGGATGCTAGACAAGGAGCCAGAGTAATAGCAAGAGCAAGTGAAACTGTTTCATTAAAATGAATTTGGGGAAAAAATAGACTTCTGAATGTTTTAAAGTTTCTTACTCTTTGAAAGGAAATAATAAGAAAATCCATTTTTATTCCCAAATGATAAATGGGAAGAGAAGAATATTACTGTGTTATGGCGGGTCTGGTCTGTGGAAAGGGCCAGTACCCCCAACTTGGGATCGTAAAAGAAGTTTAAATTAACTTTCAGCGCTGTGAAATTTGTTCTTGGGTGCTCAGGGGAGAGAATGCTTCTTTCTGAAAGGAAACTTGAGAAGTTCTTAGAGGGGGAGGCATAAATCACGCCAATACTGTTAGGCTTCAAAGGAAGGGCATAAAGAAATAGCAGGGTCTCTCTAACCAAGCCCATTGCTCTCGCCCAAATCAACGTGCTGCTAAAAGCATAAAAAAGACCTAAACAACATTTGCCACAAAATTTCAGCATTTCTTCTCCTTTCAGTTTGCTATCTTGATAGTAGTGTTTTGGGCTACTTCTCATTCAAGTGGCTGCTCTTTCAGATCTTCCCCTGACAGTGTAACTTAGGGGGAGCACCTGAGACTAGACAACTGTCTTTAGGATCTGTCTTGTCTGCTATGCATCAAGCTGTGGAGACCGACCTCCCCACAATGCCACTCTGCTCTGGAAGAGCTGAGGAGCCCACCAAAGCAAACAAAAACCCAGAAGCCAATAAAATACAAGGGGACCCATTGGATGAATGAAAAACGCAGGAAACTTTTGACTGGACCTAAGTCTATGGCTCTTCAGGTGATACTAATTCTGAATTGCCAGTCACCAAAAACTGGTCCCCTAAGGTCCACACACCGGTCTCATTTTAAAGTATGTTATCTATGCCATTTATTTTCCCCTTCAACTCTAAGGGCACAAATCTATTCTGCCTTTTTTTTTTTTTTTTAAGTCAGCATTGGGATGGGGAAAATTTTTCTTTTCTATCCTGTGGACACTAAAAGAACATGGCCCCAAAGGAAAAAATACTTGTGAAGTATCGTTAGAGCACAGTGCCTGGCACACTGTAGGTAAAGAAAACCTCCTAAGTAGAGAACCAGAGGTCTGCTTATAGAGGTTTTATGTATCTATTTTTTCATAGGTACTAAGCAGTTCAGCTCTTCCTTCCTTCCTCCCTCCCTCCCCTTCAGATTTCCATTCTAACTATTACCCCCAACCCATCTAAGAAACAGACAGAAATTTCTTGCAGTATTACAGGAGAGTAGAAATGAGATCATTATGGGTCTGTTTCTTCCCCAATTAAATACTGAGTCAACATCTAATGTGAAAGACCTATGCTAACACAAATTCCCTCAGGTGAAAGTGGTCAATGGGCTGCCCAATTTCTCACGTCTCAAAGAAATGACAGCTTAAACTATATGGCAGGTGTACTGCTATTATATGTTATGGCAGTATGTATATTTTTTCTTCCTAACCCAAAATTAAATCTGGTTTATTTGGAGTTCAGATAAGAGAAATTTGAGGAATAAATCCTTTATACTCTAAATAACAACAAATAACTGTAGAACTGTGTAGATGAATCACAGCAAAGTAAATTTGTGATTTACAATGAGGAAAGATAAGAAATAATATAGTCAAGGGAATCATCTAAACAAGATAAATAAAATACATTTCTTAAAAACAATTCAACCTGCACAATAAGGAAATAAGATCTAATAGACTTTGTAACCTCCTAGAGAGGTAGTAAAAGCTTCACAGTCTGAGTCACATAAATTATCCTGGGGCCAGGCTTTCACGAGCACAGTGTAGAGTCATGTTGGCCAAGGGTGTGTGTGGGTGAGCTGTGGGTAAGGCAGGAAGTGACGTTTACTGAGAGCGTGATGCAGCATTCTCCAAAGCTCTCATTTACCCTGATTTTGATATCTATTTTCCAAAAGAGAAAAGTGTGTAACATCCAAATAAGCTAATTTCAACCTACCATTTTTTTGGTGGGGAGAGAAACTGCTCTGCATAAAATAAAACAAAAGCATGTAACACCCAGGAAACTAACCAGCAAGAATGAACTAGTATAACAGCAAGAATGAACTAGTATACACGTATCCCTTTTACCTCTGCCAAGAAAGGCAAGGTAAATCCAATCATTGGTAGTTTCCATGTAACACATTTGAAGGAATTTTGAAAATAAAATTGAAATGGGAATTCAAAATCAAAATGTTCTGATCAGTAGTAATAAAAACAGATGTATTTTAAGGCTCATTCGATGCATTATGTTAATTCTCATTTATGTGGTTTTATTGAAGGATGAGGCTAAATGTTATCCCTCAGTATCAAAATGTTTTAAAACAAAAGCATTTTAAATAGAAATTTTTCTATAACAGATTATAGAGTGAACAGAATCTAAACTGTTGTTGCTGTTTAAGGACTATTACTATGAAGCTAAGATGCAATAAAATGGTGTCTTGAGAAACTGAAGTAGACAGGATGGCCTGTTCCAATGAATGGCCCTTTTCTGCCTTAAAACATGTTTGTGCCTATTTTAAAATAGCGGTGGAGTGGGGCGTGTGGGAAGATCTGGGTGCTGGCCTAGTTCAGAGGCGACCCAGTCTCAGATTTGTGTGCAGACTTAATGCTCATCTGGCATGACCACCATCAGCCTTCCTCCACATCACTGACCCTTCCATAAAACAAAATAAAATAAAAATGATAAAATAAAAATAATAAGCAATAAATAAGTATTCTGCCTCCTTTCACATTTTTAACTGTCACTTCTTATTAGGTCGGGGAGTCTGATTCTCACAATTCCTTCTCCTAACTCAGCGCAGGCCTCTTGTGCCTGTGAAAAGGGAAATGGGATGACCAAGCAGGACAGAAGTATTTGTAAAGAAAGACTCTCTAAGTGCAGAGCAAAAGCCTGAGAAACTTCCCCTAAGTTGGAGGGTGAACGGCACCTGTTCTAGCTGCCTCTGCTTTGCTTTGCTTACGTCTGGGCGCCTCTGCTGTGCCCCAGACAGTGGAGGTTAATGGACAACTTATTTATGGTTAAATCCAGGTACTTTTATACACTGAAAACAGAGGAGAAAAGACGGCTTCTGTCTCTTTAATGTGCAATTCAGAGATTGTACCATACCTGAAACATCAGCACTCAGAGCCTCATTATGGACATTCTGTGTAAGTTTAATTTCCTCCATGGCCATGGTTGTGTTAAATGTTACTGAAATAAAAAGCACAGCATGCAACCTGTGAGCACAAACCTTATGAAAATGGGGGGAAGAGTGCCCCACACTTAAAGCTACATCTCCCACTTCCGTGAAAGAAATGACTTTATCTTTTGGCATGTGAATGCATACGATATGTCATAAAATGGGCGAGATGGAGGGAACACAGTGAAACCTGTAATAAAACACTGAAATTATGATTACATTTCACAGTCTATAACAACTGCACATTCACCGAATTATAGTCTCCATCAAAATCGTTGACCCCTGCACTGGGGAGAAATGGACTGCATTCCTCATACCTGGAAAGGAAAGGCAGGATTAGTTCAGGGACGCTTTCCTTTTTAGCATTAATAGAGTCAGTGTTTACACTGGATGAAACTACAGAATTCCCAAACTATGCATAAGAAAAATATATCTAGCCAAACGGATAACCCTCTCGCATCTCATCTCTTCTGTTTCAAAATGCTCTCGATATCCAACAATTTGTATTCTATTACCATCTAATTTTTCATAATATTTTACGACGGCACAATAGGTTTATATCATCATCATCAGTCTTTTGTTCCTGCATTATTTTTCAAATAATTCAAAATTCTGTTCAGATATTTATTTTCAGAGAAAAAATATCCTGCACTGACAAACTAAGGCAAACATAATTTTTGAAATATTTAAATTATATAAGGTCAGTTTTTATCTTCCTGCTTTGCCAGGTATAACACATTTTCATTTTAAGCTCTGTTTCTTTAGAAAAATTAAATTCCATGTGCTTTCCTAGCTTATGCCCATAGGTTCCTTTGGTATCCATCTTCCTACTTGGTATAATCATCTAAATTGTCTTACTACCACAATGTCTTATTTTAGCCTTTCTTATACTTTTTCAAGTACATTTCTGAAGCATTTATTTCTCAATTTTCAAGTTTTGATCTCTGTAACTTGTATAGCTCTTATCAGCTGTACAGTATTTGTGCATCTTTTCTCTACATATTTATAGCCATGTGTGAAATATGCTCCCTTGTGTGCCCTGAAACGACCAGTCCTGGCACAGTGGCTATACTAAACAAGTTGTATATCCCCCCTACTTCTGTATCATAGTATGAACTATTTCCTTAAACTCAAAATATCCTCTTCACGGTCTGTTCCTTTCCAAGGTGAGTCTTATCCTGGGAATCACACCACTCATGAAACATCTCAAACAGAAAGCTGAAAATGAATAATTTTCTTATACCTTTTATCAGCATTACAGCAAAAGTCTCTTTAAAAATTCCTAAATTTATTACTTCCATCCTTCTCTTAATGTTATTGAATTTATTGCTATGACAATTAAACACAGTCTCAACACAAATGTCATCTCTCCATTTAGACTTGGCCAGATCTATCCAAGAGGTTCAACCCACTGGAGGAGGTCAATCAGCCTTCAGGGAACTAACCCTTTTCCCCATGTTTTCGCTTTTCATTTTGAAAGTACTCCTTATTTATGGATCCTTACTCAATTTTGATTCCTTTTATGTATCTCTTAGCTGCTTCCTTAAGCTTAATTACTCTGTTAGTGGTAACCTGAAATCCCATTATCACTGAAGAACTGGAGATTCTGAAGCTTCACTATTTTTTAAAAATTTGTAACCACTATCATATTGCTGTGAATGTCACAATATTACTCTTGAATGCAATTTCCTGGGCCTGACTTACAAATGTCCTTTATTAGATTGGCCTGAAATCAGTTCCATGTTTTTTATTATAGGATCTATTGCCACTGCATTCTGCTAAGCATTGACTGTGAATTTGTCCTTTTATAATTTACTGATCTGATCATGGAATGTTAGCAAAGAGCTGGGAAAACATATCAACAGAGTTCACTGTATATGGGAATGTTTTTCTCATCATTTTATGCCTATCCACACTGACTTTTACAGTGCTCATATTTGTACATTTTCCCATTTAATCCAAGTCATCAACTACTCACTGAATGCCCATCAAATCCACAACATTAAACTACGTAACTTGAGGATAAAAAAAGAAGCACATGCAGGTGGCTCAGCTGGTTTAGTATCATCCATACACCAAAAGGTTGCAGGTTCAATTCCCAGTCAGGGCACGTACTAAAGGTAACAGATCAATGTTTCTCTCTCACGTCGATATTTCTCTCTCTCTCTCCCCTTCCTCTCTAAAATCAATTTAAAAAACATGTTCCCAGTAAGGATTAAAAAAAAGAAAAGAAGTGTAAATCATAATCTGGCCCCTGGAAATTTATAACCTCAACAGAAGCATGGCAGAGAATGCTCTATTACTAGAATATAAAAAAACAGACTCTCTTCTTCCTGATCTTCTAAATAAAACATAGTAGCCATAAACAATCTTTTTTAAAGAATATATGTTTTTGTTGATTTCAGAGAGAGGAAGGGAGAGGGATAGAGATAGAAACATCAATGATGAGAGAGTCACTGATCGACTGCCTCCTGCAAACCCCCAACTGGGGGTCGAGCCCCCAACCCGGGCATGTGCCCTGACCGGGAATCGAACCCCGATCGCCTGGATCCTAGGTCGATGCTTAACGGCTGAGCCATGGCTGACTGGGCAATATTCTTGATTTAGTTTTTGCCAATCAGATTATTTTCAAATGGTTTCTTGAGATCATGTATACAACAGCAGACAAGAAGTAGCAACTTGTGATTTAGTTGAAGAATGATTCTCATTACTTAATATCAGCATCTGAATCTCAGTATATTTTTGTTGTAAGCACTCATAGTGCGTATGTTTTCTGGTGGGAAATTATATAATGTAGTAAATGAACAATTTGGGAATGAAGAAAATTTCAAGATGTGTCTTTTGAAAATCTCAATAGTGTACTTCATATCATGCTTTTTTATCTTTCTTTTCTCTTACACCCCTTTTCTTGTCAGTTTCTTTCAAATAATTTCCTCCAAATGAATCAGTGCTGGGATGTGCAGGAAGGAACCAACTCTGCAATCATTTTAGTTGGTGCTCAACAAACATGATGGCAACATGTCAAACTATCTGCTAGGGGTGGGGACTCTACGATTATTCAGAGGTTGTCCCTGCCCTGGAGGAACTCATGGTTTTATGAGACACTGTTGCCCGTGAAGGGAGGCTGATATTAATCAATCCTATACCACTCCCCTTTAGTGTTGGATATCATCGTAATTCTACATGGAATTTCAAAGATCTTTTATGCTTATATTTTGTAAGCTAAAGTTCACTTTTTTTGAGACTGGTTAAAAGCCTTCTCGCTCTGCTTATTTGAAATCAAATACCTTCCTTAGATTATTAGTTTCCTCTGCATAGGATAGCATTTATGTTTTGTATTTTTCCCAAAGCCTTTTAAAACATGACCCATTAGATTTTAGGGCATTTTCCTGTCCCTTGGTCAGCTTTCTTTTCTTCTCTGGTTCATTTCTCTACTCTTTCTCACAGTCAACCTATTCCCACAAGTCTTCACAACATTATTAACCTCCTCATATACTTGGTTTCTGTTTTAACACTTGTCTCATGCCCTCCTCAGACCCCACTACTGGAGAATCTTGTTGAGGTCTGTGGGTCAGTGGGCATGGCACGGTTAAAAGTAAGAATGCCAGCACAGTACACCTTGAACAAAGACTGAGAACTCATTACAAAATGATCAGTTTTGCTCTTTTTTCAGTGTATAGTAGGTTCATGTTTATATAGACTTAAAAAGGTCTTGAAAAACTCTGACAGGAAAAAAAACCCCTATTGGGCATTTTTATCACATGATTTGTCTGATGTAGTGTGAAAACAAGGACTATATACCTTGGGCTGTGAGAGAAGAGAGGTTAAGCAGATTCGTGTACAGTAAGGCCATTAGTGATCTTTACTGATATGATTGCTGAGGTTGCTATACAACAGCTCAGAGTTATCCATGGTTGTGCATCAGACGTGAATTTGTTTTGCATCACAACTTATTTGTCTTTAGAAATAACGTTATAAGTCATGGTTGTGGTGTTCTACCCAGATATCCATCGAGGAGTGAAGGGATTCTTTCCCTAACTGCTGCAGAACACATGTCCTGGGATAGGCAGAATATTCGCCCCCTCAGAGTTGGCCAGTCTCTAATCCCCGCAAACTGTGACTATGTTACCTTCCATGGCAAAGGGACTTTGCAGATTTAATTAAGGTAAGAATGCTGAGATGGAAAGATTATCCTGGATTTTCCAGGTAGGCCCAATGCAATCACAACCATCCTTTTAAAAGGGAGGCAAGAATGTCAGGAGTCACAGGAGGAGATGCCATGACAGAAGCAGGGGTCAGAAAAAGAGAGAGATTAGAAAATGCTACATTGCTGGCTTTGAAGATGGAGGAAGGGGCGACAAGCCAAGGAAAGCAGTGGCCTCCAGGAGCTAGAGAATACAGGAAAGGGATTCTCACCTCAAGTGTCCAGAAGGAACTCAGCCCTGCTGTCTCATTTTAGGCTTTTACCTCCAGAATTGTAAGATAATAAACTTGTGCTGTTTTGAGCCACTAACTTCATGATAATTTGTTATAGCAGCAAACAGGAAACTAATACAACTCCTGAGAAAAATTATCCAGGTTTCTGTGGTCAAATAATTTTGGGAAGCATTATTCACTGTACTTCCTTCTCGACGCCTACAGTTTGACAAGTCCTATAATAAAGAATCCTGTTTAACTTTGTTTAAACTGGACCACCGACATTTTAAGGACTATCTTTTAACATTCCTCAGAATTTACTGTTCATGGAACCTACTTTGGGAAACAAAGGATTAAGGATTTAAGGATTTATGTTATGGGTGTCAGAGAATGGATTATGACAGAGCTGGCATTTGAATTTGTCCTTTATGGACAACTAAGGTATTGCCAGGAGAGACAGAGAAAGAGAGGAGAGGGAAGGCATTCTGAAATCGTGGCATCAGGGTGAGCAACCGTCTCTAATACGGGCACTACCCAATTCGAGAACTTAGTTGTTCCTAGATAAGAAAAGCAAGACAATCCTTGGTAAAACACAAACTGATCTGTGTGGTAATCAGAATTCTAAATTTGGGGTTCCAGCTCTAGAAAATTAGTAAGTCACAAAAAGACACCAATATTCATCAAAAATAAATAAAAACAAAATAATACATAGATGTTTTTGAAATACGTAAGTATATATAACCAAATACTTAATGTGAAATTTAAGTTCAGTCTTAAATGCCCCTTTTGGGGCTATTTTTCTGCATGGAATAGACTTTCTAAGGTTTCTTAAAATATGTGTCCAATAAATTTTAGGGTGAAGATGTTTCTTCCTTTTTCTGGTAAATCTTCCAGTGGTAAGTGTAGCTTTCTTCATTATTCCTTGGACCTCTGAACTTCAGTTTAGAAACAGGGTCATCTATTTATTTATTTATTTGTTTTAAATTGAAAACATTTGTGTTTTTTCTTTTTTCTATCACCATCACCTATTTTAGAAGTTTCAGTGCCAATTCTGTGTGCACAGATGTAACCAAAAGACTTTGCTTTCCTAGTAAACAGTAGAGAGGCTGTGCTGACATTAGCTTCCTGTTTGGTGTCAAGTCTCCTTGGGAGCAGAAACTGTCTCACTGTTTGCTCTTTGGAAGCCTAGACTCCGGAGCAGAGCCTTTTCTGTGGGAGGCATTCAGTGTACGCCTGCTGAAATGGTGAAAGGTTCATGGAAGCTATCAGACTTAGGCAGGCCGCCCCAGAATGTGCCACTTTGGCATGTGGATTATTTCCAGCTGAAGACAATCAGGGCCCAGTAGACTCAGGAAGAGCTTTTTACCTTTCCCTTAACTGCCCAAAAGAATTTAGATAGGGGTCCTGCACCAGGAAGAGAGCTGTGACCAGAGAAAACTTGTTATATAAAAAAAGATTTATCTTCATGACACGGCAAACATTTGTTTAACAAAAATTGCTCTTCCCATCTTCTGTGAGCCACTTTCCTCCCCTTTGAAGTCTCAAATCCAAACCCCTTCTCCTGAGCTCAGGGGGGCAGACAAGCCTCCAGTCAGATGGTCTGTGTGCCTTTCATGTTTCCCTGGGGCTCCTGCATGTACCAAATTAAATTTGTTTTTCTCCTGTTAATCTGTTTTATGTCAATTTAATCATTAGGCCAGCCAAAGAACCTAGAAGGGCAAAAGGGAAAAGATTTCCTCCCCTCTAAAGTGAAACCTTGGCTCCACTTGGCTCCAACTTAGAAAGGAAATAATTTTCCCCCCACTTATTTCAATAAGGAAAAGGAAGACTGGAATAGGTGGCATTTTAGGGGTAAAGAATGCAACAGAATTTCTGGTGCTGGAAGAAACAAGGCTGTGACTTTCCAGCCCCTAGAAGAAAGAAGGCTGTGACTTTCTGGAAGAGAAAGCCTATGCTGTCCCTGGGCTTAATCCAAAGCTACTGGCAAATCAAGCAGTTATTTCCTGAAGTTTCATTAAAGAAAGAAAGGGCAGGATTTAGAGCATCGAAGGGCCCCTCCCAAAAAACATTCGTGGAGGTGTGACCTTGAGAATGTGCGCCCCCCTTGCTTGTCTGGCAAACACCTTCTCATCTTCCCAGACGGCTCAAATGACACCTCTGGGAGGCCCCGCTCCCTTTGGCAGTTGTTTACTCTGCCCTTTCTGCTTCCCGGGCACTCTGTGTAAAACTCTCTCAAATATCACTAATCACATTTTATCCGGTTATCTGTTTACATATCTGGATTCAATTCAATAAAGTTCTGCTTGGGCAACGGTAGATCCAATGGTTCAAAGGCAGGAAGGATTCTGGCCTTTAGAAGCTACTTCCTGCTCTGGGCGACAGGCAAACACACAACTACAGTTCTCGGTAACAGCAGGAGAACATGATGCAGTGGGCAGAGGAAGGGAAAGCGGGAGCCACCAAGAACTCCTGCATGGCAGGGTCCTTGCATATCCTTAACCCCCAGCAAGGGGTCTGGCACATAACAAGTTCCATACTTGCTAGTGGAGAGAGGGAGAGATGAGAGAAAGGAGGAGGGAGGGAGGGACCTAGAGAGGGGAAAGGAGTCAAGAAAAACGCCCCACCCCACCCCATCCTTCACTCTGCTGTTATGTTGTCAAACCCATTATTACCCTAAAGGTGCTATTTTCAGGCTCCTGGAAGAGGTATTTTGGAGCAGATAGTTGATGATTAAGTCATACCTAGCACATAACCCAGTACCTGATAATCATCATTTGAAGGAGACAAGCCATAATTTGCCCTGTATTTAACTGTCATCCCACAGTGCATGTTAATAACACTCCCAGGGGGTCTAAAGAGACTCACAGAGGTTGCACTGGCTGAAACCACTAGCAGTGCACCAACTTAATTCTTGGGTTTTGCATTATTAGACCAGCAGGTTCTTTTGCCCCTGCAAAAGGATTTAACTAGAATTTCGGTCCCCTCAGAAACTTGTATGCCATCCAGTTCCCTATTTCTCTGCCAGCTTCATCTGTGCAACTCATCTTGGGTTACGTCTGGCAGATGGAGAGAGGAATCTCATTTCAAGCCTGTGCTGTATCCCAGAGCCCTCCCTGAGCAGCCTCTATTTCACAGAGGAGAGAAGAGAAGAGGGGGGACAATCAGCCTCCCCAAGAGATGAGAGTGTAAAGTATTTCTCAAATTTTCATCTTCAATGGTTGGTATCATTTAACTCCCTGGAGGGGGAGACTATGCTTTGCTGCTTAGGCTAGCAATATAATCTCTAGCTATCCCAATGCCAAAATATCAATTACAGGTTCATTTGGATGATGGGATAAACTGGTGTTCAGACCACTAGACAATGACATAAATTGGAGATGGGAGGAGAAGGTGCTGGAGGAGGTTGAGTCTCAGGATAGAAATGAAACTAAGCTGAATTCTTCATATCCTTGCAAACTAAGTAACTCAATTCTAAAGCACTACTTGTCTCATAAAGAGAAACCCACCAGCAATAAACCTGAAGAAGGTATTCCTGAAGAGATTTTCTTCTTGGAGATTCTAATTAAAGAGAAGTCAACACTCCCATAGCACCCCAGCTCTCCCGAAGTAACCATAAGGGAAGACTGAAAACATAAATGACTCGTAATTAAAAATAAATGTCTCACCAAACACAGGGAATGAGATAGTGTTTGATTCCATTTAGATGAAATAGCTAGAACAGGTAAATCCACAGAGACAGGAAACAGGCGGGTGATTGCCAGGGTCGTTGAGGGGAGTAACTGCTTAAGGGGTACGATGCTCTATTTTGGGGTGATAAAAACGTTTTGGAATGAGATAGAGGTGGTGGCTGTACCCTATAAATGTACTAAATGCTGATGAATTGTTCAACTTTAAAATGGTCAATTTCATGTTATGTGAATTTCACCTGAACAAAAACAAATTAGTAAATATTTTATAATAAAATATTTTGTAACTAAAGGCCTCACTGTTTCTCATTGGTCAACAATCTACCACTACTGGGAAATGAAGAGGATGTTATTTCTATTCCACAGTGAGAAGAGGGATTAAATAAGCTTCTAAATTCTAATATTCGTCACCTTTCCTGTGAAAAGCCTCGTATTTTCCCAGAATGTCTGTAGCCGGGAAGTAATTCAAACCAGTGACCCCTGACTTGCTTGGCTGTTCACCATCAGCAGCAGCAGCAACTGTTTACCTGCAGTTGCAAAGTGCCAGCCAGATCATCAGAAGTCGATGGGGTGCACCTGTGTTTACTGGACCTCGAGCCCCCTGGCAGGCCCTTGGGATCTAGCTGTGTTCTGGGGAGAGGTGGTGACATCAGACGACACCTGGAGGTCTTTTAATTCGGTAGAAAAATATAAAGACCCTGCTCTTTCCACACACTTTCAGCATTAAAAAAAAAAAAAAAATTGATTTCAACACAGAGTAGAAGCATCTTTGGAAGAGAGGCAGCTTTTTTCTCTCCTTTTGATACTAAGAACATATGCTTCGACACACAGATCCAAAGCCGTCAGCTGTTATGTGGAAAGAGAAGCCCAAGAACTCAGAGGGAATAAAAACATATTGAGAACAGAGATAAAAAGAAGGGACCTTGAAAAGAAACTAAAAGACTACGTAACAACCACCAAAAAAAAAAAAAAAAAAAATGGCTAACAACCATGTTTAAGAAAAGCTGGTAGGGGGCTGCCCAGTTTTACCCAACACCTCCCCCTCTACCCCCACACTGTACAGTCAGGGCCAAGGACAACAGGCCTCCCCAACCCTTTCCCAATTTTCAGAACCATTCAACTCGTCCCCCCTACTACTTCTTCATAGAGCTCAGATGTTTCCAGTTTTGATCTTAGGACATATTTTTCCAACCACGGTTTTGTCTCAACTCCCAGACTTAGGGTTTAGCTTTAAGCGTTTGCTTTCTTTGACCGAGACTCTGACATTCCTTTGGGACTACAGCCTTTGGTGGCTGCGTCCACTTTCAGCCTGGCCCAGGAATGTCACACATTCCCTATGTTTCAGTGTGTCCTTCCCTACGTTCTCAGGTGTACCTCAAGACTAAGCCTAAAATAAGGCTCTCGTGTTGATTTCAGGCTCACAAATGGCTGACAAATTTCCTGTTAAGAAGGAATTTTTAAATGTAATGAGAAAGTAAAACATAATCAATGCTTTCAAAATCCCATTTCTACTGTATTCTGACTGACTCGGAGAGCCATAGTTTTTCTCCTATGTTGTGTGAGAAAGAAACATGTGGACCTGTCACAAAATGTGCACACGCCACAGACACTACAGTGTTATTTTTCTGGAAAAATTCCTAACGGAGAGAAAAAGCATCTGTTTCCTACGTTTGTCTCGCTGTGGAATGAAACGCGAAATGGGGGGTGGGCTGTGGAAGGGGCCTCTACTCCCCTTTGATAGGGATGCTGAGACAGAGCATCGATTTGGAGCTATGTGGGTCTCAGGCGGTACGATATGGATGGGGACTGCAATGTTGTTCGTGTGCACTTCCTGTCCGGAGCCACGGCCATTCCCTGTCCCCTCCATCTTCGTGTCACTGCCACAGTGGCACAGGAGTGGCATGGTGAAATTGTAATGACCTGGCTCTTCTGTTTACTGACTCTGACCTTGGGCGTGTCATTTAAGCATTCTGAGCCTGTGTCTCCACTTGCAAGATGGGAATAGTAATAGTTATTGCTTATTTTTAAGGTGGCTGTTATGGGTTGAGCTGTGTCCTCCCCAAAAGATATACTGAAGTTCTAACCCCCAGTACCTATAGGGTTGTTGCAGGTGGAATAAAGTGTGGTCATACTGAAGGAGGGTGGGCCCTTAATCCGATATGTCTGGTATCTTTATAAGAAGAGGGAAGATGGCCACATGACAACACACACACACAGGGATGATGCCCTGTGACAAGAGAGGCAGACACGGGAGTGATGAGCTGCAAAGCAAGGAATGCCAAGGACTGACGGGCCACCACCCGACACCAGGAAGAGGCAAGGACGGAATCCTTCCTACACATCTCAGAGGGAGCATGGCCCTACCTTCACTTTGGACTTCGAGCCTGCAAAACGGTGAGACAATAAATTTCTACTGTTTTAAGCCCCCTAGTTTGTCATACTTGTTACAGTAGCCATAGGACACTAATACAGTGGTCATTTCGTAATTAATTTAGTGTGTGTGTGAGCTCGTGTGTTTTAATTGCAGAGGAAACACATTTAGAATAAACCAGGTAGACGAAAAGAAGGTAACTTTTCTTACATATCTAAAACAAGGAAATGACATTATTTCCTTGAGAGCCAATGCTGCCTCTCCAGATTCACCTCCTAATACTTTCCAGCCCCAGTAACCTGCTCCAGAACACTGGCCTTCTGTCCGTACCTGCGAAGCCCCACCAGGTTCCTTCCCCAGAGCCTTTGCATCAGCTTCTCCTTCTGCCTGGACCACGCCCTGGGCTAACCCCAGCCTCCTGTCTTCTCCTGTCTTTCCTCAATGAAGCCAATGCTGGCCACTCCATTTAAAACTGCAGTTTGTACTCCCGCCCCACCCAGCACCCCCAAATCCTCTTACTCAGCTCTTTTTCTTTTTTCCATGTTCTTATTGGCTTCTAATGTCCTAATAATTTACTTATTTCTCTAGTCTGTGCATTATTTACTGTCTCCCTCCATAATAGAACATCAGCTCCATGAGGGAACAAGCATCTAGAACAGTACCGAGGTCATAATATATGTTCAACAAGGGTTTTTAAAAATCCATTATTTATTTTTAATTAACCAATGCTTGCCATAACAGCAACACAGATAGTTCTTTTCTTTCCTTTGATCTTGTCCTTTATTTCTATCCTTTCCCCTAATTCCCAAAAGTAGTTAGCAGGTATCTGCAGCCCCAAAAATGGTATGATGTTGTCGTTAGAGGTCAGGCAGGTGGGGAACAAGGCGAAGTCCCTCAATTCACAGTACCAAGCTCTATGGTCTAAATACACCATGAGACACAAGGCCACTAACTATTCCATGGCATTTTATAACAGCAGTAAAACAATAAACAATGATTACATTTTATGTTACTCTCTCCCATTTGCAAAACATTTTCATATGAAATTTTCCTTAATAGATGAAAGAACTGGGGCTCAGAGAATTGAAGTGACTTGTCCAAGTTTACTCAGCTGGTCAGAGAAGAGCTGGGAATTAAATCTAGAATTAGATCATCAGTAACAAGGATCTTTTAACTTGGTATTTAGTGAAATTCATACTGCCCATTTCTGGAGTTCCACTCACAATAAAGGAGATGCTCTTTATTTTCTCCATAAGCTACTTCCCTCCCTTCCCATCCTCTAAACAAATGACTCACTTACCTTAATAGCCACACGTCCTTTCCTTGCTGGGTAGCTCTCCACCAAAATTTTCTTCTTCTTAAAGGGAGAATTCACCTTCAGTGGTAAGCGCGCCAGGGAATGAGGTGCATTTCAAGAAAGCCTGGGAATCACTGATCTTGTGAACTGTTCAGAAAAAAACAAAACATCAAGAGTTTTATATCTTCAGTCCTCCCTGGGAATGCCTTCAAAATGAATCTCTTTTCCATTCCTTGGCAGAAATCAGTACAAAAGAGTTTTTTGCTGAGACTTCCAATTAAATTTACTAGCATTAAATGTGCATTCCTTAGCCTAAATTTATTCTAGGGCCTTAATAACATTTATTATAAACTCTTTCCACTTTTGAAGGGACTGAAAGAATCATATTCATGAATACTGAGCTCCTATCCTTTTTTACATACAGAATTCTCACATTTATTCTTCATGGCAGTTCAGTAAAATTCAAGGAGCTAAAAGACACAAATTCAAGCCAGCAGAAGTGAAAGCAATAATCATTATATTATTTCCTCCCCCAGAGATATCAAAGCATCTTTTCATTCAAGTACCAATCACAGAGGTAACTAGGGTCATGGGCTCCCTCTGGGTAGGGTATGCACAGTCCTTCTCAACATGCCAGAAAGCAACCCCTGGCATCATGACTGGAAACTGGAACTGGAGGGTAGGTGTAAAGGTCTGGGCAACAACCCCAGATTCAAATATGCCCTTTGCAAAGCCCAGGAAAAGAAGATGACTTTCTGGGGCAATGATACAGAAAGAAACCACTTCTAATCTCAGGGTGGCAATGGTGGTCTGGCTCCTGCGGGGAGATCACTGGGTGGGTTAAGGAGGAGTCCCAGCTGTGGCTCTGAGAGACTATATCAGACCAGCTTCCCACTGAACACAACTAGAAAAGCTGGATAAAAATTATGTTAAAAACCTGTCTAAAGACACTCAAGTGCTACCAAGGCAGCCAGGACATAAGAGGGCAAGATCTTAGGGAAAAGAGAAATAAAACAGAGGCAACTCATTGTACCACTTTCCTTCTCAGGACACCTACTGATCTTTGAGAGGCCCAGAGCAGAGCTGCTGAGCAGCCAAGCAGAAAGCAGCTGCTCAGAGGCACAAGAAGTGGGATAATCTATGGCAGACTAAGGAAATCCCAAAGAGAAGGGGCACACAGAGACATAGGGAGGTGGACATTCTGCCTCCCTAAGCATTTGCTAATTGATAAATGAGGTAAACCAAGCAGAAGGCAGTGCCAAGAGGCTGGAGAATTAAATGGAGCTTTTGACAGTTTCATGATGTTGGAAGAATTAATATTCGAGTTCAGGGCCCACCAATAAAAGGAAAGCCCAGGTAAATATCCCCTGCTTTTCGTTAGGACCCCTGAAGGGCTCCTCCCTACCATGATAGCCTAAAATACCAGAACTGAGACTTAAATTGGTCCCTCATCAGATTAAGGTGGTCTGCCAGACTCTCACTGCCTATGAGAAGCAAAAGTAGCCTCTAGAGAAAGATACCATTCTCTGTAGTGTTTATGATTCTTTATAAAAAATGTCTGCATTCAATCAACAATTACTAGGCATTCCAGAGCATGGGTTTAAGAAAGGAAGACAATAAAAACAGACCCAGATGTGACCCAAACAGAGTCATAGGATATAGTCTTTAAAATAACTGTAATTAATATGTTCAAAACTATAAAGATTGTAAGATATTTTAACTCACAAAACAGGCCAAAAAAAATTAAGTGAGGATACAAAAGATTTGAACAACACAATTAACAAACTCAACCGTAGTAACCAATCTAGAATACTGTACCCAACAATGGCAACTCCATATTCCTTTAAGGTGCACATGAAACATTTACAGAAATTAAACACATGCAGGCCATAAAGCATGTTCCCAGATATTTAAACAAATGGAAATCACAGTGTACTTTTTTTGAACTTATGATTTTGAAATAATATAGATTCACAGAAAATTATAAAAATAGTATATTTTTTTAATTGAGGGAAAATTGACATGCTATAAAATACATACTGCTCTTAAGTGTACAATTTGATACCCTTTGATAAAGAAGCCCAACTGTGTAACCGCCAACAAAATAAAAATAGAGAGTATTTCCATCACTCCAGGGTGTTCCCTCCTGCTTCCTGCAGTCAATCCCCACATCTCAAAGACAACCACTGTTCTCACTGCTATTGCCGTAGATTAACTGTGCCTGTTTCTGAGCATCATACAAATGGGCTCATATAATACGTGCCCTTGTGTCTGCCTTTATTCACTCAGCATGAGCCTGAGACTCATCTACTCCGCTAAGGGCATCAACAGTTTACTCCTCTTTATCCCGAGCAATAGGAGTCCACTGCATGAGAACACCACAACTTGTACCACATTACTCTACAGATGGAAATCTGGTTGTTTCCATTTTAGGGCTGTTATAAATAAAGTTACTATCAATATTATTGCACAAGTCTACTTGTGAACATGTATTTTTATTCCTCTTGATAAATACTTAGGAGTGGAACTGCTAGGTTATAGGACTGATAAGCTTTTAACTTTACGAGAAACTGCCAAACATTTTCCCACAATCTATGTGTGGCTATCACTTGGACTTCAGTACTGAGTTACTCACTGCAATTAATAGGAAGACCATTGCCTGAATGACCGCATCTCTCCAGGGGCCATCGCTTTCCCTCTGCACTCCCTGGGAAGAGAGTTCTGGGCACAGGAGCCACAGCAGGGCTGCTCCAGAGCTCCAAAGACTGCCAGCTCTGATCTCTGTCTGGCAACGCATCTCAGAGATGCTCTAAGTGGTGGCCCCGTCCCAGTAACGGCCACAAGGAAATGTAACCACACCGACTTTTCATTCTTCAGAAGTGTCAATTACCCAGTTGGTCATTCTTTAATAAGCACCTTTAGAGCAATAAATCAGGCAAACTAGCAAATATAGAATCTGAGAGTAATGAGGACTGACTATATGCCTGGTTCCAGGTCTGAAACCTGGTTTTCCTCTTTCAAGTTTCTTCCTATTTAGACAGAAGAGGCCTGGTGAAGCCCCAGGTAAGCTTCATGACTCCCAGCAAGGTGTTAGCTCAACTAAACTGGCTTCATGGGCGCTCCCTTACTACTGAGGTAGCAATTCACAACTTGTCTCATGTTGAACCCTTCGGTTTGGAGCCCTCACCCCATCCCTGTTTGTGTCTTTTCTGTCGTCCTCAGGGGGAGCTTTACAGAATGCTGGAAATGTTAACCATGTGCCTGTAATTCAAGAGTGACTCTATCTGGGTGCTTATGTCAGACACAAGAACACCATCGGCAATAACGGGGCCACCTACGCTTAGTACTACACTCTGGAGACTGACGGGAAGCGGGAGGAGAGGGAACAACGCGGTCCTTCAGTGGACCCAGCATCCGCGTATCCAGGTAAACTCTGAGTAAGTTTAAAAGTGGGCTCTTTCCCTTTGCCACGATGCTTCAAGCCCCTGCTGCCTGTGGGGTCCGCCCTACAAACCAGGTGCTGGGAATCAGTTTCCACCCAGCAGTCAGGAAGGCCGGGTGTCAGGACGGCGTCTCCAGGATTCACTTGCTTCTGCAAGTCATGATGCCTGTGACCTGCCACTTGAGAACAGACTGTAACAGAAACTACAGCTGCATTACTCAGAAGCTTTCTGTCTGGAGTAGTAACTGCACTGCTGGCTGGCCAGCTGGAGTCAGGTTTCCATCTGGGTGACTCTGGCTTTGCAGACGACACAACCTGGTCACTTTGAGCAGTGTATTCTCAGCCCATTCTTTAACAGCAACTGGCATGGAGAAGCCATGACCTGGTTTTGGTGACTCTCGGTGGACAGCAGGACTTCCTTTCCCTCCTCTGAGGCCCCCAACCTGACAGCAAGGTGCAGTAGGAATGATCTGGACTGGACTTTGGGTCAGGAGACCAGTCTTGGCTGGATGTGAAATTATACTGTGAAGTTGGGGCGGGGGGTGGGATATAAATTACCTCCTTCCTTTTCTCCTCTACTTCCACGCACTAGCAGGAGGAGCACAGAAAATCTGCTCCTTCAGCCCTGCCTTCCCAGCCTCTTACCCAACAGAACTTCAGGGACCATGTAAGTACAAAAGATCTACCTGATACTGTGTGACTGCATCTACAAAGGAGGAAAATCTAAAGCCATTAGTGTGTAGAGACATCTTCAAGGATGCCTTACACATAGGAATCAAGCTCAAGGGTTGAAATCTACCCCACCCCACCTCACCCCCAGATCTTATCATTTTCTATTCTTTCTCTACACACACACACACACACACACACACACACACACACACACACACACACACACACCACTTCTTAGCCCAACTACAAGCTTTGGTTTTCTGTACAGTTGCTATTAATTTCATTTCCCTTCTTCCTTTCATTGTGAAACTTCAGAGGCAAATGGTCTATACCTTTTCTTTCCATCGTCTCAGCACTGTTCTCTGCTTAACTGCTCCAAATCACTCCTGATCTCACCATTCGACTCAAACTGCACCTCTCGGCGTCACCAGTGACCTCTGAATCCCAAAGGAAAGTCTTTGCTGAGGTCTCATCAGTCTTGAGACTCACCATCCTCCCATCTACAGTCCCCTAATATATGATGCTGCTAACTAGACACCACTATCTGAAGTTGTCTGTTTCTTTAGTTTCCTTGATAACTGTCCTCCTGGTTGCCTTTAACCCTCTATGTGCTTTTCCCCCCTCCACACATAAATCTGTAAGGCAAAGCAAATATCTGTTCCCCGTCAGCTGCAATGATAGCAGTTTTTCTAAGACTGAAGCCTGTCATTTCACTTTTTCATTCTCACTCAACATGCCTGGTTAGTTTTGTGTTTTTTAAAATCATATTTGTTTCATTCCTTGACTGTCTCTTCAGTCTGGTCTCTCTGCCACCATCCTGACCCAGGCTCTCATCTACTCATACCTGACCTGCTGCAAAAAATCCTACTATTTAGTGTGTGTCTGCTGTGTCCTAAACATTACTGCCAGACTAATTCAGCAAATTCTGCTTGCATTACATTACTCCCATTCCACAAAACATGCAATGACTCCCCATTATTCACAGAATAAATTTCTAACTGAGCCTGGCAGTCCAGGCCCCCAAACCTGACCCCACTCAACCCACCCAAGCTTATTCTATTACCTAACATCTACCACGCCCAGCGCAAACTGTCTACTCTGGACAAATCAGGGCCTTGCACCCAATCCTATCCAGGATGAGTCTCAACTCTAAGCTTTATTTTCAGTGAGCAGACAGAATAAAACTTGGATTTCCCTGGACATTGCACTAACATCCCCAAGGCCACTGTGATTCCTGTTCCCAACAAAGCAGCAGGACCTGCACAATCCCCACAGAGAGCCTGCACTCTTCCAAGCTAAGTGGATTCCACTCAAACCAGACAGCATGTGACGGGCAGGGAGCTGCCAGCCAAGAAGTGAAGGGTCCCCCATGTTTGTGACGTTGGTGTCGGGAGGTTACTCCATCATAGAGGGTGGAGGAGGGAGAGCAGGGGGAAGGAGGGGTTCTTGTTCTGCTGGTCAGTGAAAGTACAAACACAACCTGAGAATCATGGGCTGAACTCATTCAAGTCTTTGCGGAAAAGTGGCTCACCAGATAAATACCTCTGCTGGTTCTTTGAATTACAGATGAGTAAACTATTCTGCTTTTTTATTTTCAACTTCTCAAAGGCAACTGCTCACAAGCACATCTTAGGAAATAAATTGCATCTCCCCAATACTTGGCTGGAGAACAAATGGCTGTCGACTTCCTATATTCTTCAAGGAAAACCCAAGGTTCGGGCATGAAAGGATAGGCCTCACATGAGGTCATGAACCTATTTACCAACTGAGACGGCCACCAATCCTTACCTTTTGAGAGTACTGTTCCCTGAACCAATGCTAGGGACACATGGTTCTTCACCAGATGATAAAATTATTCACACTTTAGACATGATGCTAAGACAACGGTCCTCAAGTCTGTAACCTTTTTGAAGGTTCTCCTGAATTTCCATTCTCCTATTTTCATTTTCCCATCTCTTTTCCACCTTGTTTTACCTTGTAAAGTACTTTTGGACTGAACTCAGGTCCGGTCTCCTTTGCTGCGATGTGAGAATACAGCAGAGAAGCATCCCTGATTTAGCTACCAAGAAACAACTTATTCCCCCTCTGTTTGCCCTCCAGCAGCAGGAACAGACTTCCACTATCCCATCCTCACTCCAGCCAGTGGTGGCCTGGCCGGTTTCAGTAATGCCCTTATTGTTTGTACCACCAACATAGGTAGCACGTAGAACAAACATGTGGTTTGCTGATGTCTTTCCCTAAAGAAACTATGCGATAAATGGTGATTTATGTATTATAAACAGTTACGTTCCCAGGCTAGCTCTCACTCCTAATTACCCCTATCACTGCCGTAGTCAGAGAGGGATCCCAAGTCTTTTTCTGTGTTCCTGGAAAGGGGGATGGGATGGTTCCAGTTTTTTCTGTGTCTTTCCAGGGATACTTTGTATTTACATATACAACCATATATATCTTCAATCCTTTCTCCCTTCCTGTTTCTTAATGTAAAAGTTAGATATAATCAATACACACTGTCCAACTCATTTCTGCTTTCCCATAATAAGAGATCTTAGAGGTTGCTGCATATCAGTACAACAGATCAGCCATGATCCTCTGAATAGCTCAATGGATATAACAACTTACTTTTTAAAAGGTTAAAATAATTTATAAACTTAGTCATAATGTAATAAATTGGATTAAGGTAAATTTAAACTCTCCTTTATTCACTGTAAAGGCACCAAATAAAATAACCACCAGCACAGAAGAAAAATGAAGGAGGGAAAAAACTTATCCACAATCCCACTGAAACTAGTTGAAAAATTCAAAACAGTTTTTTATATAACAAAGGCTCACAAATGATACCAACACTGCTGCTTTGTGGACCACACTAGAGGGACAGGAAGAGCTCTCCATATGTGCCAAGGAAACAAAGATAAGAACGTCTGCAGCAAAGCTGTACTAGCAAAACACTAGATAAAGCTTGATACCATCTTGAGATGAATCAATAAATTGTAGCATCTCTTACAACAGGAAACTACAGAGCATGGAAAATTAAAAAATGGACTTATATATATCAAATCAACACTGTTAAAACACACAAATCTATGTTAAGCACAAAAATAAAGTTCCAGGATGTCATATACAGCGTAACAACATTTAAATAAAATTTAAAACGTGTAAAGTAATATTAAATATTGCTTAAGAATTTGCACATATGTTGTAAAAGTATAAAATCATGCTGGAGAATGGGAACATCAAATTCAGAAGTTTTTTCAAAAGGAACAGAAAACAGAAGGCAGAATGTTACTATTTTGCTAAGACAGGATGGTGGGTCTGTGGGCATCTTTTACATTACTCATGACATATTTCAGAATACAAAAATGCTTCTTCAACTTGCTGATTTCAAGTATCTGCGTGTTAAAATGAAATCGTACTTGCAAAAGCTCTGGATAAAAGTAAAACCTGCTCTGAATATTAAGGTTTATTTTTTTAATTCAATTTTTTTTTCGCCCGGCCAGGCGTGGCTCAGCAGTTGAGCGTCGACCTAAGATCCAGGCAATTGGGGTTCGATTCCTGGTCAGGGCACTTGCCCGGGTTGCGGGTTCGATCCCCAGTTGGGGGCGTGCAGAAGGCAGCTGATCAATGACTCTCTCATCATTGGTGTTTCTATCTCTCTCCCTCTCCTTTCAATAAAGATACAATAAAGAAATCAATAAAGATACATTTTTTAAAAAAATAAATTTTTTTTTCAATTCCAATTTACATCCAATATTATTTTGTACTGGTTTCAGGTGTGCAACATAGTGGTTAGACAATCATGTACTTTACAAAGTGATCCCCTGATATCTCCAGTGCCCACCTGGCATCACACATAGTTATTATACTACTACTGACTATATTTCCTACGCTGTACTTCATATCACCATAACTATTGTGTAACTACCAATCTGTATTTCTTAATCCCTTCACCTTTTTCACCCAGTCCCTAACATCCCTCCCTTCTGGCAACCTTCAATCGGTTCTCTGTATCAGTCTGTTTCTGTTTTGTTAATTTATTTTGTTCTTTAGATTCTACATATAAGTGAAATCATATGCTATTTATCTTTCTCTGGCTTTTTTCACTTAGCATAATACCCTCTAGGTCCATCCATGCTGTTGCAAATGGTAAGATTTCAGGGGTTTTTTGATGGCCGAGTAACATTCCATTGTATATATATATGTACCACCACTTCTATCCACTTGTCTACTGATGGGCACTGGGGCTGTTTCCAAATCTTGGCTATTGTAAATAACGCTGCAGTGAACACAGGGGTGCATATATTCTTTCGAATCAGTGTTTTGGGATTCTTCAGATATACTGATGTAGTTCTTCTAAGACAGTGTTATTAAAGTCTGGTGGATGGAGTGTTCACACCAGAATCACTTTGGGTGCCTGTTAAATAGGCAGATTCCAGGGCACTGTCCCACATATTAAATCAGAATTTCTGAGTACGAGGCCTTAGCATTGCAATATTTATAGATGAAGTGTGAAAACTGTTACTTGAAGGATCTTTTCTTCCCTGTTTTAATTGTAGTTTATATGCCATTTTGTATTCCCATTTTTTTTCAATTTTTAAAGCTAATGTTTTATAATAATGTTACTAATAATGTTCACTATCATTTTAATTTCCTGCATAGTATTTCATTGGATGAGTGTTTTTTAACTTACTTATCTTTTCAGTTGTTGTTGGACATTTAGGATCATTCTCATTTTACCCTCATAACTCTTGGTCTTTCACACTGTCCTCTGAAATGAGTAAGTGGTTAAGAGCCAAGGCTAAAACTTATAGGCAACTTATTCACTTAGTTCCCAACTAATACAATTTTACTTTCATTTAAGACAAGTTTACCAAAGCCCACCATGTCCAAGGTACACTGGGGGCCAACTAAGATGAGAAATTCAAGACTCTACCTACCAAAGTTTAAAATCTAGTAGATAGTTTTTAATCTAAAAATAATCAGCTATTTTGTTGGTCTTGGGGGGGGGAGAAGGGGCCTTGAGTTTTAATGCTTCCGAGGCAGCTACTCTAATTATTTGTTTTACAGGAAACTGAGGCTTAAAGTAATCAAGCAGCTTGCCCAGCATCACACAGTTAAGTAGAAGAACTGAGATTTGAACCTGGACAGTGTGACTCTAAGGGATTAGAAAACTTCTTCTGTAAAGGACCAGATAGCACATATTTTAGGCTTTGGGGTCTGATAGTCCCAGATGCAAATACTCAGCTCTGCTGCTGCAAAGTAAAAACACCCATAGGCAATACTTTAATGCAGCAATTTTCAACCGGTGCGCCACAACAATTTTTAAAACATGCAACACCTGACTATTTAGTCAGGGGCACTGACCTCTTTTCCCTTAGACTGTCAAATAAAAAATGACAACAGCCAACACAATAGCCATCCAGTGTGAATGAATCAAAAGTATACCTTTTTTTTTTTGTCAGATCGGCAAAAAATCTATTTTTTGATATGCCACAAAATTTTAGTAATCAGTTATGTGTGCCGTGAGATGAAAAAGGTTGAAATCGCTACTTCAATGAATAGGCGTAACTGTTTGATTGCTATACACTTTACATTTATGAAGCACCGTTTTTAATTTGTTATATTAAATTTTCTATTGGGACCAAATAGCTTTGAAAATTTTATTTCACACACTGGGAAAGAAAAAAATCTTTATAATTCAGAAACACTATAATATGTTGTCAGCAAGTTACAAATCCACAAGATCCTCCTGTTAGTTAGATTTTCTGAGTTATAAGAGTTCTTCATCTGTATGTCATGGGCATTCTGGCAGTCACAGAGCTTCTGTAAAAATAGACAGGAAGAGTAAGACATTTACTTTTAGGGGATAGAGAGGGCAATTTTTAAATTGCTCAGAAACTATACATTTAGAAATAAGAAGAAATGAGCTCCTGATCCATGCAACAACATGGATGAATCTCAAAAGCATTATATGGAGTGAAAGAAGTACAGGAGACTAGGTATATATGATTCCATTCATATGGCATTTGGGGACAGGAAGAAGGGATTAATGACAAACAAATACAAGGGACTTTTTAAAAAAAATTTTTTTGTTGTTATTCAAAATATTACAGATGTCCCTTTTTCTCCCCATTGACCCATTCCACTCAGCCCCACCCCCCTACAAGGGACTTTTTGGAGTGATGGAAATGTTCTATAATTTGGTTGTAATATGGTCACATGACTACACATATGTCTAACCTACACTGAAAAGGGTAAAGTTTACTGTATGTAAATTAGACCTCAATCAACCTGTCCAAAACTGTTATCGAGAGTTCCTTGGGCAAAGATATATAGAAAATAAGTTAAAAGGTTCCAAAAGGAGGTAATACTGCGATTTGGGTCAGATGCACGCCATCTGTTTAATCTCAAAGACAGACCCGGAGGACTTGGGGCAGGGCTGATCTCTGAAGACAAGTGGGAGGAAAGAGCAACAACTTAGGCAGCTGGAAGGTGCTGACCCAGACGGCAGTTTCTGGCCATCCTTCCCAGATTCCAGAGAAGCTCCTGTTTCACTGTGTTAAGGAAGTTGAGGTAATTAGAACACTTTCTGCTATGTTCAGTCTGACCCACATCTTGACCTCAAACTGCCCCAGAAAGCGCCAAGTGCCGACTGCTGACACTTTAGGGGTCCTATTACTGCTTTCAGTAATGTTTCTGGGGCTACTCATTTAAAGACAATCCACTGAGAGTCTACTACTTGCTGGGCACTGATGTAGCAAAAAACAAGATGGAAATCTCTGCTCCCCTGGAACTTACATTCTAAAGGATGGGGGGGGGGAAGTAGCTTCCTATGCCCCTGCCCTTTGAACCCCCTGCAGTTGGTAAAATAAACCAGAATATTTCCTCATTAAATAATAAAATAAAATAAATAAATTTTTATACAGTTTCAAAATCCAAGCTTAAAAATTAAAAAATGAAACCTAAACACCACTGATTCAAAATTATGCTTTTCAACGGAGTAGGTATTTGTAGTCTCCCTTGCCTTGGTTAGGCTGTGGTTAATATCAGCTAAAAAGAATGCACAAGTAGGAGTGTGCCAAAACACAAACTAGGTATCAAGAGTTTCAAAAGGAAGAGATTTCATTTGTCAGAAATGTGAAGATCTGGTGGGCATATGTAACAAAATCATTCTCAGGCCCCAAATTACATCAATCTGCTTGGCGCTTTTTCCCCCTCATCCTCAAATGCCAGAAGAAAATCATTTTTCCTTTCCACAGTTCCTCCTAATTTTGCACGCTGCCTAAACATGTAAATTTATGCAAATGAAAAATGCTATTTTAGTCCTGATAGAATCACTCTTATCGAGTGATCATCCTATAAAAAACAAACATCTCATGCTGAGTTACACCTACAAATCGGAAAGACTGAGAACTAGTCATTGCAATTTCCACACATAATCAACATTTTCTGCTAATTATTTTCTTTATAGACATTAATGGTTTTTTTTTAAACTACAGGTCTCATTTAGGATGAGGAATATCTCTGCAGTTTTCTTACAGAGATATTCTTATAAACAGAACCCCCAGGTAAAGGCTTCGTCCAAGTCCTTTACCTTCCTCTGCATCTTCCTCCAGCACTCGGGCACAGCTTCAGGATAACAGGTAATGGGCAAATAGGCACGAGGTATTCTGGTCTAACTGACAAACTGCAGGAGGGTCAAATGACAGGCGTCCAGCAGGCAATGAGATTGAAGCTGGACAGGCAGGCAGGCTGACCAGACTCAAACTTATGGAACAGATGCAGTATGTGCACCAAATCATTTCACATGCACCAAATCGTTTCATTTTTAGAGTGCCTGGGAAAGGAAGGCATAATCGTCCTCATTCTACTGATAGAGAAATTGAGACTTCCAAGGTTTAAGTAGCTTGGCCAAGTCACATAGCTCACAAGGGACAAAAGCAGAATTCAAATCTGGATTCAGTGCACAGTCTCTTTTTATTTGGTGTCCTTCATGATCCATCAGTGCAGCACCTGCCTTCTGCAGAAGGGGGATATGCCTCCTGCAGAGGCTTTTCATATTATGTACTATGAACTTTATAAGTAGTTTTCTTGAAAAAGCAGGTAGTAAAATAGTATAAACCCTGCCTCCCCTCAAAATATGGGATGGTTAAAATATCAAAATATGGGAGTGACTTGGCTATGAGTTTTCTGGTATGGCTGCTTTTGCTAAATTTTTTGTAATAAACATGCATAAACTTTTATACAAAGGAAAATTGCAACAAAAGTTACTTTAAAATTCTAATATCTTTAAAGGCCAGGATAAGAGCACAGGTGTTATGCAGCACTGTGCCCAGCAGGTTGAAGAAGAGGCTATAGGCTTAATTAGCATTAGTGATGACAGCATTTGGACAGTGTGACTAAGCTTTACTATAGAGACTCTCTCTCCAAAAACAGAGAAAATATACTATAGATATGGGAGTAAGTGCAAGGATTTTTTCTCCTCTGTGAATACTAATGATAACTTTTTCCTCATTTGCATAGCTCTGTAACAGGACTTAAGGAGAGGTGCTTCCCCAGAGGGGCGAGGGGCCACAACACTATAAATAATTATTGCCACCACCTAACATGCACTATGCAAGGACTTCTGCATCGAGGAGGTGGGAAGTATTCCAGAGAGAATATGACGTCGGGCTGGACATGAAGAAAGAGTCATGTTTTTGCCAGGTGGGGAAGCAAGAAAGAAAAGAGAAGAGCACTGAGCTGTTCAGAGCAAAAGTGCAAGCTTGTGTGTCTCTGGAGTTCACAAAACAATTCTGAAAAAGGGAGCTGCGCTTTAAGACCTGTCTCTATCTTTCATCCACATGCGAATTTAGAATTCAGCCAGAATCCTTAAAGAGCTGATTGATGGGCATGCCAGCTCCGCGACACCACCCTGATGGATGTGGCAGTGTGCTGTCACCTGGTGAAACACATTCTTCTCTCTCCGTGTTGACAAATCACTGCACAGGGACAGCCAGCCATAAAGATAAGGCATGATTTTCTCCTAAAACAAATACCAAGTAGACAAGTGTGGGTTTTATGCAGACATTTATCATCTTCTACAAAATACTAATAAAGTAGTTGCCAATTGAGCTGAAATAATTATAATTCCTCAAAAATGTCCCCTTTTGAGAGTAACAGGCAGAGCACCAACAATGTCTACCTTTACCCAAGAAGGTAAGAACTTACCAGATGTCTCTATTCTTGCCTTCGAGGGAGTGATGAAAAACATTAACTTATAAACATAATTTTCTGTAAAAGCCAACAGACTTTCAGGCAAAAGCACTATTTTGGCAAACTAAAAGAACACAAAAACGGGCCGCTCGTTTTCGGAAAGCTACACTTGAATAGTCCAAACATTTTAAAGAACATATTTACACCACACAAGCCACAGGGACAACAGAGAAACAGCACAGGGTATTTTAACTTGATCTATGGAAAGGTGATTCTTCCTAAGTGTCAGCAACCACATTTAGAGGCCTTTCTATGAGCTGTTTTAGGACTGCAGGAATGTGTGCATGCATGTGTATTTATTTATAACTTGCCTCACTCCATAGGGGTCTGGGGTGGCTTTCAGTAAGTACATGCATAACCAAATATTAAAATATTAATAGAAATTTTAAAGTGCAGAGAAATGTAAGTGAGAGTAAAATTCAAGACCACTGAAACGAAACACACAAATATGCATGCCACAATCAAACTTCCAGTTTGGCTTTGGGGATCCAGGCAGTCAAAATGAAAAGAGGCACAAGTAGGCATATCATGCTCCTTAGCAGAAAGGAGGAGGCATGCAACACTCGGGAAAGCAAAGATTTCCTAGTCCTGGATTTGAAAAGGAAATTCTCAAAAGGAGAAGTCTTTGGGGACACTAAATTGAGACGGTAGACCCTGCCCTCAAAACCTCTATAATAACTGCAGTTGCTAATTCCATGTTTCCACCCCTTTCTATCACCCTTTGACTAAATCAAAACAACAACACAGGACAAAACATTAAAACCCAACTCCATGAAGGGAATTCTTTAAGCGACTAAAGCAATTTTGCTCAGCAGTGTTATTTGCCAGACAGACTGACAGGCCTCAGGAGTTCAAAAATAGAATGGGTGGGGGACATTTCTTCCAATCAATACCCCAGAGAACAGCCACTCACTGATTCAGTCATCTGTTCACTTCTTGAGCTCCTACTAGGAGATACTAGGAATCAAGATAGGCACTGTAGATTCAGTCACAGTAAGACACGGTCCCAATTCTTGAAGAACTCATGGTCTGGTAAACTGATCTTCAAAGATATTTTTTGTCAGTGAACTTATCTTCACAAACTTTTACTGTAACTGCTTATGGAAACTTGGATGGGATGATACAAAGAACAGTATTTTACCATGTTTCACCAAAAGCACTTAGGACATGATTTCACACATTGTCTCTAAAAATTTTTTTTCTCCACAAGGTTTCTCATATTCATTCATTCATTTAGCAAATATGTGTTGAGTATGTTTTTTATTTCCAGGCACTGTTCTTAGCACCGGGCTATAGCCATGAAAAAAGGAAACGGAAACTCCCTGCCCCGTGGAGAGCGTCCACTGTAGTGGGGTAGTGGGTAATAATACTCACCAGGAAGAGTTCTAAGCTAACCCCATGCATTAATCCATTTGACCCTCACAATAAGCCAAGGATAGAGTACTATTACTATTTCCATTTTACAGATTAGAAAACTGAGACTGGGTAAGGTTAACAAAGTTACACGGCTAGTAAGTGGTAGAACAGGTTTAAACTCAGGCAGTCTGGCCCCAGAGTTCATGTCCCTAAGCACTGCAGTGACTGTCCCTAATAGCAGATGCTCAGGAAATATCAGTTGAGTGGATGAACAGAAGAAAGGAGGACAGAAAGGTCAGAGAAGTCGGGAAGAATATTGTACAGGTTAACCAAATCCCTACACTTCGCAGAAACCCTTTCTGGTCACAAAGCACATTTAAGTGAAAATGTAACTGAGGCTTCACTGCCACCTAGGAGGAATGCATTCTGATGCTCTTTACTCAGAGGGCACAGCCTGCCCCCGACCACGCAGCTGGCAAGTGGTAAAGCTGGGTCTCCCGTGCGCTTTCTGAGGCACCTCAGAGGCAGGAGAGGCACACTCAGCGTGAGGTGCCCAGTAAAGCTTCCCAGGATAACAGGCACCGAGCTGTGCCTCTAAATGGACAAGTGAGATTTAAAGTCACATTTCCAGAAGATTAAGGAAATCAAGAAAACCAAGCACCAGGCAAACAGTAGTAACTCAATAAATACTTGAACCAAAATGTCTGCCAGTGTGGTACACTGAGCCAAAATGAACCAAATGGTTGCCAGTGCACCACACTGTATACTGCTTCCAAGTACTCGGTCCCCTTCCTGGCTCCCTAGGTATCCCCAGGATATCCCTGGGATGTCCACTAGTTCCGTGTGGTTTGCAGGATCCTGTGGGAGGATTATTTATCCCCAACCCACTGACAACGGGCTTGGCCCTGTGACTTTTGTTGGCCATCAGCCTGTGAGTAGACATGACGTAGACAACGTCTGAGCAGAAGTTTCAATAGCCAATGCATGCTTCCACTGGCTGTCTTTTCTGCTACGAGCTCCAAATAGTTGCTGCCCCTTCAGCCTGGACTACAGAATGAAAAGACACAGGGAGCGGGAGATCCGATGCCAATCTGCCAAAGACATGTAACGTGGGCAAGAGACAAACCTCCTCTGTTACTGCGAGCCACTGAAACTTGGGGACTATTTGTTACCACAGAACAGCTGACTAAAACAGCTATTATAATTTTTATTATTATTGGGTCAAATTTCAATTTTAACCCCCAAAAAGTTTTGAAAAACTTTTTAAAATCAATCAAATATTCCAAATCATCACATCAGATTTCTCACAACAGATCTGAACGGGTCTAATTCTTACAAGTATCTCACAGAAATATTCTGTATTCCTAGTGTGTACCGATGCTTCTTTTTTTCCTTTACCTACTAACCCTGGCCCTGACAAGCCTTTCATCTCTGCTGAGCTCATTTTTCCACTCTCCATACACATCCTCTTGGGGAGTCATGATTCACAAAATGGAAGCGAGGAGACTGGCTTTGAAGGCCTCTGGTATAAGCTCTATAGCCTTGTCAAAGCAGCTACTTTTCATTTTAAACATAAAAGAATAATTGATGCAAATTTCATCATGGTTTATTAATAGATTCTCATTGCTTCTATTTTCCTATCTGTCTTTTGTAGTTTGTAGGAAAATGAGCTTCTAAAAATTGTTTTACTCTCTTACATCAACAGCAGCTCTTACTCTTCTAGGACACGCACTGTGCTCGTTTCCGGTGGCGTCAGGCCTGAGCCACCGTCCCTCTCCTAACACTCGTTAGCACATGGGCACAAGCTGCTGTTCTCACGAGCCTGGAGTCCGACGGGGAAAACAGGGCAACAAGCAAGTCAGTACCACAGGCCTTCAGTCCTGTCGCCTACTATGAAGACAGAACACTGACGGGAGGAGTGAGATGAGCTTAGCTGGGGGTCAGGGAAGGCCATCTGAGAGGGGGACAACTGTCCGTTCATGTCCTGAGTAGGCCAGGAAAGCTAGCGGCGGAAAGGGCAGGAGGACACGTGGGCCGGTGGAAGGGCAGGAGGCCCTGGGTGGGAAAGCTTCGAGTGGGTAAGGACTGAAGGAAGAAGGAGCCTCCTTTGCTCCCCACGTCTCAGCAGGAGGAAGAGGAGACCGAGCTGGGTCTGAAGAGCAAAGCGCAGGTCAGGTCAGGCCAGGCCAGGTCAGGCCAGGCCAGGCCAGGTCAGGTCAGGTCAGGCCAGGTCAGGCCAGGCCAGGCCAGGTCAGGTCAGGTCAGGTCAGGTCAGGCAAGGTCAGGCCAGGCCAGGTGGACTAGAGGTTCGGGTTTTCTTCTGAGAGGAGTGAGAAGACATTGCAGGGTCTTCAGTGAGGAAGTACACAAGCTTTCTCCTTAAAAACTTGAAAATAGATGCAAGATAAACACTTCTAAGACTGCAAGGATGATTCAGCATCAGGAAACCTCAGAAGAAAAATCATGTAATCGTCTGGCTAAATGCTCCGATTTGCACTGATAAAAGATGGATGGAAAGGGGCAGGGGCTCGGGCTTGGCAAGAGTGGAAGTGGAGGATCCTGCAAGGAGGCCACCGTGCACATGCACGTGCAAGCGGCAGGGGAGTGTGCACCAAGGGGACCGGCAGGGCCATGCACAGGCGGGAGCCCGGTCTGGAGGGAGCTACAAGCTCGGCGTGGGGAACAGAACAAATCCTAAAGGCTGGCAGCTAGGCTGCTGGCCTGCGGGAGACGGTGATGCAACCGGGTGAGGTGGCGAGGACAATGGGCGGAGTCCCTTCATGGATGAAGTCATGAAGTTCATTTTGAACAAATGAAATTTAGGATGCCCGTGAGATATCCAGCTGGATATCAGGAAGCATTTGCTGATTTCCCCAAATCTGGGACAGAGGCTCCTCCTGCTTTTCCCGCACCCTTATTACAGATTTGCATCGCTGTGCTTTAACATCCTGCTTTCTTAACTCCACACTACCAGACTAAAAGCTCCAAGAGATTTTATGGTCTTACTCACCAATTAATCCCCAGTACCCAGCAGCATTCTAGGCACATATCAGAAATTCAATATAAGTTTATTCAAAGAATGAATAAAATTTAACAATGTCAAATTTAACACCAAAGATAAAAACGATAGCGCCCATAATAATAAAACTGCTAGTCAATCTCATCTGTGAATACGAATGTAAAATCTGCAGTAAAATATTAATAAGTCAAATCCAGCAGTCTCATAAAAGAATAACATATCATGGTAAATATGGATAGGATTAAAATAATACGAGAATTGTATATAAGCTTTATCCTTAAAAACTTGAAAACAGACACAAATAATTCTAAGACTGCAATTCTCAGCATTAGGCAACCTCAGGAGAAAAATTATGTAATAGTTTGAATAAATGATAGAGAACATTTGATAGACTTAAAAATTCATCATGACAACCACTCAGTAAATTTAAAATAAAAAGATGTTTAATATTTTTATTAGAAAATTCAATCTTAATGATAAATCAACAGAGAAAAAACAAATAAGACAGGAGGAGACCTGAGAAAACTATTATTATTTTGAACATTTAAGCTATAAGGAAGTAAAAAAACAAAAAAAGAGTCAAAATACTGAAAAAGAGACAAAAATGATCATTATTTCAGCTTATGGTTATCTGCCTTGATACTACTTAGGACTAATTGGAAATTTTAATGTTTTCCAGTTACAAGAGGACAACTTTCCCACATTACCTACTTAGAAAAAATAACAAGGGGGAAAAAGGTACCATTCATGAAAACAACAAAAATATAAAATTCCTGAGACTAAACGTAACAAACAAAAAAAAACTTAAAGAAAAACTCCTCAAATTAATCTCTAATTTAACTCAAGTCCAACCAAATCAATAAAATTTTTATGTTTAGAATTGGATATTATAATCTAAAATTCTTGTAATAAAAGAAGTGACACAACATGTTTTTAAAAACGTGAAAAAGCAAAATAAAATGGGATATAACACTGAAATTTAATAATGTGCTACCACAGTTAATCATGGGGTCAAGCTAGAAAATATATGAATAGATAAAAAAATGTACTGGAACTTAGTGTAGGTCTCATTTGAACTGTTAAATTACTATGGAAAAAATGTATTGTTTAATAATTTCTCTTCTGACAACAGAATAAACATTTGGGGAAAGTTAAGAAAGATGATTACTTTATAACTTATATCTAAATATATCCCAAGTAGATCAAAAGAGTAAATCTTTTTAAAACTCATTAGAATACCAAAAGAAAACAGTATAATGCTGAAAGATGTAGGCTTTTGTAAGCATGAAGACAAAGCCAAAAACATAAAAGGCTGGTAGATATAATTACATAAAAATTAAAATTTCAACTAGCATAAATATTGCATTAAAGTTCTTTTTAAAAGTATATCAGGAAAAGATCTGATAATTTCCAAATTGCTCCAGGATATGGGAAAATGAATTATTTTTATAAGGTTGACAGTACAAATGGTAAAACTTTTCAGGATGGTATACTCTGGAAATGTTTCCACAAAAAAATAAAGATGAAGAAATGAAATAAGCCTAAATGCCATCATTAGGGAAGTGGTTAATTAAATCATGGTATGCAACAGGATCTGGCCATTAAATATTATAGTATAGATGCATATTTCTTGATATGGAAAGATAACCATGATATAGTAAAAAAAGATTTAAGAAATAATCTGTGTAGCATTATCCCTTTGTTGTAAAAAATTACACAAATATAAATAGACAATAAAATGTTAAGAATGGTTACGTCTGGGTATAGGAAAAAGGAAGATTTTTTTCTTTTTAAAATCTTTTCTTATATTCTGATTTTTTTCTGATGAATACCTATTGCTTTCATAATGAGTAAAGGGTATTAAAGCAAACTCAATGAAAACAAGAAGTTGAAATTCATAACATATCTCATAAGTGACAGTAAATATCTAAACTGAAAAAGAATAACCTTTAAGGAACTTTTGTGCCAAGTTCTGGAGTATCTCCTGAAAGTTTTAGTCACAGATAAGTTACCGTTAGATGACAGGTAACCACAACAAAATATTTCCAATATGTTTTACAATCCTCTGTGTAGCATTTGAAGGTCTTCTATCAACTGGCCCAACTTTATCTTCCAGCCTCCCATTATTCCCTACGTAAACTTTCTGTCAAGTCAGTCATTGTTTCTTTAGTGGAAAACACCAAAAAATCTATTTGGTGTTTATCTCTGGTATGTAGGGTTTAAACAATTTTAGTTTTGTTGTTAAATGTTTGGGTTTGGCTCTTCATAAAATCCCACTTGGTGGCAGTTACCAGAAATAATGGCAGAACACTAAAGAGAAGTTAAACCTCACCCCTTCTCTGATGATCCTGGTCCACAATGACCCCCCCCCCCCCCGCCCCGCCTCTAGGACAATGATGCTGCGCCGCCACAACTTTTCACTTGTTCGCATACTGGTGAAGAGTACATTTCTCCCACTCATTCATTCATTCACTCTTCATTCATTCATTCACGTTTGGTTGTATGACTTGCTTTTCAGACGAATTCAGCAGCCTGAGGACAGGTATGGAAAAAGCAAATAGTTGGGGTGCATCCAGGGTTTAATTTCTGCTGAGCTTGCATTCTGGGAGGGCAAGAAAGTTCAGGATATTGCCAAGGGAATAGCTGTTAGAATGGACTATGGATTCAGTATGGATGGGATAGAAAGGGGGACAAGAGCTGACACATAAAGAGAAAGTGGTTATTTCAAAGAACTAACCCTATGAAATGCTAACTAGGCTTTCCAGAATTGTTTTTCATTTGTTGTTCATTTTCTGGGACTACAAATACACATTTTTCAGGTAACAGGAATGTTTGTGTGCACAAGCAGTTATATAATATAGAAATATTTTTGTCATTCTGTTAGGAATAAAAATCTAGAAATTCAATCTAGTACAGGGAAGATTCTTCAATCAAACTCATTAAGGAAATATTTGTCTCTTTTATTGACGCCTATGTACATGCTTCAGAGACTGAGGTTATTAAAATAGCAAAACAAATACAAATAGCAGAGGGCAGCTATAGCAGAAGGTGCACAGGACACCAATAAGAGCACTGTTTATGCTAATAAACAGTGTCCCTTCCCCAGGCCCACTCCCAGCCGCCTGCAGGCTCTGCCCTGGCCCCGAGCCGATGCCGAGTAAGCAGCTGGCTGCACAGCGCCAGCGCCTGAGACTCCCAGCCCTTCCCAGCTCAGGGGCCGCGAGCCTTGGGGTCTCTAGACAGGAGGGAGGGCAACAGGAGAAAATGGATTCTGTCTTCTGTGACCATACTTCATAAATACAAGTAAAGAGAGAAAGAAAAAAAAAGAAAACAAATTTACAGCAATCCAGAGAAAACTGTTGAACACAGAAAATTTATGCTGCGTGAAGCTGACTTACAAACCATAAATACCAAGTTGTATTTATGTTACGATTTTTTATTTCAAAATCATTATGTAGATGGGCACATATTGAAAGGGAAGCAAAGTAAAAATATGTGGGGATGGTTACGGACTTTTTCCTTTTTTCCTATATAGTTCTATTTGTGCAAAAAAAAGAAAAATGCAAAAACACCATTTTTTCTCCTACGTAAAAATCCGCACATGCACTGTATTCCAAGGGACATGTTCCACCTATATGTCAACCATCTCAGCACACTGAAGCCCTTCCCTTCCTCTCGGGCAGTCACTGTGGCATTTGCAAGCATTCCTTCCCAGGCAGTGTGGGGATTCTGGGCTGTGATGTAAAATGAAAGCTGAGTGGGCAATGCCTCAGCATTCCCTCCAGAACCTCCGCTTCCTTCCATTATCTAGTCAAAAACAGAGCGGGCTCTGAGCTTTCCAGATACAAGACTGTAAAAGGGTTGCATTTCTCCTCTATATCCTTGCCTCTGGAGCTGGAGTAAAAATGAAAGAACATGGCTCTTTCTCAAGCAGTCATCAAAAAGACAGACAGGCATGGGGGAGGGGAGAGAGCTTTATTTCCAGACTGAAAAAAAAAAGGGAGACAAAGGAAAAGCAAGGTTGTTTTTTCTTGCTCCTAAAAATGCTTTGGAAGCATGACTGTAATATTATGACCAATATGATGATTATTAAATACTGAAGCAATTTCACAAATCAAGTACCATAAGGAAAAAAATATCACTTAAAGATATCTGTAATTGAATATATGGAAGCACCTTTTGGTGAAAACAAATGTAGAAAAGAATTTTCTAGCTTAATTTGGACCCACTGATACATAGACACCAGCAACAATTTCATTAGCACTTTTCATGTCATCAGTAAGCCTTTCATCAGAGAATGAATTGCTATACAAACTAGCCTAATTCTGAAACCTACTAAAGTTATCCTGATTATTGGAGGCTCTCATAATCAAAGCTTTTTGAAATCTTCTGAGAAAAGGGAAGACATCTTCAGGAAAGGATGGGAAACAGGAATCATCAAATGTGTTTTCTTTGTTGATTAAAAGAGGTACAAGTTATTTTCAGTTTCTAGGTTAAAAGGTTTGAAATTAGAAGAGGCAGTTCCAGTCTTAAGTGGGGTCAAAGCTTTTCAAATCTCATGTTTCAGACTCTTCTGATAGGGGATGATAAACTGTCCTTTGACACACAGAGTTCAAATGCAGTTACATGGTACAGGACAATGAATAGATAGAGTCTGAATTTAGAATCAGAGAACTGGAGTATTAGTGATTTAATATCATTCCTTCATCACCCCACCTATCTTTTAAATCAATTATTTAAATCTTTAGATTATAATCTCAGAGAAAGTCACCAAAGACAAATGTAGGACAATTGGGGGTTACTGTCACCTAAACCTGGACTACAATATCTATTCCTTTGAAACATATATTCAAAGAAAAGGCTTAATCAGTGAAAGTAGGCTTAATGCAAAAACTTTCCATTGAAGTTCAGTGGAGAAAGGGGCCTTATTCAATTTGCTATCTTTACCCTTAAATTGAAAAGATCAGAATACCTGAGATAACACTCTTTAAATCCACACTCTTCTTTTAACTTTTTTCATTCTTTAACATGTTACCTGAACTGTGGCCACGATGAAGTAAGAGGGACAATATTGTCTTTCTCAGAGTAAACAACTAAAAAACTGGACAAAATATATGAAGCAATGTTTTTCTGACACTAGATGACAGTCAATGCAGGCCAGTGCCTTGACAAAAGGGAAGTAAAAGAGGTAAGGCCAGTTTGCTGACTGGGGAGAACTTACAGCCTATAGTGCAGGTGGAGGAAGCCAAGTGCAGCCCAGTGATTTCTCTGAGTTGAGGAGATAGTTAGGGAAACTTTCAAAGTTAGGGAACAAGGCAGCTGGAGTTTAGGGACAGGGTGGTAATAAAGAGAGGGCTACGCAGAGAGAAAGGTCTGAAGATTTGCGAGGCTTGAGCTGAGCACTGACTGGCACAGGCATGTGACGAAACTACCTCAACCACGGATTAGAGGGCACAAGTAAGTGGAGTTCACACAGGACCATGAATAACAGGTCATGTTCCCACCAGCCAGATTGGAAAGACCTTCTAATACATGACAAGGAGTGCGATCCTTAGAAGGGCCTGAAAAGAGGGAACAACTGAGCATTAGGCAGATGGCTGTTAATTAGTTCTCACAACAAAGGTCATTTGGAAGACAAACAGATCAACTGCTTCCCCGGAAGATCAAACTGTTCCCCAGTTAACTGCATCCGGGTACAAAGTCTAAACCTATTTCAAGGTATTTATTTATTTACTTATTTATTTATTTATAAATATATCTTTATTGATTTCAGAGAGAGGAAGGGAGAGGGAGGGAGAGAGATAGGAACATCAATGATGAGAGAGTCATTGATCGAGCCCACAACCCGGGCATGTGCCCTGACCGGGAATTGAACCCCGATTGCCTGGATCCTAGGTCAACGCTCAACCGCTGAGCCACATTCGACCGGGCTCAAGGAATTTTTTAAAAATCCAGGTCTCAACAACATAAAACTAACAATACTCAGTACTTAATAAAAATTCCAGACATGCAAATAAGCAAAAATATGACCAATAATGAGAAGAAAAATCAATCAATAGAAATAGACCCAGAAATGACATAAATGAGAAAATTAGTAAAGTGTTAAAACAGCTAACAGCCAGAGGGTTCATCAGAGCCTGAGAATACATAAAACATACCCCATCTGTTCCAGAAGGCAGAGGAAAGAGCATGATAGAGAAATAAAAGATAAAGGAGACCAAATCAAACTTCTAGAGATGAAAACTATGCTAGATGGAATTAACAGTAGACAAGATAGTATAGGAGAAAAGATTAGTAAATGTGAAGACATAGCAGTAAAATCTCTCCAAAATGAAATACAAAGAGCAAAATTACTGAAATGAAGAAAATGAGCAGACCAACAGAAAATGAACAGAGCTGTGGGACAACCTTATGTGGCCTAACCTAAGTATTGGAGTCTCAGGGGGAAAGGATAGAGGTGAGAAGAGAAAATATTTGAAGAAAGAATAATGGCTGAAAATTTCCCCAATTTCCTGGAAAGTACAAATTCAGATCCAGTAAGCTAAACAAAAACTCAGGCAGAAGAAATATGAAGAAAACCATTCCAAAATACAACAAAATCAAGTTACTGAAAACCAGTGGTGAAGAGGAAAATCTCTAAAGACTCAGAGAAAAAAGATACAGTATATACACAATAAAGATAAGATGACAGATTTCAATAGATCCAGAAAACTGGAGTATATCTGTAAAGTCTGAAAGAAAGAAAATAAGCCAAGACTGAGAATTCTCTAGGCAATAAAAATATCTTTCAAAAACAAAGGCGAAATAAAATTCATCCCTGGCAGAATAGCACTACAAGAAATTTTAAAGGAAGTTCTTTAGGTAGAAGAAAAGTGATATCAGATGGAAATCTGGATCTATATGAAAGCATGAAGAGTCCCCAAAATGGTAAATATGGGAGTAAATACAAAATACTTGTTTTTCTTAAAGTGCCTTTAAAAATAATTAAATGTTTAAAGCAAAAGTAATAATAAATTGTAGAATTTATAACCCAAAATCATGTAGAAGTAAAATGTATGGCAACAACATACAAAGGTCAGTAGGGGGAAATGGAAGCATATTATTGTAAGATTCTTATAGTATGTGTGAGGATTCTTATAGCATAATGTTACCTGGATATGGAGTTGATAAGTATACTGAAAATTCTAGAGCAACCATAAAAAATATAACTAATAAGCCAATAGTAGAGATAACTAGAATTATAAGAAACACTTATTCTTGCCCCAAAAGAGGAAAAAACTAACGACAAAAAATAAAAAACAGATGGTAGCTTTAAACTCAACCATATCAGTAATCAAGTTAATTCCAACTAAAAAGGAGAGATTGTCAGGTTACATAAAAAAGAAAAAAAATTCATTTCAAATACAAAGATAGGCTAAAAGTAAAAGAGCAGGGAAATACATACAATTATAACACTAATCAAAAGAAAGCTAGACTGGCTATATTAGTATCAGACAAAGTAGAATTCAGAGCAACAAATATTACTAGAGATAAAGAGGGTCATTTCATAATGATAAATATTTATGTACCCAATAACAGAGTTCCAAAATACATGAAGCAAAAACTGATCAAAGTGAAAGGAGAAAAAGACAAACTGACAATTAGTATCAGAGATTTCAACACTTCTTTCAATAATTAATAGAATGAGCAGAAAGAAAATCAGTAAGAACATAGAAGACTTGTGCAACGCTATCAACGAACTAGCCTAACTGGTATTTGTAGGACGCTCAACCCAACGATAGAAGAATACAACATATTCTCCTCAAGTGACCACAAAAACAAGGCCAAATAAATTTCAAAGGACTGAAATCATACAAAGTATGTTCTCAGACCACAGTGAAATTAGATATCAATGGGAGAAAGATGTCTGGAATATCTAAAAAGTAAAAAATACACTTCTAACTAACCCCTGAGGCAAAGAAGAAATCAACAGGTCAATTAGAACATGTTTTGAATGGAATAAAAATGAAAACATGATATATCAAATTTGAGAGATGCTACTAAAGCCATGGGTAGAGGTAAATGTCAGGTTATGCATATGTAAAATCTCATCAAATTGCACACTTCAGGTACGTGCAGTGTACTGTATGTCAATTTATCTCAATAAAACTGTTTAAAAGTACCCTAAACACTCAACTGTTTACTGTTCCTTTAACCTGCCATTTCACATTTCTTCATTCCCAACCCACTCAACATCTTATAAAGGAGTTCGGGAAGTCTGTCTTCAGGGTGTTGGCATCCACCCATGAAACATATTTAAAATAAGATACCTATTTTCCATTACCAGAAGAGTAGGCGGAGGTGAAGGGCTCAGGAAACAATAGAGCAGACACTTAAGCAACACTAATTTGGAGGGTGGAGGGAGCACTGAAAGCAATTGACATTTCTTTGTTCCTTTTTATGCCACCTGGGTACCCCCTTAGCTAAAATTGCTTTGGAGCTCCCAAAGTCAATCTGCTTTTCTTTGCCAAATAATGCACTGTTCCAAGAAACTGCTTGAGTTGCCACATGGCTTTTAGCAAAAAAACATATAACTCAGCTTGTTTTCTACTGATGTACTACATGCTACGCAGAAAAAAAAACAACCACCAGGGTGCATCTGTTCTTTCCATCTGAATCACAGATACGGCTCAAGTTCTACCCTCTCCAAGGCAATCAGCCTTCCCCTACCATTTTGGGACCTGCTGACATCCTCCCTGATCTCTGATCTCTGTACAATTCTCAGATTGAATCATGCAATTTGTCATTAAAACTGTCTGTTTTCTTATCCTGCGTATGGAGATTTCTTCTATTCTTCTCAAATTTTCAGCTTGCCTATAATATGGGAACTTTTGCCCATAGTCTTGCTCTCTTAGGGAAATAATGAGGAAGGAGCCTTCATTCTTACCATTACTCCTATTTAATCAAGAGGCATAGCCATCTGATTAGGGAGGGAGGTCGGTGCTCAGGCACAGCCAGCTTCGGGAGAGCCCCTTCTCCCCGCCAAGAGCTGCTGGCCCATCAGCAGGGTACATTTCCCTCTTGAAGGCTGCATGTGGTTTCCCAACTGTTGTGCCTCCAATGGAGTAGATCCGTGGAACTGAGGAGAAGGGAGAAATGCTGCAGGCTTCATTTTGGCCTGGGGTGCAAGCCACATCCCTCAGTTCAGCTTGATCAGCAATACAGCTGATAATATCCCACCATCAACAGGAATGGATATGAGGTATAATTAATATCACCCACATCCAGAATGCCTTGCCTTTCTTTATTTGACCATCAAAATGTCTACCATTCTAGGCTGACTTTATTCATGGAGCCTTTTGTAACTGTCGAGTTCCTGATGAATCATTTCCTAGACTGTGCCCCCAAGTACCCTTTCTGCAATATTTATTCTGCTTGGCATTCTAGTTAGTTGTATGTATCTCTTTCGACACTTAAATTATAAGTTCTTTAAGAGAAGAGTCTGGCTATGTCATACTTATCTTTGTATCAATTCAGTTTAACTTTTGAAGACATTTAATTTGGGTCACCTTTGTAATTACTTGTTTACTGTTTGTTTTTAGGCTGACCGTAAATTCAATGAGGCAGGCAGTCACTTCTTGTTAACTGCTGTATCTCTTCCATGGGAGTGGGGCTTGACACAGATTAAATACCCTGTAAATATTCATTGACTTGTACATTTTCTCTTACACATTTATATCAATGCCTAATAAATATTTGTTGACTGATCCATTTATTAATTGATAGGGGAGGGTGAGATATGGAAGATGAATCTAAAATCAAAGTGCCATCTTACTTAATTCCAGAATAACTAAAATCACCACCAACAAAATATGTTGTTACCGTTACCTCTGAAGGCAACGGTAAATGATGACAATTATTCCTTTACCCACACTACACACTGCCCTTCAGAGTTTTCATAACTATATACTAACAAGCTACTTGGTGTACTCAATACAAAGAGTGAAATCCAATTTGCATAATCACTGATTGCTCTTGTTCCTAAATGATCACTTTCTAATGAAAAATAGGTTTTTCACATTGCAGACATAAGGAAATCTTGGACATTGAATCCAGCCAGTCTGTTGGTTCTGAAATAGTGCCTCAGCGGGAGAGTACAAGCTACAAGGGCAATATGACCTCCACAGCTTTTTTCTGTGTGGTTTGCCGTTGTAAAATGGGTCAGATATTCGAGTACTCTGCTGTCCAGGGCCAATGGCAATCGGTGCATCTTGGCCTCATAGGGGTCCCTTGACTTTCTTTCAATAGCTCAGTACCACTAGAGCAAACATTCAAATTTAGATTTATTAGCTAACTGATTAGAAAGGGATGGGAGAAAAATAAAGTCTAAGAAAATACCTAATAAACAAAAAAAAGTATGCATCTAGTGGTTGTCCAGTCTTCTGCTGGGTGTTTTGGGAAGAAAGTGTCTGTCCTCCAGGAGCCAACAGTGCATTTCATTCATGCTGAATTAGTGTGGCCCACAGCACGGCTGGTCTGTACTGCGGCCGTTACAGAACAACGCCAAGTGGACCGTGAGGAAGTGTGAAAGTCTGCATCTGGCCAATCAGAACACAGAAGGGTCAGAAGGATGTTTCATGGCGAGTCTTGAAGAAACAAATGTAGCAGTTAAATTGGTAGAGATGAACAGGGATGCTTAGGAAAGAGGGCAAATCCCAAGAATTACAATCCCTTTACAATAAGAATACTTTCCAAAGTCTATGTTGAATCTGATCCCCCCCAGAGTGCGTGACAATCCACTGACTGGTCAGGGTGGCAAACTCAAACCTGATTAAGACTCTCCTGAGGGGCTTCTGAGCGGGTCCCAGTTTTCAAAGACCCTCTGAATTTGCTGCAATCACTAAAGCCAGGAAAGGGACATCCCACAGTTGATACATATCTAACAGGACATTTATCATGACCATCCAATGATTATTATTTTACAGCAGCTTTTCTGGAGGAAGATGCTAGTCCTCTAGTGCAGTAGTTCCCAATTTGTGGGGAGTATGAAGTTATTCTGAGGATCCCAATAAATTCATAGGAGCACCAAGCACTGTCTGAACACTATATAGATTATGTTTCACACAAAGATACTGTCATGTTCCAAATATAGACAATCACTATTGTTTTTAATTTTTAAAGGTATATTTTAAAATGCAATTGAATTCATAGCCAGTTTCTTCATCACTATAATCTAGGACTCCTCAAGGCGCTTAATTACCCGACAAATGAAAGTCCTAAGGAAAGAAGCACAGAAAAGGGGTTCATCACACAGAGTGGTGGGGGTGTGGTGAGGTGCCAGCAAAGGCTTTCCAGAGAGATACTTGAGTGTTTCTCAAAGAGGGAAGGTACCTCAAAAGTCTGAACATTTCTGTAAGAAATTTTTAGCTTATATTTTTATTCTAGTAACATTCTTAAAATTACATACATACATTCTGGATCACCTGGATGCCCACCTTGTACCTGAGCATGTAGAAAGATAAGACAGGAACTTGCCGTTGCCAAGTGGTCAGGTGCCCGGTCACCTGAGTTGAATTATATATTGTAAGTCAGTGGGGGGTTTAAAATAAAAGTTACACAATCTAAATTATATTTTTAAGAGATGATTCTTGTGAATGTGTGCAGAATGGATTATGCAGAGGGGCAAGAGTAGTAGCAGGAAAACCAGGTAGGGAGCTTTTAGAGTAGTCCTGAGGCATAATGATGATTGTTTAGACTGGAAAGACTGGAACTGAGATTGAAGGAAGTAGATGGATTTTTTAAGGACATGGTTGGGGTTTCATTCCTTCACAAGGAAAGCCTAAGTCTAAACTCAGGCCTAAGGATGAGTAGTTTGCCAGCAAAGGTGTAGAGAAAGGAGGACAGTGGGAACAGCAAGTCCTGGAGGTGAGAGACACCAAGGTACATTCAAAAGTGAAAGGAGGTCAATTGTTTGGGCTCACAACAGAGAGTGGAGAAATGCATAAGAAATAAAGTCTCCAGGAATGAATGGGGTTAGATACAGCCACATTAAGGAGTCTGAACTTCATCCTAAAAGCAATGAGGAAACAATGGTTTTAAGCAAAGAAGTGACAATCTTTTCAAGAAAGATGTGCACTGAGAAATGCCTATTAGATTCAGTAACAAGAAGTAACCTGGCAAAAGCAGCCTCTCGGGGCGGAGTGCAAGTCAAGCTGGCAGGAAACCAATTTTGTGTCAGGCAAAGAAACAGAAAACAATAGTGCAATTATTGCACATTATGCACTAACAACCAGAGAATGAAAACATGAACTAGATGCAGGCTTTTTAAAAATTTTTATTCCAAACTACCTCAAAGTCCTTAATTCTGATAGGTGATAAGATACAGACAGGTTAGACAGACAGCATATAAAACAGACAGAGAGGTAGGGAAGGGAGGAACCACACTGAGTTTTGATCTTAATAGGTTTAAGGTAATTTTCAGGTGGTTTTAAACTAAGATTAAAATAAAACTGGTTGTTAATAGTGAGAGACTAACTAGAAGATGATAAAACATATTAAGACATTTACAGTCTTTTAAATCTTGCTCTAAATAATTTCCCTACATGTATTCTATTAACGATTACTTTTAGCAATTGGAGATTTAGAGGTTTTTAAATTTGAGTTTATGGTTATAGTTTTACAGAAAAACACAATTTACATAAGTCTTAGAATCAGTTATGTGCAAGACTATCCTCACTGTAACCTGACTCATAGTTATTCAAGGTGTAGCTCAGATGGAGGTTCCCTTCAGGACACTTTCCATAAAACAAAGGTTAGGCATATGTTTTTTTCTCTGTTCTTCTGTAGCGCTGTGTGCATAATTCTATCACTTCACTGGTTTTGTGTCTGTCTCTCACAGGCAGGGATTCTGTCTTACTCATCTTTGAACAAGATTTTTGCATGCCCAGCCCCTAGCACAGTGCCTGAGGCACAGTAAGTTAAATAAATGCTTGTTTAACTGGTGAATCACTGAGATGTCTTCCAGCCTGGACCATGCGGCCGCACCTAGGCACCAGCATCCACCTGGTGGCGGCAGCCCCACAGTGCAGCAAGCCCAGGAGAAAGTAAACAGTTTATGGAGAGTTCCTCTAACAAGCCAAAAAATCTATAAAGTCATAGCAAATCTAGCTGTACTCCACACTCCCCAACTTCCCCTCCACCTCTTCCCCCACCTAAATCTCTAAACCCATATAGCAAAAAGCCAGTGCATACAAAGTCTTAATGCTTTATCTTTGTTTTCTCAGAATCAATCAGATCCTTATAATGAACATTAAAAGAAAAAAAATGTTACAAGTAGGTAAAATTCAGTAGTACTGTTAGATTTTTAACAAATTCCCAAAATACTACTTCAAGAACTTTTTACCTCAGAAATATTTTCTTGTTGGTTCAAACAATATCAATATAACCAAGTGCATTATTCACTTTAAAATATCTTTAGCATTTGTCCAGCTATCACAGAATCGTATTTGATTTTTTTTTTTTTAAATGTAGAAGAGAACATTTTATGTAGGAGGTTCAAAAACAAGAAATATTTTTATTTGTATCTTATATGAACTATTATTTCTATCCATCTAGTTCATAAACATCAAAACTGAAACACTTTCCTAATTGCTTTGCCGGTTTTGCTGCATCTCGAAACAGCAGAAAATGATCCAATCACCCTTGTCAAAAAGCATTTACAGTGATGGAATGAGGGATCTGCCCAGCAAACGAATTAATTACAAGACCAGTCAACAGACTAAAGAATTCCGGAGTCAGCAATGACTAAGGATTCCTTTACACACCAGGAGAGAGAAACAGGAACCGTTTCATCCTGATAAAACTCTGCCATCAGTGTTCTCAGAGGTCTGTAGGCAATGCTTTGAAAAACAGTGTTAAAATCTATTATTTTATAGACTCTCAGTCTAGCCAGTTGGGTTGAAATCACTCCCCGGTTTGCCTACATTTTAAGTGGCTATATTTTTCCAGCATTAACATCCAGCCCCCTCAATACCACCCCTACCCCCTACACACACACACACACACACACACACACACACACACACGCACGTGCAAGCCAGGAACTGCTGATACTATGGGACATAGTGACAATGGGATGTAGTGACAACTCCCATCTTATTTCGCTCAAATTCTAGTGCCTCCCTGTACTATCTCCTTCACAACAAGAAAACACTAGACAGAAAACGGTCACATTTCCCTCTTCCACCCAATGCGATCCAAGGACAATGTAACAGAAGTATCCCTTTGTGCAAACGAAGTCTACTGACAGCCTGGAGATGTGCTGCCTTGGAGGGGGCTCTGGCTCTCCCGAGCAAGGCGGAGATTTAATGAGGCTTTCCAGGCTGCAGGTCATGGTGTGCTGAATAACAGTTTCTGCAGACAACCATACGTTAGTCCTAAAGAACTGCGTATGGCTCAGAGACAACTGACACACACTAACAGGACACTTGATGACTGATGACAGTGTTTTTTAAAGCCAGCCACACATGCCCAGATATAGCTTATGAGACCCTCAGGTAACAGGTGCTGTACTACAGGGAGAGAAGTTCCATAATCTATTAATTTCCCAAAACATCATGTTTGGCCTCTGCCTCAAAAATTATCAGCCACTTTCCATGTTAAATATTAAGGTGGAGAAAGCAAGAAAAAGAATTCTAGAAAACATAATTTCATTAACAAAGAATTCTATTCTTTTTAAACTGGAAAACTCGGGTGCCCTGCTTCTATGGACTCGTGTTCTTAAAATAAAAATCTCCTCTTCCTCTCTGCACAAGACCACTCTTTTTATTTGAAGGTCTTTTTCTCACTACCTTCCAGAACTATTGTGAGATATAAGTGGGGGTAAACCAGTTCTTTTCCATGAGAATGAAAAAACAAACAAATAAACAAAAACCCTAGGGTCTAGTTTGTTCCTTAATGATGTCACCTAAACCTTCACTGATCCCAAGCTTCCATATATATAATAAGGCAGGTTGAAACATAACCTGGGATCATAAGCAGGGTTTCACATAGATGACTGGGCTTTAGAAGTCCCAGAACTCAAAAAAAAAATTGTATGCAAACATTTTTTGTATATGAATATTTTTCCAGGGTTAGAGTCCACTTTCATCAAATTTTGAAAATGGGCTGAGACTCAAAATTGGTAGAGAACTACTGGCTAAGACAATTTCTAAGTAAAAAGTTGTAAACTCCAAAGAGGCTACAGCTCCATTATTCTTTGAGAGCAAAAGAGAAGGTAAAATTTTAAGTCAATGAGAAAAGAGCCTATAAATTTTCATCCTTAGAGAAGAGAAAAACTAGAAATACTGTTCATTCAACCACTGCCAATCCTAAGGGATCTAGGGGCTGTCTCAGTAGGGATGAAGGATCTGGTATCTCCTCCCCATCCTTAGCCCAAGACCTAAGGCCACGTCAAAGAGGCATGGAAAGAAGCAGCTGGGACACCTAGTGCCCAGATCTTGGTTTTTGAATACCATTTTCCACTACAGAGGTGGAATGCTTAAACAAATGGCTGAGCTCTAGTCTGGGGCGGAGAAAATACAAGGTGATCCTGGAATAGCTGGTTAGGCTAGAAAGCAAGAAGATGCTCTAAGACTAAGCAATTATGGTAAAGGCTGACAGGAACTGGTTTGAAGGGGATCCCTCTGGCCAAACTTGGGCATTAAATATAACCATAGAAAAGAATGACAGTAAAATATTATCAATATTTAAAAATTAAAATCCATGAGCATAATATGATAAAAGAAAGACAGGGAGTATAATCAGAGAGCAAATAAGAGAGGAAAAATAAGGAAAGTTTTTCTTTACAGAAGGATTCCAACTAATAAATGCAGAAGAAACAATAAAATTCAAAAAATCACCATTTGCAACCCCCATGTAATAACTTATTGAAGCAAGAATTATCAATGTATATAAAAATCACTGGGTAACATTTACATGGTCTCAAAAAATTACTCAACATATTCTTACTAGCAAGATTTCTATTCCTTGAATCTAGATAATAAACATAGTACTGGATATTCTAATTAACGGATATTCTGGTTAATTGACATTAATTTTATTAAATACCTGTAAATTTACCAGTTTTCAAAGAATTAGAACATACCACTTAATATTCGGCATCATTTGATAAGTATTTTAGGATTCATAAAGCATTCCTGGTACCTTACTATGTTTCTCTATTATCAGTGTGAACATAAAAGATAAAAGAATCATTGCCCAGAAAAAGGTCCCCAATAACAAACTGGGATTGTCAACCAGCTGTTGTCCCTCTTGGCTTCCCAGTGGCCAGTGGTTCCACTTAGGGATATCACAGTCCACAATTGTTCTACTATCCTCTCCTTGGCTTTAGGGAAATAAATAGCAACTCTTTCTCACCCAAAGGTAGGGTGAGAAAACAAAGAAAAGTCTAGAAAACAAATGATTATGTTTCTTCAACAAATGGTAAGAGGGAAAGGAAAGGAAGACAAAATAATTATGGATTAAAAGAGACTTAAGAAACATATCAACCAAATAAATGCAATCTTATTTGGATCCCAATTCAAACAAACCAACTATAAAAATACATTCATGAAATAGGAAAATTTTAAAGACACCACCAAAAAACTACTAGATCTAATAAGTGAATTAGGCAAAGTAGCAGGGTACAAAATTAATATCCAGAAATCAGTGGCATTTTTATATACCAATAATAAACTCTCAGAAACAGAAACTAAGAAAACAATGCCAGTTACTATCGCAACAACAAAAAAATAAGGTACCTAGGAATAAACTTAATTAAGGAGGTAAAAGACCTGTACTCAGAAAACTATAGGTCATTGAAGAAAAAAATAGAGGAAGATGCAAACAAATGAAAGCATATACCATGTTCATGAATTGGAAGAATTAACATCATTAAAATGTCCATAATACCCAAAGCAATCTATAGATTCAACACAATTCCTATTAAAATACCAATGGCATATTTCACAGATCTAGAACAAATATTCCAAAAATTTATATGGAACCAAAAAAGACCCTGAATAGCTTCAGCAATCTTGAGCAAGAAGAACAGAGTTGGAGGGAATCATAATACTGGCTATCAAACTGTACTACAAAGCCACTGTAATTAAAACACCCTGGTACCAGCACAAGAATAGGCATATAGATTGATGAAACAGAACAGAGCACCCAGAAATCAACCCATGCTTTTATGGTTAATTAATTTTTGACAAAGGAGGCAAGAGCATACAATGGATTAAAAAGTCTCTTCAATAAATGGTGCTGGGAAAATTGAACAGGTACATGCAAAAAAATGCAACTAGACCACCAACTTATACCATACACAAGCATAAACTCAAAATGGATAAAAGACTTAAATATAAGTCACAAAAACATAAAAATCCTAGAAGAAAACATAGGCAGTAAAGTCTCAGACATCTCTCGGAGCAATATTTTTGCCAATCTGTCTCCGAGGGCAGGGAAAACAGGAAAAATAAACAAATGGGACTACATTAAACTAAAAAGCATCTGCACAGCAAAAGAAACCTTCGACAAAATGAGAAGGGAGCCCACCCGTATGGGAGAACATATTCACATGATTAATCTCCAAAATATATAAGGAACTTATACAACTCAACACCAGGAAGATAAACAATCCAATTTAAAAATGGGCAAAGGACCTGAATAGACACTTCTCCAAAGAGGACACACAGATGACTAAGAGACATATGAGAAAATGCTCAACGTCGTTAATCATCAGAGAGATGCAAATTAAAACCACAACGAGGTATCACTTCACACCTGCCAGGATGGCTACTATCAATAAATCAATAAACAACAAGTGCTGGGAAGTATGCAGAGAAAAGTGAACCCTAGTGTTCTGTTGGTGCGAATGCAGACTGGTGCAGCCACTGTTGAAAACAGTATGCAGGTTCCTCAAAAAATTAAAAATGGAGCTGCCTTTTGACCCAGTGATCCCATATCTGGGTATATATCCCAAGAATCCCAAAACACCAATCAGAAAGAGTAGATGCACCCCTATGTTCATAGCAGCGTTATTTACAATAGCCAAGGTTTGGAAACAGCCCAAGTGCCCATCAGTAGATGAGCAGATAAAAAAATCTGCCCTACATTTACAAAATGGAATACTATGTGGCTATAAAAAAGAAGGATCTCTTACCCTTCACAACAGCATGGATGGACCAGGAGATTATTATGCTAAGTGAAATAATCTAGTCAGAGAAAGACAAATACCATATGATCTCACTAATAGGTGGAATCTAATGAAATAAATTGATGAACAAAATAGAACTAGAGGCATGGATATATGGAACAGACTGACAACTGTCAGAGGGGACGGAGGTGGGGGAGATGGGAGGAAATTAACCAAAGAACATATATGTATATATGCATAACCCAAGGACACAGACAATAGTGTGGTGAGGGCCAGGGATGGGGGTTGGGGACTGGGTGGAGGTGGGCAAAAGCAGAGGAAATGGGGGATATCTGCAAGAGTGTCAACAATAAAAAATTTAAATAAATTTTAAAAAGAAATAGGAAAATTTGAGCACTGACTAGATATTAGATATTAATTTTCAGGTGTGATAATGTAATTGAGGTTACATATTTTAAAAGAGTCCTTTTTGATAAGATACATAATGAAGAATTTACAGATAAAATACTATGATATCGGGAATCTGCCTTAAAATATTCCATTGGGTGTGGCAGTGGAAAGGTAGAGAGAAAACAATATTGGTCATGTGTCAATAGTGAAATCTGGGTGATGGGTTTGCAAGGGTTCTATACACTATACCCTCTACTTTTGCATATGTTTGGAAGTTTCCATCATTAAAGGTATTTTTTTTTAAGTAAAGAAGCCCTATTAGTTACAGTTATGGACACATGGTGGTTAATCAGGATGTGTGGTTTTTCAAATCTTGGATCTATGTATAACTGATTTTATTTCAGTAATCATTTGTTGCATGCCTGCTAGGTTCCAGCATTTCTAAGAACTCAGTGACACCCAATGGTCCTTTTAAGAACCGTCAAGAGTATAGTCATTTGTAGTCTGGTCTCTGGAGCGAAATTGTCTAGATTGGAATCCCAGCTATGGCACCTACTAGCTGTGTGATATGAAGAAAACTGCTTGATCTCTCTATGCCTCAATTCCCTCATCTATAAAATGGGAATAATAAGAGTCCCTACCTCAACAAACCCACATGAACTACTTAGAAGAGTGTCTCACACATAGTAAGCACTCAACAAATGTTAGCTATTATTAATGGTCATCAGCTGATCATACTAAAAGGAAATCTACCATTTCTACTCTACTGCCATTAAAATCTCATATAAAACGCTGTCTTACTTTGATAGTTATTAATCACTTTAATGTCATTCCAGATTTTCCAAAATTTAATGGATGTGGCATTTGGCTGTGACACATCTATGCCTATAACAGTGTGAGGAAACATTATGTTCTTTCATCTTAATTGACAAAAAAAGACACCAAGATGCAGAATAACAAGAAGTCATCCCAGCTGCCCTTTAGTGAACCAATTTATTTGGAAACACATTTTGTCCTCAGGCAATACATCACTGATATTCATCTGTGGATTTAAGGTCACACCAGCATAAGTAGGGCTGGAAAATGCAAATCAAGTTGATTCACTAATAACTGTTTCTACTATTGAGATTTTGAAAGATGATAAAGCCAACGCTTAGTGAAGAGGGATGGCCTCCTGCCTCTTCTCTGATGACGATGGTTTGGTGAAATCTAATATTACTGAGGATGGGGAATGAAGGTCAGAGTGCTGAGCAGGCAGAGGCAGACTGCTGAGTCCAGGAGGGAGGTCAGACTCCACCCAAGCAGGTAATGTATGCTTATTAGTGAGGATTACAATAAATGGAAACATGAAAGAGAAGTTGAAACAACAATAACTCAGAACTGATCAGTGGTGTCCCAAGCCCAGGGCAGTGGGAGTGGTCTGCTCCAGGTACAGACAATAAGGGGATGTCAGGTCTGTAGACAATTTTAAAGCATGGATAAACTGCCTAAAACTCAGTCTGCTTTTTATTATCATCATGGGTTGCCAATTCAAAACAGTATCAGTGATAAAATATTCCTCCCCCCCCAAAATCTTCATTAGTCTAAATTCTAAACAATTACTGTAGTCACTGTTGAGTTTGAATAATATATGTAAGCTTCAAATGAGCACATTTTAAATTCTGTATCTCTAATAAACATGTGTTCTGTAGAGAAGTTAGTTTGGAGAATGCCCACTTACACATCTGTGGAAGTGGGTTTAGACTCACAGATTCATTTTCAGAATAAGTTCGTAATGGTTCACAACTGTGACACCTGGCTTAACAGTTCATGTAACCCCGTCATGCTACATATTCCTGCACTTAAACAGTAGGTCCAACTAAAAAAAGTCTAGTGATTATAAGATGAAGAAATAGAATTACAGTTACTTCCTTTCTGTCATTTATGCAACCACTTTAAGTTTTAATTTGCATTTAAAACAGTAAGCAGTATGAACTGCAAGATGTGATATTTTTGTTTGGTAAATGCAAATTTTATTTTATACAGGAAGTATTTTACTGAACATAAATAGTATATTTAAAATTGAAATTTGTTTAGAACTTTGTTTCAAGAATGTCATTCTTTAATAATGATTATTTACTGATATTATAATAATGATCATTATATAGAAAATAATGACTATTATTGATAATAAATTATTAGCAAAAACAATTATGTTGTATAGAGGAGGGGGTGTTAAAAAATGAACCACCCCAGGTTAAATGCACTAGGCACACCAGTGTCTGTGATACTCTTCTGTTCTGCGATCAATCACTTAGTAGTACGTATTAAAAAAACCAAGACCTTGAAGATAAGTATCAGAACTAGTTTTGTTGACTGCTTCTGTGTTCTTGCTGTCAAATGCAAGAACAGACTAATCTCTGTTATTGTGTGATACCACATGTATAAGGCAACATGTTTTTTAAAAGGCAGGACAATTCAAGTCAAATAGATAATTGTCTTGCACATAAGAAGTATGAAACAAAAGCCAAACTGCTAAGTGCTGGTTTTAATGCACAAATTATGGTTCATACATGATTATTTATAAACATTCTCCTAGTTACCATGGCATACTACCTGTCTTATCATCACATCAGGTTTTAAGATCCTTCAGGGAAGAAACCATACACTGAAGCTTTATAATCAGAGCTGAGAGGACACTTGATAAACAACTGCTCAAGATTTTTAAGTAGAGAAATTGTAAATTCTGACATTTAACATTTTTATTGTGTGAACTGATGTAAAGGCTAAGATTTTCTAAAATTATTTGATCGGCTGCTTATTAACGGAGAACAATTTGATAACATCTTAGAAAATTAAGTTATGCGTTCCTACCTTAGTTGTGGTTAATTTTTGATGTTAAAATTATTATGAATCGTTCCTCTAAGCATCAGACATGACTAAATGTTTGCTCTGTGTCTGGCATTGTGCTTGCTGGTGGTGATTGGGCTCCAAAGACATATAGGACCAGAGTCTACTGTTCAACAGAATTATAAATATAAGCAAATAATTATGAAAACATGACCAGTGAGATAGAAATATACAAAGTGCTAGAGGAGCACAAAGAAGTAGCTCACAGTAAGCCCCAAACCTCAACTACTTTGAAACCAAGGCAGAATTCTGACACGTATGACAGACTTAAATATATAACCAGTGGCCTGGCCCGGCGGGGCTCAGCGGTTGAGCATCCACCTAGGATCCAGGCGATCAGGGTTCGGTTCCCGGTCAGGGCACATGTCCGGGTTGTGGGCTCGATCAGTGACTCTCTCATCATTGATGTTTCTCTCTCTCTCTCTCCCTCTCCTCCCCTCTCTCTGAAATCAATAAAAAGATATTTTAAATATATATATTTAAAATATATATATATATGACCAGTGGAAGTTGATTTAGCATGACTTTTTCCTTCACATCCAAGCAGTCTGAGAATTTTGACTAGTTTCATCTTTGTAAGACCTATTAAGTTAATTTCACCACAAAATCCTAAAATCAGGACATTTCAATAAATGACTGGGAGCAGTAAACCATAGAGAGGGTGGAGGCAGCTAGGGGTTGGTGGAAGAAAGGAAAAGCAGCATCTGGATGCGTGTGCTGTGGAGAAGGGCACAGAAAGCGATGCCTTAACGAATTCTGGAACAGAATGAGCAGCTCTTAAGTTTATCTTTAGACACACTATGCATGACATGCCTGTGGCACAACTGTGAGCCGAGGTCCAGTAGACATTAGAAAAGCATTAAAAAAGCAGGTTTAGAGTCATAAGAAAGATGGGGGTGCTGATAAAGTTTTAGAAGTCATCAGCTGAGAGGATTAGCATCATGGGGCTACATGAGATTGGCGAGGGAGCATGGAAGAAAAAAGACTGAGAATGGAACTTGATTATATACAGTGGCTCCCTGGTGGTCTAGTGGCTAGGATTATATATGGCTTCATAGTATTCCTTAAAATTTTGCCTTGTAATAAAAAGTATAAACTTTCCTAAGCTAGAGGTCCCTATCTTTTACTTGTTTATCCAGAGTAATACTTAAGAGCATGGGCTCTGAGACAGACAGTCCTAACTCTGCCACTCAAGGAGCTAGCTGATCATGGACAAGTAACATAATCTCTCTGGGCCTCAGTTTCCTTATCTGTACAATGGGGATATCATAGTAATCACTGTGTATGGTTTTTGTGAGAATTAGATGAGATGATGCATGTAAAGTGCTTAGTACAGGGTCTGGCACAGAGAAAGCACAGAATAAATGTTAGCTACTATGATGACAACAATGACAAATCTTACTACAATTCTGGCCGCATGGAGGAAACTTAAATAATGGCTTTATTGTTCTATTTGTTTTTAATCTGAGTAAAAAATATTCACTATACAGTAAATAAAGATTGAGCTCCTTCTCTAATTATGCACATACAACTGTTACTACATAAAAGGACCTGATTGAGAAAGTATTTCATTCTTATATTCCTTCCCTGTTAATATTAACAACCTACTGCCTCTGATCTTTTTCTACTTTAAACATTCTAAGTATCCATGAACAAAAACAAAATGAAACCCTAAGTTTCCTATTCACTCACTACAACAAAGGATGAAAACGCTGAGGCAGAATTACCAGTGTGTCCTCATAGCTCTCATAGTTTATGGCAACACTGCTACACTTATACTGCACTACAGCCAGATTTCTCCCTAGATCTGTAGGTACCGTGAAATCAAAGAGGGTATTGAATTCATCACTGTAACCCCAGGATCCAACCCAGTACTTAGCATGTGGTAGATACTCAGTGTTATGGATGGATGGATAGATGATGAATGGACAGATAGATGGACGAACTCACTCAGGAGCATGCAGGACAGGGAAAGGGATAATTTATATTGTAGCAAATAGGGAGGCTGGGCCAAATGATCTCTGTGGTTCCTTCTGGTTCAGTTGGTCAGCCTCTGGTTGATGTAGCTTATTATAATGGTATTACATATATTCCACTGTCACTGATGGTGAAAATCTGTCAGTTGAATAGAAATAAATAATGTGGAAGAGGGGCTTTGTTTTCAGCATTTTTCAATATTCATAAAGTATTGCTCTTTTTATGGAAAAGCAACTTAAAAAATAAAAACCCCAGTCACTTGGAAAAAGCCAAAAGGAAGCTATATTATGGCACTTATTTTTAAATTGCATAAGTTTACTTACAATCAGGAAGCTAAAATAAGATAGGGCAGAGGTTTGACAAATTTGATGAGAACTGAAATTGCTACACCAAAGCCGGTGAATATCCAGTCCTTTTAAGAAGTTTATTATTAAGCAAAGATCCCTTTCTAATGTCCTATATGACCAGCATGGTGCAGTACTGAGTGGAGTTAAAAGGATCTGGGATTGAATTACAGCTTCATTATTTACTCTGACCTTGAAAAATGAAGACAAGAATGTCCACCCCACAGAAATGGGCAATAATGCCTACACTGATTACGTAAAGGGCCCACCTGCCACGTCTAGGCTCTAGGCTAAATGTGTTCGATTTATTTCTTTTCTTACAAAAGTCACTTTCCCCTAAGCTGTTATGAAGCCAGAACATCGGTGCTATGCTTCCTGAGTCAAAGAACAGGAGTCCAGTCATTCACGGAACTGGATATTATCTATGTATGCACATCATAAAGAAAATTTATCATAATATCTTACAGGACAGGACTGGTACAACTTAGTATCACCTTCCACACTACACAGAGAGATGACTACGCTTGCTGATCAGAGCAATTATTCAAGAGTGCAGGCCGAGGAAAACAAGGAGCAGCAAACACCTAACACTGACTGGCAAGGAGACAGGCTGGCTGATCTTTTGATTCCGAAAATGGGTCACTGTATCCTCAGCAGTAACCTCGGAATTCTAATGACTGCAGAACCCAGAGAGCGCTGACCGAAGGGCAGAGCAGTGGGGATGAAAGCGACGAAGTCCGGTAGTTCTGACTGCATCAGTATCAGATAATTTACAGGGTGTGAAACCATTCGTTTCTAGCAAGAACAGAAGATCCTGAGGCAGCATTCTCCTGGGTTCTCACTTCCCCATCTCTCTTAAATTTACTAACTGGAGACAGTGAAAAAACAGCAATGGGCTAGGCAGTGCTGACCACGTTGGGTTCCTGGGTTATGCTTCATCCTGGGTTAATCTCTCTGCATCTCCATTTCCTCAGTATGAATAGGTGAGGTTGGACCACATATCGCTGAAGCATCTTCCAACACTAAAACTCTATAAATCTAGGAGCACTTTGATTTTTTTAAAAACAAATTTATTGATTTTTAGAGAGAGGGGGAGAGAGAGAGGAACATCAATGTGCCTACTGCACACCCCTTACTGGGGATCGAGCCCACAGCATGAGCATGTGCCCTGACCAGGAATCAAACCAGCAACCACTGGCCAGGGCAGCACTTTGCAAATTTTGTTTTACTCTACTGGCAACACCAATCTTATATTTCTAATAGCTTTGCCATTATCTTCCTGGAAAAATAATGGAGCACATATATGATCCTATTGTTCCAGTAAGATAAGAACAGCAATTATTATTTGAGACCTGGAGGTAAAGATGATTTGTCCAAAAGTCACCCTGATATTGTGGGGTTTAGAAAATGCAGTCATTTTTAAGAGACAAAATATGTAAACAGGTCCAGAGTGAAATAAAGATATTCTTAAAATTTTTATAATTCTAAAACATCTTGGTTGTGAAGTAACTTAGGGTTCTGATATGGGCACAATGAGCTCTAACACAGATGTGAATCTGCCCAGTGCATTATAGGGGCAGATTAAAAGGAGGACCCTCTGATCCTTCAAGTCTCAGTTCAAATGCTACTCTCTTCAAAGACCTTTCCACACCTCTGCTCCCGTTAGAATTACTAAAAATCCAACTGCACTGACCGTCCACAGCACTTTTTAATTGGTATTTTTTATAGCACATATAGATTTTTTCCTGTATCACAAACATTTATACATGTTTTATCTCCTCTATTATAAGTTCAACATTTACCCCCAAATTGCTTGTAATAATAAATACTTGTCAAATCAACAATTCTCCAGAACAATGGCTTTCAAAGTTTTTGGCTAGAACGCACAGGTAAAAAATATTCTGCATTGTGACCCAGTACCCACCTACTACATATAAATATAAATATATAAATAAAACAAGTGTTTCACAAAATATTTGCCATAATAAAGTGAGATATACTCTGATATTCTCTATTCTTTTTTATTTTACTCTATTTCATTCTTTTTAATAATGGTAGTAACTGACTAGGTTGATATTTACGAACCTCTAAGTCTCACTCTACAGTTTGAAAAATAGTTCTCCAGAAAAGTTATTTTAAAAAAAACAACTAAAGGTAGATCTATTTCCTGAAATTCATTTTATAAGTTTGATTATCCAAAAGTCATTCACAATCTACTTACTCCTCACCTTCCTACAGATGCTAAAAAGCTATATACTGATCTTCCTAGGCTCCCTTGCAGCTATGCACAGCCATGACCTACTTTTGGCCAATCAAAGGTAAGCAGAAGTCACAGGAGTATTTTCTAGGAAAGATTTTGAAGGAGCCAGATTCTCCTGGCATGCCCCTTCTGTCCCTCATCCTTCTTCCCCTTCTTCTTGTCTGAAATGTAGACAGAACCTGCAGGTGCAACACGCATCTACTGACAAGCATGAGAACAAGGCCTACAAGGAGAAATGAAAGAACAGAAGGAGCCTAAGTTCATGATGACATCATGGAGCCACCAGATCAGCCAAGGGCAGCCTACCCCAGGCATTTTACTATGTGAGACAAAAGCCTCATTTGCTTAAACCAGTGTTAGGTTTTTAATTACTTAGAGTTGAACATATTGATCAAATTGACCCTATACTCAATAAACATGTTTAAATTCAATGATCTTCCATGGGAGATAAATTTTTTAAAAACGAAGAGCATCTTTTCTGAAATTTATTTTGGAGGGCTGCAAATGCTTTTATTTATATAAGAAAGGCTTTGGAGCTCTACAGAATGGAAAATGCCTCCAGTGATCTGTTTCTAAAAAAAGAATCCTTTTAAATCATGTGTTCATTTAATTTCATCCCCAGGCACAGTGCTACTCACTAAAGATACCAGAAATAGAATCCAACCCCTATCCCTAAGAAGCTTATAATCTGGTGTGAGAAGCAAAGAAATAACAGGCTAGTGCAATACCATGAGATAAATGCTATGATAAGGTGCTGTCAGGGCACTGGAAGGGAACTGATATGAGGTAGAAGGGATTCACATGCCTTTTAAAGAGTCACAGGCAAAAACTAGCAAATTTTGTTCAGTCATCTTAGCAACATTTCTCCTCTAATAATGCATTAAAAAGGAATTAAAAATATATATATATATATATATATCTTTATTGATTTCAGAGAGAGGAAGGGAGAGGGAGAGAGAGAGACAGAAACATAAATGATGAGAGTCATCACTGATCAGCTGCCTCCTGCACACCCCGACTGGGAATTGAAGCGTGATCTCCTGGATCCTAGGTTGATGCTCAACCGCTGAGCCACGCCCGGACGGGCAAGGATTATTTTTTTAAATGGAATAATGTGGAAAAATATCTTCCCATGGTCTCCAATGAAACCCTTCTATGATCACTAGAAATGTCCCATGGGAAATAACTTCATTTTCTTCAATTAAGTCTTCAAACAGCTTTTGCAAACTAGTAGAAAGACTGCCTGCCATCTCATATTACATTTATTTTTCATTTGTCAGTTAAACTGGTGCAATTGTGGGTGTTAATTGACTTCTATTTTAGCACTTTGAAAAGATCAGCAACCAAAGATAATTTTTATTCATCAACACACACCAGAGTAAGACAGCAGACAAGAACAATCAGACAGTAAATTTTGCTAAATAAAGAGGACAAAAGACAAAAACTCAAAACAACAAACACTAGAAACAAGAATTTTTATTAATATGGAGACTTAACTGAATCAAACGGTTAGAGCAAAGTCCCACATAAAGATGGCATTGACCACAATACAGTGGTTTAATGTGACCACCAGACTCTGACAGACAGACAGGCCTACTGCCTGGGATTTAAAATCATTCATTCATTCATTTTGGTCTAGGATACACCACCTTTACTCGCAGTGACCATATTTTCAAACCAAAAATTAATGAAGCTTAATTGCTGAAACTGACACTAACCTAAGAAATGGTCACTGAGAGTAAAGGACTGTGTTAAACATAGATTTTTAAGCAACACAGTCTAGGTACAATTTCTGTTTTAGCCCATGAGTGCCTTTTTTCTCAAAGGAAACAAAAGGCTTTTGAGAAGCTTTAGATAACCAGGACGATTGGCAAGCTGCCATGTGTACAAAGCTGGTGCTTCCTCTAACCATAAATCCTTCAGTTGCTTTTTATCATTGTCTCTTACCTTGTAGAGTCCATAAAAAATTCACTTCTCAGGGCAAATTAAATATTTAAAACTTTTCGACTGACTTATATTTGGGGAATTAGTTTTCACTTTTTTACTTACTTTCCTTTTTTATATTTATATTTTCCTTTAATACCAAAGTTACACATACAAGTAAAGAATCAAATAGTTCTACATGGCTCATTATACAAAACAGCAGTGCCTTTCCCATCCCAATTTTCTCACTTCCCAAAGGCAACCACATTACAATCTTTTTAGTTGCTTCTCTTGCCCTCTGTATCTTCAAATGAAATGTTATGTCGCTACCCTTGATTTTTTAGTTATAAAGGTTTATCTTTTGACTTACCATCAAGGGAGTCACTCAGCTCCCCAATCCACGCCCACATACTCACACTTCCCATCCCCCCACTATAGTTATATCATCATTTTGTATGGTTCTATAGTCAATGTCTACATTATTACTACTTAAATGCTATTTACAACTTAGCCATGTGGTATATTAATGATTATTTTTCTTTTCTTGAACAATCCTGTTCCTACCGAGTGACTAGTTACCTTATTTTTTCCTTTTAGTTTTTTTCTTTATGTATTTAACACTGATTATTTTGAAAATTCTCCATAAATTGTTCAAATCTTCTCTTAATGAGTTAAATAAAAAATTCTGTCCATTTCATCTTCTTGGAGAGAAGGCCCCTGAAGATCTCTAACTTGAAATTTGGACTATTTTGTTCTCCAGGCTACTACAAAGCTGTCATCTTCAGGTTTTCCTTCACCATCATCCTGGGGATTCCCTTCACCTCACTTCTGTGTTAAATCCACTATTTCCTGCTTTCCATGTTTTCTCTATTTTTTTACATTCTTTGATGAAGCATATCTTCAAGTAACTTCCTGAGTAAAATGTTTGAGACCTTGACTGTCTGGAAATGTCTTTACAGCACCCTCACATGCTGTTTGTCTAATGATAGAATCCGAGGTTGGAAATACTTGCCTAAGAATTCTGACAGCACTGCTTCATTTTCTTTCTGTGTTCTTCCCATTGCTTTACCGTGTCTGTGTTTATTGACAGTGCTATTATAAAAACGTGATGCCATTTTGACTCTTAACTTTGGATATGTAACCTGCTTAGTCTCTCCCTTTTCTCAAAGCTGCTTTTTCTCCCACGTATTTTGTAGTGTCACACCACTAAGCTTCAGTGTGGGTCCACTTGTGTACATTGTGCTGCGTGCTTAATGGGCCTTCTCAATATGGGAACTCATGTCCTACAGTTCTATGATTTTCTTGACTGATTTCTTTGATGACTTCTCCCTTCCATTTCTCCTTTGTGGATTTCCTGTGACTGGGGTGTTGACTCTCCCATACCGATACTCAAATGTTCTTACATTTTCTCTCTCTCTTTTTTTCTACTTCCTGGGAGTTTTCCTCAACATTATCTTCCAAACCTTATTACATTTTAAATTTACCTATGGTTTTTTAATTCCTCCTTTTTTTATATTTGATTTTCAAGTAATTTTAAATTTACCTAAAAGCTGCAAAAATTTTACCAAGTTCACATATACCTTTCACTCAGCTTTCCCTAATGTTAATAACCTCTATAACCATAGTACAATTATTAAAACAGGAAATTAACATTGGCATTTACTATTAGCTAAACTACAGATCTTATTCAAATTTCAGCAGTTATTAATGACCCTTTTCTGGTCCAGGATCCCACACTGCATTTAGTTGTTAGGGCTCCTTAGTCTCCTCTAGTCTGCGACAGGCCCTCAGTCTTATCTTTCATGACCTTCAGGCTTTGGATGAATACTGGCTATTTATTAGTATTTTGTATATTCCCTCAAGTTGAATTTGTCTCATGTTTTCTCATGGTCGTATTGAGGTTACACATTTTTACATACCTGTGATGATGTGTCCTCCACAGTGCATCGCATTGGGATATTAATATATTGTATCGTGGCTGCTGTTAATTCTGACCACTTAGTTAAAGTAATGTCTGCCATGTTTCTCAACTATAAATATATTTTTTCTTTTGTAACTGAAAAAAGGCAGCAGACAGGCAGGCAACTAAGCTAACAACCTCATTTTGACCAAAAGTAATTGTTCTGAATTAACTAGTTACTGTTTTTTCATGTACTCCATCTAAAACAAAAGAAAATACTTTTTTCCTCTGAAAACTTAAAAAATAAGTAGTTTTTCAGGGCAATAGAACTCTCAGCATGCTTAAATCTAATACAGCCTGGGGATCTATCTACACTGTGTTTATGTTTATTGTCTCTTTTGTCAAACAAGAGAATTGAAAATTTGGCAAGCAGCTAGTAATGGCCTAATGTTTGAATCCTAACTTAAACAAAAATGTGGGTACCTCCCTGAGGAGAAAAGTATTCATATACAAATGTGTCAGGTCTATGGCCTGTAATATCATCTCCATCTGAATCAACACTTCTTGCCTCCCAGCAATAAATGCCCATCTTAGCTAGGACACCAGTTATGTTCTCCATCCCTAAACCAGAATGAACATCTGGGTTACATGATCTGAAGAGGGAGCTCAAACTTGGAAACTTTATAAGTAGAAAGGATAGCTCATTTCATTACAAGAGGTAGCCCTGAATAGACCAAAGGGACTACCAGGGCTGGAGGGCCCCTGAGAGGTCCAAAAATTAAAGAATTGACAAAGAACTTATATGCATATATGCATAACCCATGGACACAGAGGCCTGGGGGGCTGGGGGTGGTACGGGATAGGGGGGTCAATGGAGAGGAAAAGGGGACAGCTGTAATACTTTCAACAATAAAGATAAATTTAAAAATAAATAAATAATTAAAAAAAGAACTGACAAGTTGGAAAGTTGAGAAGAAGGAAAGATGAAGAAAGTGTCAGGTTAGAAACAAGAGAGCATAAAAGTCATAATAGAAGCTGAAATTTATGTGCCAGACAGTCTCCTAAGTGCATTATAAACCCAACAATAACCTTTAAGGTAGGTATTACCATTGCCCCCATTATACAGGAGGGAAAATGGAGGCACTAGGAGGGTAAATAACCTGTTCAAGGTAACACATAAGTGGCCAGTCCAGGAAATAATTCCAGGCCATTTCACTTAGGCACTAATGCTCTTTAAAGATTAAATATACTGCCTCCATTAGAAGTTCATGTGCATGGTTGGCAAGTTTCACCAATTACCTCTGGTGCCATCCCAGGCACTATTTGTTATCTTAAAGTTACACAGCCGTCGTGTGAAAACATAGAGCTTGGCCTTAAATATGCCTTGTGCTTTGATGTTTGTGCTTTTCCACCAGGACAACCATCACAGTTCAGTAGTGCTTATTAAATATTCTCATGTTCCTGTACAACCTAAATGAAATCTGATTATTAAAGTCCAAGTTATTACAGAAAAACTGAGGAAAAAAAGGGAAAAAGAATAATGATTTCCCTCATCGCATTCAGATAAGCCGGCCTGCTATTTGCTTTAGGGAACTATGTGACCTGCTCTGACTGTAAAACAGCTTTCTTACGGCTGATGAGAAAATTTCCACACAGCTGACACCGAAAAGGTTTGCAGATTGGAATCAATCAATCTTGCCAGCCTCGGAGCTTTCCAAATATATTATTCAGACTGACAGTGTCAAAAAGGTCAAGAAAAGCACAAATCCCCTTCAGTGAGGGTGAGTGCCTTTAAACATTAGCAGTGTCGTGTTTAGTTTTATAATTCTCTAGAGTAGGGTCTTCTCTTGGGACATGAACTTCATGTCTCCTCTTACTGTGCTCTTTCAGCAGTTTATAGTGTATAATTCCGAGGATCCCCAGGGCCTTTCCCAACTCCTGCAGAAGTCTAAAGGAAAGAGAGGATTTGGCTTGAAGATATGTGGCCTGGGAACAAATGAGATTATAAAGAGCTATAAAAAGACAAGCCCAGACTTACAGAGACAGTTGGCCTCTGCATCAAGGCCTCTGACTTGAATATTAGAAAGGACACTGCCCAGGAAAATGCCCTATGCACCATTTCACCTGGGCCTAAAAGTCCTTCAACAGAAGACCAAGCTATAACACAGTAACTTCAATACACACCCAGCGATGCTCCAGAAAGCAGGTTTTAATGAGGACAAGCGCTTGGAAGAAGAATCCTGAGGTAAATTAAAGGTCACAAAAAGGATTACTTAGAGACATTAGCCCAAAGCTCAGAAAGAAGCAATTCAATTTTCCAAGGGATGGATTTGCAGGGTGTGAAGAATGGAAAGAAGGAAGTAGGAGTAGATGTGATAAATGTCCAACAATCATCACAGATAGTCCACATTTCAAATTATATTCTAGCTCATCTGCAGACTCAAGGGATTCTGAGAGAAAACAAGGGTATTGAAGGTGGGAAAGGATGCTGTCTCTTCACTGAAAAAGACAACACAGGTTTGCTTTCCAAGCTAATAGTAATAACAGTAACAGAATTAAAAATAGCCAACACTTAATACAGAGCTTATTATGCGGGAGGCAAGCTCTACACCTATAAGCTCACTTATATTACTTTGTCTAGTCTCACACAACCATATGGGGTAGGTCCTTTAATTTCAGTCAGTAGGTTCTATTATTTCATTAAAATTGAGAACAGATTTAGCTTTGCACTTCGTTCCTACCACATTAACCAACCCAAGCTCACTGCTTTTGTTAGTTTTACTTTGTCAAAAATCAGAATAACCAGATGCTCTTAACTACCTTAAAGAGTCATGTGAAAGATCAATAATATAGTACAGGCAAATGTCTCCTATCTTACAGCAAGAGACATACACTTACTTGGAGGCCGGTAGTCTTATTTAATTAGCGTCAACGTTCTTACTCAGCATTCTAGCAACATCATAGCTGCTCTTTCAGTGGGAGTTTAGAGTTAATGGAGCGTGTTTCACTGAGAACCCTGAATTCCCGAGGTTGTGAGCAAAATGAAGACTTGTAGAGAAAGTTCTGAACGCCCTGTCCAAGACAGAGATACCAAAGCTAAACAGAAACTGTGATGATTCATGATTATCCATCTTAAAAACATGTTTGCTACTTGTTTCTAAGTGAACAATACAATGATAATTTATTTCTTTTGATAGTGAATTAAGAATTACATACAAGAATTATGGCTATTTAATGTTTTAAGACTTCTGGACATGCTCATAAAAAACTAACTATGTGTCCTCTTTTTTTCTGTCCTAGGCAATGGTGAGATTACAAAAAACACAGGATAGGACATCTAATAATAAAAGCAAGAATCTTACTGTTTGGACGGTGCCAGGAATTCCACTATTCTTTAAGGGTTCCTGCAGCGTGATGGTTGGTCACACGGAACCTGCATTTGTCTTCGTAAATAAAAGGAATCCTACCCTCACTTTGAATTCCTCAACCCAGAATCTTAGAAGGAAAGGCCCAGATGAGATCTAAGATAATAACAGCCGCTGCTAGACCAGAAGTGGCCCTTCCTACTGAGGTCTAGACCGTATTAGGTTTGGAGTTCAGCCAGCCAGCCATACTGGAAACCCTCAAAGGGGGTTCAAAGGGCCCATTCTGGGGGCTTCCTGAGTAGGTAGCTGTTGATCTAGCTCTCCTCCTCCCAATGTCTAATCCTTGTTTTTTCCCTTTTTCCCCTCTTCTACCCATCCCCGTACCATATCCTTTGAGCCATGAATATAAATCTTAAATACGGTCCTTTTGGTTATAGCTCTTTTTCTGAAGCATGCAGCGTAGAGCTAGGTTGAAAAAGAAATGGGTGAGTCCAATTAGATGGAGACAGCTTTGCCTCCAGGGAGTTAGGCGAGATGAACTTTTTAAAGACTGACCATTTATTCATTTGCTCATTCCACAAATATTTGCTGAGTTACAACCACATGTCAGGCACACTGCTAGAAGGTAGGGATAGAATCGTGAGCAAAAATACCCAGACACAGTCCCTGACTACATGGGATTTAAGGAGTAGGAGGGAAGAGACCTTAATAAATAATCATACACTTGCATGTAAATCTGCAACTGTGGTGAGTGCTGTGGAAGGTGGAAGGCCTTGGGAACATAAAGTAGGGATGTGGTCTAGTAGGAGAGCTCAGGAAGGCTTCCCTGAGGAAGTGACAGCAGGAGCTGAGAGCTGAAAGATGAGCTGGAAGGAGAGAATCTCAGGCAGAGTGGAGTAAGGGCCCCGCTGAGGAAGAGAGATTGGCAAGTGTGAAGCTGTCAGTGTGGCTGGTGGGGAGACCATGAGGATCCAGAAGAGTCTGAGAGGCAGGAGGGGCCCAACCAGCAGACAGAGTTAAGCAGTTACGACTTTCCAACAAGCAATGGGAAACCTAGAATGGTTTTCAATAAGGAGGTGATGGTTCAAGTTTTCAGAAAATTCAGTTATAACAAAATATGTAATCCTCACATACTCATAAATTAAACTCTCCTCATCAGTCCATTTAACCCTGGACCCTGTTCTTAGCAATACCAAAAAGGTAACTCATCCAAAAGCAAGATCTGACTATTTGGTACAATATAAAGAACAGTGGACTGGGAGTCACGCCATGACTGAGTTTTTGTCCATTTAGGGATCTTCCCCCAGTCACTACATTTCTGTAGCCCCTGTTTGCTTCTCTGTAAAATGAAGACGTAGACACTAGGACCACTCAGTCCATTCTGGCTCTGGGGCTCTAATTAGAAAAAGGGGAAGAAAAAAAAAGATACACTTAAAAAACTCCAAGTGGCCAATAAACATGAAGAGATGCTAATACTCATTGATAACTAGAGAAATTAAAGTGCACTAGATTGGCACAAAATCACTGCTGGCAAGGATGTGGAGCAACAGGAACTCATACTGTTAAGTAGGAGTGTAAGTCAGTACAACCACTTTGCAGACAATCTGGCAGTATCCCAAAGGACAGAAAATGTACACAACCTGTGCTTAGCAATTCTACCCCCAGATACAGACCCTAAACAAATTTCTCACATATGCACAAGGAAATATATATAAGAATATTCATAGCAGAACCATTTTGAACTAGAAGCAGCCTAAATATCAGCAAGAGAATAGGTAAATGTAGTTTACTCACAAAGTAAAAACTAAACAGCAGTTTTTCAGGAATGAATGAAATGGAGCAATATATACAGATAGCAACAAGGGTGAATCGCAAACAAACCTGAATGGAATAAAAACAAATTGAGAAAGATAGATTTGTTATGACACCTTTTATAATGCTTAATACATGTACAATGAAACTATGTATTGTTTGGTAATTCTATCTATCTATCTATCTATCTATCTATCTATCTATCTATCTATCTATCTATCTGAAAGCTAAGTGCCAACTTCAAGATAGTACTTACCTCTGGGGGATGGGAGGAAAATATGACCAGGGAAAGGGCTTTAATTCTATTTGTGATATTTGAATAGCTTAAAGTGAGTGGTGGATGCACAGGTAATTATTGTTCTTTATGCCTTTTTGTATGTGAAAAATATTCTTAACATCAAAAAAGAAAGAACAGGAGGAAGGGAATAAAAACAGGCTGCTTCTCTAAATCAGTTTTGCCAAAACAACAGAACCTGATTATATATAGATACAGCCTTGGGGTGGGGGGTGGGGGGGGGGAAGGCTGGGCCTGGCCTCAAACCAGGGAGAGAGAGACCCAGTTTCTAGGTATGGATAACTAACCAGCTGTCCCTGGATGAGTCCTCCCCTGGATGAATCCTCTAAACGCCCCAGGGGTTAGTCTCCTCCTCTATAAATACAGAGGCTGCAATAGGTGATGTCTAAGGTCCCTCCAGATCTAAATTGCTTGGTTTTCTACTGTAGCCCCACCTCCTCACTGGCAACTGGCAACAAAGGGGTTAACCCATGGTTTGGTAAACTCATTTATAATCCAAATGAAGGTTTTAAAACTTGAATTTACCTATTTAATTATAAAATATTATCTTTTTATTCTCTTGCTCACACTTGGTTCATGTACTAGTTTGCTAGGGCTTCTATAATGGAGTACCACCAGGCTGGGTGGCTTAAATAACAGACATTTACTATCTCACAATTCCATAGGCTGAAGTCCAAGATCAAGACGTTGGTAGTGTTGGTTTCTTCTGAAAGCCCCTCTCTTGGCCTGTTGATGGCCATTTTTTCCATGTGTTTTTATACTATTTCCATCTGCATGTGTCTGTGTCCAAATTCCCTCTTGTTATAAGGATACCTGCGATACTGCAGTGGGGCCCACCCTAATAACTTTATTTTAACTTAAGTACTTCTGTGAAGACCTCATCTCCAAATATAGTCATGTTCTGAGATGCAAGGTGGTAGAACTTCAACATATCAATTTTGGTGGGGACAAAATTCAACCTATTAACAACAGAAAAGCCCTAATTCTTCCTATTGATAGGCTTGTGGAGGAGGTAGCAGAATTAATTACTAATTTAAATTTATTAACCACTCTAATTCTATACCTGTGTACTTCTTATCACCAAAATGCCATGCTTTTTCTTAATTAAACTGAGGACAATTTGTATCTAGGTCTGTTTAAAACAGGGTAAATCATTTATTAAATTTAGCTATTTATGCTATTCAAGCAAGGTTAATGCTTTCTGATGTTGAAATTAAATAATGATGTTTTTTTTCCTTTAACAAAAACTCATTCACTTTCTAGAAATAATCTGGTTAGAAAAACACCACACAACTGATTTCCAAGGACTAACATCTGGTGCCCAAAATGACATATACATGATTTCCCTGGCATATTATTTCAACAGGCTCTGCTCATCGACACACATCGCCGTTTCTGAGTTGGTCTGTAGCAACACATACAGTATTGTATGATCTACAGTTGGCCAGTTTGTCCCACTTCCAGCATGCTACTCACTCAATTTAGCCCAGTGAGTGACAAATCGAGTCCTGTTGGCTTGGCCTGCAGAAGTCTCGCTGTCTGCTAACCCACACAGAGCTGCCTTTCTTGAGCCTGGAAGTCAGAGGAAAAAGAGCCAGGTCTCATTAGGGCAAAACCATCAAAGGACACTGGGAATCATGGAAACCGGCCATTTCGGAACAGTCAATATGCCAAAACCTAAAATGCCCCATGTGGGAAGCTGACAGATGCTGTTCCTTAAGCCAGAGATGCATCTATTTTTAAGTTGGGGAAACTTGTGGTTTGGGCCCAGTCATAGCTTTCACCAAAGGCAGGTAACTACATCATCAGGGCATGTCCCAAAAGCACAGGTATTTATAAGGTCCAACTTCACTTGGAAAAATAAAGGAGCCAGAGGAAACAGAGAACATCAAACACCGATGTCACATCCTAGTCCTAAAGAGCGGTGAGGACTTGAATAAGGGAGTCACCAGAAGACAGACACAGTCCAGCCTACCCAAAGTCTTTCAGACTCCAAAGGTGCCTACAGTACTCCTGAAAAGTGATGGTCCAAGTTCTTAAGACAGACTTTGAGGATTCAGATCTAGGTCCACAATTATGTATACCTTCAAGTGAAACTAAATGGCCACTGTTCCTCAAGGAACAGTCCCCAAATCTACACAAGTGCTGGTTCTAATGTAATCAACACTTCAGAATTCAGCAGGGTCATGCTGTTTACCTTGCTGAGGAATAGCTGCTGGGAGCAGGGTCAAGTCTAAATGTGGAGGTCTCCTGGGAAACAAGTTGTTGACTCCTGGGACTTATCCTGTTGACACCTCGAGTTCTTGTCATTATTAAGTGGAAGAAGTGTTAATTATATCAGTTATTAAAAATGAAGCAGTCATGCTCTAAATCGGCGACAACTAAAATTATTCTTAAAGAGTAAGACAGAATAAGCCTCAGTATTAATATTCTTTTTAAAGTTGACCACACTTTATAGAATTTCCCACAACTATAATAATATTTACTTATATTTTACCAAAGTAGCATAAGTATATGCATATATAAGGAGTTAACATTAAGCTTATGTCATCCTATGTGAAAATAAAAAGCTTCAAAATTTTTTCAAAATTTCATATATGAAAATATGAAAAATTGAAGATTTTTTAACCTGTCCATAGCAGCATCTAACATGCTGCTCCACCAGAAAACCTTAAGTCCTTCACACTTTTCACAATATGCTTTACATGCCCGCTGCTTTCATTTCAATTTTAAGGTAACTTTACTATGTACTCTCATGTGCTGCAGGTAAAGCATTCACCAAGTCAGTGTGCAAAGCTAGCTTAAAGCGCCAGAACTCCTACCCGGAAAGTCTAAATTCACTGGATTTGCCAAAGGCAAATATTGAAAAATATTTTAAAGGAGCAGCAAAACACAGCAAGACATTTATGGTTTTAAAAACTATTTTTGAAAACTAAACATACATAGAAAACTTTTTTCATTTTAGAGTTCCTTTAGAGAAATTTATATTGGTTCACAGAATATTAACAACTGGGTTGAGAATAGGTTAGATGAAGATTATTCTTTAAAATAACTGCCAACTAAAAATCAGATCAAAAATGAAAATGCCACTTCTCTAAAATTATCAATAACAGCAACTCCTCCATCCTATTCTGTCTCTTCCTTTTTTCCCTCCAAGCATCTCTAACAATTCCTTTACCCCACTGTACCTGCAAGCCACTGATCTATAATGTTTTCATCCATCACTCACTACTTTCTTGTCCCTGAATTCCTTCTTAGCCAGCCTACATCCAGGGTCCATCCTGATCACTTCCTGGTACACAGCTCACCTCCCTAGCTGGCCCCTCTTCTCATTCCATCCTATTCACCTGGCAAAACACGAAACCTAGCTAAACCCAACCCTTACCTCTTCCACAGCAGTACCAACGTTTTTGAACTTGGCTAGGGAAACACACTCTACTAGACTAATTCATTTTCAATTCATGATCATGACCCTCAAGCAGCAGAGCCCCTAGTGCGGTCATACAATCCTAAAACATACTACCATATTATCCATTCCTCCACTGTCCTAGACAACTGTTCCATACCTTGCCCCTCTTTGTCCAAACCTCCAACATGGCCTCCCCACACCGTCACTCTCAGCTAACAGAACAGAGGCAATCAGAAGTGAACTTCCAAAGCCCTCACACTGCATCGACCTACCTACCTGTAGCTGGGCCCACATGTGGTATTCTCTCTTCCCTCCTATTACTATGGATGTCTACTGCCTTAAGGCCACCCCTTCCACTTTGTGCACTAGATCCCATCTACTGTTATCCACTCAGTGGAAGGCTCCAGCAATTCAACCTGCTTCTCCTACACCATTACCTTCCCACTCTACTTAAGCCTCCGTTGGCATATATACGAGCATATAAACATCCTGTATTTCCCATCTTAAAAACAAACAACAAAACTCTTGCACCTTGTTTTCCTTTATAGCTTCTGTCCCATTTCTCTGCTCCACATTACAGCAAACTGAAAAAGTTACCTCCATTTGCTGCCTCTAATTCAACTCTTTCTATTATCCTTTGAACCTATTCTAATCAGTCTGTCGCCACAACCACACCACTAAACTGCTCTTGTCCATATCACCGATGACATTCATACCGGTAAATCCAACGGCCAACTCTTGGTCCTCAGCATCCTGACCTCTCAGCAGCATCAGAGACAGCGGATCATTCCTCTTTTCTTGAAACACTGTCTTCTCTTGGCCCCAGAACTTCATCATCACTGTCTCATTGGTGACTTTCTCAGTCTCTGCTGAGTCTCAGGCCTCTAAAGATAGAAGGGCTGAACCTCTTCTTGTCATAATTTGTACTCACTTTCTGGGTAACTTCATCCAGTCTCATAGCTTTAAATCCCAACTATATGCTGGGATTTCCCATATGTATATTTCCAACCCAGAACTCTGCCCTGAACTCCAGCTTCGTATATTCCTCTGCCTCTCCTACATTCTCTACTTAAATATTTAACAGAAATCTCAAACTTAATATGTCCAAAACTGAACAGCTGGTCTTCCTCTCCACACCTGCTCCTTCCATGATAACAAATAGCAACTCCATCCTTCCACAGGGCTCAGATGGAAAACTTCTTAGATGGAAGAGTCAACCTCAGGTGAGGATTAAAGAAAGAAAAAAACGTACAAATCATAAAGGCAGGAATTGATACGTTCCCTATTTCTTCCTGACTAAAGACAACATAAATAAAGCTAAAAGACAAAGAGTAGATGGAAAGAAGATCCACACTACATGAACACTTCCTTGACATTGGAAAGAAAAAGACAAAAACAAAACACAACAATTAAGTAATGGGCAACATTTACGAGGCACTTCACAGCAGAGGAGATTCAACTGCTCAATAATCCTAAGAAAAGATGCCAGCCACACTGCTGATCAGGTTAAAACAGCTATGAAATACCATTTTATGCAAATAAAATCAACAAAAATCAAGCTATCTGTCAATAGTGAGTGGCGTTAAGAATGTCTCTATATTGTAACTCTCATAGTTTTCTGGTGGATATGTAATGGTATACAAAATAAATTACATTCCTTTATTACAAGAAATGTAATTTTAAGGTTTCTGATAGATAATTCTGATACATGCATATGGATAAATGTACATGGAACTATCAAGTACATATAGATGAATGCACGTATATGTCATTATATGAATTCCTTCTGTATTTGCCTATGCCTACATTTCCAACTAAATGATTGCAATAGCCAGTGGATTCGGGTCTCAAACATTATGATGACTTATCAGGGAAGAAGGTGTACTCTTGAGACACAGGATTGAAAAGAAACAAGTAGTTATTGGAAGAAAAGACACATGTAAACCAGCCTTGCTTTCACTGTATTTTGAATAGTTTTCTTTCAAAAACAACTTTAAAATCCCTCTGATATTTAATAAAACAGAAAACCATTTTCCAGCACTGGACTCAATAAATATTCTTTGAACTGAATTAAAATATAAGCAAACTCTCCATACTATCAAATTGACTTCTGGTGAGTGACGATCTGAACACAGAGCCAAATTCAGCCCTCCAAATATTTTAGTTTCCTTATTTGAACCAAATGATCATGACTGCCAGTGTCCCAGTTTGAAGCCCAGGAACTGCCAGCCACTGCGCATACATTACTAACAAGGACACAGAGACCACCTCAGAAGGAAAGACCTTTGTGTCTCTGACAAAGTAAAAGGCATCAGTATTTTCTGCCAGCCAATCACTATCTGAAATGGCCTTGGGCCTTGGGCCAGAGGGCCTCTCATTACCTAATCTCTTAAAGCATAAACAAGGTCTTCAGGACTCTGGTATTGTCACTTTTGTACAACAAGAGTATCAAAAACACTCAGAAGATAAGGCATCAGTCATTTTGGCATGGAACCTGGCACCAGAATTCCTATTCAGGGCTTCCAGTGGAAGGATCGCCTACCCTGCGGAGAGGGACAATAGCATGTAAGGGAAGGGAAGTCAGCCTGGAGGCAGGAGACGTGAGGCTACCACTCTGGAAATAATGTAATCTCTTTATTTATCTTCATCTTACAACAAAGACTTCAAAAACCTCGCTTGAAAAAAATAAGGCAAAAATGCAGACTAATACAGTGTCATGAACCTGCACAGCCCTTTCTCAACACAGTCACTCTCTGAGTTCCAAATACATTCCCAGGCATGACTACCTTATGTCACAAGAGGAAGTGGGGGAAGGGTCTAACACTTCTAAATGAGAGGCTCGAATGATTTTCCAGTGCCTGGCACACGACAGGCACTCTGCCAGATCTGATTTAATTCCCAGAACAACCCTACAAGGTATAGGATTAGCCCCCTTTGATAGAGGGGGAAAAAAACTGAGGAGAATTAAGTAAACTGCCCCTCGTGAAACAAATACAGAAACTACAACTAAGCCCTAAGTACTCAAACCCCATCGGTCTGAGTCTATATCAGCTCTATCCCACAGAAACAGCACAAGTCACAGAGGTAAGTCTGAATTTTCTAGCAGTCACATTAAAAAAGAGTGAATTTTAAAATCATTTATTTTATATAACCAACATATCAAAATATTAGCAATGCATTGTATAATCAATATAAAAACTATTGAAAATTTTTACTTTTTTTAAAAAATTGATTTGGAGTAGCTACCTTTAGCGCTCAACTGCCCCTGTAGCTACTGGCCCCGGTACTTGGACAGTGCAGGTCTATACCTGGTGACTCCATAAGCAAGGACACTGTTCCTCAGGGTCCAATTCTGACAAGACCTCTCCACCTCAAAGCTGGTGGTGTGGAGAGGCACAGTCCTGGAGGTACCACATTTCCTTCTTTCCCTGAGTCAGGTGCATCCCACCTGAAAAGCTCCCTCTTTACTGATACCCTTCCTGACCCTGAAATCCCACTCCACCCACACACCTCCAGTTACCCTCCTCTGCAGCATCCTTTTATTTTCTTCATAGCACGTATCATTAACTAAATGATCTGTTCATTTTTTGTTCAGCTTATTGCCCATCTTCCCCCCTAAAATTTAAGCTCCATGACAACAGAGCCTTTCTGTATCTTTCATCCCTGTTCCCAAAGCTTAGAACAGTGCCTGAAATGTAGAGAAGGTAGTCAGAGATTTGTTGTCGTATTAATGAATTGCTATAGCCAAAGGGCAAAATTCTCTCTACCAACTAGGAAATTCATTTGCCATAGAAACAATGTCATATGGAAGTTAGTTTCCCAGACTCAACCCCCAAAGTCTACTTAACCCACGATGTAACGGAAACCTAGGAAGAAACAACGGAGCACGTGACGATGTTGGCAAGTGGTTTAGTAGCAAACAAATGCTCCTCAAAAGCCCAGTACATTGTAGTCACTCCACTTCCCCAGTGCCTAGCAGAACCCCAGGAACACAGCAGGCCTTCAAGATGAATGGAAGAATCCATTCTAAGGAGACACAGAAATCAAACCCAGTTATACTGCAGGTTAAATGAGCATTCCTGGGCTATCCTGGAAATCTAACCAACAATTACAACATTGTGTAAAACTGTTGCAACTTTCCCTGATTCCTTAATTTAGGTTAGGTCCCTGTGCTATACCTGTCTGCTATACCTGTCTGTACTAGAAAAAACTGCTCTGGGGTAACAAATTCAACCCAAACTACCATAAGCAAAAATTAATTAATTAATTAATTAAATGGGAAGTATGTTGCAAAGATTCTGGATATGGTACCCTGGCTGGGTCTCATCAAGAACTCTAATCAGAAACCCAAACAGCTGCCAGAACTTTCTCTCCATCTCTGGTATCCCTACCTCTGAGTATTGAACTCATTTCCCCCCATTCTCTTTCTATGACTCCCTCCCCCAACTCCGGGCCTCACAGTGACCCTAAAAGCTCCCATGCCTTCACATTACTGTTTAGACACCCAGAAATTCCTTGGTCTTCCTGCCTCTGCTGCATTTCAAAAATTCCTGAATTTGGACAGGCGCTCACCTTTGAACCGATCAACTGTGACCCCAGCGCTGGTTCACCTTGTACTGATAATAACCATGCAGATGGATGGGTGTAAGGGGTGATTCCTAGAAAGGGGGTGCCACGTAGAGGACCCCACTGCAGTCCATTATAGCTGCCCTAAACCCTGAATTCCTGATTCCTCGCATGTGAATATAACTACCTGTCTGAGGTTTACCTTTCAGGTTGAGCCTTAATAAACTCGAGGAAGGCAGGTGTCTCTCTTGGTCTCTATTCTACCCTCACAGGGGGTAGTTTCTGGCACTTAGATGCCCTTCAACATACTTCTGTTAAATAAATGAAACTACTTTAAAATGAAATTTTAAGGTGAAGACACACAGTAAATGTAAAACTTGTCATCAAGAACGTTTTATACATTAATGATGGCCTGAAACTCTATCAGCTCATGAAATAAATCTTCCTCCTATATAGATAGGCACCCGGAGAATTCAGCTGGGAATCCAGTATTCAGACCACGAAATCCTAAAATACCTTCACCAAAACAACTTTGTCTGATGATTCCTGTACACACACGAGCTAGGCCCCCTCCGGGAAGTAATGCCCAGAGGCAGCAACTGAACAGTAGACATTCTATCAAGAAAAGTGATAGGGCTCAGAAAAAAAAAAATCTGCAAAGTGAACCCTTGGGTAACAAAAGCAGCAACAGAGCAGTGAGGGAGAGGGGAGCATCGTGTTTACAGCTTAACAAAAGGAAGGAGAAGCCGCCCTGTGACTGGAGCAACACAAGCTCCTTTCACTGAGAAAGTGACCCAATTTAGCTGGCACAGGAAATCCTACTTTGAGTTAAGGTATGAACTTTTCAAGGCATGAACACCTGTACTCCCAAGCTTTTATAGGGCATTCTAAAGGTTGCACTTTACTGGTGATACTAAATATTAATTTATTTACTCCTCAAATTTAAAGGAAAATATCTCTAGTTTGTAAAGAAATTGAGGTATAATACTATGAAAAAACTAAAATAATTGGCCAAAATCTGGTCTCTGAGGTGTATCCACATATGTAAATTCAAATGAGAAACTAAGTAATAAGTCATATTGGTATAGCCCTTACAAAGCACTTCCACGCGTAGTACATAGTTTATTCAGTTATTATTACGCCATTTGGAAGAGGAGAACGGCTAAGAGGGTCTAAGTCACTTGGAATGAATCAGTTTAGCTAGAAACGGCTGAAAGAACACTCCAACCCAGGACCTGGATACTAAATCCACTGTTCTTTCCTACTGCCTCAAAAATCAAAAGGTAATTTGGATAAAAATGAATATTTCTGAAATTTATAACTACAAATTATTTTTTCATTCTGGATGTATAACTAAAGGTATAAATACTGACAAAATCCCAGCTCTTTGGCTACACTAGCTACGTAACATTGAGCAAGATATTTATTCAGCTTCTTTTGAACTTTGGTTTCTTCATCCATTGAATGGGTACAATAATGTCAACTGCACAGGGTTATCACAAGAGTTAAATCAAAGGGAGGCTTTGGGGTTAAATGAGAAACAACAAGATTCCTCTGTCTTGAAGGAGTGCACAGTCCATGAGACAGATATCAACAGAAAGCTTAAATAAAAGTGGTAAGAGAGAGGGATGCACAATGTGTGAGAGGGAATCTGAGCTGAATTTGAAGTATGTGTGGAGTTAGCCAAGACCAAAGGAATAGCACAGGGAAAGGTATGGAAACATGAAAGAGCATGGACCATTCCAGGAACTCAAGAATATGGTATTACTAGAAGGTAAAATGGACAAAGGGGGCCAAGAAAGGGGTCTGGAGAGGTGGAGGGCCAGATCATAAAGAGTCAGGTAGGCACACCAAGGAGTTCGGGGCTTATTCTGAAAGTGACAGGTTGCCACCGAAGAATTGGAAGGCATGTGACATGTAAACAGGTTTGAATTCTAGATATGGCTACAGAGGGAAGGATGGATTTATGGAGAGCAGAACTGGAGAAAAAGAGAGCGGGGGGGGGGGGGTGAGGGCCTGAATTAGTGATACGGCAGTACAGTGTACATCTGAAACTAATACAGAATTATACTGAATGGAAATTGTGAAAAATATATTTTAAGAAATGATGTGGTAGCAGAGGAGGGATAAAGAAGGGAAGCAGTTATGAGATCAAATTATCAGAACTTGTCAAATGAATGGGTGGGGAGGGAGTGGACAATGGAGAAACTTCGAGGTGTAGGAAGATGCTCGTGCTCTGGCTTGGGTGACTTGGGTAACTAAGCTGGGGAAAAGAGGAACTGCAGGTTTTGGGAGAAAAGGACTGAGGTCAGTTGGCATATACTGAATTTTGAGATGTCTGTGGAGCAGCTAACTAGTCGTCCAGCAGGCATCTGGGGGAAGGAGTGTGAAGTCAGAAGGAAAGGTTGGGATGGAGATGCACACTTGGCAGCCACACACATAGAGGTGACAGTTAACACCTCAAGAACGAATGAAACCAACTAAGAGAGCACGGAGGAAAAGTGGGTTTTGGAAAAGCAGCGGGCAGAGGGTGAGCCAGAGGGGAGATGACACAAGCAGCAGCAGTGAGGAGCATGAGAAGGATCCAAGACCCCTGTAATAAAGCATTTCAGCGCGTCAATGGCCAACAAAGATAGTTAGAAGGGACTGAAAAAGTGTCCATTCCATTTATCAATGCCAAAGTCATGAGTGATCCTTCTGAAAGAAAGAAGAGGCAGAGAGCATTTTTGTGGAGCAGAGAAGGCTATTAACCAAATTACTGCGGTGGGGAAGTGAACAGAAGGTGCAAAGTGGAGTGTCGGCTTCTTTCGCAAATGTGCCCATCTCAGGATAGCAGGAAAGTGTTCAAAGTGGTTCTGGAATCAAGAGCCCCAAAGTCCTTAATCAGACCCCAGGACACTAATGGGGGCCAGGCCCATTCGCCAAATGTACCAACGGGAACAGTGGGGACAGGTAAGGAGAAACCCCCTGGGCAGTGCTGGGAAGTGACGTGGATGGACAGCTGCTGACCGCCAGGGAAGTCAGGTGAAGGGGAGAAACACAGGACGTGGGTGTACAGGGCGAGGAGGCGGCGGAGGGAAAAGGGGAGGTTGGGCTGTGTGGTCCATAGGCCCCCCCTGGGTCTTGTCCTCCAGGAAACCGAAATGTCGGCACATTCCAATACTGGCTAAGGAGACTCTTTAAACAGAACTTTGGGCCACTGGTTCAGTGTGCGTGACAGGATTCAACACTATCAGAAAGGAAAGTGAGGTATTTCTTACCATTCACTCCCCACCTCCCCCTGCCATTCCCTGCTCCCTCCCAGAACTCCAAGGAGCTGGGGTCTGCCAGTTTAATAACCATTTCTTTGCTTAGGCCTCCAGGGGCAATTAAGTGGCTGTTTCCCTTTTTGGAAGTGAAAGGTCACACCTCCATCTGCAAAGAAAGCCATTCCTCCCCGTGTGCTAATCCCACACTTTGTTTGCAAGGAGAAATTTGGGAATTGCTGGGATTGGTGAGTGGCAGTATACTTGGAGAGTGGAAGAAGAACAGGAGATAAGAGTGAAATAAAATTTAAAACCCAGGAAATGACAGAAAGAAACTATATCATGAATACATAATATTTAAAACAAAACAAACAAGCAAACAGAACCCTTGCCCCAGAGAACACATATATCTAAAACTCATCAGTTCAAACTCTCCCTTTTTACTCGTTTCCTCTCCTTTTCTGTTATGTAAATCAGGGGTCATCAAAGTAAGGCAGAGGGCTAAATCCAGCCCACATCTGCGTCTTTGAGGCCCTGGAGCTAAGAATGTTGTTTTCAACTTTTTAAGGGTTATAACATACATGTAAAACTGAAGTAGAATATTCAACAGAGACCATACGTGGCCTGGGAAGTCTAAAATATTTACTTTCTGGTCCATTCCTGAAAAAGGTTGTCAACCCCTGGTACAGATGAAGACTCTGGCGACCAGCAGGACAGAGCCGTTCCTGAGGCCACACAACTGATTAGCAGGGGGCTACACAAGAGCCCACTTCCTTGGCTCCAGTCCAGGGTGCTCTCCCTTCCGCCACACTCAGTGCTGATGACTGTCAGCCAAACAGACTTGCAATAATTCCCACGTGAAGGTAAAAAAGAAAAAAAACGCGTCTTTAGGGTTTTTGAGGGAGCCACAAAAATACACTTTAAAGATTCTACTAATATTTTTACAGACTACTGATTAACACAAAATAAGAAAAAAATATTTAGTGATGGGCTACACACATCTCAAACCCTCCCTTTCTACTCTTTTCCTCTCAAAGCGCCTCCTGAAATCTAAGCTTTGTCACCTGGATAAGAATGTCTGTAGAGAAGCTATGCCAGGAGGTATGACTTTTCTTGGCCAAGCACCCACACCCACGCACAAAACCAAACTGCAGCCAAGTGGCAACCTACAGGCACCACCTACAGTGACGGCTGTGGCAAAAGATGCTTTCATGTGGTTAACTGGTTATCCAGACCAAAAGGTCTCTCTTTTAATCCTTAAAACACTTTCATATATAATCCATTCACCTAACCTTTGATGGCATTATATGTAATAATCAAAACCTACTTTGAAATTTCCAAGGAAAATTCAAATGGTAATACTTCCTGCATAAAACTCCGTTTTAGCTTTCTACCCTGAATGACCATTCATAAACAACTCCTCTTGTGAGTTCAGTCTCACTCACTAAGAAAGAGTACCACTGGTTTTTCTGTCTTTATAAATCACAACACATCCCCAGTTATCTCATTAGACATCGTTCGGTGTCCATGGCCTCGCTCTGTTCTGGAGCAGGCAAGAGCGGACCCTGATGGGTAATGGCGTTATAAACATCATCACAAATATCCTAAAAGGCAAGAAGCCGGGACAAGAAGACAAATGCAACTTTCAGAGTAAGGATTATTTTAGAATGTTAAATTCAAATTGATTTTAGAAATCTAGTCTGGTTTCTTCACGGAAAGACTAGGACATCATCAGAAACAGCAGAACCGAGGTGTGATGCTTTAACTGAACGTCTTCTCCATGTCCTCTTAAGGAATATAAGAATTTTTTTTTAAAGGTAAAGAAAGAAAGAAAAGATTGGGAGGAGGTGGAGAAAGATGGGGGAAATGGGGGGCATCTGTAGTGGTGTCAACAATAAAAATAAATTAAAAAGAAAAAAGAAAGAAAAGAAGGAAAGAGGAGGAAGGGAAAGATGGAGGGAGGAGAGGGGATAAAAAAAATCCTCAACTAAATGCAGGTCCTGACTTTCAGCCCAATGTAGTTCCATAGCTTTTAAACTTTCTCAGTTATTTTTTTAAACTTATTATTTGCGCTAGCATTTCACTGGCCTTTTGGGGTGAAGCAGAGTGGAGGCCCCAATAATTACCTCCTCTTACAGGACACCTGGTACTATTCTTGTTCTGATAACACACTGATCTGAAAGCCTGTTCCTTGCCGCTCCCTGTTGAACTGATTCAATTGTAGGTTCTATGGATTTCTAGTAATCACATTTTTAACCAATAACCAACTTTTAAGAAAATTAATGGTCTTAGATGGATGTAGACCCAATAATTAAACAAACTCAAAGTGTTTTTCCATTCTAAATGGAGCCTACTTATGCCAAAAAATTCAGGTGATGTTAGGGTCTGGTCTAGTATGGTACGGAATATATGTATGTATTTGCTGTGTATTTGTTCATGTGTTTATTTCTGCAGCTCAACTCAACCTATTAAAGGCCAGTTAATTTCTCACTATTTCCATCAAGGAGAAAGAGCCCCTTTTGAGAGCCTCTTTTACTTACAAAATGAATAACTGCTACTGATATATTTTTCATGTCATTACTGAATCTACTGCTTACTAATAACATTGAAAAAAACGATTTTGCCCTGGAAACATTTCACGGTGCGATATCGTTCACTGTTAGCAAATGAAATCAAGGCAATTTTCCTATTTCTGGGAAAGATTTGGTCTCATTTGCCTTCAGTCGGTCTCTTGGTATCGCTTCCACAGTTAATTACAATAAAGAAAAAATGTCCTGGCCTCCTTAGGGCTGCCTCTAGCATCTCTCTGCATTCTTAGTGTGGAAAGCAGGAAAAGGCACAATCTGGGTGTATGTCCTGTGTGTCCAATTTTGAGTGTCTCTTTTGTCTGTGACCTTTCTGTATCTCTCCCGCTGTCTTTCTCTGACTTGCCCACTCCTCTAGTTTCTATTCTGCACTCTTTATTTCCCAGCCTTCCTGGTTTACTTCTTCTCCTAACAGCCCATCATGGAGAAAAATACTATACATTTATAGTGTTTTGATTTACTGGACAGAATTTGATGTCTTCTGTTCTTGGAAGCGTTGACTAAACCTTTTTGTTTTTACCAAATCTTGAAAGTCTACCCCGCGAGCCATGTTTATCCCTACTTCTGTAATTAAAATTCCTGGCTGTTTGCTCCAAATCCTATTCTTTCTTCAAAGTTCACCATCAATTATCCAGTTGCTTAAGCCAGAAACCTACAATCATCTTTGATTTCTATTTCCCTCACATCCCATTTCAAATCCATTAGCAGGTCCCGTAGGATCTATAACCAAAACACATCCCAGATCTATTCATTTTACCCCCTTCACCCTACCATCCTCCTTGGAAAAGACACTATAATTTCTTGCTTAGACTTCTATAATCACTCCCCAATTTGGATTCCTGCTTCTGCACTTGCCATCCTTAAATCCACATTTCTTTTTTTAAATTGATTTTAGAGAAGGAAGGGGGCCGGGGGAGATAGAAACAGAGAAAAAGAGAGGGAGAGAGAAAGAAACATTGATGTGAGAGCAAAACATCAGTTGGCTGCCTCCTGCACGCCCCCTACGGGGGATCAAGCCTGCAACCCAGGCATATGCCCTGACCAGGAGTCAAACCGTTGACTTTTTGCTGCATGGGACTACAACTCTCAACCAACTGAGCCACACGGGCCAGAAAATTTTCAAATATAAACCAGCTCATAGCCCTCCTTTGCTTAAAGCCCTCCCATGGCTTACCACAGCAATTAGTATTTATAAAAAAAACCAACAAGTCCTATATGATTTGGTCCCTAGCAACCTTTCTGATCTCAACTTTTTGTTTCTCTAACCCAGGGGTGGGGAACCTTTTTTCTGCCAAGGGCCATTTGGATATTTATAACATCATTCACAGGCCATACAAAATTATCAACTTAAAAACTGGCTATCAAAAAAGCTCCTAGATTTATTGAATTTTGAGTCCTGCATGCGGTTGCCTTGGCAGGGCCAGACCAAATGATTTTGCGGTCAGGCCACATATGGCCTGCAGGCTGGCTGTTCCCCGCCACTGCTTTAAGGCACCAAGTTCCTTTGTGCCTTAGGGCCTGGGCACTGGCTGCCTCTTTGCCTGGTGTGCCCAGATCACTACAGGGCTGGTTCCTTCTTGTCATACAGGTCTCAGTTTAAACGTCAAAGCAGCCTATGTTGGCCAACAATCCAAAATACCCTCAAGGCACTGTATCATAGCACCCTGTATTAAAGTTCCACAGGGCCATTATCAGATAGTTCTTATTAAATAGATTTTTAAAACTTTATTGTCATCTTCTCCCACCAGAAAGTAAGCACTTAAGGGAGGAGAACTGGTCAGTCTTGTCCACTGCTGTATGTCCAATACCTAGAGAGGTTCCAGGAACATTGTATTTTCTCAATAACCTTTTCATAAATGAATGAACGAAAATTCCAGTCTTCCCAAAGCCCTCTCTTACCACTCTGGCCTATAATGTTATTTTCCCTTTATGACTTCATAGCATTATTTTGACTCTTAATGTCTTGCTACATCTCTTATGCTGATGCTTTAAACGTATTATTTAACTTTTCACAATGCCATCATTATCAACGACAAATATTAAATATGTGCCTCCTATAGTTGAATGAATGAAGGCAGGAAACAAAAAATGCTTTTATCAGAAAATTAATTAGCCCTTTTACCTGAGCATTCTACCTCAATGAGATCTTTGTATTTCTGGATATCATGCTGTACAGGTACCTAGATCATTAGAAATAACACCATACGTGATACATTTTCTATAGAACATCCAACTGGGTCTTAGGCAAAGTAGTGCTAAGTACAGTGTTATTGATATGAAAGAATCTGAACAAAATACAGTCATGTGGGTGTTTGATCTAAGGTAACAAGATAATTGGGGTAAGAGGGGAAATGAGTGGACAGCTCTAATATAGCTTCAGAAAACATACATTTTATTTTTTTAATGTCATTAAATTTATTGGGGTGACACTGGTTAACAGGACTATATGTTTCAAGTGTGCAATTCTGTAATGCATCACCTGTGTATTGCGCTGTGTACATTTTAGATACGTTGCTTTTAGAGAAAAGGCTGTCAGGACTCTAAACAGATCAGCTGCCTTTGTTAATAAAGGTCTAGTGTCTGGGTTGCTGGTCACTAAACAGTAGGTGCCTTTAAAAGTAATAAATATTTTAATTTCTTGTCACCTTGACTTTGCCACTGAAACTATCTGTTGATGAGAGAGGGGCCTTTATTTTGTAACTGTATCTTCTAGAAAACTGCCCTTACTAGTGAGCTGGCAAGCTACCACCATTTATCACAGGGAGTGTGCTATTCAAGTTCAAAGGCAGGGCCATAAAAGTGGGAGCCACTCTTTAGTTTACAATCAGAGATGATCTGATAAACAGAACCAGAATTCTTTAGTCCCCTATGCAGTAATGTGTGTGTGTGTGTGTGTTATAATAGCACTGTAAAAAAAATTTAGAATTATGTAGGAGTTCTTAGGAAGAGGTGATATTTGATCTTTGGACTTAGGCCATACCAGGCCCCAAAGACAAGTAAAAATCTGGTGCAATTTAATATCTGATCCAGTGCACTCGGCTGCCTACAAATAATGTAAGATGATTTATAGACATAAAATTTAAAAGTGTTTAAACTATCTCTGAAAGAAAATAGCATTTTATGGGCCAGAACACACAATCATACTTTCAGCAAACACTACCACTTTGCATAATTCCTTCTAGTTTTTTACCACCATTTAAAAAATATTTTATTTTACTTTTTAAGTATAGTTGGCATACAGTATTACAGTAGTTATATTAGTTTCAGGTGTACAATAAATATAGTGATTCCACATTTTTAACGCGTTACAATGTGATCGCGTCACTATTTCTAGAAATCATCTGTCACCGTGCAAACTTATCATGATATTATTAACACCATTTTAAACTAAGTTCTGAAAGATATTTTCAAATATTAAATACTCAGCTAATAACACAAAGTATAAGCTATTAGAAAAAAGCGTTTCTAAGTCACAGTTTTTCTTCTCCTGTCCCATACATGCCTCACATGTGACTCTTCTGGCATTCATGTTCTACTGATCAAACTGTTCAAATGGCAAACCTACACTTGCCTTGTATTGTTGGGGAAAAGACTAATCTGTTATTGCCCAAAGTTGAGGTTTCAATCTATAAAAAAGAGAAAGAAGATTAAAAAATATTATTAGGGGGACATTAGGAAGAAGATTGGTTTTGACTGAGATGAAATAAACAATTGCTCAGCGAAAGAGACAGAGAAAAACATTCTTTGTAGGGGGAAAAAATGTGATGATTCAAATATAAAGTAAATTTAAATCTTTTTCTTTAATCTTCCTTCCACAAATAAAATCAGAAAGGAGACATCTTTGCACACACACACACACCTTTAGGGCTGGTCATAACCTCTGCTGCATCACAGGGAACTGAAAGCCTCTTCAGACTCACTTTCGTTTTGGGAAAACCTCCAAAACCCGGTGTCTGGCCAGCATGGTGCTTTCAGTGGCCTCCCCTGCCCTGGCAAGACTCGCTGGACACCACGTAAAAGGAACCTTCCACCACCAGCCAAGTGTCTGCAGACTCGGTTTCCTGCACAGCCCGACCTCACCTGCCTTGTCTCTTGCTCCATTCTCTGGGCCTCTGAGAGTTCCATCTGGGGACTCTTCCCTTTTAACTAAAACAATCCACTCTCTCCCGGATCCCTCCCAGCCACCCTTTTGTCTCACCTTCTTGGCTCAGTGCACACCACTCATCACATGCAGGATAAACTCTCTCTGCTCAGCCCGGTTAACAGACACCCAGATGCTTCAGCAAAGGGTAAGCCCTACCAAAGGGTAAGGCCTATCCTGGCCTCCCAGATGAGACCCAGTCAATGGAAATTCAAGGGAAAAGGAAACTTGCATCTGTTTATAACAAAAGGAACCAAGTGGTATCCTGTTCTGCACCCTCTACTACAAAACCTAATAACAATTTAGTCAATTAGGCAATACGAGTTTAATCTGGATGTTAAATTAAGTGTAAATATAGGCAATAAGAAATCAATCAATTTATGACAAAATAGTGACAAGCTTTTATTTCATTTTTAGTTATGAAAACAGAGCAACAATATTAAAACAAATTCTGAAGAAAAAAACCTACTCATAATTCTACAACCATAAAACACCAACTATTTAACTATTTTTCAGTTTTTTGCCATGCACATATTCATTTTTAAACCAGACAGTCCACAGATTGGTGCCTTTGTGTACTTCTTTCCCACTGCTCATCTGGTAAATTCCTACTCTCCTTTCAAAATCCAGCTCCTATACAATGACTTCCCAAAATACCTTCAGGCCGATCAGCTGCCGGCTTGTCAGGCCCCGCAGCATCCTGTTCCTATCTTCAGTGTAGTGCTAACCCTGCTGCGTTAGAATTCATCTATTTTCACGAATCATCTTCAATCAACTGTACACTCCATGTAGGCAGAGGCCTGGCTTGGTCACCTTTATATCCCAGGACCTAACACACTACCAGCAGGTCAGTGTGAGAACAAGGAACCGAACAATTACAACGGAGCTACGTGGTGCACATTTAGTCTGGATTCAGCCTTGTCAACTTCACGTCACATCCTGAATACTGTCCAATATCCATCGTTAGCAACTGCCAAAAGGAAGAAGGAATCTGTTTGTATCCCAATCTCCAATAAGACGTTACTGGGACACTACAAAGGGACTAGCAGGAGGCTTCTGCAATGTGGCGGGAGCATGGAGTCCTTTGGGACACAAGTCAAGGTTGAGTCCATTACACGCACACATGTTCACATGCATACGTACATGCACACACATTTATATACATATGTACATGCCACACTGCCAGACGTGAAAGGTACCTGCAGCACAGTGCAGAGAGCAGACCCCACCAGCACTCTTTGGTACTCAGAGACAAAACCACACCCATCAGGACACACAATTCAGATGAGTTATTAGAGAAGCAGCACAGTATCACTGAGAAAACTGAATGCAGATGCTAAAAAACTAAGCTCAAGTTATATGATCTGATCCATCCATTAACAACAAATCCTGGCACTCTGCTGGGAGCTGGAAATTCGGTTTTGAAAGAAAGAGTTCCTACCCACAGGGCTGCCAGCGTGGGAGAGGAAACACACAATAAATAGGCAACTGTTTACTGTACAGTACAGTTGGCACCGCGGTGGGGAACCACTGGGTGCTACGGAAGTGTGTTGGAGGATCACAGGAGGCCTCCTGGAGGAAGCCACGTACTGAGAGAACTGAGCAGAGAAAAGGGGTGGCATGTAAGGGGTAGGAAAGTGTCTTTCTAGGAAACGAGAACAATGTGCATAAATGTCCAGAGGCATCTACAAAATAGGAATCTTAATACCTAATCCCCATAGAAAGCAATTCTGAGGTTCAAATTAGATATTGATATGGAAGGGTCAATTCCTTTGCAGATGGTATGTATTAATACGATTATAAAACTGAAAAACAATTCTGCAATTTTTCAATAACACAGAGAATCAGAAAGAAATAGACCTGCAGGAAACAGAACATAAAATGGAGCAAGTTATTCTGCATCAGTGTTTCTCAACATTTTTGTCACCATCATCCCCTCTATTAGCTTGCTGGGGCTGCCATAACAAACTACCACAGACTGGATGGCTTAAACAACACAAATTTATTTCTTACAGTTCTAGAGGCTGGAAGTCCCAGATCAAGGTGTCAGCAGAGCTGGTTTCTTCCGAGGCCTCCCTCCTTAGCTTGCAGACGACTGTCTCCTACCTTTGTGTTCACAGGGTCTTTCCATTACGCTCATCTTCGTCCTAATCTTCTCTTCTTATAAGGACATCAGTCATATTGGGTTAGGCCCAACCTAATGACCTCATTTTATCTATAAGACCCTATCTCCAAATACTGTCAACATTCTGAGGTACTGGAGGGAGGAGTTAGAGACTTCAACATATGAATTTGAGAGGGAAGCACTCCTCACAAGGAACCCTTTTAGAAATTTTTCCTAACAACTCCCCTCCTCCATGAAATTTAAATGTTTATATATTATGGCCCTTTTGAGGACCACAAACCATTGTTATATCCAAGATTTTAGTCCCCCAAGAATCAATTTTTGCTCCCTTGGAGGGAATATTACCTCTGTTGAGAATGCATGTTCCACATTAAAAACCGAACCAGATCAACTTCTAGGTAAAGGGCATGAGATAGTAAAACGCTCTGAACTAAAATTTCATGTGCCTCAGTGAGGCCAACAGAATAATTTTTCATTTCTTTTAATACTCGTCTGAGTTTCATACATTTTTTTAAAACATAATTAGGCTGCATTTTTTTTCAATCAGGAAAATAAACAAACTATGCTTTTTTTAAAACCCATTTGTTCATGCATCTCCCACTAGCCAGTTATCTTCTTGTAGATCTTGGTAATCTGATGCCAGCAAAATGTTGACAGAACTAAATGCTAGGAAACTTAAAGTATTGAAAATTGTTTACCAGTTGTTCATAAGGGCTCTGTAGAGAGAGGTCACACGGTGTGAACTCCTGCCTTACACTCTCCAAAGATCCTCATCTGGGTGAAATCAAGATAAGTGAACAGGCCACTGACCGGTAAGAAGTCACCAAAAGGCAGACTGGGGGATGCATGTGGGACTGGAGAAGGGCAACCCTTATTGGCTCATTGTGTGTATGAGGTCCTAGGGTTTCTTCCAACAGCATCAGATGGTTAAAGCATCACCTCCATTCTTCAGCCACCGGCAGCCAAGACCCTAAGAAGTATCTACTACAGCCTCAAGTCATGTCTGAGTGCTTGCCACAAAGATACTTTAAATGCTAAAATCAAAACTGTAAGAGACAATGGTTGGTTCATTTTGTATACATTTTTAAAAATCCTCACCCGAAGATATGTTTTTATTGATTTTTAGAGAGAGAGGAAGGGGGGGAGAGAAACATTGATGAGTTGCCTCCTGTATGTGCCCCTACCGGGGATAGAACCTGTAACCTTTTGGTTTATGGGATGATGCTCCAACCAACTGAGCAACCCAGTGAGGGCTATTTTGTACACATTTTAATTTGGGGTGATAAGAAGTCATATCACAGCCACAGGAAGATACAGATATTTAGCAAAGTGTGCTGGAGGATGAGAGGGGGGCTAAAAGGGAGGGGAGGAAAAAAGGGAAGAGGGGGGGCACATGAAAGGGGAAGACAAGGCGAAAGGGAAAGGGAAGCAGAAAGGGGCAGAAGGAAAGTAGAGAGTAGGGAGAGTAGAGGAAAGGGGAGAAAGGAACAATTGAAATGAGTAAGGTAAGCAATTCTGAGAGCCTCCAGTCAATGACCATATGCACAGTGAGGGCTTAGAAAGGAATGTGAATCTGTTTGGACCCCATTTCTACATGCACTGAAACTCTAGTGTTTAAAGGCAAGTATTTCTCAAATAGCAGAGCCCCTCAATGAAAGTCAACTCCTTCAGCTGGTCCTCAAATACAAAAACAAGTAGGTAAAATCTGGCTGTACTGAACCTATTAAAATTGGTGCTTCATCTCCAGCACTGCACCTTCCTAAGGACTGTCAAGGGTAAGTGCACCTATGTTTGTTTTGCACCTTTCCGACAGGCTTCAATACCTAATCCAATAAGAGACAACTCTACTGTCCACATTTTAAAATGCCCTTTTTTGTAACGGGAATCCTAAAAGGAGAGGACAATGTGGTGCTGGCATAAGGACAAGCATATAGAACATTGGAACAGAATTGACAGTTTAGAAACAAACCTCACATTTATGGTCAACTGATTTTCAACAAGAGTGTCAAGACAATTCAAGGAGGGAAAGAATTGTTTTTTCAACAAATGGTACTGGGACAAGCACATAGCCACATGCAAAAGAATGAAGTTGGAGCCCTACCTTACACCATATACATAAATGAACTAAAATGGATCAAAGACAGAAATGTAAGAATTAACCTACAATGTTGTTAGAAGAAAGTGTAGGTATAAATCTTCATGACCACAGATTAGGGGATGGTTTCTTAAATATGACACCCAAAGCACAAATGATGAAAGAAAAAAAGTAATGTGTACTATGTCATCATTTAAAACTTTGTGCTTCAAAGAATACCATCAGGAAAGGGAGAAGACAACCCAAAGCATGAAAAAAAGTATTTGCACATCATATATCTGTTAAGGAACTTGTATCTAGAATGTATATAGAACTTACAAAACAATTTTTGAAAAAGCCAACTCTATATGAAGTTGGCCAAGGATCTTAATAAACATTTCTCCAAAGAAGACATACAAATGCACATTAAAATATGCTCTACATCATTAGCCATCAGGGAAACGCAAGTCGAAATCACACTGAGGTACCACTTCACAGCCACTAAGATAGTTATAATCCAAAACACTCATCATAACGTGTGTTGGCGAGGATGTGGAGGAAACAGAACCCTCGGACACTGCTGGTGGGAATATAAAATGGTGCAGCAGCTTTGGAAAAGGGTCTGGCAGGTCCTCAAATTTTAAACATACAGTTACCATATGATCCAGCAATTCCACTCCTAGGAATATATCCAAGAGATAGGAAATATACATCCACTCAAAGCTTGTACATGTTCATTATATAAAAATATGAAATTATGTATCTGTTCACTCAAAGTTTTAATGAACACCGTTATGGCCCTCAAGATTAAAAGTCTGCTATAAAATACTTTATGACAGTGAGTGTATAAACAGAAGCACAATTTATGTTTCCTTTACTATGACTCTTAGCCAGAATTCAGACTTTAATTTGGATATTCCAATTCTGCAATTTTTGTTAAGAATTGAAAATATAAATACAGCTTGTCCTAACAGTAATTGTTCCTGTCACACGTGTTAAGGTAGAGGAAAACAATCTAGATTGTCTATTGACAAGGTAAATACAATTTGGGAGAGAAGAACAAAGGTAAATACAAGTGGACAAATCCTTCATTACCATCACCAAGGACACCCTTGAAACAGGAAAGTGTCTATCTGAGGATACTGGTTACCACTGGCACGCATCACTGTTATCAGTATCCTTGCAAGAAATCAATTTTATTTTCCTGGGCTGAGTTTGTCCTACTGCAAAAACTTTAGGAGAATAAAAGTCTTACTAAAAGAAGTAAGTTTTGATTCTTAGAAATTGTCCCGTTGAAAAAAAGGGCTGTTATGCTGGCTATTTTAATTCCGATGATATTATAGAGGGGTCCAAGTTTAAAGCCTTAATAAGGTCTTTTTATAACAAGGTAATAAATGATGGCAAAATGTCACACAGGCCATGCCAGACACAACACAAACTTCTGTTAGCAGGGCACCAAACAAGCAAAAAAGATGGTCCTTCTCTTCTAACCCAAAAACCCAAAGGTGTGCACGCAAGTGCATGCACACGCACGTGCGCGCACACACACACACACACACTCTGCACAGCCCCAGCAGCACCCAGTTAGTGTCCTGGAAATCAAGTTAGAGAATTTCAAAGAGCGTAATGTGGCTAGATAGGTCAGAAAAGACTTCACAGGTGTCAGAGCTGAAAAAATGAGCACAGACCTGTGCACAGGGAGAGAGGAAGTGGAAGGGACTGCAGGCAAAGCACACGTAGGGAAAGACCGGAATCTAGAGGGACCAACGGTGTGTACAGCGGACAGGGAGGTGACCAGAGGCACTGGGCAGAGGGCCACACAAGAGAGCAGTGGGTGAAGAGCTGGGATGGAAATGGAGCTGGAACCAGAAAGCAGAGGGCTCTGGGTGGCAAACAAAGAACTTTTTTCTGATTTCCCTTTATTCCTGCGTAGCTTAAGGGAATTACTGTTGGTTCCTGAATATTTGAATCTCAATTTCCTTATCTGTAAAATGAAAGCTTAGGATTAGAAAATAGCTATTAACGAATAATAATTACATTCAGTTGTTCACCCATTACATGTAGAGCTGTATGCTGAGCCTGTCCACACATTATCACATTAATTAAGCTCCTTCTAGTCTCAACCTGCTATGACTATTTGAAAGACTCTCTCTCTCTAATTGATTCTAATTCCTCCTCTGATCTGGTAATTCTCTCTTTTGGAGTGAGAAAAGGACCGGAGGCATGGCTTCTCTGCTGCTCCAGTAACATTCTGGCAGCTGCCTACGCTCATTCTTGAACAGGATAAAAAGTCCTCCCTTCAGATAAATGTCCTCCCGATATAAATGTCCCCTGGCAGAAGACATCTGAAGTCAGTACAGACAGAACAAAAGCTAACTGAGCACCTTAGAAGAAGCAGGTCTCTCAGCCAACACAACTTTTCCCTTGATACTCAGAAAGGGAGAAAGGGTCAGGGCTCGCCCTCTACCCCCCGACTTCTGCCCAATGAGCTTATCAGCTGGTCTTCCTAAATCCTCACCTCCCCAACCTCTGGAAATAAGAGAGCCCTGGGGCTTGGTCCTTGGACCTGTTCTCTTTTGGAGACACTTTCTCTTAGGGATCTCATCCACTCTCATTAGTTTTAAACATCATCTCTATACAAAAGACTTGCAATTTAAAAAAAATATGTTTTAACTTTTAAAACTTAAACATTAAGTGAGGCTATACTTATGAAAAACCTATGAGTGAGTGGAAGACAAAAGACAGAATGGTGTCTCAGAGATGGAATAAGTCCATGGAGCTCTTTGTGTATGTTTGTTTTTAAATAATAGGTCAGGCCTGAGGGTAGTTATACCAAGAAGGAAAAGAACCTTTGGGAGAAAGGAGATCATCTAAGATCAAAGTTTCTGAGGAGGGAAGTAATAAGGTTAAGAGAACAAACAGAAAGTATGGCTTTGGAAAGGGAAGCTTTACTCCTGAAACACTAAAGATGAGCTTGGGTGATGATTTAGCGAGAGAATGTAGGTGCGAGTACCTTGTAAGTGTACTGATCCCTCTAATGCAAGTTATGGTTGTGCTGCACCTGCCAAACGTCAACAGAGCAGGCACTCAGAAAATACATTAAAATAACCGAGATCCAGAGAAAACCTAAGATAGTGAGGAAGTTATGGGAACTGAAATACTTAAGGAGAAGGAGGACACGGAAGTTCATGCTGACTTGGCTGAAAAAAGCAAGCAGTGAGCGAAGCCATCCAGAAATGAAGGTGGATTTGAAATGTACGGGAAAGGTTTGAAATAACTGCTTTGAAAATTGTCTAAGGAGTGAAGGGTAATAAAATAACATGTCACTGCAATTTTTAATTAGTATTTTATTGGAAACCTTTCAGTCCTGACAAATAACAATGGTTCAGTGAAGGACAGGCAATGTAAATGCGTAACAGGACTGGTGGAAAGAGCTGGAAGAAGAGGAAAGTGCAGGTGTGCGACAGCTGGGGCGCTGGGTAGGTGTTTAAGGGTGTTAGGCAGGCAATGATGATTATGATTGCTCATGGAGCCCAGGCTGGGCATGAGGGTAGGTAAAACTGGAAGACTGGTACACTAGGAAAATGGGAAGGGGGAAAGGGAAGAAAGTCATAATGAAGGCAAAAAAGAAAGATTATGACTATGAGCAAATGGTGGGGTTGAAAGGCAAAAGACTGTGGTCAGAGAGAGGAGCTGCTGTCCGTAGGGTTTGCAGCAAGGAGTCCACAGCAAGCTGGTAGGTGGAGAGGAGTCCTATGAGCTCACTGTTCAATCAGGAATCCTGGTTGTCTCCACCCTTTAAACACTGCCAGAGATATTTAGAGATGCTGGATGAAATACGACCTGCCAAGGCTAGGGTCTGGAAGTTTCACTCTACTAAAAAGGGAAACTCCTTATTTATTTCTTCTCTTGTTGCAAAGATGGTGGTGGTATGGAATTAACTATTCTTAGCTCTGAGACAGATACTAATACATTTGTGGTAGCTGAAGGAAGGGGGCCCAAAAATACTGCAAGACTCTATAACCTGAGGCCAGGTATAGAAATAGCTCATTTCTTTTATACTGAAACATTATTCAGTACAGTAAAACTCTGAAATACCCTGAGGAAATACTTGTTTCCTTATTACTTTTCTAAAGATACTGGCTCTCTAGCCAATCAAATAAAAACACTATATTTTGAGAAACAATTTATAAATAAGATTGCACAAAAACTAAGTCATATGTATACATATACACATACATTTAATACACACAAGAAATTCAGTAACCATAAAATTATTCCAAAAGAGCAGCTTTGTGATGTTATTATTCCACTAACTAAAAATAAAGATTCAACTGTATCTGAGAACAACTCCTTTTCTTTTATAAGAGGGCGAAAGTCCCCCCGCCCAATTCTATACTGTCTGAACCTATTAATGCAATACTGTGATCATGAAATTTATTTATTCTTCAGAATAGAGGTGGTATCCTGGAAGTGGAAAGAAGATTAAAAGCTCTATTTTTTGCTTTATATCAACCTATTTGTCAATGCTAATTCCACAGCTCACTGTACTCAGAGTTGATCTCATACACAAAAGTAGGCTCTTCTATGCACTCCTCTTATCAATTAAAGACAGAATTGTAGAAGTTAGTATCTTTGCACCTCTGCAGACACATGTCAGAAACCATCACTACTTCTAAACTTCTTAATGACCTTCATTCCCCAAAGAATTTGTTCTGTTTTGTTTTGATTTTACTTACTAGAATTAAGACAAAGGACCGTGTAGTGAAAACTTATGCTATGCCCTCACACTGCTTCTCCCTCTACCACATTGTAAAGATGATTTCCTGAAAATATGTATTGCAAGTTTTTTGCTTACTTACTCAGCTTCATATATCACCACAAAGTAGTATTTGCCAGACTGAGAGAGCCAATAAGTATACACTGGTGTTTTCTTCCCATTGTCCTAAGTATTGGTGTAGGGGAGTAATAAAGGCAATTTTCTTCAACTTGACAATGAAAACCATAAGCACACCACGAAAGCTTCAAGTTATAAACAAACAATGACAATTCCGGTCAAAAAGGCAAATTTCTTAAGAAAGTTGGATATAGTAGTTGCAAACATATGACTTATAATGAAAAACATCTTCTAGACAGAATTGTAATACATAATCCCATCCCCAAAATAAACAACCAGAGTAAAAGCTTATCTGGTTACTCACTGAACTAGTAGGTAGCTTTTCTCTCACCAACATGAAATATGGGCACATCAGGACAAATGTACAATTAGCAAAATCTGTAATTAGCTCAGGAGATATGACAAGGAAAAGCAGGTGACATGGACATGCCTTGGACAAAATATCAGTGTTGAATCAAAGTGGATAGACATATATAAGAAAACCAGAATATGAGGGTTCTCAGCCAAGTTTGGGAAGCAACATGGAGGAAAAAATACATGAATGACCAATACCTGACTCCACTTGCTGCAGGTGCTCTGACTGTAGGAAGCTCTGCATTTCTTAGGAGTCACGCATGGCCTTGCCCACTGGCTTCCCAGGAGGAGCACGTATAAACTCTCAGGGAAGCTGAAATCAGACTGTAACTGAGAAACTTTGGTCATCTTGTCTTCTCCTGGGGGCCTTAATCAAACAGCAGCAACATTACCATCTACTTAAATAGCTAGGTTTGTGTTTGCTGCTTGCTTTTTATATTAATCCCCTTTCACATTCATGTATAACTATTATAGTTAAGAAAGCACAAGAACACTATCAAGAGCCCAGCCGGTGTGGCTCAGCAGTTGAGTGTCGACCTAGGATCCGGATAGGGGTTCGATTCCCGGTCAGTGCACATGCCCAGGTTGCAGGCTCAATCCCCAGTTGGGGGCGTGCAGGAGGCAGCCAATCAATGACTCTCTCATTATTGATGTTTCTATCTCTCTCTCTCCTTCCCTCTCCTTTCCTCTCTCTGAAATCAATAAAGATATATTAAAAAAAAAAAAAACTATCAAGAGAGTGAAAAGACAACCCACAGAATGAGACAAAGTATTGCAAATCATATATTTGGTAAGTCATTAATGTCCATAATATATAAAGAATTCCTACAACTAGACAACCAAAAAAGCAAGCATCCCAACTCAAAAATGGGCTGAGAGGAGAGAATTCTGAAATGACGACAGAATAGGAAGCACTAGGAATCTGCCTCCCCATTTAGAAAACAACTACACTGGCAGAATCTGTCTGATACAACTATTTGGAACTCTGGAGTCTGTTGAAGGTTTACAACTTCCAGGAAAAGGCTTGGAAGACTATAAATTGTGATTAATTTTAGTCAACTTCAACTCTTGGTACAATGGCAGCTATATATCCCCACACCCCTGTCAAATGGCAGTCAGCTGTGCATGGTTCCTGGAGCAGCTTGCGCACAGTCTGAGGGAACCAAATACTGGGGATGTCTGCTGTGATTGCTGCATCTTATCACAGAGGTATAGTCAAAGAAGCTGATAGCCACTGCTATTGCACCTCCTCCCATTGTTGTAAACCCCTCCTTCTCTAGCTAAAGTGACTTTCAGGGGATTTAAAAGACCAGATCCCTTCCCCCCCTTCATTTTTCACTTTTTCTTCTTCAAGGAGCCAGACATTAAAGACAAGGACATTAAAAAACGATGGCATATACAAGGAAAATCAGAAAGTGACTATGCATGCAAGGCTAATCCTCAGCACAGAGACAAATATGACTATCAAAAAAACAAAAACAACAAAAAACAGTAAACCTTGGGGAAGGGAAAAAATCTGTTTTTCAGAATTATCACATTATTAGATTCAGCTATCTAGTGTTCAACAACAATAACAAAATCACAAGGCACACAAAGAAACAGAAAAGTATGATACATTCAAAGGAAAAGAATAAACTAACAATGACTTTAAAATAACTATCTTAAAGATGCTGAAGCCCAGCTGGGCATGACTCGGCAGTTGAGCGTCCGCCTATGATCCAGGAGATCACGGTTCGATACCCAGTCGGGGCAATGCCTGGGTTGCAGGCTTGATCCCCAGTTGGGGGTGTGCAGGAGGCAGTCAATCAAAGACTCTCTCATCATTGATGTTTCTCTCTCTCAAATCAATAAAGATGTATATTAAAAAATTTAAAAAAGATGCTGAAAGTACTAAATGGAGATGTGGAGAAAGTCAAGAGAACAATGTGTGACCAAAATGAAATTAAACTCATAAAAAGATAGAAAACCTAAAAAGCGGCTAGAAAATTCTAGAGCTTAAAAAGTACAACAGAAATGAAAAATTCACTAGATGGAGTCAAAGGCAGATTTGAGCATGTGGAAGAATCAGTGTACTTGAAAGCAGGACAATGCAAATTATTGAAGCTGAGAAATAGGAACAAAAAGATGCTGAAGAAGTGAACATAGCCTAAGGACGCCATTAAGTGGACCAACACAGGCTTCACAGAAGTCCAAGAACGATAAGAAAGAGACAAAGGGCAGAGAGAATATTTTAAGAAATAATGGCTAAAACTTTCCAAATTTGATAAGACACATGAATATAAACATCCAAGAAATTCAACAAACTCTAAGTAATCTGAACTCAGACAGACCCACACTAAGACACATTATAATCAAACATTCAAAAGACAAAGAGAGAATCTTGAATCAAGGGAGAAGTGAGTCATCACATGCCAGGGATCCTTAATAGCATTAACAGCAGATTTCCCATCAGAAACTTTGGAGGCCCGAAAACAGTGGGCCAATATACTCAAAATGATAAAAGAAAAAACTGTCAATCAAGAACTTATAAATGGCAAAAGTGTTCTTCAAAAGTGAGGGAGAAATTAAAACATTCCTGGCAAACAAAATTTATGAGCACAAGACCAGCCTTGCAAAAAATGCTCAAGAGAGTCCTGCAAGGTGAAATGAAAGGACACTAGACAGAAACTCAAGATTGTATGGACAAATAAATATCTCAATAAAGATAAATACATGGGCAATTATAAAAAGCTAGTATTGTAATAGTGATTTGTAACTGTGCCTTTTTGCTTTCTACATGATTTGACTAATACATTTAAAGAAAAAAATTATTAGTGTAAAAGCTAGTATTACTGTATATTTGGCATAGAACTCCAAATCTTGTTTTCTACATAATTTATGGACTAATGCATTAAAAAGAACTATTAGTTTATACTTTTTAGCATAAATATGTAAAAATGTAATTTTGTGACAGCCTCCAAAAGGGGTTGGGACAGAGCTGTAAAGGAGCAGAGTTTTTATATGTTTTAAGTTAAACTGGTAGAAAGTAAATTAGTATGTCATAACTTTAGGATATTAAATATAATCCCCATGGTAACAAAAAAAATAGCTATCAAATATACATAAAAGAAAATGAGGAAGAAATGTAAACATTTCACTATTAAAAACAACTAAACACAAAAGAAGAGAGTAATGCAGGAAATGAGGGACAAAAAAAGCTACAAGGCATATAGAAAATAAATAGCAAAATGGCAAAACTAAGTCCCTCCTTATCAGTAATTACTTAAAATGTAATTGAATTAATCTCTTTAATCAAAAGACAGAGATTGGCAGAGTTGATAAAATAAACAACTCAATTATATGCTATCTACAAGAGACTCACTTGAGATCCAAAGATACAAACAGGGTAAAAATAAAATGATGGAAAAAGATATTCCATGCAAATAGTAACTAAAAATGAACAGGGGTAGCTGTACTAATATCAGACAAAACAGACTTTAAATCAAAATAGGTTATAAGACAAAGGAGGACATTATATATTAATAAAAGGTTCAACACAGCAAGAAGATATAACAATTATAAAAACACATCTAATGACAGACCATCAAAATATATGAAGCAAAACTGAGAAACTATTTGATAGGAGAAAGACAGTTCTACAATAATAGTTGCAGACTTCAATATTCCAGACAGGATAAGTAAGGAAATAGAGGACTTACACAAGATAATAAAACAACTATACCTAAAAGACATAGGACACTCTACCTGTCAACAGCATACACATTCTTCTGAACTGCACATGGGGCATTTTCCAGGATAGACTATAAATTAAGTCTCGGTAAATTTTAAAAGATAGATATCATACAAAGTATCTTCTCTGACCACAACAGGATGAAGTTATGAATCAATTTTAAAAAGTAAAACTGGAAAATTCACAAAACTGTTTAAATAGACAATACATTTTTAAACAACCAATGGATCCAGGAAATCACAGAGAAATTAGGAAATACTTAAAAACAAATGAAAATGAAAACACAACATACCAAAGCTTATGCGATACAGCAAAATCAGTGCTAAGGGATAAATATATAACTATAAACATTTACATTAAAAATAAGAAAAATCTCAAATCAACAACTTTACAACTTAAGGAACTGTAAAAAGAACAAACGAAACTTAAAGCTAGCAGAAGGAAGGAAATAATAATTAGAGCAGAAATAAAAGAGAGAATAGAAAAACAATAAAGAAATGAAACCAAAAGTTGGTTCTTTGAAAAGATCAACAAAATTAACAAACCTTTAGCTAAATGGACTAAGAAATAGAGAAGACTCAAATTACTATGATCAGAAATGAAAGTGGGCATATAGCTACTGATTCTATAGAAATAAGGAGAAATATAAGAGTACCCTGAGCAATTATATGCCAAAAACATTGGATAGGTTAGATGAACTGAACAAATTCACTGAAACAGGAAAGCTACCAAAATTAAATTGTAAAGAAATAAAAAATTGAAAAATCTGAATAGACCCATAACAAGAAAATAGAATCAGTGATCAAAAATCTCCCAATGACAGCTTCACCAGTGAATTCTACTAAACATTTAAAGAAGAACTAGTATCAATCCTCAAACTTTTCACATACACACACACATAAAAATGAAGAGGGAACACTTCCTAATTCATTCTATGTGGCCAGCAAAACAATGATACCAAAGCAAGACAAAGGCACTACAAGAAAAGGAAACTACAGCCTTAGCCAGTTTGGCTCAGTGGTCAGAGCATCAACCTGTGGACTGAAGGGTCCTGGATTCGATTCCAGCTAAGGGCACGTACCTTGGTTGCAGGCTTGATCCCCAGCCCCAACTGGGGCATGTTCGGGAGGCAACCAATCAATGTGTCTCTTTCATGTTCATGTTTCTCTCTCTCTCTTTCTCCCTTCCACGCTCTCTCTGCAATGGAAAAATATCCTCAGGTGAGGATTTAAAGAAAAAGGGAAACTAAAGACCAATATAATTTAGAAACATTTATATAAAAGCACTCAACAAAATACTAGCAAACAGAATTCAGCAGCATATTAAAAGGATGACCAGGTGAGATTTATTCCTGAATCCAATGATAGTTCAATAAATGAAAACTGATCAATGTAACTTGTCACATCAACAAAATGAAGGAAAAATACCTCACAATCATCCCAACTGATGCAGAAATAAACATGACAAAATTCAACACTCTTTTATGATACTCGACAAAACAGAAATAGAAGAAAACCACCTTAACATAATACAGACCATATATTAAAAATCCATAGCAAACATCATACTCAATGGTAAAAGACTGAAAGCTTTTCCTTTCATATCAGTAACAAGGAGAAGATACCTACTTTCACCATTTCTGTTGAACATAGTACTGGAAGTACTAGTCAGAGCAATTAGGCAAGAAAAATAAATAAAAGGCAATCAAATAGAAAAGAAAGAAGTAAAATCATCTCTGTCTGCAGATGATATGATCTTACATGTAGAAAACCCTAAAGACTCCACAAAAAAAGCTGATAAAACTAATAAATGAATTTACCAAAGTAGCAGGATACAATGTAAACACACAAAAATCAATTGTATTTCTACACACAAACAATAAACAATCTGAAAAGGAAATTACAAAATGATTCCATTTATAATAGCATCAAAAAGAATAAAATACTTAGGAATTAACTCAACCAAGAAGGTGAAAGACTTGTACAATGAAAACTACAGAACACTGGTGAAAGAAATTAAAGAAGACATAAATAAATGGAAACACATCCCATGTTCATGGATTGGAAGACTGAATATTGTTGAAATGTCAACACTACCCAAAGGGATCTACAGATTCAATGCAATCCCTATCAAAAGCTTGATGATTTGCCTGGCCAGTGTGGTATAGTGGTTGAGAGACGACCCATGCACCAAGAGGTCGCTGGTTCAATTCCTGGTAAGGGCACATGCCTGGGTTGCAGGCTCGATCCCCAAGTGCAGGAGGCAGCTAATCGATGTTTCTCTGTCATCGATGTTTCTCTCTCTCTTTCTCCCCTCTTCTCTCTCTAAAAAGCAATAAAAACATATTTTTTAAAATCCTGATGATTTGTCTTGCAGAAATAGAAAAACTCGCCCTAAAATTCATATGGAATATTTAGGGACCCCATAGAGCCAAAACAATCTTTAAGAACAAAACTGAAGAACTCATACTTTCTAACATCAAAACTTACTACAAAGCTATACTAATCAAAACAATGTAATAATACTAGCATAAAGACAGACATGTTTTCCAACGGAGTAAAATAGAGAGGCCTGAAATAAACCCTTGCAAATATGGTCAAATGATTTTTGTCTATGGTGCCAATACCCTCTCTACCTCCTACCTTCCCTCCCTTCCTCCCTTCTTTCCTTCCTTCCCTCTTTTCTTCCTCCCTCCTTCCCTCCTTTCCTTCAGCTCTATAACAAATAACTAAACATTCTGAGTAAGACAGAAACTTGAGGGGATTATAATTGATAATTTAACCTTTAAAGATAAATCATATAAAACAGGGACTGGCAGAATGAAGTAATCTAGGGGAGGGATTATAAACAACCATAAAACAGAGACAAAGACCCAGAAGCTACTACTGTCTTCAGAAAAGGGAAAATGAAGAAAAAACAAAAATACATGTGTAAGCCCTAAATTCGTAAGTCACTCAGTTCTATAACAACTCCTTGTAAGTACCTTAAGGATAGGAAGATTTAAATAATTCAGGCAGGGCCAGTTTCACTGGCTGTGAACTACTAGGCAAGGAAACAAAGCAACATGGCTTGGATTCCATGCCAGCGTAAGGTCAGGGATCACATCTTACACTATCTCTAAAAGTATAGTCTTCCACTCTAGCTTCCCAAGCTGCAGACATAATTTGTGGGAAATCAATTTAAAACTCTATGGGAATGGCCCTCTATAAATGTTAAGTCCAGATCTCCCAACCTAATACCTCATATAAAGAACAACTCAGTTTTAGGTGTACTCTCCTGCCAATTACCTCTGCCAAGAAAAAGTTCAGGGGCCAAAGAAGAATGTTTGCATTCTTCAGCCTTTCACTTGATTTGACAAGAATCCTCTATAAACCAAATTTTAACACCTCAGGAAAGACCCAGCTTATTAATGATTCCTTTAAAAAACCATAATACCACTGCTAGGATTTTAACTGGCAGAAAGGGTCTCCTAAGATGCATTCCAACTCTAATTAAATCAGGGCTATCCCAGAGCTCCACTTAATTTTAATTTATATTAAAATAACATAGAAGAGCTATTCGATATATTGAGCAACTGCCTGAAATCTGGTTGGTTAAACATTAGCGTCTCCCTGCTTCCAAAAGCCACAAAGGTTTGAGATGGATAATGTGCTGAGGGAGACAGGCTGGATCCAAATTACCAACATGGGTGGCATCTTTCCAGAACACCAAAGAAACTTTTCTAAAATGAGGTTCTGCTGTACTTAGCCAAGCTATATTTAAAAAGGGAGTGCTAAAAACATTCTGTCCATCAATAACCATAGTGGTGGAACTAAGCGAAACTGTAAGAACAACGTCTATATGGAAATCGACTTAAATCAATGTTGAAGAAACTGAACTCCCATAGCTTTTCACTTAATTATACCTACAATTTGAGATCTGGAAGAGACTGCACATATTTCTGTGGCTTCTTCCAGTTCATTCAGAGTTCTCTGGGCTACTCTATCCAGAAACAGCACCACTTTTTACTCCACTCACTCAGCTTTACTTTCTTTATAGCACTTCTTGCGACCTGACATTCTACTATATACTTATTTGTTTACTGTTTATTGTCTTTCTCTCCCACCAGAACATCATCTCCATAGTACAGGGGCCGTTTGCTTTTGTATCCCAGCACCAACACCACCACCTAGCACAGATGACGCCCTTAGTAACTACTGTATTTATTTACTGATGGACTGAATAACTCTTGCTGAAACCTTTTATCTTATATAGATTATTTGAGGCTCAGAGGAGTGAAGTGACTTGCCCAAGGTCACTAGACTAATTAGAGGGAACGCTGACCTTAGAACTAGGCCTCTTAATTCCTAGTCATCCTTCCAAAGAAGATGCAATTATGCCACTCCCTGCTTTTGATAGCTCCCCATTGCCTAAAATATGTCAGCACTCTTTGCCTTTCGAATCTCTCCAAATTTTGCCTGACTCACTTTTCTAGTCTTGTCTCCTGCCACTCCCTTCCATGCCCAGTGTTCCTGCACACCATGGCTTTCATGAGTGCCATATCTTTGCTCACTCTGTTCCCTACCTCTGGAATACCTTTCCACCCCCTTTCAGTCTGTCAAAATTCTATCCATCTTTCAAGGCCCAGCTCAAATATTGCTCCCTCTGTGGGCTTCCTGCTCATCTTTCCTCACACTACCCTTCTTCACCAAAATCCTCTCTCCTCTGAGTCCGATAGCACTCTGACCCTCTATCACAGCACACTACATTCTGCTGTGTCTTTCTTCTTTACTAGACTGTGGGTTCTTCATTTTTACATTCACTACCAACTCCACAGCTCCTGGTATAAAGAGCTGGAATGGGGAAAGGAAGGAATACAGGGGATGTGCACTACCCTTCCATGTTCCATACAATTCCCAATGTGATGACAAGCATCCAGTATCCCAACTATCCCAATGACCCAATGGGAAAAAATCAGTGACTGCTAGAAATGGGATATGGCATTTAACATGACAGCACATGAAATCGCTAGTGAATTGTGGAATAGTAACCATAACGCATTCGTTCTACAACAATGCTGTAAAATTCATTCTATAAAAATACTAGTCTTTAGTAACTACAACAAAAGTTATGAATGCTTTGGGCTGAGATCTACCATTGTCAAATTCAAATGATAGGTACTCCCCCAACTTTTGTTCTTTTTATGCTATGCTCATGGTGCCCAGCACATGGTGTGTGCTCAATATATGTGTGCTGACATTACATAAACCGGGTTTATGTTGATGGGCTGGACGGTATGTAGATGGTCATGGTACTTAGCATTCAACTTCATGCCACAGTTGACAATTATTTTTCTTGGTCTACTCGAAGATAACCATTCAGACTGCTATCTTGTTTTGTTTCTCTGCACCTAGGATCAACTGGGGTTGTTTGTCACAGACAAAAAGCATAGAAAAATGATAATCTGGAAATGTTTTTATAAGCTACCACTCTGGAATCAATCACTTATCTTCTTTCAACCTCTACAAAAGCATTCTCAAAAGGTAAATTCATGCATATTACTAGCTAGTATGGATGATGAAATTAATTGAAGTGTCAGAGGTTGGTCCTTGTTCCTTAATTGTCATTGGGTCACTGATAACAAACTCATAATGACTTACAACTTCGTGTGGGCCAAAAAGAAAGACTAGATCTGAAGCTGCATAAAGTGAACATCTTTAAGATGTTAATTTTAGCTACCTATATTGATCTGGAAAACAAAACCTCAACTAAAAATAACAAACAACAAATATGGTCCTGAGGTTTTCTTCCATTTTATCTTTGCCAATTAAAGGCCATTTTTTTTTCACAAAACTGACAGGAAACCCAAATTCTGGGTTTGCACCAGCCAACCCTGGTTCTGTCTTCTTTGACTGGAACATCAGGAGCACCCATCATTGAGAGTAACTAACTGCTCATAGCTCTTTCTTCAGAACGAAGGCTTAGCAACCTCTCTTCGCTCAGCCCTCCTCCAACCAAAATAGACACAGGCTGAAAACCCTGCTGCTTTTCCATCAATATTCATTCAAAACCACCTGAAATCTTCCTTGTAATAAGAAATACATGTTAAAGTACCCATCTGAATGAGCAACATATCTTATTCATTCCAGAGTTACAACTGTTAATGCCTAATATCAATGTGCTTTTCTCAGAAGTAAATAGAGCTGTAGGGCCTCTCACCTATATAGGAAGGTAAAACTGAGCCAAACATCAATCTTATAAACGGAACGAATCTCCCCTCCTACATATATCTGTGTACGCGCACACACACATGCACGCACACACACACACACACACAAAACTGGTATTACACTTAACATGCAATGACTCAGGCACAGATCTTGCAACATACAGTAACTGCCATGCACTAAATGGTCCTCTAATGGTTCAGAGAGTTCCATCTTCCTGAGCCCCTAACCTATTAGCAGGGAGAGATTACAGGCAATGGAAAGAACTCAGCTCAGTTACTTAGCCTCTGAACCTTAGCCTTCTTATCTGTAAAATGAGGGGTTGGTCTACAGGTGACCAATAGAAATATAATGTAAACCACAAATTTGAGCCACATGTAATTTTTAATTTTCTAGTAAACATACTTTAAAGAGTAAAAACAGATAAAATTAATTTTAATAATGTTTTATTCAATCTAACACAGCTAAGATACTAATGTGTAATCAACATTTAAAATTATTAATGACATATTTTACATTCTTTTCACACCAAGTGTTTGAAACTTATAACAGGTCTCAATTTGGACAAGCCATATTTCAATGCTCAATAGCCACATGGAACCAGTGGCTACCATATGAGACTGCCCGGTCTAGAGGACCTCTGACAATTCTCTCATTACTAAAAAGTAATTTTAATAAAGTGACTATGAGATTTGTAGATCAGGAATACTTAGAAAAACTATAAAGTGTTTCCCTGAAGATTCTCAGTGTATCTCTCATTCAAAATGGCCCTTTGCTTTTTTTAAGCTTTTATTTTTTAATTCAGCGGAGTTGGATCTGTGATCAACTGAGTAGGTGGTTTGATCTCCTACTTGCGGACTCACCCTGTTCTCCCCAGCAAAGCCACCGTCCTACAAACCTTGAGGGGGGCTAAGAACATTCAGGACAATGTACAACTGCTGAATGAATGAGACTTCTAAAAAAATCCTAACTGGAAAAAAACCAAAACTGTTAAAATGAGAGTTCAACAGAAATGACAAAGAAAAATATCATATTAAGATAATGTATGAAACACAAGTTTGCACATGCTTTTGGAACTGCTTCTCTTATTACTCAACATCCACTGAGAAAGATTCATGCTGCTCCCCCCACACTGTCTCGCTTATTAGTCCCTTTGTGATCAATGATCTGCCTACGCCAGATGGCTGGTCTGGGCAAAGAGTACCATATGAGATCAGAGAACAAAGCAAAGCTAACTGGCCTTCCTAGGAACTGAACCTGTGACCCTGACCTCATTAGCTCGAGAGAACAGTTAGCCCGCCACAAGCATGGCGGGGGAAGCTTCATCCTAAGTGCCAAGAAAGCTCAATGCATCTGTCCCAATGAGACTCTCGTAGACAAAAGTCACAACGTTTATTTAAAACTTTTCAAAACGAAGGAAACCCTGAATGCAATCATTCAGGGCAGACTGTGTCTTAGCAGCTCTGCTGAATCTGTCACAAGCTTCCCTAAGAACATCAGCTGTGGTCCCACCTGAGACTATAAATGGCTTTGACAATGGAGGTCTGAAGTCTCCTCTTCCAAAAACAGTGATTTGGGGACCATGGCCTTTCCTTTTGATTTCTCCCAAGTGAAGAAACCGTGAGCCAACAATTATACACAAGAATTTTCACTGATTATTTACTGAGTCCAGTTTATCCCTCCCCACTTCTCCCTCAGTGCCAGCGATCCCTCACCAGGTGAGTGGGCCGGCCGTGGAGCTCTGCGTGGGTCGCTCTTACCTTCCCCAGGAAAAAGCCAAGTATCTTTTCAGCAACTTGTCCTTTCTTGTTAGTGGAAATAGTTCCTCTTAGCAGCCACTATATGCTCCTGAATTCTGTTTTAACAACCTGTCTCTACTGAGCTGGGCACTTACTTCTGATTTAAATATTTCCCAAAGTGTTTCAGGGATGCAGTTTCTGTATCTTTCCCTGAAACACTTAACATTTAATACCGTACTGGTTTCAGAAGCTAGTTTACTGAAATTTCCACTTCGGCCTCTAAGTATACTATTTGAAAAATTTTACAAACATCTGGAAGAGCTAGTCAAGATTTTAAAACCTGAAACTATTTCTGCTTTTCATTTTTGGCATTTTAAATAAAATCACCTTTCCACATGCAAACTTACTAGACTATAAAAGCTATTACATATGGTTGTGCTATTTGGCTTCTTAAACATTTCTGATAACATGTAGGCATTCAACATCTCTTCAAGGTTTTACTGAGTTTTTTTATTTCCACAAAATTACTTAAAATAATTTTTTAGCTTATGAATTAAGAGCTTTAATCTTGCCCTTCTCATGTATCTGTGGAAATCATATATATATGTAAATCTAAAATATGCATGTGTATCTGCCTAAAAGCCACTGGTACATGTAAACATCTAAATTGATTTTGTGCTGCCCTAGCTGGTTTGGCTCAGTGGTTAGAGGGTCAGCCTGTGGACCAAAGCGTCCCGGGTTTGATTCCAGCCAAGAGTACACACCTCGGCTGCAGGTCAATCCCCACCTGTCAGCGGAGAGGGGGAGGCAACCCATCAATGGGTGTCTCTCACACTGGTGTTTCTATCTCTCTCTCTCTTTCTCTCTCCCTCCTCCACGCTCTCTGAAAAGCAATGGAAAAAATATTCCTGGGTGAGGAGAATAAATAAATAATAAATATGAATTGATTTTGCTCTTCTTATCTCTAAGAATTTTTACACCAAGAATAAAAGTAGTATAAAATGTAATGGTAACTGAGTTTAGTATCTGCCTGAATATACAAAGTACAGTAAGTAATCAATTGCTAGAATGTTTCTTGATGCTCACAAAAACTATACCAATTCATTAAGGATTAAGTGTTAGGCAAAAGGAATAAAGGAATAAAATAAGCATAAAACGTAAGCTTACTACACTTGTACACAATTTCATTAGGGGTAAAACGATTTTCTGAAGGCTAACCTAAGCATGAAATTTGATATTCAACAACAAACAACACACTCATTCTTATCTAATCTTAATGGTGACTGATGAACAGAAATAAACAGATTTTCAAACCACATTAATAAACCATGAAACTGCTGTTCTTTGTCTAAAATATCATCATGACCCACCCAAACTCTGATTTCAAAATGCTCAGTTTGGAAAGACTAAGCTTAACAAATAAACTTTTTCAACATTATAGTTAAAAGTATAAAAAGCTCCATGAGCATAGAAGCTAAAATGCAAAAGCAGGAGCATATTTATAAATCTTTAGGCACCTGATAATCATCTTATTTATAAGGCACACTCCCATATGTCAACAGCAATACACAAACCAGACAAGAATCACTTTATAAGATACAGTGTGAAAGAAACAGTGAAATTTGCCTCTCAGTTGTCACTTAAAATCATCTCTTTGTGCATTCTAAGTACTATGTATAAAATATATTTCCCTAACATTCTTTAAGTCTTTCTCAATATTTTTAAAATAGGAGGAAAGTCCCAGAAATGCCATAAATTTAAAATTAAAATACTGCTAAAAATTTAAGAAACACTTGCAAAAACTGAAATACAAAAAAGAAAAATTAGTAGTATAGTTAGTGGTGGTTTCTTACAAGTATTTACAAAATAAATACTTTACTGCTTGGTGATTTTGAGAAAAATCAATACACTATAAAGTACTCTTTGTAGCTCTGAAGTCTTCATTTTGTGCCTTAACAAAAGCTGACAATCATTGGTAATAAAGTCCTTTTATAGTTACATAGCTTTGTCTCTTCTGAAGATATATTAACCCTTTGGGTGCTCAATAAAACTGACCAGTTAATTGACTCTATCATAAAAACCTGAGAAGCTATTCTAAAATATTTACATCAAAGACCAGGGAAGTCAAAATAAATTACTAGTCTACCCAATATGCTCTTACATTATTTACTATGTTCCAAATTTTCTTTAAATGGGTTCTTTCACAGGAAACTATAGAAGTTGTACCACAACAGGTAAATTCTCAATATCGCCATTCAAATTTACCTAAAATAAGAAATGAAACGTCCTCAGAAATTACTGTGAGGGAACATGAGAACAGAGTTAGGGGAGACCAGAGAGCTCTGGGGTCAAACAGAACTCGGTTTAAATTCTTGCTTCATCTCCCACCAACTTTATGATGTTGGGAACGTTAATAAAACCTCTTTGAGTCTTAATTTCAATTATCAAAGGGAAACACAAGGCAAACTACAGGCTGTTGTAGGCACTGAATTAGAAAATATATAATAACAGACTGTTTAGCTCAGTGCCTAGACCATAATAAATACTCAATAAATGACTGTAATAGCTAAGGAATGTTTACTAACCCATATTTAGTGTAATTTAATATCCAAATTCCAACTGACATTGTAAATCATCAGAAGGGAAAATATAAAAATTCAAGAACAGATTTTTCTTTAATGCACTTAACCTGATGATTCTTTACATTAGTGTTTTTCAAACTGCAGGTGATGACCCATTAATGAGACTGAAATAATCTGGTGGGTCTCAACCAGCATTTCTAAATAAAATAGAATAAAAATATAAGAATGCACTGCACAGAGGAAGTCCAAGCACTGATTCATGAATTTTTTTAAAAAATTAAACACATTTGTAATGTATCTGTATACTGGGTAGCAAAGCAAAACGCATATCTTACTGTGCAAAAAAAAAAAAAAATTTAAAAACCAGAGCTCTACGTTATAAGAATAAAAATAATTAGATAACATCAAATGCTTAGTTTCTAGTGGACACTGGGCTAAGCACATACACTATTCATTTCATGCTCCCCCAGATCCCATAAGGCACGCACTACAACTTTCCCAATGTTATTGATGAGGAAACTGAGACTTAGAAAGATTAAGTCACTTGCCAAGGATGCAGAGCTAGTGACTGGTAAATCCAGGCTTCCAATTTAGTCACCTGACTCCAGAACTTGCACATTTAACCACTTCATAAGTATTAGGTGTAAAATGTGACTTTTTCGTATATAAAAGTTATTCAAAAGGTAGACTTTTTCATGAGGCCTAATTTGAGGGGTTTTCTGCAGGTGCAGCATGTCTTGGAGAAGGCAGTGTGGTTCGGAGGTGAAAGCACCAGGCATGAGGTCCAGCTTCCGTCCCTGGCACTGCTGCTTCAGTGGCGAGGAGTTGGCAAGTCGTCTAATCTCGCTGTGTCTGGATTTCCTCACCTACAAAATGGGAATGATAATATCTGCGCTGCTCCCCACAGGCCACTGTGAGAAAGTGTATGTACATATAACAAGTGTAATGTTCCTTTGTGCTACTCGGTTATATGAGATGATCATTAATACCACCCAAGGGGCCCCGTTCGTCAGAGACACGCATCAACTATGATCAAAAAGGGAAGGTCAGCAGGCTTTTATCCACTGTATGTGGAAACACTCCACACAGCTCCTGGCACACAGGCGGCCTTCAGTAACTGTTCATTAAACTAAAAAAAAGTGAACCAATTTGATTTGTATGAGTGTTTTATCCATTTGTATTTTATCTTTCATTAATTTGTCCTTCCTACAACAATTTATCAAACACCTACTATATACCAGATTAGAAATGCGGGCTACAAAAAACAAACAAAAACTAAAAGATCATCCTTTGCCCTGGAGAATCTCATATTAATTTCAATTAACTCTCCCAAAATTGTATAACAGAAAATTGTAAAATACAGCTTCCTCATCTAGTAACAATACTCACTTGGGTTTATTATAGTGCTTTCTAATTTAGAAAGAACTACAGGCATACCTCGGAGATGTTGCAGGTTCGGTTCCAGACCCCCGCTTCTCTTTGCAGGTGGAGGGCCTTGCTTTCAATTTGTAAAAAATGCAACACCTGGGAAGTGCAATAAAGCCAAGCTCCACAAAAGGAGGTACACCTGTGTATGGCAGCTTCCATTTCTCACCAGTTGCCTAAGTATGTTAAGTCTGTATTGTCTTCCTGACTCCAAATCCAGGGCCGAGTCTTGCTAAGTCGTTAGAGCACAAGTTTCTCGATGTCAGAGGCGACTGTAAAAATAAGGTTTCTGAAGAAAATACATTTTGAGTAATATTGGAAAGGGGTGATGTAGTAGAACGATTGTTCTCCCTTCCCATTTCTGAGGTGAAGTAATCTGTGATGCAACCAAATCACCTACATCAGATGCATTTTTCAAAAATGTTTCTTTAGAAAAACCTGCCTTTGAATTTTTTTTCTTACAGGCAATTTCCTGTTGAGTATCTGGAACTAGGGCTCAATTTTCTCACAGAATAAAGGAGGTAGCAGTGAAGGTATCCTTCCTTTGTTGACTTAAAAATTACTCAAAACTGATTGTTGTATACAGATTCCTGAGTCACATACAATGCCAAATAACTGCCGGCTCTTTTATATCTAATTCAACAACTACTACAGGTGATTTTTTTACAGAGAAACAATGATTTAATGACAAGTTAATGAACTGAAAATTTTCTACAGGAAATTTTGCCACAGGAAATAAGAATCTTTTACTAACATTGCCTTACCCTTTGTATTCTAACCACTCCCTTTCCACAGCCACCGCCCCCAGCTCACACTCACACTCACGCTCACTCACACTCCCTCACCTACACCAGATCCGTTTCCGGGCTACTAGTCATAAAACCGTATTAAAATTTCACAACACATGGTCATAGTTACTAGGCTTTGTCCCCCCTCGCCGCATCCACAGAATCAGTGTGTCCCTAAATACACATATTCTCTCCTAAAATCCAAAATCCAGAGAAGGACTCCGGCGCCTCCATGCTGAGAACACCTAACACCAAACGCGAGCCGCATCCCTCCTGGCCCCGAGGACCGCGAGCGGGAGCCGCGCCCCGCCACCGCCCGCAGCCCTCCGCGGCAGGGGCTCGGACCCGCACGGCCGCCGCCGGGCCTCCGCGGGAGGGCGCGGGACGCGCGTTTCCACACCGCTGAGCGCGCAGTCGCCCGGCCCGAGCCCTCGGGAGACGGGGAAAACCTTTGTCCTGCCTCCGCCGTCCAAGGGGGGGCTCGTCAGAATTGGGGCTACAAGAGTTTGTGCGAAATGACTTGGCGGAGGTTAAACAAAGCGGCGCAGCTCCGGCGGGGACAGGGTGGCCCTGGTCAGCGTCCCGCGCCCCCGGGTCCCCGGTCCCAGGTCCCCGGCGGCGAGGTCTCGCTCTGCTCCCGCCGCTGCCTGGACCGGAGCCGGGGACCGGGGGACCCGGGGACGCGGGACAGGACCCCCGGCGCGGGGAGGCAAGAGGGAATCAGAAGGCTCCGCGCTCTCGGCAAGTTCCCGGGGCGCTGCCCGTCCGCAGGTTCCCCGAGCGGAGTCCAGAGGCGCGCGCCGCGCGCCGGTGCCTGCGGGAGTGGCCGCGCCGCACACGCCCGGACACCGCCCGAGGTCCACGGCCCGCCGCGCCGAACCCACGCTCCCAGGGCCAGGCCAGGGCCAGGTCGGGAACCCCGCGCGCCTCCGGGACGCGGCCCGGGCACCGCGAGCGGAGGGGAGAAGCCCGCCCGCTGCCCATTGTCTGGCTCCGCCGCGGGCCGACAGGGCGCTCACCTGAGGTCCCCGCGCGGCGCCCGGCGGCACAGCGGCTGCACCGGGCCGAGCGCTCCGCGCGGCCGGCGGACGCCGCTGCCCAGGCCGTGGCCGCCCCGCGGCACCGGCAGCCTCCGCAGCAGCAGCAGCAGCGCACCCGCCTCTCAGGCGGCCGCGGCCTCCATTGCTCTCCCCGCCGCCGCCGCCGCGCGGCACTGCGCGCCCGGCCCCGCGCGGCGTGGTCACATGCTCCGCCGGCGCCCCGGGCGCTCGGACCCGCGCCGCGGCCCCGCCCGGCGTCGCCCCTGGGCCGCTGGGCGCCGCGTGCCCCGCGTCCCCTCCTGCGCCCCCCGGGACTGGGAGCCCCGAAACGCAGCTGGCCGCAGGGAAGGGCGTGGGATCGGTCACTGCCCCTCCCACCGCCCAGCGAACCGTGCGAGCAGCCCGTGGACGTGTGGGGTCTCAGGCTGTTGCGGTGGGCTCGCTGGGAGGCCTGCGCGGGGCAGGAAACCCGGACATTAGTCAGCACCCCGCCGGACGCTGGCCCTTGGTACCTGGGTGAGCCAGAGACAAGCGGGAGCGACCTGGACTCCAGGGGCGCTTCCCCCGGCAGAGCCCCGCGGTGGGAAATGGCCCTGGGACTGCCGGAGGTGGGTCGAGTTGGAAGATAACACACAGACATAGAAAAGCTCCAAACGGCTTTGCTGATTGGCATTGACGTTCAGCATTGTTGTCCCAGCCACAATGAAATTAAGTAATTGACTTTGATGGCTTAAAGAAAATGTATTTTCCTTTTGGGAACTAACTGGAAATACTGAGATTTTTTTTTCTCCATACTTTTTACTATGACTCTTTCAATGTTACCAAACTCAAGGGGTTTGGGGCTTGGGGTTTTCTATTCAACAACCAGATGTGCTTGTCCTTAGGTAGTTTTACTTGCAGCAAGTAAAGGAGACAGGGCATTCCCATCCAAAGCTCTGTCTCCCTGAAGGGAGGCTTAGCTACTCCTGATACACTACTTGGTTACCTACATGTTGACTTGTTCTTTGCAGTTGGCTACACTTACCAGGTTGGGTACCCGAGTTCAGGTGAATCTCATCCTGTTACAGCTGCTTCTGCAAAATATTGTACTACATTTTGATGTTTTGCAAGAATAGCATTTAGGAAGAACTTCCCATACCTTTACACCCTTGTCCTATCTAACAAGTGGGAACTCTTGGAAATCAGTTTCTGGTGACCTTTTCCTTCACTATTCATGCAAAGATGCTAAAAAAAAATAATTTAATGTCATTATCTAGCAGGAAATTTAAAACAAAGCCAAAAAATCTCAGTGACAGAGAAGCAAAAGATGAAAGGTTACCCCAAAAAGTACTGTCTTGAGCCAGATGTGTCAATGCCAAAAACAGGACTAATTTTAATACAGATGCATGACTTAGAAGGAGCAACTTTGATACTGCAAGGATCTAGTGCATGTTACTTATCCAACTGTGTTCTTCTAGATAAACGTTTAAATTAATTCCAGAATAAAATATGGTTGTGTATTTTTGTGAATATAGATATGTCAGTTGTTCAGTGTTTACATGTCCTAAAGTATGACTGCTTTATTCCAAATAAGAATAATGAAGAATTTTATAAAAGGTTGAGCAAGTCCCTTTAGAATTATAATACAGTAACACTAGAAGTTCCCCAAAGCCCCAAATCAAATCCCCATAGAACACATAACTGGGGTCTTTTTCTTGATATATTAGTCTTGTCAACTACATGAAAATATACTCTATAAAAATTCAATTTTGGACCCTGGTCAGGTAGCTCAGTTGGTTAGAGAGTCATCCCTATATGCCAAGGTTGCAGGTTTGATCTCCAGTCAAAGCACATACAAGAAGCGACCAATGAATCCATAAATAAGTAGAACAACGAATCTCAATCTCTCAAAAAAAAAAAAAAAAAATTTTAAATTTAAAAAATTTTCAAATGTACATAAATCAAGTGTGGGTTTGCTCTCTTTTAATTTTGCAGGGCAAGGTATCCCAAATTATACACCCTTAAAATATTGAAAGAGTTCTAGAGAATTTATGCTCATATTAGAGCTTTCTAGCTAAACTTTGTGTCTCATGGGCCTCAGAAATCAGAGCACCACTTTAGACAAGTACTGTCTTTCCCCTCTCTTTTCAAACACATTGGTTCGTCGTTACACATGGGGCTATAACTGCGGCACAACAAACCACGTCTCAGTCTACATTTCCACTTTTGAAATAGCTAACTGCCTTTCAGTTAAGCAAGATTTTTCAGAGACCACAATACAATAACAATTTTTAAAAAGATGCAGAATATTAGGAATTTTAAAAATATTTAATCATTGCCCCGGCTGGTGTGGCTCAGTTGGTTGGGTGCCATCCTGTGCACTGAAAGGCTGCCGGTTTGATTCCCAGGAGAGGGCATGCAGGAGGTAGCCAATTGATGCTCTGCCTTCACATCGATGTTTCTCTCTCTCTCCCTCTTCCTCTCTCTAAAAATCAATACAAATATATTTTTAAGTATATTTAACCATTTAATTTTTTTTGGAGGGTTATAAAAAGGATGTGCGAAAGAAATTATATAGTTAAACCAGTCATTCTCAATTATGGGAAACGTTGTCCTCTAAAAGATGTTTGGCAACGTGGAGACATTTTTGCTTGTCACAACTGGTTGGCAAGTGCTACTACTGGCATCTAGTGGGTAAAGGCCAGAGATACTGCTAAACATTCTACATTGCACAGGACAGCTATGACAATTTACCACAGATTAGGTAGTTTATAAACAATAGAAATTTGCTTCTCACAGTTCTGGAGGCTGAAAGTCCTAGAGGATGGCGCCAGCATGGTTGGGTTCAAGTGAGCCCTCTAGGGGGTTGCAGACTGCTCCCCTCTCCTTGTATCCTCACAGGCAGAGAGGGCCTTTTCCAAGGGCACTAATCCCACTCAGGAGGGCTCCAGCCTTAAAGGTCCCACTTCCTAACACAATCACACTGGGGAATACAGTTTCTACAAAGAAACTTGTGTGGGACACATTCAGTCCTCAACGGATGGAAATGTGCTCTTCGTTCCTTAGATAAGCTGTTTCTACTCTGCAGCTTCCAAGTTCTCTCTGTCTTTGATATTGTGTTTGGCTATGGGATGGGGTTTTTTCCTTCTCTCCTACTTGGCTTTCTCTGAGCCCTTTTGATTCAAGGACATTTATCCCTATTATTTCTTTAAATGTTTTCTTCTATACTCCTAATTTCTCTCTTAAGGTTCATTATTATCTGGATGTCCTCACTACTACACGTATCCTCCATAATGAGTATTTTCTTTTATATTTTCGATCTCTTTTTCTGATGCCTTCTGGAAGAAGTCCTCAGTCTTCTAAGGGCAGTAATTTATTGGGTATCTGTACCCCATCACCCAATCCTTCCTCAAAGGAAGACAGGAGCAGTAGCAAATAAGGACAAACAAGAAAAGGCACTACGTGGGAAGAAATCCCAGCTGAGAGCAAGGTACGTGGGAAATGAAGCCCCCGCGACGGGTTGCTGGTGTGGTGGCAAGAACGGCTTGGCTAAGCCATAGGAATAAAGGACGAGCGGTGCAGTTCCAGGAGCGGTGGGGGGAAAGGCGGGATGAAGTGGGCATAGGTAACTGCAAAAACGAAATGGTTGCGTCCGGGAGGGTTTTTCATGGGAGGTGTAGACGCGAGTGGAAAGAGGCCAATAGAGCAAAGATGACTCAGGAATGAGGGGTTAACCGCAGGAGTCTTCGGAGCGGTCGGGTGAGTACTGGTCACTAGCTGGGATAGCTGTAGGGCAGAGACGAAGGACTTTATATGGATACGAATGTGTCCATAGATCGGAAGGGTGGGAAAGTTCTTACTGTTTCAAATTTATCATTAAAAAACACAACAAGCTGAGAGTGAGGAGGGAGGATAGGAGGTTTGACTAAGGAGAAGGTGTGAAACCGTCGGGGACAGGTTCAACGTGAACTGACTACAAACTGCCTGGGGGCTGACACAGTGCAACAAATTTCAAGCGAAAGGACTCAGCACGGTTTTGTTGTTCTTCTGTCCCATCTAAGTTCACTCAGCTGTTTTAGGTAGAGATGCAGAGTAGCTGAAGTAGCTGGATATGAACCAGATTTGCGTTTTCAGTTCAGAGGGACGAGAATTTAGGGTATATGCAAAGAAAATGATGTCTATGCTAGATGGGGAGGAAAAGGGGGAGTGATGGCTTACAGGCAGGGATAGGTGATGGAATCAACGGGAGGTCCTGGGAGTCAAAACAATCGTTGGGCTAGGCAGAGTGTGTAGACTGACTTAGAGACGGGTGACAGGGTGCAAGCTGAGACTGGAGGTAATGACAAGATTTAGAGCAATGTTTTCAACTACAGGCTGAGTCCCACTACTGGGTCATGAAATCAGTTCGGTGGGTCAGTTTCTCAATAAGCATTTTAAATCCTTGCTGCACATTAGAATCATCTAGAGAACCTAAAAAAAAAAAAAAAAAATTTTAAAAAGGGCCCACACCTCACTCTCGGAGAGTCTGATTTATTTGGAATGGTGTAGGTTTCAGAAATCAGTTTTTCATTAAAATTGTCCAGGTAGTTCCAATGTGCTGACCTGGTCAGTAACCCTTGTTCCAAGAAGATACTGACATAAAAAGACTGATATAATTAATGGTAGAAAGACAGTACATCAGGTACTAAATTCCAAGAATTGGGGAGAGGGGTGTAAGATATGAGTGATAAATTTTAAGAGGTAAGGGAGCAAGTGGCATAGTCAATGCTAATGAATGTTCTCAACAAAAAGCATTTGCAAGAGAGAAAAATGTGTAAACACGCACACACAAGCCTGTTTAACCACGGTGTAGATGAATTTCAATCAGAAACTGTAACTTAATTTCTTATATTTTAAACTAATTGAAAATAAATGAAAGTCAAGTCAGTAAAAAAAAGTACCTGGCACCTAAGTTCAGGGAATTCCTGTATCTCACCAGGATAAAGTTTGATTTGCATAAACTGTACTTAATTTTAGAATTATGAATATTACTAAAATTGTTTAAAAAAACTATTTGTAAGAAAGAGAAAATAAATTGACTGGAATGTTTATTGGAAAATCTATGTCAAGCTCCATAATTTAAAATTATTTAAAACAAATTAAAAACATCTATAAAAGGTCAGAACATTCAGTATTTTAAGATAAAACTAATTTTAGAAAATTGTATCATGATTATAAAAACAATTATAGCAAGCTATACATTTTTTAATTATAGAAAACATTAAAAATAAAACCTAACAAAATATGTCTTGCTGTTGCTTTGGGGGAAAAGGTGGGAACAAATATTTTTATTTTACTTACATATATTTATTAAAAAATTTTCCATTTGACATTGCAAACAATCCCATTTCTCTTATATTTTGCTCTAATACATGAAATCACACAAAGGAGATGGAATACATAAAATTACAAAGATGGTGGTAAAGTAAGCCACATCACACTCAAATACACACTGAATTACTGCAAAGGGCGTAACTCAGACATACAAGGCATATTAGTTTTAGAAAAAGAGCATACTCACCCCCAAGTACACACACACACAAACTCCACTTTGTTAAACCAAGGAGGAAACAAAATGTATCATAAATAATTAGTCTTCCATTTTCCTGTTAGTTTTTAAGCTCTTTTTCAATAATTATGAAACCTATTCGAGAACAGGATTTTCTTCAAGCATGTATGGTTCAGACACAATTAGTTTTTGTATCCAGTATTCTATTTCGTACTACAGTTCTTTTATTAATATATGCATATATTTACATTCTTTAAAATTAAAACTCTGAATTGTAAAAAGCTGTTTTTCTACTTGATATGCCACAGTCCAGTGTTTACATACTATTCTGGAAGACTGATTAAATTACAATATACAGGTTTGGAAACAAAATCTGATATTATTGAATGTATGTATATTGGAATTTTAGCAAAATGTTTTACTATATTTACCCCATATATTATTATATTCTGAAATTTTATATTAATATAGTGAGGAATTTTATGTACTGAAAAAAAGTCCCAAATTTCTGTTCTATGGTTTTACAAAAATTTAAAAACCGCTTTTCGTTTGATTTCGATAAATCTGTGTTATGTGAAGAGTCCATGTGATAGTGAAAATAATATTATATATAAATATAAATGTATCTTTCCCATCACAGTTCTTCTAGTTGGCAATAACAAATTATATATGGTAATCATTTTATCCAGACTCTATTATTATTATAAGAATAAACCTGAATATATTCCCCTCAATGATAGACAGCAATTTGGTAAAGAATTAAATTTACATTTAGAAGATAAAAGTTAAGCGTGACAGCATAACATAAAAGTTGATAATCCTTTGTGAATGTGTTAAAGATTTGGGTTATAAACACAGGCATGAAAACTAAAAACACTTTAAGAACAAGCACTGTACGAATATTTATATACAAGTATCATGGCTCATTAAGAAAAAAGATTATTAAAGCATAATGTGAACAATACATTATATTAATTCACAGTATAAACACACTTTGAGGAGTAATTTAAGTCAGGAATAAAAATACAGATATAATATCAGTTAGCACTATTAATACACATTTTGTTGTCATATGTATGAAAATATACACATAGATATAGCTTTTTTAAACCAATTTTTTTACATAAATATTCACTGATTTAAATAAAAGTTGAAAGAGGTAGAATTTGTGTCAATGTTCATGATTTTCAGGAACAAGTACTTCAAATATATTATTACTGTTCTGTCCTTTAACAAGTCCATACAGCCAACTCATTGAAAGTCAACATTCTGAAAAAGGGGGGAAGAGAAAAAGGGGTTAAGAGAAAAATGATAAACCAGATTACTCAGTACACCATGAAAAACTGAAATTCAGTAATGTTTTAATTGAAATTATAGTCTCTAATAAAACCTTTGCCTATTTAGTGGTTAAGTTCTGTACTTCAAAAAGATTCCCTTCAAGCTACCAAAGTACATCAAAATATATGGCTAAAAGAATGACACAGTGAAGAGCCTAGAATAACACAGCGTGTTAACTGAGAAAAATCACTCAAAGTAAGAGATAATAGGATATCCAGGTTTAATAAAATCATACTCAAGTACTTTAAATTATGTCTGAGTCTTAAAATGTTATGGAGAGTCAGATATTTTTCAAAATATTTTCATCTTATGTGCTATTTAATCATCTTCCCAATTAAAACACACATTAAAATATGAAAAACTCCATAATGGAAACAGAGAAAGTAATTATATTTTTCTATACTTAAGGAGACATACTTTAGATATTATCAGACATGTTTTCTAATATTGATGTAAAACAACATTATTGGTAAGAGGAAAAAACTGGAAACAAGCTATATGTCCCATAAGAGGAGATTGTTAAATCAATCCCAGAATATCCATGTGATAAACCATTAGTTACATCACTATTTTAAAATGGCTTTTTTTTTTTTTGGTTTCAGAGAGAGGAAAGGAGAGGGAGAGAGATAGAAACATCAGTGATGAGAGAGCTGTCACTGATTGGCTGCATCCCGCACACCCCCAACTGGGGATCGAGCGGCAACCGAGGCATGTGCCCCGAATGCGATTCAAACCACAATCGCCTGGATCATAGGTCTACGCTCAACTGCTGAGCCACGCCCGGCCAGGCTAAAATGGCATTTTTTAAAATGCTTTTAATGATATCAATAAATCCTCACAACAATATTAGGGGGGAAAAAACCCACAAAGAACAAAACAAAACAACAGGATGAAACTACCTTGAGTATGATCTCTATTAGAATTACATATGTATGTCTATGCATGTGTATGTTAATCACAAATTAAATACAAGAAGGAAGTATACCAAAATGTCAACTGCTATTTTCTCTGAGTTGTAGGATTAAAAGTGATTTTGATTTTACATCCATGTTAGTGGCAGCATTTTCATAATAGCAATCCAAGTGTTCATCAACTGATGAATGCATAAACAAAATGTGGTATGTACATACAATGGCATTTATTTAGCCTTAAAAAGAAAGAAAGCTCTGAGACAAGCTCCAACATGGATGAACCCTGAAAACGCTATGCTAAGTGAAATAAGCCATTCACAAAAGGACAAACACTGTATGATTCCATTTATATTGAGGTACACAGAATAGTCAAATTCATAGACAAACTATAATGGTGGTCACTGGGGGGTGGGGGATGGGAGAATGGGGAGTTAGCATTTAATGGGTACCGAGTTCAGATGGAGAAGGTAAAAAAGTTCCGAAGTTGGATGGTGGAACTAATTTGTGTACAACAATGTGACTGTACTAACTGCCAGAGAACTGTACACTCAAAATGGTTAAAATGATAAACTTAATGTTATGTATATAGTTCATAAAAAAACTAAAAAAAAGATTTTTATTTTCTTTTTTATACTTTTGTATTTTATGTCTTTTCCAGTGAGCATGCATTAGCTATAATAATCAAAGAAGTAAAAACTATAATTGGGTTATATATTTTAACTATTAGAGACACTGTAAATATGAGTTGGTATGACTATTTCATATTCATTTCTGAGTACTGATGGGGAAATCCCTTAAAATTAATTTTGGTAACAATACTTAGAAAATATGACTGGAAATGGGTTACCAATTAACAGCATGATTAGGATACTCTGGGACTTTGCTAATGGCTGTTGGGAGTTTTTAATCCACATCCACTATGATGGTTACAATAAAAAAATGGAAAATAGCAAGTATTGAAAAGGATTTGAAAACTGCAACCCTTACATTGCTGGTGGAAATGTAAAATGGTACAGCTGTGTGGAAAATGTTTTGCAGATACTCAAGAAGTTAAACATAGAATTTCCGTATGACCCAGCAACTCTACCTCTAGATACTCTCAAGAGATTTAAAAACAGGGACTAAAACAGATACTTGCACCCCAATGTTGTTAGCGGTATTACAATAACTATGAGATGAAAACAACCCAGGTGTCCACCAACTGATGAATGGATAAGGTGTGGTATAAAAAAGGGAATATTATCCAGGCATAAAAAGGAATGAACTTCTGAAATATACTGACATATCAGGGGTGGGGAATGTCTGGCGAAATCATTTGGTCTGGCCCTGCCAAAGCAACTGCAGCTAGGACTCGAAATTCAGTAAATCTAAGAGCTTTTTTCATAGCTAATTTTTAAAAAAATGTGTCTTTATTGATTTCAGAGAGAAGAAGGGAGAGGGAGAGAGAAGAAACATCAATGATGAGAGAGTCATCATTGATCGGCCGCCTCCCGCACGCCCCCGACCAGGGACCAAGCCTGCAACCCAGGCATGTGCCCTGACTGAGAACTGAATCGTGATCTCCTGGATCCTATGTCGACACTCAACCGCCAAGCGACGCCTAGCCGGGCCATAGCTAATTTTTAAGTTGATAATTTTGTATGGCCCGCAAATAATGTTATAAATATCCAAATGGCCCCTGGTAGAAAAAAGCTTCCCCACCCCTCACATGGATGAACCTTAAAAGCATTATCCAAAGTGAAACAAGTCAGGCACAAAAGGACAAATGCTGTATGATTTCACTTATATGAAAATCTGAATAGGCAAATTCATAGAGACAGAAAAGTAGATCAGAGGTTACCAAAGGCGGGGAAATGGGGTCAGGGACTAAAGAATTATTGTTTAATGGATACAGTTTCTGTTTGGGGTGATGAAAAAGTTTTAAAAATAGTGTTGATGGTTGTACAACACTGAGAATTTAATACACTGTTTTCACTAAAAACAGTTAAGATGGCAAAGTTCATGCTATATATATTTTATCGCAATTAAAAAATGTTTTCTAATTCATCACATCCTTAGACATTGCTGGAATCCACTATGTTCTGTATCAGTAGTTCCTAAAGTACAGTCTGGAGATCCCTGGGAGTCCCCAGGATGCTTTCAGGGGATCTCTAAGGTCAAGCCTCTTTTTCATAAAACTAAGGAATTATGTGCTTTTTCACTCATTACCTCACAGGTGTACTGTGGAGTTTCCCATAGGCTACATGACGTAAAAGGTAGTAAATATTTTAGATTTGTGGGCCACAGGGTGTCTGTCACAACTACTTAATTCTGCCACTATAGAAAAGCAGTGTTATATAATATGTAAACAAATGGGTGTGGCTACACTCCAATAAAGCTTAAATTTACAAAAACAGGGCCCACAGACCCTAGTTTACCACCCCTGATCTAAATACAGCTATAAATCGGGCATGAGAAAAAGTCTGGGTCACAGCTATTATGAGGCTTTCTAATGGGAAATTCAAATTAATGCAGCAGTTAGAAGTTGTGAGGACACAATGCTTGCCGCCAGCACTGAGAAGTAGTCCTCAAAGTGAAAGAGGAAAATGTATCTTTTACTCAAACAAACAAACATAAAAGCAAAAGCACAGCAATCAGAAATCATTTAAACATAGGCCCTTCAAATATCAATAAACTCTGGGGCCATCTTATGTTAAAGCATAGCACATAACTAATGTTCATAAGGAGGATTCTGAGTCATCGAGGAAATGCTTAATGATCTCCTATGTACTTCTATTAAAAGAGGCAAAAAATGCATAATTTTTAAAAGAACTAATTTTACTACTGTCAAAGCCTGCATTTTTCACAGTCACCTACCTCTCAAATCCTGAGTCTGACATGCTTCTTTCCCATTCATTCCCATCTCCAGTGAATCAGCACAGTCTTTGACTTTTCCTCAGTCAAATGTGTCCTAGCATTATGGAAAACTGTTTTGCCATATCTGCTCAAGCCCAAACATTTGCATGTCCAGTGACTTGACAATTTCACTCTCAAGTATAGACCCAAAAGAAATGCACACCTCTCTTTACCAACAGGCAGTATTAGAATGTTCACAACTCTTTGTAATAGCCTGAACTGGAATTACCAGTGCCCATCGACAACAGAAGGAGTAAATGGATTGTGGTAAGTTCACAAAATGGAATATTCTACAGTAACAAGACTGAACAATCCACGAGGACACACAATAGTATGGATGAATCTCACAAATGTACTGTTGAGGAAAAGGGGCCAGAAATGTATGGTATCATTTTTTAAATGTCCAAAAACAGGCAAAAAAAAAATCTATGCTTTTAATAGTCAGGATGGTTATTTTTAGAGTAGGGCTTATGACCAGAATGGAGCCCAAGTGAGGTAATGTTTTGTTTCCTGATTTGGGTGCAGGTAGCATACTTGTGTGTGCTCAGTTTGTGAAAATTCACTAAGCTGTATACTATGACATGACACTTTTCTGTACATATAATTTATTTTTTAAAATCTGCCCTAGCTTTCAATATTATTACACTGATCCTGAACTGATTATACTGTTCATTTCATATCTCTTTCTGGTCTCCCTGCCTCTGGTTCCTACCCTCCCCAAAAAGCCTAAGTACAATTTTGAAGTTAATCTGCCAGGGACAGTTCTTTCATCTTAACCCCTCCCTTGTATGCATACTATACATAAGAGGACCTTCACTGGCTCCCCTTGACTTAGAGAATAAAGGCTACAATCTCCAATTTAGTCTCACATTAAATAATTGCATATAGCTCACTCTACTTCCATGCCTTTCTCCCTCAGTTTCCCCAGCAGCCTGCCATTCTAATCAGATTCAGTCTACTGTGCCACATGCATTCCTGTCTGTCTCTGTCCACACTTTTACCATCTATTATTTGTACTCTGAATTTGGCATTTCATTAACTATTTCTCTGTGGTTCTTGCACTGTCAGGGACCGGAAACGTTCAGTTCGATGAGTTTTACAATCACATGCTCCATAACCACCCCACCGAATGGGATGGTCCATTATTCCCACCAGGAATAATGGTGGTTGGAAGCTCCCTGACCACTTCTGTAGGCAACCTCTCTCCCTCCCCCAAACACAACTTCCTGAATTTTTATAACCGAGGTTAGTTTTGCTCGTCCATGGTGTTTCATACATACCTTTCTGAAAAAGATCAGTTTATGTGTTCAGGAGAATGTAAAGGAGACTTCAGAGTAGAACTAAGGGGTGGTGTGGGAAGACCATGTCGACGCATCTCTTGGATTGCTCGCTCTCTGTCAAGTAAGATGAAATAAGGGATAATACCAAAAAGGGTTACATAAATACAAGGTGTGGTGGTGTTGTTAATTAAATATTTCTACTCAATTAATTTGTTTCTACTAAATTTAAACCCTATATCTTTATAGATTTTTAAGTAGATAAAAGACTTCAATGAAAGGAATTGTATTATTAGAGACTGTTCAAAGCCCCTGAGTACAGATTTCCAAAGTTGGATGGTTCCACCCCTGCCCCATCCTTTCCCGCCTCTTCTTGCACATAAATCTAGCCCTCTTCCTTCTTCTTGCCTCAAAACTCCCAAATGGCAGAAATAAAATAATCCATTCTCTCAGTTATCCTTTCTTTTCCTGCTGTGTCTGTGTCTGCCCCACAAAGCATGGAAGCTGCACTGTCGCTTCCTTTGTGTGCTACCCAGAGTCTCTGGCCTAGGCCTATTCTGCCTCGAGTTCTTCGGTATCCAGGATTTCTACCTTCTTGGGTGTTTTTACAAACTCTTTTTCACTATTATTCCCCCAAAGAAACTTTTTTAGATATTTCTTTCCCCCAAATAACTCCCACACTCCATGAAATTTTAATACATAGGTACATTGTTTATGTATGGTAGCTCTTTGGAGGGCCATAAATCACTCTACTGTAATACCTATGGGTTTTTGCCACTCCCTCTTCCCCCAAGTACCAATTTTGTTCTGTGGGGTACTCCGTTAAGAATTAATGATCTAGTTGGATAGTAAAAAGCGAAGACATGGTCATGTGTGTCTAGGTTTCTCTGGGGACTGGGGTAAGGAAAAAGGAAAAAAAATAAGGGTATCTATAACCTTAGGCAAGAAAGAGCTTGACTTAGGACTCCTGAATTGAAAGAATTTAAGTTATCATTATGAAATGGAAATAATTATATATGTACGGTTTAGAATATTAAGAAACCAGGTTTTCTCAATTACAAGAGATTAAAAACAGCTTTCACGACACTGATGCAATCTCAGGCTTCATATCTCACTAAAATCATAAGTATTGACTTCCTAGCAAAGTTTGTCTATATATCAAGTAGCACATCAGTCAAAAGTTTTGATGTCAATGGGTAAGAGAACTCAAAAATTGACCTAATAAGCAATCTGACCACTATTTGAGAATGAAATTTCAGAAATGTTGATATCTATGGTATTAATATAGTAGGAAAGAGTAATGGAAGAAACTTGACAACGAATTTAAAATCTTGATTTTGATTTTAACTATTAAAGCAGGTCTGTTTGTAACACTTGGGGATTAAAATTTTTAACATAATGAAGCAAGTGAACTGAAAGCTGTAGAGAATATAGTACAGAGGTTAGGAGCACAGGCTTTAAAATTAGACCTGCCTGAATTTCATTCTTGACTGCATTTACTATTTGTATGACCCCAGTTTCCTAAAATATGGGCACAATAATAGATCGTTAGGATTATCAAACATATATAGTAGTTGGTCTATCTGTTAACTGCCCTTATAATCATCAGCATCATCACTTCTTTGATGATTTGTATTTCAAAGTTGGATCATATTGTTTTGGACTCTTGTGGAATCCTTACTGTTAACTTCCCTAACTATATCCTCTGAAATAATGCCCTGATTTTGCCTTGAGAAACACTATGGGAAGCATTCATATTAATACATGCTACTTTATTTACTGTAGGGATATTATCTTCCACAACACTTGTTGCCTTTTCAGGAAGAAATTTATTTTGAACGTTAATGCTAAAACAAAGTTTGCTGTTTGTAAGTCACATTAAATCCTTTTTGGAATAAGATAGGAAACAGATAAAAACATTGTCTAATGCTAAAAGTTTTTCTTACCGCTCATATCTTTCCACTGAAATCTGCCTTTTCAGGGCGTCATGATCTGTTTGTAATTGTGCCACTTTAGCCCGAAGCATGGTGTTCTCCCGGCCTTGACTAGTTCTTAAAAACAAATTTTTAAAATCAAATAAATAAATAACAAAGGTTCTGTTTTGTAGAGTTAAGTGCTATGGATTGTTGTTTTTGTGATTAATAAATACAAAAGAGATGATACTTGAGGATGAAAGGAAAAAGGCCAAGACTTTCAACAATAATTCTCTACACTTCTGCAGCTTCTATCAGTTTTCTTTTTCATTCACCTCGTGTAGTTAATAAACACTTACTGAGCCTCCAGCATGTGCTAGGTGCTGCAGCAGTGCTGGAGACACAGATGTGAGTAAGACATGGACCATAACGTCTAGTTGTAAACTATCTTCACTGGCTTTTTCTTGACTCTTGCCTCAGAAAGACAAATATTTCTAACGCCTTTTAAAAGTTACTTATTCCACTTATACTATCTACTCTGGGTTCTCTTCTTCCAAAAATTTACCTAACCCTCCCCATCCTAAAAAGATACCATCATCAGTCTCCTAAAAGGTAATCAATACACATGAGGGTCAACTGCCTAGCTTTTCTGAAGTCTTTTTCCTAATCCATAGCATGAAACACTCCCAGCACTCCCATCCTGAAATGCTCTACCCTTTGCTGACTGCTCTCTTCTTTGCTCAAATTTAGGCATTTTTCTAAAGTTCACTCATTCACTTCCATAGGAACCATCTCTGTGGTGAAGACACACAAATCACATCTCCAAATACGATGTCTCTTCTGAACTAAACCCCTAAACTTCCAAAGCAACAGCCACATAAAATATTTTGGTTTTAAACTATCCTTCACGGTCCCCTTCTCCCTCCAAAAGTTAAAAAAGTATTTTTTTGTTCCTCCAGTAATTTAATCATTTATTTCAGGCTGCAAATCTACAAACATTTATTCATATTAAAAATTATTTTTGAGAAGCTATTTTCCTCACACAGACTAACTTAAGACACTCACAGTTTGCTTTCTGCTAGGGTTAGCTTCTCTTTAAGGAGCTGAATTTCTGTGTCCTTCTCGTGGGAAGATAAGTGAGAATGAAATTCTTTATCTCTGTTTGTAGCCAACAATGATTCAAGGTCTTTAATTGTATGTCTCTCACTTGACAGTTGTTTTTTTAACAGCTCTGATTCCGATTTAACATTTTCTAATTCCATCGCAACCTACAGGGAAAACAAAGTAAGGTGACTTCAGTACACTTTTAAGACTTACTCTGAAAAGTTATCTGCAGAGCTATACACATACACATCAGTTCCTTCATTTGGGGTACTGCTTGAAGATTCTGAACCACTTCTTTAAGTGTAAGAAAAACATCTTATTTTCAAAATAATCTGTGCTGTTTTTAGTAAGGACTTATTTGGCTATAAGATCTACTCCAACCTTCAAATAGTTTTCTCTACTACTACCTTGTCAGGAGAGGGTCATTATCATAAAATCCTAAAATGTGGCCACCCTATCAGCAAGGAGGCCTCTGATCTATTAAATCTGTGTCTTCTGACTACATGGTCAAGCCAGTATTTGAGCTTCTCAGTACCTGAAAACAAAGATACTAAGTAAGTGAAAATAGAAAACACCAATGTTTGAAAACACTGGGTTGTTTAATCTAATGCTTCAGTTTGGAAATGGGGAGTTCCAGCAAACTAGGCTTTTAAAGATTTAAATATCTTGAGATTTGTATTAGGAAAAATATTCTACTTAGGAAGCAGTGAAGTGCTCACTCCCCACTTAAGTCTTACCTTGACACAAAGAAAGAAGGTATTGGGATATGCTCCTATTCTATAATGAGAAGACTAAGACTCTCCTAAATACCTATCAACTCTAAAATAGGCAGCACCTAATTTTATCACCCTGTTTGCCAGAGAAAACTTGGCAAAGAATCTAGTAGTCAAATTTAGTTCCAAAATCCTGCAGTCAAAAGTAATTACTCCAAAGGGGAACAAATATATTAGGCAGTGAATGATAAAGTAAAACAATTAGAATAGGGGTCAATAAAACAATGTGTTACAACAATGCCTTGTAAGTTCTTACCCTCTCAAATTCAAGGTTTTTAGCATTCAACTGTTGGGTCATAATGTCTTTGCCTGAATCAAGCTTAATACAGAGTTCCCTAAGAGATGACATATCACTGAATACTGCTGCTTTCTCATCTTCTTGATGTCTCAGCTCTTCTTCTAATCTAGATATGGCTTTTGCCATTGACGAGATCTGAGATTCATAAGCATGATGTGCATTTATGTGCTGAAAATAAAAAAAGAACAGGTAAAAAGTTAAAGTAACCCAATAATTTTAAAGGCTTAAATCTGTGCAGCTATGACCTCACTTTATAAAAACAGACGAACCAATTTTTTCACATTTTAAGATACTCTCAAGAAGTTGCCTGCTATTTAAAGATTGACTATTTAATGCTTAACAGAATGAATTGTGTATAAATATTAATCATAACAAATAAGTACTTCATTATATATTTAGAAGATACAAAAATGAAAATTATTGTTTTAGGATGTGAATATGAGAGATCTTTGAAGTTATATTAATTTTTCTTTAGAAATTCTGTTATAATAATGCCTTTTCAAGAAAAAGTAACATATGTACAGGGTGAGGCAAAAATAAGTTTACAGTTGTTCTTATAGAAAATAATACAATAATTAATAAGTAACAACAGAAGAATAAACTCTGTTTTGTGTACTCATAACTGTAAACCTACTTCTGCCACACCCTGTACTTATCACTGGTCAATTGTCTTTAAATTCTGAATTTCAAAAATGGAGTTTGCTTCAAAACCAAATACCTGAAGTCATATTTAAATTTAATTTAATAATATACTATTTTATAAGATATTAATGACTGAAATAATCAGCTAAGTGTGAAATACTGATGGATTTTTTTTTCTTAGAAAAATCCACAATTTAAAATTTGAGTGATAAATACAAACTGATTTAAACTCTACTTCTAGAATTTAGGAAGAAACATTTGAAAATTAAGTTGAATAGGCTCTACTGAAATGAAACAACATTAAAAATCGAATACTGTGTGTAAAGATTTAATAAATGTCAAGTTGCAGAAAAGTAAATAATTGGATTTCCCAAATATTAATGAATTAATAAAATCAAAGGCTCCCCAAAACAAACTAAACATAAATATGTAAATCAATTTCACATACCATATAAGAACATGAACAATGACAAAGAACAAAAAAACTAGAGAACGGTTTCTCCTGAGAACTCTTTGGATGGTTGAAAAGCATGCCTTTATCCTTATTATACTCTTTCTCTCTTTTTTTCAATCCTCACCCAAGGATCTTTTTTCCATTGCTTTTCAGAGAGTGGAAGTAGGGGGGAGGGGTGGCGGGGAGACAGACAGACAGAGGGACACTGATGTGAGAGAGACACAGACAGGTTGCGTCCCCTGCACACCCTGACCTGGGCGGGAGATCAAGCCTGCAAACAGATACATGCCCTTGACCAGAATCAAACGGGAATCAAACCAGAGACTTTTCAGTCCCAGGGGGACACTCTAACCACTGAGGCAAGCCGGCCAGGCTAGTTACTATACTCTTAATAGAAAGCTTATAGACACAGTCTATTAGTTTCCTTGGATTGCTGTAAAAAATTACTACAAATTACTGGGTAGTTTAAAACAATGGAAATTTATTCCCTCACAATTCTAGAGGTTACAAGTCTGAAACTTAGATGTCCACAGAGTTTGCTTTTTGCGGAAGTTCTGAGGCAGAATTTGTTCTGTGCCCCTCTCCCATCTTCTGGTGGTTGCTGGCAATCCTTGGAGCTCCTTGCCCTGTAGACACAGCACCCTAGTCTCTAATCCATCTTCACCTGGCATTCTCCCTTGTGTCTTCTGTGTCCAGATTTTGCTTATCTTATAAGGCAGCAATTTTCAACCTTTTTCATCTCATGGCACACATAAAATAATTACTAAAATTCTGTGGCACACCAAAAAATATATAATTTTTGCCAATCTGACAAAAAGAAATAGGTATAATTTTGATTCATTCACACCAGACGGCTATTGAGTTGGCTGTTGTCAGTTTTTAATTTGACAATCTGAGGGATAAAAGGTCAGTGCCCCTGACTAAATAGTCAGGTACTGCATGTTTTAAAAATTCTTGCAGCATACTGTTTGAAAATCACTGTTATAAAGACACAAGTCATTGCATTATGGCCTGCCCTAGTCTAGTATAACCTCATTTTAACCTGATTATAACTGCAAAGGCACTATTTTCAAAAAAGGTCATATTCACAGGTACTAGGGGTTAGGACCTAAAAATATTTTTTGAGGGGCGATAATTCTACCCACTATAGATAATCAATACTTTCTCCTAAAAAATGAAGACCACAATACTATACCAAAAACACCAAAACAAAACAGAACACAAAAACAAACAAAAGAAACTAATAGCCAGCTATTCTAAATAAATCTAACTTAGGGTCCCTATATTTTAATTGAACTCAAAATTTATTAAGAAATTTTTATTAGACTGTCTTTATGACAAGAGCTTATTTAAATCTGCATTCAAAAGGAAAATTTGGACCCTTAAGTTATATTATATAAAAAAGTTAACTCAAAATGGATCAAAGACCTTAACATAGAAGCTTATAACATAGAAGTCTTAGAAGAACACAGGGGGGAAAGCTTCATTATATTGGACTTAGCAATTGTTTCGTGCATATGACACCAAAAATATATGTAACAAGAGCAAATATAGATAAATTGGACTTTATCAAAATTAAAATCTTTTACACATCAAAGGATAAAACTGAGTGAAAAGGCAAGCCATGTATGGGAGAAGACTTACAAAACATATATCTAATAAGGGATTAATATCCAGATTATACAAATAATTCCTACAACTCAATAACAAAAACAACCTGATTAAAAAATGGGCAAACGATTTGAATAGACATTTCTTCAAAGAACATACACAAATGGCCAATAAACACACAAAAAGATGCTCAACATCACTAATGATTAAGAAAATGCAAGTCAAATCCAAAATGAGATACCACTCCACTCCCGCTGGGATAGCTATTATAAAAACCACAACAAAAAAACCCCACAGAAAATAACAAGTGTTGGCAAGGATGCGGAGAAATTGAAATCCTTACATTGCTGGTGGGAATGTAAAATGCTGCAGCCCTTGTGGAAAACTGCATGGCAATTCCTCAAAAAAATTAAACATAAAATTACCATATGATTTAGCAATTTCACTTCTGGGTATATCTTAAAGAACTGAAATCAAGGACTCAAATAGATATTGTACACCCATGTACATAGCAGCATTACTCTCAATGGTCAAAGATGGTAACAACCAAATGTCCATTGACAAATGAATGGATAAACAAAATGTGGTTTATACATACAATGAAATCTTATTCAGCCTTAAAAAGGAACGACATTCTGACACATGCGATAACATGGGAACCTTCAGGTTAAGTCAATCTTAAGGCTAAATAAAATAAGCCAGTCACAAAAAGACAAATATCGTATGATTCCACTTATAGGAGGTACACAGAGTAGCCACATTCATAGAGAGAGAAAGGAGAATGGTGGATGCCAGAAGTTGGGGGTGTGAAGAATGGGGAGTTAGTGTTCAATAAAAGTTCTGCAGATAGATGGTGGTGGTAGTTTCACAATGTGAATGTAGTAATTGCCACAGAACCGTACACTTAAAAATAGATAAAATGGTAATTTGATGTTAGGTATATTTTACTACAATAAAAAAAGTAATGGGGCTCCTAAGCAAATTGTCAGAATGAATGACAAAAAGATTACCATTGAACTTGACTTTACCAATGCTTACTCTCATTTCAAATAAAGTACCTTTGAATGCTTTCTGTTCTATTACATAAAGTCTTCACAAGACAAACAAATGTATTACCTCCTGAATTTCTTTTTCTAATAGCTCCACTCTTTCACGAAGGTGTCTCCTCTCCGTGTCAATAGAAAGAAGTTCCAGTCGAACTGAGCTGCTTTCTCCTTCAGCTTGATGGGCTTTGACTTCCCAGTCTTCAGCACGGTTATGAAGCATTTGAAATCTATCTAACAAATCTTGATTTTCTTTTTCCTAGTTTAAGCATAATTAAATTGTTTTTAAATTAGTAACTGTCACTTACTGGAATATCCATGTCAGAAACATATACACACACTGGGATTTTTAATTTAGCAAGTACAGCTATCTGTGCAGACACTATACTAAATAAGATCTGTGTGGTAATACAAAAAGACAACAGGCAAGGTTTCCATTTCATATGTTAATAATCTAATAGAGGAGGCAGAATAAAAAAACAGAAAGAAGTAAAAAAAAAAAAAAATCAGTCTTAAATCCAACCTAAACAATGTGTTGTTTTTACCTTAGAGGCCATTAAGCTCTCCCAACGTGACACCTCGGTTATGTAATTATGAACTCTACTCTTCATTTCTTCTTTTTCTTGCACTGCTGCTTCCAATTCCAGTGAGATTTCCTATAAATCAGAAAATCAAAGACAAATCTAAAATGAACATAGCACCTAGTGAGTTCTATTTCTTTTCAAATAGCTACTTTTGAATTCTGGGAATTAGAATAGGAAAAAAGAAAACCTGTTTCTAAGTGTTACTTGCATTTATTTTCCTGACTGATCTTGACTTTTTAACCAAATATTACCAAATATCTTCCACAATAGTACTAACCATGAATCTGGCCCAAGGGTTGGTATTTTAAAAAATTCATATATCAGCAATATGCTTTATAAAGAATAATGTTGAAAGTAATTGTTTAAAAAAACGTAATATTTAAAATAGGAAAATTATTGTTCTTCTGGGTATAATCCTTTAATAAGCCAGCACAAACAAAAGTAATACCTTTAAGTATATGACATTCTAAAATATTCATTTATTTATACCTGTAAGTAAATAAAGCCCACTGAAAGTAAATACAAATAATTAAAATCTATCGTGGATCTTTAAAACACAGCAACTTGCCCTGAAAGTGATGTTGAGGTCCTCACTCAGTAAGGTGACAATAATTTCTGCCACAGAGAATAAATACCATACTACCAACTATAGGAGTCCTTATAATAAAGACCAAAATGGTGAGGAGACCACAGTTGTATCCATTAGACACCCTCTAATATATAGCAGCATTTTAAACCACACTTTTAAATACCCTTATATAAACACCATTATCCTTACAGAATTATTTATGTTGTTGATATTTACGTTATTAAAACTTTAAAAACATATTTAGAGCTTTAAGATATAACAAAGAATATACTGTAAAACTATATACTATAAAACTATTGAAGTTTACGCATTGTACTCATACCTGGTTTTCTCTTGCCATTGTAGCCAGATCATCTTGTAATCTTCTATTTTCCTTAAAAGATATTTCTTTGGATCTTCCTACTTCATCGAGTTCTTTGTTAGTTGCATCAAGCTGACGCCGAAGGCTGCTTATCTCATGGTCCCGATTAGTCAGTGTTTCCTTTAGCTGGCTGTTACATGAGTGATGTGAAAATAAAAAAAGAAAGCTTTTTGGAAAACTTAGTTAATTTAATAGAAAACTGTTGTACTCTGAATTAAGTATACTAAGTATACTAAGTATACAAGAAATTATAACTACTGCATTAAGACACTAATTAGGTAAAGCAGACATTTTAGCTCTCTACCAATCATTATGAGCAAATGAAGTCATAAAATAATTATTCCAAAAAATCAAGTAAAAACAGAAGACTTTCAAATGTTAGGAGATTCATTTGGCAAATAATAATAACAGATTCTATTGGCAAATATTTATTTAATGTTGAAGTCCCCACTATTATATAAAAGGGTATACAGAATAAATATGATTAGTGACTTTGTCTTGAAGTAAAGACTAGACATAAAATGTAAAATTTTGTTCAAGATAGGTTTAAATGTAGAATAAATTCAAGACTGGCTACTACCAAAGTAATCTAAATTTTAATAATCAGGGCCTGCCTAGGGTAGTTATAGCAGAAACAAAGAGCAAGTTGGCATGTAAAAGAATAATTATTAAGCATAAGTGTTGAGATGTGGATAACAGAAGATGGCAGAAAGTTAAAGAGAATAACATTTTCATGCAGGAGACTAAGAAAATAATGCTGCTGCCATTGGCAAAAATAGAAAAATAGAAATTTAACTATTGACAGATACTACTTAAGTAAAGCTGCATTCACTGAAAATTTCTAAAGAAGCTGGATGCCATTACATTGATTACTTACTTCAGAGAAGATTCATACTCTGAAAATGTTATCTTCATTTGAGCAATAGCTTTTTCCTACAGAAATTATAAAAATAATATAAGATTCTAAACAATTCATATAGGAATGTCTTTAGTTGAATTTATACAATTTATCACATTTACCCAGTTCAAATCCAAATATGTAACTTATGCTATAAATGAAAGCTCCAAATAAACATATTTCCACGTCCCAGCTGTACTTCACATATTGGCATATTTCTACTCACTCTAAGAACTTAAACTGTTTCCTTGAGCTTGCTGTGATTACATCTGATAAAATTACATTCTAGAAATAGAACTTTTGAAGATTCAAATTATTGAAATAAAATAAAATTTAATCACATTAGAAGATATGGCCTGGGTCTTAACTTGTACATGGGTGATAATAACTGTATACTTGAAAAAGAGAAGGAAATAATCTTTTCTGTTCAGATGCTGGATAATCATATTTGACAGTCACATACTTTATTAGCCAGGTTTTCTTGCAAGTTTGCAATCTGTTCTGTCTTCTCATCTACAGTCTCCTGAAGGAAGTCTTTTTCTTTATCAATAACACCAATGGCCTTTTTCATTACATGAGCCTCTTGATCCTGTGAAGTCATCTTAAGATGCAGTTTACCTATAAATAAACAGAAATGTTTGTTAGCCAAAGTAAATTAGGATTAGAAAACACAAAATTTAAAACCACTTACCTATATTTTCCTCCAATATGTTAATTTGTGCTTGGGCTGATTCAAGTTCATCTCTTTTTATGGAAAGTCGGTGCTGATAATCATCAAGTGATCGCTGTAGCTGCTCATTTACTATCCTAAAGAATCAGTGGACAAAAACAAATGGTATTCTTTATCTCTGGTAGAAATAGTTTTTAAAAAGTGAGAGATCTCAGAAAATAGTTTTCTTATTTTTTAAAGTTTCTTTTATTTCTTATTTTAAAGCTCTTCCAGTATAATCAATGGCATTATATTATATATTATTTCTTGCTGTCCACCATTCTTCAAAATGATTCATCTTCCTAAAAATAATATAGTATAAAAATCAAATTAATTGTGTACTCTTTTCTAGAGGCTTCTGGTAGCTTTAAAGTTCTTCTTAGTTTCCTAATATTAACCCTCTTCCTCTTAAAATCTATTTCCAATAGTGGAGGCAAAAGGAAAGTCCTGTTTTTATAGTATGGCCTGGCACTTCAAAGGATTGTCCATATTTCCTAATCATCCAGACCAGTGAGCTTTTAATTTTGCTTCCTTTTCTGACTTTTTTGGTAGGTGATCAACTGGAGGCCATAATAAACTGGGGAAGTAGGCATCCATTGCAGTGCAACAGGATTGAAGAAAGGTGACTGGCTTCAGGGAGCAAACAAGAGGACGTACAGAGGAAGCAAAGCCAACCTCAGAGTAGTCTCATGCTGATCAGTAACATCATTTTTCAGAAGCAATAAGAATTTTCTTTCATGTCATCTAGAGACCTTGGAATGCTTTTAGCCCTGGTCTAGGAGTTCTTAACCTTGACTTGCTGGAAACACAAAGCTCTCACCTCAGGCTATTTGTTGGGAACTCCCACAGGATACTTTTAGGGTTTGTTTGAGGATAAGACAGGGAAGAACATACCAAGGGTGATTTAGCTTAGAACTGCCTAATGGGGTTTGGATCCTGAAACCCCTAGTAAGATAGGACAGCTCCTTGAAAATGAAGTTTTACTGGCAATACTGAGGTAGGTGCTCTGAAAGATGAAAGACATGACACTGATTGCTCTAAGAACAAGTGAACGATGACCCAGAGGTAGGGAGGAAAGTCAAGTTGAGGATGACTTCTTCAGAACTGCACAATCAAACAATCCAGTCAGAGAGAATCTATGACCAAGAAATTTTATTTCATAAAATTATCTGTGAGTCAGTCCAGGTGACTGCACTGTATTCAAGCTGTTCTTAAAAGCTATAGCTATTGCTCTGAAGGATATAACTACAGGATATATTCATTATATTGATACTTTATATATATTAGCTCATTCTTCAAGCAGTTCCACAATTAGACCTATTATCCCAATTTTATAGAAACAAATAACTAGTAACTTGTCCAAGTTGACAAAGCAAAGAAAAGTAAATCCAGGCTACTCTAACTTGGTATCAATGTTTTTCTATTACAACACATTGCCTTCTATGAAGAATTTGGGGAGACCAACACCTTCTATGTGGAAGGGAAAATGTCTACCAGTAAGCTATACAGAGTCCTTTCAAAAAAAAATGGCCCCGAGTCCCAAATAGTTGGTTGCGCTTGAAATCCTAAGTAGAAATGTAAAGATCTGTTTTGGTGTTACTGAAATTTGGTGAGAAATGCCTCACTCAGGGAGGGAAAGAGAAGATGGGTGCACCAAGAGGATGGAAAGGAACATGATTTATCTGAGTATCAGCTTCTTAAATGTCTTCATGTCAAGGGAAAGAGAACTTGATGTGATTCAAGGGGTAGCCAGATCTCTATTAACCATATTAAAAGTGTCATGAGGTTTGAATAATGTGATTTTGCCTCCAGAGTGCTTGGTATTATGGTTTGTATTGAGTTTAGCTTTGGATCTGATGGCTTAAACTTATGGTTCTACCAGTGTACACTAGTATGGAGAACATGATTGACATACTTTCCTCAGAAGCAAGGTAAGTCAGACTTTTTGGTGGGTCAGAGCAAAACAAAGTCATGGAATCACCCCTCGGTGAGGGAAGTAGCAAACTGAGCTCACAAGAGAAAAGGGTATTCGTGTAACAGAGAAAACATCAAAGGAGCGATAGGCTGGCATACGCAAGGAAGGCCACTGAAAGCTCCTCAAGAGCCTAAGATGGTGAAGGGCCTCCTGTGAGGAAAGGAGAGGAGTGTGTGGCTATAGTCTGGAGGGAAAAGCAAAACGGATTAAATGCCAGATCCAATCAGCTGCTGGACAAAAAGGGAAAAGGGTAGACTAGTAGTTCTGTGTGACAAAAATACACCATGGTACCTGTACTCGGGAGTTGGACACAGACATGACAGAAAAAGTGGAGCTGCCTGGTCCATACAGGCAGCTCTCCTTCATAGAATGTATGCAATGCTTGCCAAAAAAAAAAAAAGAAGAAGGGGAAAAAAAGCAGCTTCTACTTCTACTTTAGTTCTTTATCTAACATCTAACTTATCAAGACTCATAGTTAGAGTAGCAAAAGAGTAAAAATTGAAGATACCCGAAGTCCCTGATATACTTTTCCTTAATTAGACAGACACAACCAGCTCTGCATCTTAATTCATTAAGTTTTGTCTGATAATCAGGAACCCCTTATGAATATAATCTCAGGTCTTTCTTTTCCTAATTATTTCTTTGATTTTCAAAATTCTGTTTATTTTACTATATATTTTTGCAGTTCTCAGGGTTTATGTACTAGCTCCACATCTTTTTTCACTCCCTTCTTTTTATCATTCTGAGTTCTGAATTCTAGATGAATTTCTTGAGTTTGTTTTCTATTTTACCAACTCAGTTTTCTGACACATCCCTTCTGTTTCACTGACACTTTCAATTTTAATTTATCAATCTTTATCTCTAATTATCATTACTATAATCCTTTTTGATCTCAAGTTGCTACCACTTCATGACTGATTTAATTGCACATATGCAATGTTCTGTTGACATCTGAAAATCTTTTCCTGATTCTGCAAACGTATTTAGAGAAATTACTTCCACTGATTCTTCAGAATGATGCCCTTCTTCTGACTCAATATCTTTTACTTATTACAGTTGCCCAGCCAGGAAAAAAAACCCACCTATCTTTGTTGACTTGTTTCCTTCAGTATTCTGTATTCTGAATTGACTAATGGCTAACCAACCCAATATCCTAAGGTAAACATTCTGCATTTACTGTACCTTTTCTCATTTCCAGATAAGTCATCCAATCCTTTTGATTTTATATAAGAAATGTTTCCTAAACCTGGTCTCTGTTCTCCAAGTTCACTGCCATTGTTGCAATCCAGACACATGGTCTCTATTGTTTGCCATCAGTCCCTTAAAATTCCAAATTTATCTTTCCTATTTCTGCCAGAATTCACTTTTTAAAAGGCATACTACTCATGTCACCCCCTGGGTTAAAAATTTCTGTTTGTTCTCTATAAGGTAAAATCCAGACACTCTTGGTTATCATACCAACTTCATAACCTAATTCCAACCTGTAGATACAGCACATTTTTCCATACTGACCTTCTTACCATTTTTCACAAACATCACCATTTTAGACTCTGTATATAAATACTCTGATTTTATATTTCTTTGAAAGAGGAAAGATAAGGACAATGACATGGGTAGCAAAAAATTCTGTAATTTTCAGCAATCCTATGCTATGAAGTACAAATGATCTGAAGTATCTGTTAGGGGGTTTTGAAAGAGGTAAGTACAAAAACTTGCCTACGATGATATCAATCTAAGAAAGTGTTTAAAAATACAGATATTCAAAACCTATTCAGATTCACTCAGTGAATAAGAACCTCCAGAGATCAGCCCCTAAATCCATACTTTTCAAAAGCTTCCAGGTGATTCCGCTGCAAGGCCAACTTCGGGTACTACTGCTGCTCAAAGGCCTAGTCCAAAAATGCCACCATAACAAACCTCACATAGCCACAAACTTGGTCCCAGAGGTGAAATAACAAAACATTCAATAAACTTACCTAAGTGAGTTCATCTCTGTTTTCTGAAGGGATGAGTCACCAGCCACATGGCCAAGTTTTTGAGCTTGGAGTTTTGCTTTGTTCTCCAATGATTCCATTGATTCTTTCATTAGTACCATTTTAGACTTTAATTCACAGTTTTCATTTTCAAGCTATAATTTAAATTTTAAAAATTAATATATATGTCTTAGCTTTGTTTTCCGTAAGCATATTTTAATAACATTTCTGGAAGAAAACTAAGAAAATAAATTAGAATTATTTAAAAGTCATGTGTACACTTTAGGTTCTACATGTTAGAATACGTATACACATTTATTCCTCCTTTTCAATATTACTGAAATGAAATAAAAGATACCCAAAAAAAAAGCAAGAAAGGAAGAAGAAAATAATATAGCCATAGCAACAATAAAAACAGAAAGAAAAACAATTAGCAGAGCAAAAATTCTAAGGCATTTCTAAAAAAACAGTAAGTAGCTAGGCCTGATTTGAAGAAAAATCATAGCAGAAAATACTGCAACTCAAATACAAGTGGGCAAGACATATGAAAAAACTGTAATTAGGGAAGTAATTACAGTAACCTGACTTAATGTAAAGAAACACCATGATTCTGAATGGAACACAATATTGGAAATGTAATAAAATTTCCTGAAATAATTGTAAATGCAATGAAATTTCAACAAGAATTCTAATAGAACCTTTTAAAAATAAGGGGGGTGCTTAGATTTCATTCTAAAATTCATTTAGGAAAAAATAAATTTAAGGAAAAACAGCTCTTTCTTGTGGCGCCTAGAGGGCAGTCGGTTGCCTCAGGATGAAGCTGAACATCTTTTTCCCAGCCACTGGCTGCCAGAAACTTATTGAAATAGATGATGAACACAAACTTCGTACCTTTTATGAGAGGAATGTGGCCACAGAAGTTGCTGCTGACACTCTGGGAGAAGAATGGAAGGGTTATGTGGTTTGGATCAGTGATGGAAACAACAAACAAGGTTTCCCCATGAAGCAGGGTGTCTTGACCCATGGCCATGCACATATGTCTGCTACTGAGCAAGGGGCATTCCTGCTATAGACCAAGGAGGACTGGAGAAAGAAAGTGCAAATCTGTTCGGGGTTGTACTGTGGATGCCAATCTCAGTATTCTCAACTTGGTCACTGTTTAAAAAGGGGAGAAAGACATTCCTGGTCTCACTGATACTACTGTGCCTTGTTGCCTGGGGTCCAAAAGAGCTAAAAGAATCCTCAAACTTTTCATTCTCTCTAAAGAAGACGATGTCCGCCAATATATCGTGAGAAAGCCGTTAAACAAAGGAGATAAGAAACCTAGGACCAAAGGACCCAAGATTCAGCATCTTGCTACTCTACGTGTCCTGCAACACAAACGACGATGTATGCTCTGAAGATACAGCATACTAAGAAAAACAAGAGGCCACAGAATATGCTAAAGTTTAGGCTAGGAGAATGAAGGAAGCCAAAGAAAAACACCAGAACAGACTGCCAAGAGACTGCTATCCTCTCTGAGAGCTTCTATCTCTGAGTCCAGTCAACCACAAGATTTTCTATAAGGAACAAATGGATCAGACATTTAGAAAAAAAAAAAAGGGCAGGAGAAATTGGAGGTGAGGGCAGAATGCAAGTAGACTTGCCTTATGAGATGTCAAAATAAATTAGAAAGCTACTGTAATTAAAACTGTGGATTTCACATAAAAACTTGCAAGAAAATACATGTACACAGATGAAAATTTAGAAAAGGTAGTATTTTAGGGAAGTGGAAAAAGAATAAATACTTTAAAAATAGAGTTGGAACAGCCACTCACTGGGGGAAAAAAACAGGTAGATTTCCATTTTATTTTACATACAAAAATAAATACAAAATGGAATAATAATGTATATATAAAATTCAAAACCAAGAAGTATTAGTGATAAATATGTCTTCCAGTTAAAACTGTAAACTGACCATACACATTTTATCTTCTCTCCCTCTGGAAACAGTGCTAAAATGATAGTAAAGGAGTAAGAAAGTAAATGCTCGCTCATAAGGGCGTAGAGAACAAGAAAGAAAACCAGAGTCACAAGTGATTTCTATTGGTTGTGTTCCAACAGAACTTTATTATAAAAATAGACTAGAGGCTAGATTTGGCCCAAGGGCCACAGTTTGCTGACCTCCATCCAGGGTGCACATCTAGAAATGGATTTGCTGGCTCGTAGGGTATACCTTTGCCAGACAACGCCAAATTATTCTCCAAAGGGGCACCTGCCTGCACTTCCAGAAGCTACGCACACTCACTAATAATACTTAATATAACCTGTTAATTTCTGATGGCCTGATGGATGTGAAATGATTTTACTGTGGTTTTAATTTTCCCTATTATTAAGGTAGAACATCTTTTTCATGTTTAAGAATCATTTGAATTTCTTCTGCTATTAGGTGTCAATTCATATCTTCTGTTGAGTATTTTAGGTTAAAGGTACAGCAAGTTGTTCTCTCAATTAGTGGCTTGTTTTTTCCATAAACAAAGATGTTCTTGTCAGTGGGGGCTCATTTATCTGTGTTTTCGTTAAACTTATTTGTGTCTTGCTTAGGGGCACCACACTTTGGCACCAGACACCTGTCAGTTGTGTGATCTTAGGCAAGTATCCCTCTGCATCAGTTTCCTTATCTGTGGAATGAGGATAATATTAGCATTTACTTTATATGGTTGTTGTAAGAATTAAAATAACATATGTAAAATGTTGAAGAAGTACCTGAGACATAGTAAATGCTTTATGAGTGATTATTAGTATTTCTCTAAGGTCAAAAATTTTCTCCTGTATCTTCTTTTTAAAATTACATATATTTCTTGAACAGTCAAGCCTGTAAGTAACCTTGAACTGATAGGGGGGTATGGTAAATTTGAGTTAGGATCCAATTACTTTTTACATACATATTTATGAATAGCCAATTATCCCAGAAACAATGACTGAATAATCCATCCTTTCCCCACTGATCTCAGTGAGTCCTATATATATCAAGTTTCCATATATTTGTGGGTTTGTAGGTTCACTCTCTAGTGGGTTTCTATCATTCTCTCTGAATCCCTGTGTACTACCACCCTATCTTACTTACTGGCTCTAAAGCCTTCATATCTGACAGGGCAATTTCTACACCATGTTCTTCCTTAAAATCTCTTTGTGATTCTTGGCTCTCGCTTCCATGTAAATTTTATTGTCAATGTTCATACACACACACACACACCCCATCTCCTTGGGATTTCAGATGGCACTACATTCACTTCATAGATCAATTTGGGGAGAATTTACATTCTTTTTATAAACATGATTATCTGTCACCTTTCTGTATAAATCTGATATATTTCTACACTTATTTAGGTTTTCTTTAATGTCTTTCAATATGGTTGCATCATGTATTCTATTAAGATCCTGGAAAATTATACACAGATATCTTTTATTATTTACCATGCTACCAGAATTCATTGCACATTCTGAATCCGAAGGTTCCTATGTTTTTATAATACCTAAAAAAGTATCAGTCATTATCTCTTCAACTACTGCCTCTCCCACATTCTATTATATTCTCCTAGAATTCTGAACTAAATACGTTAGACCTTCTCATTTTATTCTCTAAGACTTTAACTTATTTTATATTTCCTCTTAGTCTCTTCCCAATGATGTCTAGTACTTCAGATATATTTTCCAGTTTGTTATTCTCACTGTCAGCTCTGGGCAAGCTGGAGTGACAGGAACCCTTCTACCTGAATAACTACAAAGATGGACAAAATATATAAAACAATGGTTTCAAGACACTGGGCATCAGGCCAAGGTGGACAGTGGCCCGAGAGACAAGAAACAAATGAGACCTATGATTGTTCCAGCTGTTGCCTGAAGAATTTCCAGGCTGCAGCACAGGGAAAGTAAATCGGATGGAGCCTAGTGGTTCCCCTAAGTTCAGAAGACAACACGAGAGCCAAGGGCAGAGAAGACAATTAGAGCTTGCAGGGCAGATAGTGGAGGAGAGTTGCACAGAGTGAGAGCTCCAAAGACCTGAAAAGGGTAGCCCTTGAGTCTCCAGATGAGCAGAGCTCAGTACAAAGGATGCTACCTGAAGTCAGGGGAAGAAGCATAAAAGATTAGAGGGAACAATACTCAGGACTCATGCAGGGCCATAAATAGTTCCTGTTCACATCAGTCGTTTGAAAACAACATAATTCATGGGGCAACAGGTAGTGTACTCAAAAGGGTTTTTCTTAGTAGTGAAACAAAATTAGTTCAAGACTAAATGCTACTCTGGTACCAGCAATGAAGCTTAAATGCAAAAGTGAAATGGATTAAGCTACCTCCATCTGACTTAACTCTATCTCAGAACAAACCTCAAGAGTATTTATAGGAATGCAAGCACCCAGCAACCAAGAAGGTAAGATTCACAATGTCTGACATTCTATCTAAAGTTACCAGGCATGAAAGAAGCAGGAAACTACAACCCATGAGGAGGAGGAAGTATCAGCTGACCCAAAGTGGATGGAAACAGATGTAAGAATTAGCAGACAAATAAAACAGGGACAAAATGAAACACACAGAGAAAGACTGTCAGAACTCATACCAATTTGTTAAAATTCCTATTTCCAGAGAGAGCAGTAAGGAATGAAAGTGAATTTTATTGTGTACTCTACATCTGTACATAATTTTTTAACAAGAGAAAAACAACAAGCATAACTAACACCTAGTCAGTGCTTCTAAGTTCTTAATATGTATTAACTCTTAATCTCCACAAATTAAGTACTAGCACTATTCCTACTATACAAATGAAAAAATTGAGGAATGGAAAGTTTAAATATTGCCTACAGGTAATAGGTAGCAGAGATGGATTTAAACCCAAGTAGTCAGCATTTGGAGTGCATAACTCTATCATTATTATACAGCTTCTTTAGCATACTATTTTGTACTATAAAAAATATACAGTATATTAAAACAATAACTGACATAGTCATTCATACAACACAATATACCCCAAATCCAGTTTGATAAATTACCTGGTGATTAACATATGTCAAATGTTCAATAGTTTTCTCAAATTCTGATTTCCCAAAAAGACTCATTTCCTGGAGAGTCTGAAAGAGAATTTTATAAAAGATGTTCATTCACATCAGATTATACAACAAAATTACCAAAATAAGCAGTGCAAGTCTCCAGCACTATTCTATTTTTTTTGGTCTTATTAAATAATAGTCTGTTTTAGAAAGAAAATCATTAGCTATTTTACAAAAACGATGCTTCTGGTTGGAAAAAAAATCACTCTACTTCCATGTGTGATTGTAACAGAAGACACAGATTGGTATGAATTCATTTATAAATATTTATGTAGATCACTTCATTAGCACAACCATAAAAGGGGAAAAAAAGCAGGTTAAATAAGTAAGCTCAGGAGTATTTCCTCACAGAGAGATGTAAGAGAAACAGAGTGTAAAGGAAGAAAAGATGAGATCAGAAAGACACAGGAAACAGAATACTACAGGGCTATGCAAGTCACCAGAGTTTCAAGAATGTCCTGGTCAACAGCGTGAATACAAGAGCTATTTTTTTGGTTATATTACCTTATCCAACTCTTGCTGATGTTAAGTCTAGGACAAGTGATATAAATTGGTGCTTCCTGAGAATTTTCTGGTGTGAATTCATACTTCCATCCACGTTATTCATTAAAAATAAAGACATCTGATGTTTGGATTATACATTTGGTTGAAAGAGTCTGTGCTGTATGCATTTTTTTGTTTATTAAATCATTCAACCAGTATTGAGTAAATATTATATACAAACAACAAGCAAGGTGTTAGAAATACAGTAGTGAGTACAATGTATGAAGTTCTGATGTCATAAATATTGTAGCCTAGTAGAAAAGGCAAACCTTAAAAAGATATTAGAATAAAATCCACGCATATTCTGCTAGAAAAAGAAACTTAATGGCAGTATGTTGAAAGGGAGTCTAGAGTCTAGGGTTCATTTCCTGTATGAGGGAATGATATTTAACCTGGCTCTAAAGGATGAATAGAAATTAACTAGGTAAGGGAATTGAAAGGGTAAAAGATTTTTCAATAGCCTATGTAGAAAGTTGGGGCAAGAAAAAAATCCATTAAGCCAAGAATGGAGAAAATGAGGGGTGAGGAAAAGGGGGAGATGAGTTTGGGGAAAAGAAGTTAGACCTTGAAGTAGGCAAAGGCCAATCAGTGAAATCCTTGAAAACAGCTAATGGCTTTTAAATGGGAAGTGACATGATAGGATTTGTATCTTTGAAAGATGACTCTGACTTCAGTTTGAAATATAGGTTTGTGAGGCAGCTAATACCCTATCGCAGCTGAGAGAATAATGGCCAGAACAGGATCATAGCAGAGGAACAGAAAGAACCAGACATATTCAAGAGAAGCTCAGATGACCTCAGGAGCTAGACTCCTTGTGACTTCATAGGTAGATGGTCTCTTAAACTCACTGTAACTCAGAGACAACTGTAAGCATCACCAACCTGAAAAGGCAACTGTCAAGATTTATTGAGAAAGTTCATATAAAAAGCACTTAGCACAGAGCCTCCCACATGAAAAGGACTGAATATAAGTTAATATTATTATTTTTAATATATCTTTATTGATTTCAGAGAGAGGAAGGGAGAGGAAAAGAGAGAGATAGAAACATCAATGATGAGAGAGTCACTGATCAAGCCCACAACCCAGACATGTGCCCTGACCAGGAATCGAACCGAGATCTCCTGGATCCTAGGTTGATGTTCAACTGCTGAGCCACGCCCGGCCGGGCAAGTTAATATTAAAGAGGTAGCACTGAGAAGACTTGGTGACTGAGAGATATGAGCTCTCAGGGAGGAGTCAGTAATGATGCCTGGGTTTGACAACTGGGTGTATAGTGGCATAACAAAACTATTAGAGGAGGCTTAAGGATTGAGATGATTAATTCAGTTTTTAAGTAAAAAACCTGTTGTAAACTCATATATCTTGGTTCCCACTATCCAGAAAGATTCTGGTAAAACTCAGTTTTCCTGAGTTTTCAGTACTCTTGCATTTTCTTAATCCTATTACATTCCTTGGTGACTTCAACAGATACGGACAGGGAAAAATCAGTAGCTGTACCAAAAACTGTCATACTGCACATGTTTCCTGTTTGGTAATTTCAGCACTTATTTTTATAAGAAATTACTTTTGGGATGGCAGTATTCCAAAAGATCCCAATTGAAAGTATTCTTTCAGGGTAAAACTTTAACTGAAATTTTATAACATAAAGATTACCCTAATAATGCTTACATGTTCTTATATCCAATTTTAGCTGCTAATACCTAACATTAATTCAATAATATTTTTTTGGAAGTCTATAAACTTCATAATAGTAAAAATAATAGTTAATACTGAGTTCTTATTATGTGCTACTTGCTTTATATGTATTAACATATTTACCTTTTTGGAGATTATAAAAGGAATTACAAAAGACTGCCCCTTGCCCCTACATATGACATCAAAAACATAAACAACAAAAGAAAAAATAGATAAACTGGACTTCCTCAAACTTAAAAATTTTTGTGCTTTAATGGATACCATTAAGAAAATGAACAGATAACCCACAAAATGGAGGAAAGTATTTGCAAATCATCTGATAAAGGGGATTTTATTGAGAATATATAAAGTAATCTTACAATTCAATAATAATGAGACAAATAACCCAATTTAAAAATGGACAAAGGATGATCTAAATTGACATTTCTCCAAAAAAAGATATACAAATGGCCAACTAAGCACATGAAAAGTTGATCAACATCATTAGCCATCAGGAGAATGCAAAACAAAACCACAGTGGATACTACTACCTACCAGCATGATGATAATAAAAAAGACAGACAAAAACAAGTGTTGGTGAGGACATGTATAAACTGCTGGTGGGAATGTAAACGGCACAGCTGCTTTGGAAAACAGTCGGCAATGGCTCATATGATTAAATGTAGTCATTAAATGAACCTAGGCATACAATCAAGATAAGTGAGAACATACATCCACACAAAAAGTTGTACACAAATATTCATGGCACCATTATTCTTTATAGCCAAAAAGTGCACACCATGCAAATGATAAGTAAAATGCTGTCTGTCCATACAACGGAATATAAAGAATAAAGTACTGATACATACTACAACATGAATGAATCTTTAAAACATTATGCTAAATGAGAGAAGCCAGACATAAAAGCTGCACACTGAATGATACAATTTATATGAAATGTCCAGATAGACAAATCTATAGAGACAGGAAGGAGATCAGTGGTTGTCTCTGACTGAGGAGGCTGGGGGGAGATGGAGAACAGCTGATAATGGGTACAGGGTTACTTCTGAGATAATGAAAATGCTCTAAAATTGACTGAGATGATGGTTGAACAAGTCTGTGAACATACTAAAAACCACCTGGAATGGGTGAATTGTATGGTATGTGACTATCTCATAAGACTGTTTTACAAAAAGAAGATAACATTCTTCCACATAAGGAACTGCCAATTGAAATCAGAGATTAATTATTTTCTATAAAGAACCAGATAGTATTTTCAGCCTTCTGAGCCATACAGTTTGTTTTAATTACTAAACCCTGCCACTGCAGCAAAGCAGCCACACAGAACATGTAAATGAAGGAGCATCATATTCCAATAACATTTACCAACAATGAAGTCTGAATTTCAAAAATGTCATGTATCATAAAGTATTCTTCTTTTGATAGCTCTTCAATGATTTAAAAATGTAAACACCATTCTTAGCACAAAGGCCATACAAGAACATGGTGGTTCGGGTTTGGCTCATGGGCCCATTTGCCAACCCCTGATCTAGCCGTGCATTCTTAATGGTCACTTCACAGACAAGCTTCGAAAGACCTCCCTTTTTCTCAATAAATTGCTTTTCAAAAATAAGTCAATCTTATTACTTACTTTTAGCTTGTCTTTTAAAGCTTCCTTTTCTGCCACAACCCTTCTTAAATCAGATATTGCAACTTCTCTTTCCTTTTCCACAAGATTAACAATATTATGGGAGACTGTGCTTTGGGTGCATTCTTGTCTTAGTGAAGATAACTCTTCCTGAGCCTTAAAGAATGAAAGGATATGAATAAAAAACACTTTGGATATGCTCCCAGTTTAAGAAAAAAAAAAAGGCAAGTTAAACACGTTACCTTTGCTCTCTTTCCAAATACCCCCCCAAATGAAAGAGGATGAAAGTAATACTAATACTAATACTAATACTAATATAGCCCAAAAGACAAGGGTATTGAAGGAAGTGCCAGCCACAAAATTTTGGAAACTAGGCAGCAGATGGGCAAGTAGTAATTAACTAAGCCAGCCCACAAAAGCTGAAATCTAAGCCAATAATGAGGAAAGCCCCCAAATGGATCAATTTGTCCTGCAGAATCCCCCCAAAATTCCAAATGTGGAAACAGCTTTTCAAATTGATCTTTTAACTTGCATGTCCTTCCCCATCTTGAAGTAGCAAGAGGATTTCATGAGAGATTGATATGGGGACAAATTCAGGTGACAGATACCATGCCCCGCTCAGACTCACTTTGGCTCTGACACCGAGGCTTTGTAACCGGGCCAAGCCGTGTCGATTCCCTCTTCCCTAGAGTCTCCTCACAGGGCCCAAGTCCTTAAAATGTAATAGGTCGCAACCGTGGCTGCTACCCATTGCTTGACAGACATATCCCAACATGTATGAATCCCAAGGATTAACTTGGCTCAGAGTCAGCCTAAGACCTGTTCCAAATAGCTTTAGAAGTACACTATCTCCAACTGACCTGACAAGCTAGAAAAGAGGAAGAATACATATGAAAAAATAATAGGAATCTCTGCTTTGGGAGTAGGAACACAAGTAGAAACTGCTACTTATAATTCAAATTATGAAGGAATACCACAAGATTCACATATTACAATAATTTAAAGGACACATACTGGTTCCATTATAGTTAACTAGTTCTGTATAATTTGTTAGCTTAATTATAACCAGTCTCTTACTTCATTATATAAAACACTTAGTTTATCTCTTTCTGCTGTCAATAACTTAACATTGGCTTGTATATCCTCCATATGTTTTTCAAATCTTTCCAGCATATGTTGAAGTTCATCCCGTTCTCTTGTGATCAGATGAATTTCAGAATTGTAATCACCCTGAAACATAATTTAAAAACAGAAGTTATCATTTGTTATAATTACCACCACAAGACTGTCCAGCAAATAATCAGGAAATGAAACATTTACTAGTTACAAACCACTAGTTTGTAACCGTCTCCAGGGCAGGGACTAGCAGCACTGTGTGCCTGCTCACCCAGTGCAAGGAACTATGACAGCCTAGCACATTCCTCAGTGTTTTCTGTGACAATCTAAATCAATGTCTCAAACACACCAACTCCCAACTGTCTCAGCTTTAAACCAATGTGAGGTCCATCTTTGTAATCAGATAAATATAAATATTTCCACCATGCAGTATATGTACATTAAGCAACTACTTCCAACATTTCTAAAACAAGATTATACCTATTACTCCAGTACAATTCAAAAGATCCACTATCTTTACAGCAATTGTGGGAAATAAAGATGGTAAATGTAGAGTTGGGATCTATGGTATCTTACTGTTAAATACTAAAGTCAGAAGCCCTAAGCGAGGATAACCTGATAATCTGATACATTGGGAAGCATCCTGATCTATGGTATTCAGTACCTACTGTGCAAAAACCATGTCCAATGTAGAGTAGGTAAATGGTAGATATCTGTAAGGGACTCCTCATCACCTGCAACTTGGAAATGAGTTATCCTCTTGGTTAAATAAGCAAAATCAAGGCATAATGAATGAGGTTAGCTATCTGAACACTTCAGGAGATAAAATGTCTTACAGAACAAAAGCAGATTAGCATTTCAGGACTTAATCAAGGCTTAAATAACTATAATAAAAAAATCTGTAACCTAAATAAAAATACCTTACAGAAAGGAGGTGCTCTGCACAGATTTCAGAAAAGGAGCACTCAATGAATAAGAATTTGACAGTCTATTTTCACTACTGTCCAGGTCTCAACTTGAATGTCACTTGCTCTACGGAGTCTTCCCAGATTCTCCAACCTAATTTAGATCTCCCTCTATATACCCTCATAGCCTTCTGAATCTTTTCTGTATTCCTTCTTCATTAACACTTGTTATAAGTGAGATTATAAAGTTATTTACATGATAACGTGTTTAATGTAGGACTTAACCACTAAAACGTAAGCTCTACGAGGGACACGGCAGGTGTTTGCTCTCATTCGCCACATCTTCAGTGCCTAGCATGGTACCTGATAAAATGCATGAGTTCCCTAACATTTACTGACTGGCCTTCTTAAGCAGGAACTCTAGCTCTTTTCTAAATATATCTTGTATGGAGATATTTATATTTGTGTTAATATATAATTTCTAATAACTCCCTTTTATCACTCCATTGTTTTCAACACAGGCACACACACAAGTGTGCAATGTTCAAGGTTATGAGGATAAGAACTGTCTTCTTTCCCTTGTATCTCTAGTGCCTCAGTATTTATCTGTTGAACTGAACCTGACTTTTGACCTAGACCTGATTTTTTTTTTTTTTTTTAATATATCTTTATTGATTTCAGAGAGAAGAAAGGAGAGGAAGAGAGAGGAAGAGAGAGAGAGAGAGAGAGAAACATCAATGATTAGAGAGTCATTAATCGGCTGCCTCCTGCATGCCCCCAACTGGGGATGGAGCCCACAACCCGGGCATGTGCCCTGACCGGGAATCGAACCCCGATTGCCTGGATCCTAGGTCGACACTCAACTGCTGAGCCATGCCCAGCCAGGCTAGACCTGATTTGCTTTGAACCAGTAAATAATCAGGAAATGAAACATTTACTAGGAAAGATTTTATGCTAGACCCTTATGCAAATTATCTTTTATAATCTTCACAAGAGGTTTTAGTTACTTTCCTCACTTTGCAAATAAGAAAATTGGAGTTCCATAAGTCAGGTAACTTATTCAAGTTCATAAAACCAGTTTGTGGAATCAGAACTTTTATCAGGCCTCTAATTCCAAAGCACTTTCCACTACACTATACTCAAAATTCACAGTTGGAACCATGGTGAGTACAAGGTAAAAAGGGACAATGCCCCCTGTACACAGATAAAGGAGAATCAACAAGTATATTGTTGACAAAGATCATTGATATTTAAAATGTCAATATTTTCTTTCTGAGTTACTGTAATCCCAAGAAACTATGCCTACGTTTTCCAATAAAGCAGCGGTTAAAAACTCAGTGTGGGTGCTGGGAACTAGAGGGTGAGGGTGCACTCTGTAGTTCCCAGCATTCGTAATGGTCTTACATTCCACCCTTTTCACTAGTGTACAAACCCACTTCCCCACCATGCCTCCAGTTTATTATTGGGACTATAAAGTGCTCTATACACCTCAACTTCTAAACTTTGGAAAGTAAATTCTTTATCCATGCAGATAACATTAGAACATTTCAAGAAAGTAAGTAAGTTGAAGGGGAAAGTCTCTTCCAATTACCAGTACCTTACCAAAATCTCACATCTGTCTTTTAGTTGTAAATCTACACCAAGCAACTGAATTGAATATTTAAGTTAAAAGCTTTGAGATCATTATCTACTCAGTTCTATTTAATAAGTACTTGATTAAATTAATCAACTATTTTGTGGAAGATTCTCCTATACAATGAAGGTGATCAATTCAGTGGTTTACTTTTCATGAGTCTTAAGTACACATGGGGATTAAAAAATAACTCAGTTACACAAATTAACTTACAATGTATTTTCCCACCAATTCATTCTGCTTATAATAGATAACATAAAACAGTGTTTATACTGACACCTGTAAACCAAATTCAGCCAGTAGGCAATGAAGTTAAAAACCAAAGTCTAATCAGAAAATGACTCAAAACCATTTAACAACTGACAGGACCTTCAGGAAAAAGGTGATGGAACTAGCCAATTCAGTTAAATCTGAAATCAAATGTTTTGAGTTTGAATGACTTAACCCCCAACTTCCCCTAGTTTATCTAGTGTACAGTAATGTTAGGGTAACATAAGTCTTGGGGACTTCTATAGCTCCAAAGCATTAAAAAAAAGAGAAAAATCTAAAGCACTCAGATACTCATAAAACAATGATACTAATAAAACACTGAAAATAATTAAGACCTAAAATAGAGACTCATGATTTTAATGTCTCATGAATCACAATGAACTTTACCTAATATATATCTTTAGACAACCAACTTGTAAATGTGGCTGTAGTGGAAATGGGATGATCTGCCCGGCAACCACTTACACTTACTGCTTTTTCCTGCTTTGTGATTAATGTGGAAGATGCCTGGTCAGTACAGTGTTATCCACCTAACTAGACCAAGGCTGGGAATGGCAGGAAGCCATGTTGCCTGCCATGTGGACAAATCCACTCTGCTTCAAGAGAGAAAATGCAGCTGATACTGACAGTAAAAGCTAGAAAGAGAAGAAATGTCCAGTGGCATGAGCTCCTGGTTCGTTTCTGGAAGCCCAGGTGCCCTTGCACTCCTCCCATATATGTAACGAGCTATCCATCATTCCTTAATTTACAGGAATCAGTATGTCATGCTTTGTTCTTACGCAGTTTTTCTAATTAATGCAGTGTTCCTAAAGTATAGGTCATGGAAGAAAATAAAATTAAGAAAGACTTTAAAAGCAAGTATGAACAAAGTTAATTTTAATACAGTAATAAACCAGAAGAGTTTGTTAAAAAAGATACTCTCTTGCCTTATCAATTACTCTTATAAAGAGATATTACCTTTTCTAGCATTTTACACGTTGGAATTTTTTCATGTGCAGGATAGCTTATAGAGCAAGATTTTCTCTGTATTATATGCTGGAGTCTTTCTAGCTCTTTCTTATAAAAATCTCGTTCTTCTTCTATACCTTTCAGAAATGTATCCAAACGAGAAGGTGACTTGTCTCGACGTTTTATTCCATGCTCTAGCCTCATCCTCTCAACTTCCAAAATAAGTTCTCTTTCTGAAAATGAAAGTAATTAAATTTTAAAAGTATTGCATTTAAAATGTATAACTAGCCAAATAAATTATATCAATAACTTTTAGAATGCAAGCTACTAAAAATCACTGTTTTGTATATCACCTGCAACTGCTAGATATCAAAAAGGTAAATATTGAGGGGAAAGGAGAAAAACTGACCTCTTGATTTATGTGCCTATCTCACTAACTATAACAAAGACTCCGTAAGAGCAGGGACCTTGGGTATCTTGTTTACCATCATATATCCCAGTACCTAAAAAAGAGCCTGGCACAAAGTAGGCTCATAAACATTTGTCTAGTGAATGATTAAAGGAATGTATGAATTTTTACACGTTCCTTAAAAAAATCTCATTTAGGACTGGAACCTAGCAGAAAGATAGCCTATTTCAATTGTGTATGTGTGTGCGAATGTGTGTGCTTTCAGGTGATACAACTGCATTTCCTTAGAAAGATTCTGTTCTTCAATTTTTCACCTTCAGAATAGTCTTCCCCTTAGTCTTAATTAATTCTATTATCACTCTGTCTCAAAGAAGAATACACTTCTATTGGAAAATATTCAAGCAAGGTTTCCTGTACTAACTAGACCAAATAAAAAGAATTCTGCAAAGTCCTTGAGGGAGAGAGATTTTCCACTGCATCTATAGTGCCTAGTGTGGTTTCTGTTATACAGCAAGCACTCTAACAATATCTATTGAATTAATGAAAGATCATCTTCTAAGAAAAAAATACATTAAGAGGAAATCAAATTCACTTTTTAAGTTACCAACATTTTACATTTTACCTGTAACTGCAAAACTTTCCATTTTTTTGCTAAGTCTTTGCTTTTCTTGTTCAAGCTGATGAACAACAGTTTCCAGGTCTGATCTTATAAGGAGTTCATCACTCAGTCTCTCTTTTTCTTTATGGCATAAGTTTAATTCCTGCAAATTTTAACACCATAATTTAAGATTTCAAACATTTATAAAATATTATAGCACTTAATATTATGTGCCCTGACCAGGAATCAAACCCACAACCTTTTGGTATATGGAGACAATATTCCAACTAACTTAGCTACCCGCCCAGGGCTAAAATATATTTAAAAGCATGTTTGTCCTGGCTGGTGTGGCTCAGTGATTAGCGTGTCCGCCCAAGCACTGAAGGGTCACTGATTCAATTCCCAGTCAAGAGCACATGCCTGGGTTGCAGGTTCTATCTCCAGTCCAGGTCAGGGCGCATGTGGGAGGCGATCAATCAATGTGTCTCTCTCACATGGATGTTTCTCTGTCTCTCCTCCTCCCTCCCTCCCTTACACTCTCTCTAATAATCAGTGGGAAAAAAAATATCCTCCCGTGAGGCTTAATAAATAAATATATAAATGCATGTTTTTTAAGAGTAACTCAGCCCGGTCGGGCATGGCTCAGCGGTTGAGCGTCGACCTAGGATCCAGGCGATCAGGGTTTGATTCCCGGTCAGGGCACATGCCCTGGTTGTGGGCTTGATCAATGACTCTCTCATCATTGATGTTTCTACCTCTCTCGCCCCCTCTCCTTTCCTCTCTCTGAAATCAGTAAAGATATATTTAAAAAAAAAAAATCTTAAAAAAAAAAAAAAAAAGTAGCTATAGCAACATCTTACTGTCAGCCAACACTGGTGAACACTGGGATAGTTCTGAGACAAGCCCTTTGAATCGCATTCAACTGTTTACAGGGTCCATACAAACAGCAGCAACCAGCAAAAGTGCCTGCCGTCATGGAGCTCATACTGAGTTTTACAATGTAAAGACATCACCAAACATATAGATGTTTGTCTCATTTCTGTTTATTGAGCTCATAGGAGAAATTTACAATATCTATGAGACTCAAGAGTGGAAAACATTTAGCAGGTTTAGTTAATTCAATTATTCAATATTGAATTGAACTGAATGCCTACAGCTGAATAAAAAGGAAGCCATTGTGATATGTTGTCCATAGTAAGCATATAAAAATAAACAAATATTTGAACACCTACTATGTGCCAGAGTATCACAATGACTTAATTTTAAAGTTTGCCTTATGCCACCAGACCACCACACACTAGACTATATATAGAGTATATATAACAAGAAAACCTAGAAATTAGTATTAGTTTTTGTTTCCAATTTTAGCAGAAATTCATCCAATTTAATAGGCTATTAACAAAATTCTCAATAATCTTTTGGGTGACCACCCAGGAATTTCTGCCTGTAAGCAAGACATTCTGTCAGTTCTAGGCCAGTCTATATAGGACAATATTCTACGTCTAGGCTTATGCTGGAATGATTACTATTATTCTGATTTGAAGACTACCAGAACAAATAATATGACTAGCGAAACGGTTTACACTACCAAACAAAGTTATTAAAAGTCAACAATGTTATCAAGTAATTATCAATTTCTAGTTTTAATATTTATAAACTGACAAGTCATGAATTAAAAGAATATAAAATTCCTAACAGGATTTCCATATTTGAATTATCTTGCCAACTACTATATATAAAATCAAGGAATTATAAAAATATAAATCAAACTAAATATATCCATACAATGGAATATTACTCAGCCATAAAAAGGAAGCACTAGATACATGCAATGAGCATGAACCTTGAAAACACTGTGCTAAATGAAAGAAGCCAGGCACAAAAGGCCATGTATAGTAAGGTTCCATTTATATAAACTGTACAGGATAGGCAAATTTACAGAAACAGAAAGTAGATTATTAGTTGTCAGGGGCTGAAAAGAGGAAAATGGGGAGTGACTACTAATGGGTATAAGGTTCCTTTTAGGAGTGATGAAAAATATCCTGTTACTTGACAGTAGTGATGGCTGCACTACTTAATGACTATACCGAAACCACTAAATTATACACTTAAAAGTATGAATATTATAATGTGTAAATTATATCTAAGTTGAAAATATATATGTAAAATAGGGCATAAAAATTTTCTTGCCAAAAGTTCTGGCAATTCAATATGACATGTACTTACCAGTTGAAGTTTTGCCATTGTTTCTTCAAGATTCCGCATTTCAGAAATATTTCTTTTAATCTCTTTCTAGGAATAAAAAGCCTATTAGGTAAACACCTAAAAGTCAAGAATACTTAGCACTAAGTCACACTGAAAATAAGACCATTTTTCAAGTAATTCATGCTCCCTCTCACAAGTGACATCTGAGGCTTAAGCTCTAAGCCTCCATTTCAACGAAGAGGAGGCATAGTTGAGGCTTCTCTAATTTCTTGGTATTCTGAATGCTTACAGGAACCTGTATGTAACACTTGAAACAAGAGGGCCACTTGAACATCTTTTTTGGCCTGTATACATGTGGGGCTTTCCTTGAACCCAGGTTTTTAGACTTCACCATATGGAACTCTCATTTCCTGATTTTTCCTATCCTATTTGCTTTCTCCCCACCTGCTACCACCAACCTGAATCCTCTGTACTGCAACTGTTTTAATTTCTTTCAGCAATATTTTATAGTTTTTAGTGTACATATCTTTCACTTACTTGGTTAAGTTTATTCCTAAGTATTTTATTCTTTTTGATGCTATTTTAAATGGTATTCTTCATCTCCTTTTTGGATTTTAATTATTAGTGTATCAAAACATATCTGATTTTTGTGTGTTCCTTTTGTATCCTGCAATTTTGCTGGATTTATTGGTTGTGGTTGTGTGTGTGTGTGTGTGTGTGTGTGAGAGAGAGAGAGAGAGAAAGAGAGAGAGAGAGAGAAGTCTTTAGGGTTTTCTACATTTATGACTATGTCATCTGGAAACATAATGTTACTTCTTTCTTTCCCAGGTGAATGACTTTTCTTTTTCTTGCCTAAGTGCTCTGGCTAGAATTTCCAGTACTATGTTGAACAGAAGTAGTAACAATGGGCATCCTTGCCTTGTTCATGATCTTAGAGGAAAAGCTTTCAGTCTTACACCACTGGCTGTGATATCAGCTGTAGGCTTTTTATATATGGCCTTTATTATGTTGAGGAAGTGTCCTTCTATTCCACTAGTTAGTGGAGGTGACACTGTATAAACTTAATTCAGTGATGTACAGTAGTGGTGGTCTTCAAACTAGGTTATATCCATTCCTGAGATAACATGAAGACCTTCCAAATACTATGTACAACTATCATATACATAAGGTTTTAAGGAATATCTTAATTCATATTTTGAACATATAGTCTTTCTTAAATCTTATTTACCTGTGAACCTGCTTATAGTCTAGGTCATGTGAGTTCTACTTTCCAACCTTCTCTCTCACAACTGCCTATCTCTCACTTTTCAAAATAAAGGCATACATCTAATGCCACACTGTCTCAAGATATTAAAAACTTTTGAAGCACCAGACAAAAAGATACTCTGAAATGTTGGGGCTGGCCAAAACCTTCAATTAAAACACAATTCTCTCCCATTATATCTTATTAAGAGATGTCATTTCAATAAGATTTTAGTATTTTATTTAAGAAGTATTTATCAAAATCTGTGATATATCTGTCACTGTAATCCACTGATTACTAAGAAGTGTAATGAGAACACTATTCAGAGGAAAATGTTAACACTGTGAATCTCATAGTTACAGAACATTTTTTAAAAACAAACATTGTACTTTATGTATTTTTTTAATTGCAGAGATATTTGAAAGGGTGATCATAAAAAGATATTCAAGTGTAGGATAAAATTTTGTGAGGATTTCAAGAAAGAGTCTTTTGGATTCTATTGGCTACATTTGAAAGAATGATGTGACAGTTTTATTTTAAGAGATCAGTATTTACAATAGATGAAATTACATCCTTTTCATCTATTTAAACTTAAAGATGAAAAATATTAGCTTCATGACAAAGATGAACAAACTTCTAAAGTTCACTCACAATGCAGAGATAAAAGGACAGATGGAAATCTTGAAGGAAAATAGGACAGTCTGGAGAACTATCTTAGTAACAAGTCTGCTTCAGAAACACACACCAACAACTAGAACAAGGGCAAGCTTTTAGAGGGTATAAACAACACTTTAGAAAAATGTGAATTACAAAACAAACAAACCAAAAGACCTGAATGGGATATAAAAAGGGCTCAAGCTCACTATGTCCTAGGAGAATTAAGGAGGACTCCCACAACCTAGACATACCTTTGCTTCCCCAAGTTCTTTATCTGCAGTCTCAAGCACTTCTTCTTTATGTCTTTCCAACTGCTGTGCTAACTGGTCTATTTCAGTTAATTCTTGGCAGAGTTTTTCATTTTTGTTACTTAAATTAACAACTTCAGTAGCCACTGTTTCCTTGGTTTCCATAAGCTCTTGTATATGCTTCTCCAGGTCTTTATTAGCTTGCTGAAGAAAGTCAACCTAAATTGAATTTGTAATTTGTAATAAATATAAAATGGAAAATTATCCTAAATACTAAACTTTCAGGATATTTCAAAATACTGTATTTTTAAAATACCAAAAATTAAAACCACAACTATTTTACATTCGCAAACTTACATTGTTTTGATTTGCAAAACTGATAATGTGTGGTTTAATAATAATATACAGTCATTGGCTTTAGGTTTGCAAGCATGGAAGGAAAGGACAAGCACAAAATTTGTGTGAACAGTTTCCCAACATTGAGTTCTAAAACTATGACGAGAATATCATTATGATAATATTACTCTAGACTGTGCTTTCCAATGTAGTGGCCACCAGCGTCCACATGTGGCTACTGAGCACTTTAAATGTGGCTAGTCCAAACTGAGATGTGCTATGAATGTAAAATACACACAAGATTTCAAAGACAGCATAAAAAATAAAGAGAATGTAAAATACCTCAATTATATTTTACAACATGAATTAGACTGAAATAATATTTTAGATACATTGAGATAAATATATTATTAAAATCAATTTCACCTGTTTCTTTTTACTTTTCAATCCAGCTACTAGAAAATTTTAAGTTACATACATGGCTCATAAAATATTTGTATTGGACAGTATTACTCTAGAGCTACTGCTGATATTGGTGCCTTACTCTATTTTGGTTCATCCCAGGCAGCACTGATATGTCTAAATTTCTAAAGGTCAGTGTCATGTTCTATGGACTGTTCTTTTACTTTCAGGCCAAATGCATGGCAAGGAATCCATGACTTAGGTAGTTAAAAGCTACAAGTTTAATTTTTGTATTTATTTTTTTAAATCCTCTTTTTATCTTATAAAAGATATATAGTCATAAAATTTTTGAAAATAAAGAATATCATAAAGAAGAAAGAATATGCCATCACACAAAGATAAACTGTTAGTATATTTTGGTTTATTTTCTTCCAGTGTTTTCTGAGTTCATATATACATTTTTAAAAAGCAAATTAAAGATCACATTGTATCTACAGTTTATTCTTTTCTTTTAAATATTTAACGTTATGGTGTATATATTCCTGCCTCATTAAATATTCTTTCCAAACACGATTTTTCAATAGCTGCCCCCATGTCTGAATACTGTGGCTCTATCAAATTTTTCCCCCTGTAAATAACACTTCAGTGAACAATCCTGTCACTTTTACAAACCCATGGACCATTACAAACAGTTAGGAGTTTATACATTCAGTAAAATAATTATGAAATTCATTACCTGAATATTTAAATGAGCAATAATCTTTTCGTTGGTTTTATTTTTAGTCTCCAGGGAGAGGATATCAGAGGAGCGGCCACCGTCCAATGCAATGGACAGTCGTTCTATCTCTCTTTCTCTTAGTTCAATCTGAAGACATACAGGCATATCATTTTTTAAAGTCTAGTTTTGAACCAAAATAATTAATTCTGAATAAACATTTATTTGGCTGTACTTCCATTTTTCTTATGTTGAACAATGTATACAAGAAATTAACATTCATATATGTACCCTCACTTTTATGAGATATGAAATACATATATGTAAAGCAAAAATAAAAAACACAGAAAATGTCAACATAAGAATGGTCAACATAGCTTTCCTAAGTATTTCTATTGAATAGATTCTTCCTAATTTAGTTTTTGGGTGTTTTGTCTACTCTAAGATTAGGCAGTATTGAAACAGTCTGATCTACTTCAGTGCCTAGCAGAACAAATGAAGAATAAACAAATATAAAACATAAAGAAAAATAAACTGCTTCTGAAACTCAATATTAAAAAGGACAGAAAGCTCGTGTGAATTTAATTACCTATCACTTAGAAAACAAATGTATAATCAAAAAGATCACTATCAATCATGAATTCACACTCACTCACATGCAAGAATTTGGAAAAACCCACACACTTTCAAGCTTTGGTTTTTTAAAAAAATTGAAAACAAATACCAAGCATTCAATTCACCAATTATTGAGCACAATTCTAGGTATACAAAGATAAATAAAACATGGTCCCTGACTTTCAGGAACACAGCTTTACAAGGAACACTAGCAAAGTGAACCAGTAGTTGCTGTGAAACATGTTGTTTAATGGTAGAATATGGCACCAAAGTAGTTAAGGGAATAAAGTGATTTACTCTTCATGATATGTGTATTACCTGTGGAAATCAGTGCAGATCTTATTAAATATGCTCAAAAAGGTAGTAAGTGATGCTGTGAAGAGGAAGGATGTATGTCCCAGGCGGTGACATAGAAGCATAAAACAACATGGTATGATGGAGGGAGTAGAAATGGCTCGATACGACTGGACTGTAATATGCAAGGAAACCAATGGGTGGAGATGAGTCTGAAGAATCAGGCAGGAATTAATTATGATAAACACTGAATACTTAGCCAGGAGAAAGATTACTCTGAACTAAAGGATGAATTTAATAAGAATAAAACCAGAGGATGGGAAACCTACTGTAGGAATGGATAAGAGATGATTAAGGCCTAAAGTAAAACAGTGGGATAGGGTAAAGCAGAACAAGTAAGTTTAAGGAGCGGTCAGGAAGGAGAACTGACAGAACCTGGTGAACAGTATATGAAGGGGAGAGAAAGTGATCTAGAAAGACTACCGAATGTTGGCTTGGGCAGATGGTGATGCTACCAACCAAAGCAGGGAACACAGGAGGAAAGAGATTTGAGGCAGAAGATAACAAGTTCAGTACCAGCCATATGAGTATGAAGAATCTTTTTCCAACTGGAAATGCCTAGTGTTAAGCTGGGTACATGGGTCTGGAGCTCAGGAGAGAAGTTCAAGCCTAGGTTTGGGGGAGTCATCAACATACAGGCAATATTTTAAATCAAGATGAGACCACCTGAGAAAACATACAGGGACAGGAGAAGGGGGTCAAAGACAGAATCCTGGAAAACAGTGGTATTTCAGGGAATGGGCAGAGGACAAAAACTAAGGAAAAAGTACAAGAGGTTATGAAAGAGAAAATCAAAACAAAACGGAGTCAAGAGTTTCAATGTCAAATAATACAGAGTAGGTCAAGAAAATAAGACTACAAGTATCCTTTTGGATCTAGCAATTAATGTCACAGGTGTCATTAACCAGACAATTTATGTAGTGGAGGACCAAAGCCAGACTGCAACAGGTTCAGAGTGAGCAGGAGGCGAAGAAGCGGAGACAGGAGAGCAAGGTGCTCCCGAGAAGCTCGCGAGAGGAAGGAGGCACTAGCAAAGTGGCGAGGTCGTTAAGAGGTTTTTTTAAGGGATGGTAGTGATGACTATCACAGCACCTTCTCATGTGACTATTATGAAGATTAAAAGAATTAATAATTATAAAGTGGCCATATAAGTGTTTGGTAAAGAAAGAATAATCAATTAAATCAAGGTCTTAGGGAAAAGAGAGGAAATGGGACCAAAAACAAGCAGAAAGACTAAACCTTAAACTGGAAGAACATTATCCTACACATTAAGTCTTGAGAGCCTGACTGTGAATACTGCTAGTTTTAAAGGTAGATAGAGGAAGGGGAAACAAGGCGATATACTGAGGAGGGTCTTACAGGTTGGGGAAAGAGTTTGAGAGAACAGTAAAATTTAGAATATATGCTGAGAAAAACAGTACTCAAGCCAAAGAAAAAGATAGGCAAGCTAAGATCGATAACCACAATAAACTGATGGTTTCCATCAGAATGGCCAGGCTAATTTCTCCAAATACCTCAGCCACCTCACAGAGATGGTGAAGACTGGTGGGTTAATGTTCAGAAAGTACTTTGAAAGATACGTAGTGAAAATGTGATTATAGGTTGAAAAATACAATATTCAACTCATGTACATATTTGATATTTTCAACATCTCTCCATAAAGTAAGTTTTTTAGCTGCTATTACTATAATTCCTTTTCTTTTAACTCCATTTTTATCCAAATAATCTTCAAAGTACTTTATGAATGTAAGAGTTATACCAACACAAGTTAAATCCATATTTGCATGTGCAGATCACATCACTCCAAAAAAATGCAGAAAATAAAAATGTGTTACCCAATTTAAACTTCAGTAAGCATATTAACAAAGAAAGCCTGCAATTACCTAAATTAGATTTTAGTCAAAACACCAACAGAAAGTATGAAAGAACAAAAGTTGTATGGTTGTGATCTAACTCTGTAACTATTAATTCCCCCACATTCTTCAGAAAACTGTTTTATGAGATACTATTACTTATAGAGAAAAACACCAAAAAATATGGCAATAGAAGAGTAACTTTCAAAGAGACCTATGTTCAAAATGACAAAATCTATTCATTTAGAGTGAAAAAACAAATTAAAAGACCATTAAAAAGCAGAGCATACTTTAAAAAAATACCTCCTGAGCTGAATGAAAACAGTAATATGGTCATAAAATTGTATTTGGGCAAGTAGATGATTCACCTAAAAGAAAAACAAAATAACAAAACAAAAGGAAAAACTACTATTCACCTAAATGCATAATGAAGTGAAATGGACTAGAATTGCTCTAAAGCAATCTAAGCCATTCCGGCTATTAACTCTATTAACAAATTGATGAAAAATATAAAAGCTGTATAAAAATTTGGTATCAGTAATATCAAATACAACACAATTCAATTTACAATCAAAGTATACCCATCTCAATCCCTACTATGCAAATAAATAAAAATCCTACCTGCTTGTTATAATCTCTCAGTCCACTTTCCATTATTGCTAATTTTTCTTGTAACTGATGGACTTCCTGTTGAAGTTCTTGAATTCTGAAACACATTCATAACTAATGCCAATATGTTTTTGTTAAGAAATACAAAATAAGAAATGAAACTAGACACATTCTTTTATAAACTCTCTACTTTCTTTTTCTCAGTGAATTATGCAGTGTTATGCCAAGTATAAATGGAGTATACCATCTTTTAAGGTTAATTTTATAAGAATGAATAAAAAACTGAGTGGTAAATAATTTGAAACTCAGGTACATTATGCAATCAAAAACCTACTATTACATTTTGATCCTTAAAAAAACTCTTTGAGACACTGCTACTAATTCTTAGGTTCAGGAAACTGAGGGTACAGTCCAAAATTTACAACATTATTAAGTGAAATAAGGGCCTTAAATAGATTTTCTGATCTTAACTGATCCTGTATTTTCTAATGAACTATCCTACAATCCTGGAGAGAAGAAAAATATTTCGATATACTACAATTTCCCAAGTAATTACAGCAAAAAAAAAAAAGCTACTCTTTTCTGGAACCTGTTAATTCACCTGATATTGACAAGATTTGTCCATATTACCTGAATTTTACAATTGCACAAATATATTTGTACTACAGCCAACCTTTTCAAACATATAAATGACACAACTATGTTCATACTGCAAAGATAAAGCCTGAAGCCAGTTCTTTTAAAAAAGATTTTCCATGGGGTGGAGTGAGGCTGGACACTGCTTGTCGCCGCTATTACCTGAACCACCACTTTCTACTAATCTAGGTTTAGAAGAGTACATATGCAACTGCACTCATATATATGCACAAATGACTGAATGCAAATACAATATGCATGTGCAAATTAAAGCAACCAAGATAATCAAGAGACTAATAACACCTACCATGGTTTGATAGAAAAGAAAAATGATAAGGAGAAAGACAAAGACAGAATATGATATATATGCAGCCAAAAAACCTCCTTAAATAATACTAATACATTGTTTAAGAAGTCCTAGATTATAACTGTAACAGAAAAACACAAGATATTTCATGGTTAAGGTCAGGTAACTACATAAATACACGTACATAACACTGTGTAAAGAATAACTGAGCTACGAGATCCTAATGAGTACCTCAACCACCGTTACTTTTTTAGATTGTTATATTGAGATTAACAAAGTGGAAAAACTGCCCCATAGTCTCTGCCTAATCTACAAAATTAAAAGTTATCTGCACTAGCCCTGGCCAGGTAGATCCGTTGATTAGAGTGTCGTCCTGTACACCATTAGGTTGAGGGTTCAATTCCCAGTCAGGTCACATACCTAGACTGCAGGTGGATCCCTGGTTGGGTGTGTACAGGAGGCAAAGGACTGATGTTTCTCTCTCATATTGATGTCCCTCTGTCTCTGTCTCTCTCTCCCCCTCCCTTTCTTCCTCTCTCTCTAAAATCAATAAACATATCCTTGGGTGAGGATAAAAAAGAAAAAAATAAATAAATAAATAAATAAATGTTATCTGCGCTATTTCCATTGGTGTACTCCATATTTTAAAATGTTTCGCCAGCTACGACCACAGAAGCTGTCACTAGAGCTCTCTTGCTCCTCTGAACCCCTTCTAATTTTCTTAATGGCATTCTGTGTATTTCTCTTGTCTCAGCTTCACTATCAGACTGTGAGCTTCTCAAAAGCAGCAACACCATCTTACTGACTTGTACATCCCAGAACACTTATATCCTGCCTTTCCTAGAAAGCTTAACCAAGTTTTAATTGAAACAAAATTGATACCTGATTCCAATTTAAGCAAATGCAAAAATACAGAGCTAAAGACTCATGAAGCAAGAATTTCAAAGCCAGTTACAAATTTATCCATGTCCATCAGCATTTGACATAAATCTTAAGTAACAGAGTCCTGTAAAACAGAACTTTACTTTGGACGATGAAACCAAATGTCAAAGCAACTCTACTGAAACAGGTTCTAGATGGCACTAAACAGTTTTAAAGCAAATATGGACAGAAACATCAGGCCTGTGATCTATCTGAAATCAAAGTTTCAAAACAAGTAAAAACATTCTATATTCAGAATACATTCAGAGTATTCAGAGTGCTTGTGCAAAGTTCATGCTAGGCACTGGAGATAAAACCGTTAATGAGACAAAAGCCCTACTGTCACGAAAGTTACAGTTAATCAAGTGATCAATTAACTAAAGTCAACAAAAAAATTATTTAATGTACCTATTATCAGCCACTTGCAGTAGGTCTGCAATGTAAGGGTCATCTGGCTGAGGAACTGGATAGCAAGTGACTTCAGAGGGAGGGACTGGCTCATCAATTTGCATTCGCTGGCGCCTGAAAGCAATACTTCTTTTCTTGCCGCCTAAAGAAAGCAAAGGTGTATTTCAATTAAAAAGAAACAAACCACTGACTTAGAATTAAATACTCAGTAGGTTAACCTTTTTGTTAAAAAGTATGTCTACACCTCCTATTATATATGGATAAAATATTTTCTCCCCCATAAATACCCATTCTGATCTTTAAATGATGCATTCCTGAAAACCTTAACAAATATGGTTATGAAACTAGTTTTATTATCTGCATGCTTGGCATGTGTGCCCATACTTAATCTGTCCCTCCACTAGGTGGGGACCAGATATTGGCAAGATTAAAACTTGAGTGTGCTTTGTGGAGTTTATTATTGTGAGCTCAAGAAGTTACCACCAACAGAAAACTGACAAGTTTAAGGCACTGAGAACACATGCTTATTAAACAATGCCAGAAGAGCAGATAACTGAAATTTTAAGTTCTAAAATTAGTATGTAATGGAATGCCAGCTATAATATAAAATCATGCTATAACCTGAATTAGTAGGAATGTTTTATTATCTTTAAAAATAGCAGGAGCCATTTCTTTTTATGAATAAATATATCCCATCTTAGTGCAAACCACATGGTTAATTTACCTTTGCCAGCATCTAGCCAAGATTAGACATGTACTTAAAAATTAACTCACTGATCCTTAAGAAGAAATACGTAACCCATAACTTTGTCTTCCTTAGAATCCTAACAAATTTGGTATACTCTTATCTCTCATTTTGAGGAGGAAGCAACTGAGTCAAAAGTATTTAAATGACCTGCCTGCAGTTATACACCTAAACAAGACAAACCATTTTCTTCCCTTATCTACTGATTTTCTTCCTTAGTTGCTCCTCAGTTTCTTCCATGACCTTCTTTTTCCATCAGTCCCTTACACACAAATTTCCCTAGGGTCTGTCTTTGGTTCTCCTCTCTTCCCAACCACATAATCTCACTAGATAATTCTTACCGCAGCCATAGCTTCAATTCCCAAGATACTCCAATGACTCCCAACTTAAATCTCCATCTGGGACCACACTTCTAAGAACAGATCTACATACCCCACTGTGTGCTAGAAATCTCAATGTGACTATTCCATGTAACACCCTCAACATATCCAAAAGTGGATTTCTGCTCCACCTCCCACATTCTCTAGCATGAGAAATAGTACCACTGAGTCATTTAAAACAGAAATCTGAGAATCCCCCTTACATTCCAAGTCTACCACATTCAGTTACTAAATTGGAGAGATCACACCCCCTGAATCTCTCTTGAATCTGTCCCATTCTTTTCTCAGAAAACCAGATTATCTTTTTTTCCTCAATCTCCTAGTTACTTCTGAGATCTTTCCCACTTTTCCCCATCTTCCCTGCCACCGGCTCACAGTCCTCCTCCCCATCTCATTTCCTGCCATCTTGAGCTCCACTGATTCTTCCCCACCCTGGCCTTTCAGTTCCTAATTTGTCAATTCTCTTGAGTTTCCTTTCCACTCAGCTTCAAGCACACAACAACATGATTGTGCTTGGACTGTGTCCCTACTTAGAACTATGCTAGCTTCTAGATCTTCAACTCCCTTCTGATCATAATCTTCATCTGACCAAATTACTATTGGTCCACACTGTGCTCTTTAATCTCTCAGTCTCTACCTAGTCTCATAATCCTGCATTTTTCTATGTCTCATTTACTTCTATAACCTTGATCCCATGGTTCAGACCTCTCAATGACCTTGTCACTAGTACTGGACATTCTTCCACCAACCTTATGCCTAGACAACCATCAACTTGGATATGCCCCATCATCTTTTCTGTTGCTCGAGAACTACTGAGCATAAAACTGAAAATAGTAAAATAAACTAAAAACCTATATCTTTTCCAAATTCTTTGAGTATGGATTACTTTTATAACTAAAATAATAATAATAATAATAGGCGAGAGAATTTAAAACAGTGATTAAGGAAATAAAACTCTGGGTATTGAAGTTAGACTTCTTACATCTAAGAAATTATTATTATATAAGTTTTTCTAAGCACATGTAGGAAATACTACCTGTATATTCAGAAATAAATCAAAAAGTTTATGCGACTATCCAAATATACCTTTACAAATACTAAAGTCTAAGCATGAAAATCCAGTCCTATTTCAGTTAAAAGTTTAAATATCTTTAAAAGATTAGATGTATACAATTTGTTTGGAGAAGGAACAGATGTACCTGGAGTTTGTACGACAGCATGCAAATTCTTTTCTTGGAGTTGTTGAATTTTTTCATTCTTAGCTTTGCTCTCTTTCTCCAAAAGTTTGAGTTTATGAACATATTGGTTATTTAGAAATTTCAGATCAGCTGTTTCACGCGTACACTGCTTCAATGTAGTTTTCAACTCTTAAAAGATTCAAAGACTATTTTACAGATCAAGAAATCTATGAAGTTCTTTCACTTCACAAAATACAAAGTCACCAATTTGAAAGGCTCTACCTAATTCTTACACATGCTTTGTCTGAAAGGCTACTACCTTTTCTACCACTATTAACAAACTGCAAATAAGTCATTAAGCACAAAAGGGAATTGTATTTTTCTTCTGTTGTATGGGGCTAATATAAACCATGGCTTTTGATCCAGTAAATTGGGTATTAAGCTAAGAAATTATGAATTCATGCCAGGTTTTGGACATGGCTTTTAGCCATGTAATTACCCTTTGCCCAGTACTTCTGAAATCATTTCATTGTACCTACTTTAATCCTCTTTTTTCAGTATAGGAAAAACAAGAGTTGTTTCAAGAACATTCCCTCAGTTCCAGCATTTAATCTTTTCTATAGCAATTGTAAATCTAAAAATTTAATCCAGATATAGTGCAGACAAATACAAATATGGAATGAAAATTTATTTTACTTCTCAGTAACTCTTCAACAAACCCTACACAATTTCAAGAGCTGTTAGCAAGACTACCACATTTTCTAATCAATAGTTTTAAAATTAGATTAGCCTTTCCTACATATAAAATGAAAGGGAACAAAAATATGGCATGTAAACAAAACAAAAAATCACAAAATTTTACCTTTAATGTGTTGGGCTGATTGTTCTTTCAGTTTCATTAATTCCAGGTATAATTCATTATTTTCCCTGCTCAATTTTGCATTTTCAAGTTTATAAGGTTCCAAAAGAAAATCAAAATTGGCACTTTCTTTTTCAGCTTTCACAGCAGATAATTTTGATTTCCGAAGACTTTCTGTAGTATGAACTAGGTCACTAGAATTAAAGAACGGAAAATGTAAATACAAGAAAACATCCCATTAACTTTCTAATAACTAAAAATATAATTATAAAAGGCGTAAATATGTTAAATCCAAGAGAACTCAAATCTAAAAACAAACACTAGGAGTCTTTCAAGGAACCAGGAAACATTTTAAAATTTCTCAAAACAAGATTGATTAAAAGTTATAAGTTATATACACATAGTTAGAATCATCTTTGAATCTCCCCTCTCACTCATTCCTCCATGGCCAATTAGTCACCTGATCCTGTAAGAATCTGTGAAACTTATCTGTTCTTTCAGCAAATAATTTATTGAGTGCTTGCTATATGCTAAGTGCCAGGTACACAATAAATCAAAATCAGTTCCTTACCTTAAAGAACACAGACCAGTGGAATATTTACTCCAATACTTACTGAGCTAGGAACACAATAAAGAACCCACTGTCATTGGAGCTTATATTCTACAGACAGTTTGTCAAGAAATTATAATACTATGTGATAAACTCAACAAATACTTCAGTGCCAACTATGTGTTCGGCCTTTCCTAGGTAGTGATAAAATCAGTCTCTAGTCTCATGGAGTTTGAATTCTAAAGAGAGATCAAATGGAAGTTTCCAATGATGATAAGTAGTTAAGGTGGCATGTAACAGACATGATGGAGTCAACAGACCGTACAGCTAACCAAGCGCAAGGGCAAGGGAAGAGGGAGAGGGAAGAAGGAGTTGACCAGCAGGTAGAACAGCATATGGAGAGACCACGGGTGAGAATGTACATATGTTAGGGAGCTTCAAGTGGTTCAATACATGGGAGATGAAGCTGTAGGGACTAGATGAGGAAGAGTTTTGAAGGCCATATTGAAGACCACAAAATATTTTTCATTCATTCTCTCTTTTCCATTATCATCTCTTATAGTACTACTGCAGCAATTTTCAACCTTTTTCATCTCACGGCACACATAAAACAATTACTAAAATTCTGTGACACACAAAAATATATATTATTCTGACCAAAAAAATAGGTATAATTTTGATTCATTCACACCAGATGGCTACTGTTGTGTTGGCTGTCATTTTTTTATTTGACAATCTAAGGGAAAATAGGGCAGCATCCTTGACTAAATAGTCAGGTATTGCATGTTCTAAAACTTCTTGCAGCGCACCAGTGAACCTGCCATGGCACACCCACTGAAAATCACTGTCCTGTTGCAATAGCTCCCTAAGCAATTTCCCTGCTCCAGTCTCAAACCAGTCCTAGAGCTCATGTGGAAAAGAAAATCACAAAGGATCTTTCAGTTGAGGTGACATGTAACAGCTTAAGAAATGACTAACCACATATTAGAGAACCATTATTAATACAACAGTAATTAAAGACCAGTGAGTGAGGCAGACATAGAACTCCCAATTATATCAGAAAACCACATAAAAAACCTGTAATTCTATTCACAGGGAAAACCCTCAGAAATGTTTACTCTAGATGGTATGGTGTGTGGAGACCCTGAATTGATGATGGGGAAGTAGGATCTGAGATGAATTGATACGCTTTGGATGATTTAAGGGCTTTTCAAAAATGTACCCATTTCTTCACTGAAGCATGAAGTTCAATCAAACCAGATAAATGGGATTAAGGATCATACAGGTTTAGAACTGTATTTTCATCTTTACCTGAAAAGTTTTTCTACCAAAGGTAAACACTCCACTGTCAGAGTCTGGCGGTATCCCAACTGATCCAATCTTTTTCTAATATTAATATACTTTCTTTCTGCAGCTGTAGTCATCTTGTCTTCCAAAACTAGTCTTATTCACATCCAAAAATTAATGTCCTAAAAGAAAAGAGTGAAACATCATTCTATTACTATAGCTATTATTATTGTTTCATGATAAGAAGGAAATATTCTTTTAATAGGAAGCAATTATTTTTTTTCTTTAGGTAGGCAGACTTCTCGAATATTTAGATTGATTTAAATAGGATGTTTATGAGATTCTTGTTGCTGCATTAAAATGAGTATCTGTTCATAAACCTATATGTAAAAGTGAAAAACAATAAAGCTTCCAGAAGAAAACAAAGAAAAATATTCTCCTGAGCCTGAGGTAGGAAGAGAATCTTTAACAAGCACTCAACATGAAAGAAACACTTGAAAAATTGGACTTTAAATTAAAAATGTCTGCTCATCAAAATATTCCATTAAAACAAAAACACAAACAAGTGGGAGAAAATATTCATAATATCTAAAAATAATCTGTATAAGTAATATACAAAGAACTCTTACAATTCAACTCTTAATAAAGACGAATAACCTAATAAGAGAACGGGCTACAGTTGAACATGCACCTTGCAAAAGATATCTGAATGGGAATAATCATGTAAAAAGGTGCTTAATACCATTATGGAAGAAATATAAATTCAAACCACCATAAGATACAATCTCACCCATACTAGAATGGCTACAATTAAAAGTATAATACCAAAGGCTGTCAAGGATTTGGAGCAACTGGAATCCTTACACTGTAAAATCACTGTGGAAAATATCTGGCAATTTCTTATAAAGTTAAACATACTTCTACTCTATAACTCTGTAATTCTATCCCTAGGAATTTGAAGAAATGAAAATAAACATCTACAAAGAGACTCCACAAGAATACTCATAGCAGTTTTATTCATAATAGCCCCAAACTGAAAACAAACTATATATTCATCAACAGCAGGATAAAGAAATTGTGATATATTTATTCAATGTAATACTACTCAGAAATAAAAGGGAAGGAACTACAGATACATGTCAACCACACAGATGAATTTGAATAACATTATCTGAGCAATAGAAGCCATCCACGTATATTGTATGATTCCATTTATATAAAGTTCAAGAACAGGCAAAATTAAACTGTGTGAACAGAAATTAGAATAGCAGTCATCTGGGGCCTGTGTGGGTGGGTAGAGATTGACTGGAAGGGTTAAGAGGGAACTTTCTGGGGTGAAGAAAATATTATACTGATTGGGGTAGTGGTTACACAAGTGTATACATTTGTAAAAGCTTTTCAACTAAGTACAATTAAGGTCTATGTGTTTTACCAGGTAAATTTTACTTCAATTATAAAAAACACACAAACACGTAAGTACCTCTATACACATTTTTATTCTTGCCTTTTAAAATACCAGTTATTCTCTATCAATCTGCCCTAAAATGTAGTTATCCAAAGATCACTTCTTTAGAAACTGTTCTTTTCTAACCTTTGCCAGGAAAATAGAGTCCTAGTACTCTGAGCCAAATAAAAACTTTGTTTTACAGCTCTACTGTTCTTCACAATTTATAAATGTGAAACCTCACAACTACTGGGTCAGGCAGAGGAGCCCAAAGAGCGCTCCCTATTCAGAGATGAGGAAAGGCTGCCCCCAAGAGACTAACTTTCCCAAACCACAGGTCCACAAAGCAGGTGAGCAGTCAGGTCTCAAGTCCTGGTCCAGCACTCTGGTTTCTGTACCATGCCACTTCAACTGAACAAATCACTTGTACCTCTCCTTGATTACTCCGTTCTACAAATCTTTCTTTTTCCACTCTCCCTAACCTTTTCTTCGGAGTGGTGTCCCTTTAGACCACGGGTGGGGAACCTTTTTGCTGCCAAGGGCCATTTGGATATCTATAATATCATTCGCAGGCCATACAAAATCATCAACTTAAAAATTAGCTATGAAAAAAGCTCCTGTAATTGTTGAATTTCCAGTCCTGCCTTCAGTTGCCTTGGCAGGGCCAGATCAAATTATTCCGAGGGAGGGACATTCCCAACCCCTGCTTTGGACTTTCTAGAGGGGCCTGACTGATGCAGGGTGTTTTAGAAACTCCTGGAGACTTCAGATATACACACACCTGTCAAACCAAGAATTAGCAGGGCTTCACCACTCAAAGGTTCCTCTCCTTGTCTGGTACCAACTTTGGTTACCCAGAAATAATACTTCCTCACATCCTGGAGAGGGAGAAAAGGAGAGAGAGGGAAGGAGAGAAAAGAAATGAATGAAAATAAGAAAATACATAACAAATGAAAAAGATTAAACTCCTCCCAAGGGGGGGGAGACCCCAAACCACAAAACAAAAACACGCGTATTTAACTTTCCTCATCCACGGGGCTACTGTCTCCAGCCCCCGCCCCAGCCCCAATGTCCAACACTGGGCTGTACTGGACGTTTCTAGCAAAGCCACACAAAGCCTTAGGTCTGGAGGTCCCCGGCATGAGTTGAGGACAGTCCACCTGCTTCGCTCTGGGGGCTGACGTCTGAAAGCCAGTGCATCGTATTTTACTGAAGTCTCGTGTGTGCGTGTGTGCGTGCGTGCGTGTGTGCGCGCGTGCTCCCGCGCGCACAGGGTCTACCTCAAACCAAACGCAACCTTAAGTGAGGCGGCCTCGGGTCCCCGACCTCAGACCAGCAGCGCTGGAGGTGGAGAGGGTAGAGGGGTGCGGGGCAAACTTCAACACGAGCCTCTCGCCCTAAGCTCTGGGCATGTCTGTGTTTACAAAGAGCTCGGACGGTTCTAAACCAAGAGGGCATTTAACTTTTAAATCAACCCGTCCGTCAGACGCTGGCGGGTCGCACGGGCAGCAGGGCGCCCGCGGCGAGCGCGCCGGCGGCGAGCCGGCAGCCCGGGTTAAAGCGAAGGGATGTCGGCAGCGGAGCCTGCGGGGACTCTCCACGCCCCGCCCCGCCCGGACCCACTTCCTCCCGCGGCCGCGCGGCCTCCCTCCCGGCAGCGCCCGGGCCCTGCCCGCGGGGACCGCCCGGGAAGCGAGGGCGCCGCCACCGCCCCGCCGGGCCCTGCAGCCCCCGCGGCCGCCCTCACCCGCAGCTCCGGCCGCCGCTCCCTCCGTCGGCGGTCGCATCGCCCTCGAGCCCGCCTTCCTCGTTGGCTCCTTCCGCCCCAAACACTGGCTCGGGCGCGAGGGCAGTTTGAAAATGGCGCGGAGAGACCGTCCCAGCCGGCGCGCAGGGGGCGCCGCCGTTGCCCCGGTAACGGGAGCGGAGGGCGAAGCGGCGCGCTGTGGAGGCGCGCCCGGCGCGACGGCGGCGCTGGGCCCCGGTGCCCGGAAACGGATGGGCAGGGCGGCGCGAGGCCACAGCGCCCCCAGGCGGCCAGCCGACGCGGGACCTCCGCGGATGCCGGGGTGGCGCCTCCTGCAGGCGGGCGCTGGGCGTCCGGCTCCGGGTTAACCGCTGCCCCGGCCGGGCTCCCGCGGGGGGTCCGCCGTCACGCTCGCGCGCAAGGCGGGCGCCTGCTCGCTGAGCTCCAGCGTGAAGGTCCGCGTCGGAGGCGTCCCCGACGGCGCCCAGGACGGCTGCTGCCTGCGCGGCTCCTCGCTCAGCAAGTCCTCGGCAGCTGTGACTTTAAGCAGAAGCACGTCTAACAAAACCAGCTCACCCTCGGCTCGTTGGTATGCACAAGAGTTAAGTTCCTACGACATGTTTCTGGTTGCAAGAAACATCGTCAAACTTCTAAAGAAAGACCCAAAACACTTATAATATTAAACATTGAAATAAGTGTGACCTATACATATATTTCAAAAAGATTGATAAAAATAATTATTTTCTAACCCAGTTCAGGGTGGTGGGTGGCCAGGGCCTATCCCTGCAGCTCAGGGCCCAGGTGGGAACCCACTCCGGACAGGACACCCGTCCACCGCAGGGCCACCCACACCCACACCCACTCAGACAGGGTCAATGCAGACACCCCAATGGAGCCAACTTGCACATCTTTGGGATGTGGAGGGAAACCAGACACCCAGGAGAAAACCCCCACACATGGGAGAAGGGACAAACTCCACACAGATAGTGGCCCCAGCCGGGAATTTCCTTGTGACAAGGGTGATAGGAGGGTCTTTTGTTCTAATGAAGTGGTTCTCAGCAGGGCTCTAGGTAGCTTCAGGATGGGGGACAGTCAGCAGAAAGACCCAGCCTTGGTAAGAAGCTTGGAACTTTCAGCCCCACTCCCCAACCACCAGAGAGGGGACAGGGAGATTGAGATAATCACCAGTTTCAATAATTTAATCAATCATACCTATGTAATGGAACCTCCATAAAAATCCTAAACAACAGGGTTTGGTGACTCTGGGTTGGTGAACATACCTAGGAGCTGAGAGGACAGAACCTGGAGAGGGCATGGAAACTCCACACTCCTTTCCCTGTGCCTTGCCCTATGCATCTCTTCCATCTGGCTTGTATCCTTTGTAATAAACAGGTAATAGTATGTAAAGTGCCTTCCTGAGTTCTGTGAGCCATTTTAGGAAATTAACCTGAAGAGGGTCACAGGAACCCCCAATTTTTAGCCAGTCAGAGTACAGACGTCCTGGGGCTTAGACTGGCATCAGAAGTGGAGAGGGGTAGTCTTGTAAGACTGAACCCTTAACCTGTGTCGTCTGCACTAAGTCTGGGTTGTCAGTGTGAGAAATGAATTCTGTACCAGGGGGTGTCCTGAGAGTTGGAGCAGTTTCGTAAAACACACCATGTATTTATTTGATGTCAGAAGGGGGGAAAACACCCTCTCATTGTTTGTCAGAAGTGGTGTGAGTAAAAATAACTCACCAGGAAACACTGGGTGTGTGCAGGTAATGCATAGGAGAAACTTAACAGAGATAAATCGAGGCCCTTTCCCAGGTTTCTTCTCTGTATTTTCAAAACATATTCTGTGTCTGCATGTTGTTAACTCTACTGCAGGCATTCATGATCCTGTTTCTGTCTTTAAATTGTGAGCTCTGTACAGTATACAGAAGATTAATGTGTTCTTCTTTGGACCCACAACCCAGATTGTCTGGAGCTTAATAAAAGATCAAAAAGTGTGAACTGAATTCAAGTTGAACTGAACTGAACAAACTGGGCCTTCTGACACCAAGTCTAGTTAGTATGGCCAAGTTGCCTGCCTTCAGCAAGTAGCCCAGAGATAGGGCTAAAATGTCAGTATTACTACCAATTAATTTACGTCCTTTTATTTAAGCACCAGGGACTCAATTTCCCTACTGCCACAGGTGTATGGTTTGGCTGGCAACCTGACTGTTACTGGCAGATAAGGATAATGGTTATGATAGTTCCAGTCTGTCTGGAGCCTTGCAGTGGAGCCTCCGTAGTGACTTGGCTGCAAAAGGCATTCAAGCTGTGCAAATGATCAGATGCTATGAGAAGCTATTCTTTAGCAGCAGACACAATGGAAAATAATTTTCAAGAAAGGGTCCCTTTTAAAAGCACAACACTAAGGCATCTTGACGATGTAGCAGTTTATTTTGTGTGTCTACAAAGACCAGAGATTTTCATTTCATAATGGTAGTGCAAGGAATTACACCTTTTAATCACCCTTTGGAGTAAAAGTAGAGATAAGAGTAGGAGTTCTGCATAAATGAAAAGATTGATAAACAGTAATATATATATTTTTAACAAAACTTCTACATGTCAAAAGTTCTGTGGTCGAAGGAGAAAGAATAAGCTGGGAAAAACATTTACAACTATTACCATAGACCTAATATGCAAAGAGCTCCCATGAGTTGACAGTGAAGTAGCTAACAAATACTAGAACATATTAGGAAAATAATTTTTAAATGGGCAAAGTTATGAAAATGTAATTCATCAAATGGCTCTTTACCATAAGAAAAGAGACTCAAGTTCACTGAAAATAAGAGGCGTGTAAATTAAAACTAATGGAGATGTGAAGGACAGGTAAGTGGCCCAATGAAAGGCGGAGAAAGACAATAAGAAAGATACTAGCAAACTGATAATAGCCATTGTGTATTAAATGTTTGTTGGGTTCTGTTTTAAGTGCTGCTTTCCAGGTACTGTTTCAGTTCATCACCCTAATCATCCCGTGAAGTATTGGTATCCCAGTTTTACAGATGGGATAAGTACCTTACCAGAAGTTACAAAATAAGTGATACAGCCTCAACTTCTACTCTGGTAGTTAAGAGTTCTGAATTTAGCAGACTGCCAAGGAAGGGAACTCTGTAGGACAATAGTCAATAAAGAGAATATTCAGATGATGATCAGTTAAACTTTGCGGAGACATAGAGTGGCCAGGCTCCTAAGAGATCAGTTAGACCAAGTTCTCACACAAAACACAGGTTTCCTGTGCAACCTCTCCCAACAGAGGGCCATCCCAGCTGCCACCTCCTACTTCCAATGATAAGAGAACTTACTACTTTACAAAGCAGCTCACTGCATTGCTGAAATCTTTGTTAGAAAAATTCTTCTTTATATGAAGCTAAAATCTGCCTCTCCATGAGTGTGAGCAGTTTGTTCCGAGCAATCAAAAGAACTTGAATCTTTTCCCCATACATGTGGTGATGCCCAGGTCCTTCAACTTTTGCTCACAGGATATGGTCTCCAAGCCCATCACTTACCTGGCTTCCTCCTCTGCAGTAGAACACTCTAGTTTTTCAGTTTTCTTATTGAAATCTATATCCAGAAGTGATTGCATCAAATTGGGACTAAGCACTGGGATCTTTTCTTTCCTTTGACATATCTGCACAGCCCACTCAATGAACATCAACACAGTCTAGTATCACGTTAGCCATCTTAGCAACTGAGTCACATGTTCTCCGGTGAAGAAACAAGCACAGGCCTCTTTGGCTATGTTTTAATATCTATTTTTATGTCATAGTGTCCTAAATGCAAATATGAGGCTTCTGTAGCAAAGATCAGTTATTACTCACATAAATAACTATCAGTTCCCTTGCCCAACATCCCAGGGTGATATGGAGACAGCCAGATGTCACCCTACTTGTACAGGGTTCTGTACTGCAGGGAGGAACATCCCCCTGCCCCCCTTTCTGCAAATTAAGAATCTGAGAGTTTATATATGAGAGGGGCAGCTCTTTCCCTCCCCCTCCCTAGAAAGAAACTTATTTTCCCAGGGAAGAGAAGGGAAAGGTTCTGAGTTCCTACCTTTTGGAATGTAAACAAATGTCTCAAGGAGGAAGACAAAACCAGCCTCTCCGGGTTTACAGATCCTGGGATGCCACCCTGGTTGCAGGTTTTGCCCCCACTTTGAAATGTGAACACACTCCAGGGAGGTAAATGTCTTCAGAGTTCTCTCACTATCTATTCAGTCATAGTCACAATTTAACTTCCAAGGCTTGTTCTTTAACCCAGATTCCAATAAAACTCACTCAGAGAGAGGAAAATACTCACTGATGACTTGGGCTTGATCCAAATCTTTTCTGTAGCATGTGTCTCTGTCTCTGTCTGTCTCAACAGGTTCTAAGAACTCAGCCTGGGTATCTGTCAATATGCATTTGCCTGCAGGAATCAGAAGGCCTGAGTAACAATTGGTTAAGTGATAAAAGCATTTTTTCACTTGACAAAATAGCAGTGCAGGCCTAGTTTGGTTTGCAGTTCAATGGCACCACCAAGGACCTGACCAGTTTCCATCCTCCTACACTCGCCTCATGGGAGGTTTCTATCCTAGACCCTATTGCTCCATGGTTGGAGAATGGAGAAAGAGGTCTAAGAAACAGGCCTGTATGCAGGAGCCCCCAAAACAAGAAGTGAGGGTAGGGGAGACAGGAATTTTGTGACAAGAAAAAAAAAGGTTTGCCTCATACGCTTCTTTTTCATCAGGGAGGAAAATGTCTCCCAGAATCCCTTGGTAGAGTTCGCTTTAGTGGCCAGCTGGGTTCTGTGCTCACCACTGAGCAGTCACTGGCAAAGAAGGCTTGAATCAGCTATGATTTATTTCCAGGCCAAATCAGGGTTCTGCAAGTGTAAATTTAAAAATCGATTCAGGAATTTTTGGAGAGCTTCTCTCTTCATCTCAAATCCAGAGGGAATTTGAAGAGACCACTTAATATGTATCCTTTGAGTGGAGAAAATCCTGAGTTAACGCCCTCTCAGAGCTTGTTGTATCTTTTCCACAACCAGGTGTGAGCCTCACGTGAGAGAAGATCATGGTTCTTGTACCAGGTCCTGTGGGTTGGGCGCGGTGGCATCCACTCCAGGCTCCTGTGTGTCTTCCCATGTGAAGCTGGAGGGCTAAGCTGAATCCAGGTGTTCCATGGGCTCTCTTGAGCTGAAGTTCTGCTCTCATCAGCATTCATATGAGAATTGCATTAGGAACCAGATGAAGGAGGGAGAGCAGCATCTTTCTGCTAGTGTGGGTAGTGACAGAAGTAGCATCAAGAGCTTCCTGCACACTGCTGGAAACTGACCTTGGGAGTAGGAGCTGTTTCTAGAAACTGCCTAGAGCCTGTTCTTCTCACCTTTCTAAACAGTTTTGTAAGCTTCCCATAGCCTAGTTCAGGGGGTTCTGTGGTCTCCAACTAACACCTAACAGAAAAGGGTCCTATCTAGGAAGGCCTCCGGGGAAGACAGGGAGTCTTCTGGAGAGAAGCTAGAGATGGTGCCAGTTGCAGGGTGGAGGAAGTGGTAAGAGATCCCTGGAAAGAGAGATTCATTTACTTTTCCCAAGTGAGCTGCTGGTGTTAGATCCTCAGGGAAGGAGGGAGGAGGGTTCCCAAAGCACCCACAACAGAAGAGTCAGGTTTAAATATCTAGCAGGGCTAGCGAGCAGATCTGTTTCATGGCAATACTGTTCAAGTAAGGACGTTCCTGCCCCTTTCCCTCCTCTCCCTCCGTTAGTAATTTGGGCAGAAGAGGAACTGAAGTTGGGAACTGGAAAAGAGGAAACAGTGACCACTTCCCTTCTCTTCTCTGCGTGCAGCAGGCAAAAGCCAGGGAAGGGTGAGAACATTGACCATTAAGCCACATTTAAAGTTTTGGTTATGACAGTGAACTAGCCATTTTAATTACTGACCAAGGACTTATTCTACTTCAGAGAGACCCAAAAAGCCATGAGTTATCATACAGAGCAAGGAGAAGTACTGGATGTGAGGAAATAAAATTTGTTTTGAGCAAATCATACTATCTAATCCTTGAACATAAATATACTTTGGCCTTTTGTTCCTCTAAAGCAGGGGAACACCATCTGAAGAGGAAGATTCTGATAAACAGAACCTGCCTCATCCCACTCTTCCTAACTCACCAAGATTGGATGAAAACAAATGGAAATTTCAGAAATATCCTCTACAGAGACTTCAAACCTCCAAGAGATGGTGCAGGTGTATAAAAATGTTCAAGAAGAGTTGGAGAACTCAATGGGTGCCAAATATGTAATGGGATATTATGAGAAGCTGGTGATATTTCAATGAATACCCTTCATTTGCCAGTTGATAAAACACAAAGTCAAAATCAACCACACTCCCTCACTCCACTCCTGTGCAAATGTACTCAGGTTTCACTGGGAAGACCAAATCCTGGGCTGGATGCTCTATGGGTCTGATCCAATACAGCAATTACTTTTGCTGCATAGAGCTCCCATAGCACCCTAGGCTTATTTTCATAGCATTTAATACTCTGTATTGTAATTGATTCTTAAATTTATTTAGCAGGATCGTGAATTAACTCACACCACATCTCAGAAGTGTGGAGACATTGTAGTCCCTTTGTTAACTCACCCAGCCTTCTTCCTCAGTCCCCACCTACTGGTAAGGAGTAAAAATAATTGTTTAAATCCTTCCTTGTTTAAACTTAATCTGATCCAATAATTTAAACAGTCCCTTTAGGTAATGTTAGTTTTTCTAAGAAAACAAAAGCTCAGTCTGTCAGATTTCTTACCCTGTCAGCTCCAAGATGTTAACTGTGTGTATGTGTATGAGGAGGTGTGGGGTTGCCTGACCATGTGACCTAGGGGAAGACTGTGGTCTTTGGGAACCTCTTCTACCCTTGTCTACCTAGTTGCTTTCAGTGTTGCTGGCACTGCAGCTGAAGCCTGTAGCTGGTGTGATAAATGAATCTCTCTCTCTCTCTCTGATGGCCCTCTCTGACTCACTCTGCCTCCCCTGGAAGGCTTACTCCTTTGACTTCTGGCTGTGACTCCCATTTCATCCTGGCCCATCTTGCAGGCCCTTACCCACTTCACCAGCACTGTGGATCCCCAGCCAGATTCTCAGGTATTCTCGGTCACAAGGGCCCCGTATGGTAAATATACATGACTCTAAAGTTAAACCTCATGACCTTCCACCACCTAGGCACGCTGGCCCCACTAGGATTGATATGAGGCAGCCTGCAATGAGGCCTCTTCTCAGGGTCTCAAGCGGGGAGTCAGGGAGAAGTCCTTGGTGTCTCCCCCACTCACCTGATACACAGTCAGAACATATCTGACTGCTCTGCTCCTCTCTTGCCCTCTCCTGCCCACAGTCCAGGAGCCTGAAGAGGAATGGCTTCCCTCCCTGCTTCCTCGGTAACACACCTTCCTTATACCATGGTGTAGTCAGACTCCCTCTGTGGAGTCTCTTCTCTACCCTAGGAGAGAACTATCATCCAGGCTTGGTTTCTAGTGGATGGGGGATGAAAATGAATGAAAGAATTTAGAAAATCCTCTCCCAATTCAACAACCTAATTTTTGAGACTATTATTTGGCTGCACAATCTTATTTCGAAGGTTAGAAGCTGAATATTAATCCTCTCTCTCCGAATTACAAGTAAATTGCTTAGAACAGTGCCTGGCACCCAGTAAACAATCAATGTTCTCTTTCGGTATGAAATCTCTTACCCTCCCTCTGAGACTGGTTGGTGTCTTGGGCCAAGTAGGAAAAATATGCACTAGGAAAAGCAAAAAAGAAAAATGACGTTAGTAATTTCTAAGATACTAACTTTACTAACATTTACCTTTTACCATATTTCAAAATTATCAATTAGTATGTGCTTGTAGAGGAACTCAAACAATATAGAATTATCAAGATTCCCAAGTGAAAGTCCCCATTTCACTTGTAATGTTTTCCCGTCCTGATCCCCATTCTATTTTCCTCCCTAAGGATGATGACCGTAAGCATTTAGGCTGGATCTCTTCACTCACTCATCTCCCCTGTTACACTCTGAGCTTTCTGAACTGGTCTCTCTAGTCCCGCAGGCCATCAATAAATATTTGATGAATGAATAAGTGATTGAATGATGAATAATAAAATAACATAGAACAAATGAAATAGCTTCAAGAGAAAATTTACTGTTACCTAAAGCCATTAAGACTTGATTTAGTGCTGCGTTTTCTTGATAGGATTACATCTGATTAAACTAGAGCAGAGATTAAATGCTGCGGCCTCATTTTTCCAGGCTCTGGAGATGAAGGGGTGAATCAGAGGCAAGATTCCTGCGTTTACCTTCTAGTGGAGAGTGTGGGTGGGAGATAGAAAATAAATGAGTAAAAAAAAAAGTGGATAACTTGCGATTATGATGGGTGATATGAAGGAATGAGGTGGGATAATGTGAGAAAGAAGAATGGGAGGAGGAAAGCTGCTTCAGACTGGGTGGTCAGGAAAGGCCTCTCTGACGGAAGGCATCTGAGCTAAGATTTGAAGGACAAGAAAGCAGACTTATAAAGATCTGGGGTCAGAGTATTTCAGGGAAAATAAATGAATTTAATTTTCTGTTCCTGGGACAGAAAAAAGGCAAGTGCGACTGGAGTAGAGCAAATGAAAGAGAGAGGTAAGAGATGAGTTCAGAGAGGTAGAGGGTGATATCCAGGCTGCATAGGGCGCTCTGGACCATGTTAAGGAGCTTGAATTTTTCTAAGAGCCATTGAAAGGTGTGGCAGATGGAAGTTTCTAAAGATAGGTTCCCCAATATATATGCCATCAATGCCCTTTTTACAAAGTGAAACTCTACCATTGAGAGGTAGGGTCTATGGCCCCTCAATTTGAGTCTAGGCATGGGGCTGTCACTCTGATAACAAATAGAGTATGCAGAAGTGAAGCTATGTGACTTGTAGGTAGATCGTAACAAGAGTACAGTTTTCCCATGTCTCTCTCTCAACACTTTCCCATGGAACCTAGACACCATGCCATGACAAAGCCCAAACTATCCTAGGAGATTACCTGGAGAGCCCTTGTGGAAAGGAACTGAGCTCCCAACCAATAGCCAGCATCAACCACCAGTCATATGAGAGAATGAGTCTGGATATCTTTATAGAATAAATTTATGGACAGTGGCTCTTGGTATGACCATCAGAATAATTTAACTCCTGTGTCTTCATTCCACCCAGTGTCACTCAGCTCAAGATTCAGATTTCTGGCAGAGGAAGAGAGTCTGATGGGTCCAGCGAGTACAGTTATCTGTCTGATCCTATAGAGCACAGGGACTGTGATGGATAGTCACCAGGATCCAGAATCACTATACTGTGATATATAATGAGCAATAGTTCATTTCCAGAGTACTTTGATACATTTTACACCCCCTGATGAACAATATAATTTTTCAGGCAGAAAAAAGAAACTGTGGTCCAAAGAAAAGGCTAAGAGGCAGGAAATTACTTAAAAGACAAGGGACCCTGACTATAAGCATAATGGTCACTATGGGCATCATCACTTTGGGGCTTCATCAGTAAAAGTCAAGGTGTTTGATCCATTATACTCTCCTTAAACACCTCTACTCTTTCTTCCATCGAGAGGACTGTTCACTGTGATCAATTTTATGGTTTGATAAATCCTACAGCAGATTACGCCTCTTGAATAAACAAATATGGAAATGAATTTTTATGAGCACAAGTTAGTAGTAGTACATTTATAGCTATAGTTAAAGTAAACTTGTTTTGTAAGTTCCAAGTAAAATAATAAGTAAATTTTAATATAAACGAGTTCGAGATTTTTTTCCTCAAATTTTAGGGCCTACAAACTTTCTTATGTGGTATTTTGGATTAAACGTTGTATTCCACTACTTAGAAATCCTTTTAGAAAGTTCTCTATCCCTAAGTGCTATAATATTGACTGGCCAATGCTGAACTCAAAGTAGTTGCAGAGAATCATTATTGGCTTAGTTACAGCTTGGCAAAGCCAAGAGAGTAAACTAATAAGAGTTATTGGACCAGAGAAAAACCATCCAAAAATAAAAGCTCTTTTTAAAAGTATAGAGATATATGATATGTTAAATTCTAATAAAACAATATAAAATTTCGAATAAGTGCACCTACTCTGTTTATATACATGTTATTTTTTACATATTTGCTATTAATGCACATGTATAATTCTATGATCTACATTTTCTTTGATTCCTCAGTATAATCCTCCTACCTTTTTTCCTCATACTGGACAAAAGGAAACCAATCTAATCCCTCTCATTTGAGAATGTTCACCAGGGCCTACGTATTTTAATACAGTAAGATTTTTAGTTCATCTTTTCTTCCCAAACGCGGGCATATCTTGTGTTGTCAACTTAACCCTGAAGTACCAGTGGGCACATGACTTTGAAACTAATTTGCTAGTGCAATAGCTAGCTGAAAACAATAACTTGATACTTCTGAGTAGTAAAATTAACTTTACAAAACTATTGACAAAACAAAATACTAATTTTCTAATCTACAATAGAATGGCTACTACTATATCTCACCTAATTTTTTTTTAACATATCTTTATTGTTGAAAGTATTACAGATGTCCCCTTTTTCCCTATTGACCCCTTCAACCCTGCACCCACTCCCCACCCCAGGCCTTCATCACGCTATTGTCTGTGTCCATGGGTTGTGCATATATGCATATAAATTCTTTGGTTAATCTCTCCCCACCCCCACCTTTCCTCTGAGATTCGTCAGTATGTTCTGTGCTTCTGTGTCACTGAATCTATTTTGTTCATCAGTTTATTATGTTCTTTAGATTCCACATATACGTGAGATCATATGATATTTGTCTTTCTCTGCCTGTCTTATTTCGCTTAGCATAATACTCTCCAGGTCCATCCATACTGTCCCAAAGGGTACGAGGTCCTTCGTCTTTACAGTTGCATAGTATTTCTCACCTTCTAATTTTAATTGCATGTGAATGGAGCCAGGCTACCGATGACTGAATATTCTTTTTCTTTGCATAGAATGTTTCCAGAAAACAAACAAATCATTATCCCATTATAGATCTCATACTTTGAATGGTATGTGGAGATCCTAAAGTATAATTTGTGAATAAGATTTTTAATTATGATTACTGTGTTGGGAAAATCCTGAGGTCATATATAATAATTAAATACATTACTGAATATTATTTTTGTTCTTTTAATTTAATGGAACAAGAGGAAATTTCTGGTATACAGCAGGCATGCAATAGTATGTCAGCAGGCTAACATTGATTGAGTACAGTGCCAGGCACTATGCTAAGTGCTTTTCACATATTATTTCATTTAATCCTCACAATAGAATTACGAAATAGACATCATTGTTTTTATAAAAGAGAAAACCCCGCTTAGAGGGCTTTTTAACTAGTAACAATTAAGTAGGGCTGGGACTTAAACCTGGGGCTGATTGCAAAGCTACCATTTTTAACTGTTATGCATCTTCTTTTGATAAATGAATGCATTATGAATGGGAGAATAAGGATTATATTGTAAGTAAGAAGAGAAAAGGAGCTATATGCAAGTCGCAGAATAATTGATGACCAGTGGCTTAAAACATAAGGATACAGAATCATTTCATATATCAAGAAGGCTGGGCAGATCCAGAGTCAAACAGACTCTTGCTTTTTTGGCTCTGTCACCTCGGTGTGTCAGCTGTGTCTCTTCATGACCAGAGCTGTCACAGCTCTAATGATCTCCTCACTTCACAACATACCAAGATGGAAGAAGAGACAGAGGCAAAAGACCCTGCCTAGCTTATGAACTTCCTCTTTTATCAGGTTGGAAAATCTTCTCTAGGAACTCTTGGCAGACTTTCTCTTACATCTACTGACAGACCTGGGTCACACAGATGCACACCCCTAAACCAAATATAGGCAAAGGAGACTGGATTGCCAAGGCTGGCCTAGAGCAGTGCAACCATGCTGCCTGTTTTAACTACTTGGGAGGATTATAAAAAACCTGGCCTTACCTTCAGATGCTATTTAATTATTTATCTGGGGTAAAGTACACATATGAATATTTTAAAACATTTCCCCAGTGATTTCAATAAGCAGCAGGTTGAGTTCCAATGGTTTATGCCAGTACTGATTTTTCACATTAGTCTGGGCATGTTACTACCCTATAAAAAGTGAGCTGTTAGCAAGAAAGAGTAGGCAGACCCCACAGCCCACAGCATCTGCCAGAGGAACTTACAGAAATAGACCTGGAGAACCCTCCTCCCAAAGAGAGCATATCTGAGTTCTACAGAAGATACTGCTCCATGAATTCAATTCATCAAGCATTTGTTGAATTTTTACTACTCGAATGTGCAAGACTGCTATATGTGTGTAGAGCAAAAACTGGGAGCAGAGCACAGTTTTTCTTTAGCTTCTGGGTAATTTCCTTATAACAATTCCCCCACTGGGCACCCAGGAGTATTAGTCTTTAACATCTAGTTACTTAAAGCAAGGTGGCATGTCAGATACTGGGCTCAAGCAATGAATGAAGCAGCTACAGCCTCTGCCCTAGTGGAACTTATATTCGAGAGTATGGTCGTCCTCTAGACATTGAAGGGAATAGTAAAGAAATATGAGTGACAGTTTCCTCCTCCCATCAATTAACAATTCAGGTGTTATCTGTTCACTTTTTACCTTTTAAGCTCAATATTTATTAAGTACTTACCCGTGCTGGATAGGTCCTGGTAGACAGAATGGTCTTGATCCTAGGGATAAAGCTTGTAGTCTAAGCAGGGGAGACAAGAATCATGGTCAGTGCCACGAAGAAAAAGAACAGGCTCTTCTGAGAGAATTACAGGGTAAGGTACTGTTAATTAAAGATCAGGAAAGGCTGTTTAAAGTTAAATGGAGACAAGTATAAAATTCGTATTAGAGCACATCCTTTCAATTTCTTAATTTCTTCTTTACTACCCTCTCCTCTAGCCACTAGGCAAAATATTTAGCTTCTAGAAAGACCCACTGTCTTGCATAGGCAATTGAAATCGATTGAGATGCTGATCTTAGAGAAGCTGCTTTCTCAAGATTGTTGGGCAAACGATTTGCTCATATTGCTCATAGATTGATGTTACATTGTCTCGCTATGTTCTCAATTGCTTCCTAGCATGTTTTCTCCACCTTTTTAATATATTTCTCTCCTGCTTCCCATCTTTCCCACTGCCTTTTGATGGCTCCCCCATCCTCTTTTGAAAATATGAATCACTTCTAAATGCACTTAGTACTATACTCAGGAGTTTAGGTAAGTGAGCATGTTATAAGTGCCATCAAATTTAACAACCTGAGAACTCTTTAAATCACAAGCATTAATGTCAGCTATCTTCTAAGGGATTAAAAAACAAATAATCATTTGGGGGCATGAGAGATATAATTCTGCATCTTAAAGCTTTGCATTTCAAACTGTGGCCTACAGACATATAGACAGCAGCATTGCTATTAGTTGGGATCTTGTTGGAAATGCAGTATCTTGGACCACACTCAAACCTGCTGAGTCAGAATCTGCATTTCAACAAAATCCCCGTTTGTTTCACATGTACACGAAAGTTTTGAGAAGCACAGACGTAGAGGGTCCCAAAGCAGACAGTTATGAGAATTAATCGTTGACACCACTCTGATACTACATATTTAACTTCACTGGTATAGCTATTTTTACTTTCCCAGCACTTTTTCATCTACAGTTATTCTCTAAGTTATTATTTTCAGTAGTTTGTTCAAAAGTTCTGTGCTCCTGTTTGCCTATGCTTTCTAACAAACAATAGCATAGATCTTTAAGGTCTAGAAAACTGTAGCTCATGAAAGTCATCCACTACCTTTTTATAAGTAAGAGCCATGCCACCTGTTACGTTAGTGGAGATATTAGACAGCATTTGGTCCTTGGATGTGATATATATTTATATCTGCATCATTTCTGCTGTTAGAAGAGGAAACGGCCAGCACTTTGAGAGGGAGTTTAGTGTTGTGTAGAATATCAACTGTTAATACTTGGCTTGGACCTTGATCAAGTCACTGGCTTTCCTTTGGCCCCAGATTGTTATCTGTAAATGTTGAGGTTTTATTATTTAGCAATAAAGATATACACAAACATTTGATTTAAAGTTTTAAAATTAAACATTGAACTGATATAAAAAAAATTATAAGGTATGTAAGGTATGTGTAAAGGATGAAAGTATCATGGTACAATGAAATCCATATATCCACTGCCCAGTTTAAAAACATTACAATATGCCTTTCAAATCCTGTGTGTCCCTGCCAGATACCATCCCTTCTCTTCCTGCCCCCAATAACCTTTCCAGAATTTTGCCACCACTCCCTTGCTTTTCTTTTTAACACATTTATAACTTTAAACAACATATTGTTTAATTTTGAAGGTTTCTGAACTTTTATATTAATGGTACATGTTGTATTTATTCCACTGATTTACGTTTTTCATCTGACATTATTTTCTTGGCATTTACCTACACTGTACTGTGTAGCTAAAACTGATTTTTGATACTTGGATTAATAGCTATCATATTTGTTAGTATTTTCTGTTTGTTGCCCTTGTGTTTTGCTCCTAGTTTTGTCTTCCATTCTTTTTGTTTTTCATGGTTTTAACAGATTTTCTGATTCCATTTTCTCTCCTTTTTTAGCATATCAATTATACTTCTTTAAAAAATTTTTAAAGTGGTTGCCCTAGAGTTTGCGATAAACATTTACAACTAATCCAAGTCTTCTTTCAAATCACCCTTCATAAAGAGTAAGCAAACATAACAAAATAACCCTAATTCCTTTACTCTCATCTCTTGTACCATTGCTCTCATTCATTTCACTTATACATAAGCATATATAAGTACATGTACATGCATAAATTGAATGCGCACTGTTGCTATTATTTTGAACAAACTGTTATCTGTTAGATCAAGTAAGAATAGAAGTTTTTTTTACCTCACTTATTCCTTCTTCAGTGCTCTTCCTTTATGTGGCTCCAAGTTTCTGACCTATATCCTTTCCTTCTCCCTAAAGACGTTCTCTTAACACTTCTTGCAAGGCAGGTCTACTGGCAACTAATTTCCTCAATATTTGTTTGTCTGAGAAAGTATCTCTCATTCACTTTTGAAGGATAATTTCACAGGACACAGAATTCTAGGTTGGTGGTTTTCTTTTCTGAATACTATAAATATTTCATCCCACTCTCTTCTTGCCTGCACATTTTCTGGGAAGTCAGATGCAATTCTTATCTTTGTTCCTCTATATTATAGGAACCTTTTTTCTGCAAGGGCAATTTGGGTATTTATAACATCATTCAAGGGCCATACTAAATTATCAACTTAAAAATTAGCTCTGGAAAAAACTCCTAGATTTACTGAATTTCGAGTCCTGCCTATGGTTGCTGTGGCAGGGCCGGACCAGATGATTTCGCTGGCCATATACAGCCTGCAGGCCAGATGTTTCTCACCCCTGCTCTGTAGTGTTTACCTCTGGCTTCTTTTAGGATTTTTTTATCTTTGATTATCTATAGCTTGAAAATGATATGCATAGACGTAGTTTTTCAGGCACTCATTCTGCTTGGTATTCTCTAAGCTTCCTAGATCTGTGGTTTGGTGTCAGACATTAACTTGGCAAAATTCTGTCATTATCGTCTCCAATATTTCTTCCGTTTTTCTCTCCCTGTATTCTCATTACATGCATGTTACCCCTTTTGTAGTTGTCCCACAGTCCTTGGATTTTTTTTTTTTTTTTTGGTCTTTGTTCTTTGCTTTTTGGTTTGGGAGGTTTCTGTTGATATATCCTGTACCTCAGAGATTTTTTTCCCCCAGCCATGAGCAGTGTACATTATAATAAGGCATTCTTCATTTCTGTTAGTGTTTTGGTACTTCAGCATTTTCTTCTGGTACTTTAGAATTTCCATCTCTCTGCTAACACTGCCCATCTGTTCTTACATGCTCTTCATCCATTGCAGTGCTTAGCGTATTGATCGTAGTTATTGTAAATTCCTGGTCTGATGATTCTAACATCCCTGCCATATCTGAGTTTTGTTCTGATGCTTGCTCTCTCTTAAACTGTGTTGTTCGGCCTTTTAGTATGTCTTGTAGTTTTTTCTTGATAGTTGGACATGATGCTGGATAAAATGAGCTGCTATCAATAGAACTTTAGTAAAAAGTGGTAAGTTGTGGGGAGGGGGGAAGTGTTCTCCAGTCCTATAAATAGGTATGTCTTTTAGTGAGCCTGTACTTCTATACTGTGAATTTCACCTTTCCCCGTTTAGGTGGGAAAGGATAACTAGAGTGGGTTGAAGTTGGGTATTTCTCTTCCTCCATGTAGAAGTGCTCAGCTAGCTGGAGTTGAGTATTTCCTTTCTCCCAGGTCAGTTAGGCTTTGGGTATATAGTTTCTCCTGAGGGCAGAACTTGTTAAAACCAGAATGCTCTGGCATATTTCAAAATGGTTCCTTTCCCCTTCCCCTGCCAGAGCACAGATTTTTCTCTTGACATTCACTGTGAGACCCGGTAGAACTATAGGAGGTAAAAATTCAAAGTGTAGGGGGGATCCCAATGACTGGGTCCCCCTGGATTTTTTATTTGTGAGACTTATCCACATAGGCTCCAGCAATTAGTTAATTATAGTTTATCAGTTTTACCTACCTCAGCACTGGTTCCTGTGGGTATTTCAGCTTGTGTGTTTCTAAGCTCTGCTGTTTCTCTGTATTGTCGGTCTCTCCAGTTGTAGCAGTGGTTTGCTTGCCTTGTGACCTCGCTTCTTTTACAGATCTAAGAAGAGTTGATTTTTCAGTTTGTTCAGCTTTTGACTTGTTAGGATGGAGAAGTGACTTCCAAGCTTCTTATGTGCTGGACTGGAAACTGGAAATCTGCACTGAATCTTTAAATTTGGGGATAACTGCCATATCTACTATTACATGTTCTTATTTAGAAACATGAAATATTCCTCCACTTATTTAGGTCTTCTTTAATATCTTTCAATAGTTTTATAATTTTCTCCATAAAGGTCTTAAACTCCATAACAAAATACCATAGACTGGGTAGCTTAAAAACCAGAAATTTACTTTCTCAATTTTGTAGGCTAGAAGTCTGAGATTAGGGTGCCATATTAGGGTTCTGGTGGGAGCTCTCTTCCTAGCTTGCTAATGGCTGCCTTCTTGCTATCTCCTCAGATGTCAGAGAGAGCTCTGGTATCTCTTCTCCTACCGGGACCAGTTCTATTGGATCAGGGCTCTACCCTCATGACCTCATTTAATCTTAATCACCTCCTTAAAGGCCCCATCTCTAACACAGTCGTATGGGGGGACTTTCATATACGAATCTCAGGGAGGGAAACAATTTAGTCCTAAATACTAAATATTTTTATGCTATCATAAATGATTTTATTTTTCTTCTTATGTTTTTAAGTGTTTTATAGTAAATGAACATGTAATTAATTTTTGTGTATTGATCTGTTAAGCATGTAACAGATCTAATATTATCAAATTTAAACTTTTTTGAAAATGTTTCTTTTATTTCAGAATCATTGCTACTAGTCACATAATCCTCAAAATTCAAGTTTACAATTGATTGTTTTGAGAGCCCTCATCAATATACACATTAGACAGGGGAAAAATTCTGTACAATGTTTAGTGCATACATGATTTGTAAGCAATAGTGAATTAGTGGAAGCTGAAAACTCCTAATGCACTACTCATAGAACAACCACTCACAAATACAAGAAACTAGGCAATAAAGGAAAATTTCCTGGTCAGTCATAGAAAAATGCTATGACATTTTATAAGATAAATGTTTTAAGTTAGTATACAAACTATTGATAAAATAAAACTGTTATATAAGTTGGTACTTTTGCTCTTGAATATTTGTAGTATGGTATTAACTATTTAACACTACATAAATTTCAAGTCTCAGTTCTCAAAACAGTTGCTGATATTTTTTATAGTGTCTAGTATACTCAGAGTGCTTTCTTCATTTATCTTTTCTTCTTCCATAAGGTTTAGTGGGACTGTGCAATGCTGGAGCAATAATCTAGAATGTCCTGAATAGTGAATTCCATTGTAACACCAGAACCAGGATAACAGCGAGCTATCAAACCTTCAAAGTGCTTGTACTGGCGTATAAATTCATCTTGCATGGAGTGCCACACCACCTATTATAAAAACAAAAATAAAAGTAAGTAAACTATGAATGGAAATAATACACAATCAAGTATGCAGAAATAATGTGAAGGCAGAATTAAGCAGAGTATAACAGTGAAAAACATGCATCCTAGATCCTTCTACTTACAAGATATGTGACCTCAAGTATGCTACACCATCACTCTGTTACCTCAAGTTCTTCATCTGTAAACTGGGGTAATACCTTTCTCATAAGTTTCTTGTGAGGATTAAATGAGTGAATGGAACAAGTGCTTAGAACAGTGTCTGACACAGTAAGCACTCATTACGTTTTAGCTATTATTACATCTACTACAATATCCAACCCAGATGTGGAGATGCACAATTATGTATGGAACTAAGACTAGTGACTAAATGAAATGCAATAGTCAATGCTTAAATTTCATTTCAAATGAAAGTTTAAAATTTCTTTATCTAAAACTGATGATACAAAACATTACCTGATGCCATGGTAGACATACCAAGATGAGACAGAAGGATTATCTACAATCCAAGGAATTTATAATCTATAGACAACCATTGAGATAAAATCTGATACACACACTGCCATATTAGCTAATACTAGTAGGCTACATTTATTGATGCTCACTCTGTATCAGCACAGTACATATTATCCCACTCAAGTCCCATGACAGCCTAGTGGGAGAGGGTCTATATTATCATCCCTGCCTGATAGCTGAGGGAATGTATACTTCCAGGAATTTTCCTCATAAACACTAAATCTCATATCCCAAATTCCTGCCAATTTAAGACTATTTACTAAACAGTATTATACTTTTTGCTTTTCATCTTTTAGCTCATGATATGTCTGCCACCTGGAGTACCACTCCTCCTACTTTATCTGTTAAATTACTATTCGACTTTCAAAGGCTAACGCATATATAATATCCCACATGAAGCCTTTGGTGATGTTGAAATCAGAACTATTCTCACTCTGGGCCTTTCAGTATGGTTTGTAAAGAATAATGGCTCGATATGGGGTTTCGATCACTCTCTCCACCCATTTGCTATAGGAGCTTGGTCACATTACTCCACCTTTTTGAGCTCTGATTTTCTCATCTATAAAATAGCATGACAATAATAGTAATGTCTACTATATGAGGGAGGTATCATTTTCACTTTTCAAATAAGAAAATTGAGGCTCAGAGAGGATAACTAACTCACCCAAAGCCATGTAGTATAATCTGGATCCAGGTTAAGAACCCATTTCTAACTTCAACCCCCAACTCAGAATCATTCCACTGTGTTATTTACTTACTCCTCTCAAATATGAAAAATCCCCCAAACTCACAAAAAACCCATCCCCAAACAAGACAAAAACAATGTAATGCCTCAAAACAATAAAACATAAAGTAAATAGGAAAAGCCATATAAACTTATATAAATATTATTCCTTTTTTTCTCTCACAGAATTCGTTAGTCTGGTCTATACTTTATGGAACTCTCCTCCTGCCCTAAAACTTAAAAATCTGCAGCATTTCTAGAAGAGTATTTTGGAGAAAAGCAATATATGTAAGGACATGTAATCTAGGATGGTTAAAAGAACTAAGCTTACCTGAAGTAAGTTCTCCTCTTCACACAAATGTTTATCAACCTTCTTGTAGAGGTTATCTAGACCTTTTTTCACTTCCTTTCCAGGATACTCTTTAATAACTTTACGAAGTTCTTGTTTGTTAAAAGCAAGTTGATAGCTTACTTCCTCCTCTCTTATACCCTGTGCTACACGAGCTTCAACGCCTTCAAAGAAATGCTTCAAGGAAATGAAAAGAAATAATGGCTAAGAACTGCTTTTACTTTCACTTAAAAAAAATAAGATTATAAAATAGTATATATTCACTGTGTAAAAACCAGGCAATGTGTAAAAGTATAAATGATAAAATAATAATCATCTATGATGATACCACTCAGAGATAACTGCTGTTAACATTTTAGATTTCCTTCCACTCTTCTGAGGTGTGGATATATAAATGAGTTTATAATTTTGTATGTTGTATTTTCCATTTAATATTTTTGATCCCCCCCCGAAGTATAAATTTTAATGGCTGCATTGTATTCTATCCAATAACTGAACTACAATTTATTTATTCATTCCTCCAGTATTGGATAGTTAGTATTTTTCACTTTTTTTTCAGAGTTGGCAAAATCTACTCAGATTTAAAACACTCTATTATAAATACAGTTGTCATAAATATCTTTTGTTCATCAGTATTTACCCACATTACTGATTACTTTGCAGCATAAATTTCTAGGACTATAGTTCCTCAGTTGAGGAGCATACTCGTAAACATATTCTCAAGTTCTTCATATACACAAATTGCTTCCAAGAAAAGTTCAACCCATTTATATTTGTGTCAGCAGTACACAGATGGCTGTCTTGCGTTACCACGAGGGTTGTCGAAATTAAAACACAGCTGCCATTTCCTGAGTGAGGAGGGTTATTTGTTGTTTTATTCCCCCCTTTTTTGCTTCAAGTGAAGTTAACTTGCTTTTGCATGCTTAGTAGTATATGCAGAATGCCTGCCCACTTATATGTTGGGGTCTTAGCACTTTTCTAATTTATCTTAAAAAGATCTTGTATTTTAAATATACTGACTATTATATCGTGTGTGGTCTTTTTAAAAATATATCTTTATTGATTTCAGAGAGAGAGAGAGAAATATCAATGATGAGAGAGTCATTATCGGCTGCCTTCTGCACGCCCCCTACTGAGGGGACTGAGCCTGCAACCCAGGCACGTGCCCTCTCCGGGAATCGAACTGCAGTCTCCTGGATCCTAGGTTGATGCTCAACTGCTGAGCTACACCCGGCTGGGCCTGTTTTATTGTTACAAATATTCTTCTCAGGTCATCTTTTAAGTATATTTGTTTTTTAATATGTAATTTTATTGGTTGGCATGCATTTATTCGTGCACTATACACTATGATTTAATACTGACAAGCTAAATCCTCTCTCATTACTCTTCTCTAAAATTTTCTTAGCAATTATCATTTGTTTATTCTTCAGTAAGTTATTGTTTGATAATAATTTTTTAACAAGTCTATTCCTGGGGCTTTAAAAACTTTGTTTCTACATAAACTTTTAGTTGGCTGTTATGACATAAAGGAATTATTTTTTCATATATTTATTTTGATTCCTACCATTTTACCAGAGACCAATCATTTCAGCAGATTACATATAGGTAACTATAATCGTGACTCTCTATCTTTTATTTATGCATTGGCTAGGGCTTCCATAACAATGTTAAATAATAAAGGATCTAGCAATATTTCTGCTTTAATTTTATTTCAGTGAATGCTTCTAATGTTATAGTTAAGTATCATATTGCTTTAGGTCTGAGACAGACCTTTTCCCCTAAAGGAATATCTGTCCTTAAGTTTTATAAGGTATTGATCCTGCATTTGGTTAAATGTCTCTTAAATATTTCTTTGAATTGTTGATGACAGATACATATTTTTTATTTGCCTCTAATTTCAAGTTAAAAATTTATAAAAGATGACTAATCACATTGTGGATAAAGCTAGTTAGCAGGGTCCATTTCAGCTTACACAGTGAGTCTTAATGTCCCTAGAGGTTCTGTGACTACGTGAAACAGTGCATCGACTAAGTGAAATGATGCATAATGAGACCAACCAATTCTACTGTAGGCTAATTAATATAAACAAGAATTAAGTTTCTGGCATCTCATCAACGTTATACACAACATTGAATGAAACAACATTACTTAAGGACCTGATATACTATGTAGCAAAGTTTTCTAAAACCATTATTTCTTAATTTTAATGACTGTCCTCACTGGGGAATGACTGAAGTCAGGAAAGGAAAAGGCAACAAACAAAACAAGTTTTGGCTTTCCTTTTATCTTGATAAAGTTTCAAAATCTTCATCTGAACTAGAGAAAAAGATTAGCCATTTATTAGGTAATAAATGGGAAAGTCTGGTATAATGGAAAAGCCCGATTTAGGGTTCATCCTCCTGCTTTGCTACTTACCACTTATAGCTTCAAGCAAGTTTATTTACTTTCAGTTTCTTCATTTGTACAATAGGGATAATATTATCTTACCCCATATCATTGTTTACAGGAATTAAAAGAAATAATGTATACAAAACATCTAGCAGTGTCCTGGCAGCATCAGCAACTGAGTCCCTCCTTCCTTAGCCTCCTGCATCCACACATGAGGAAATTGAGGATAAGTGTCCGTCATCTTTTTCATATGTAAACTTATGTTTATGTGTTTATAAAACAGGAAAAATATATTACATGAAAATATACTTACATTTAGTTTTTCAAGAGGTTGTCCTAAAGAGTAAATGACATAAGACTGAAGGTGGTCTGTGTATTTTTGTTTGGCTTCTTTTTTCTCAGCTTCTAGACATGAGATTTTCAAACGAGAAAGTGTTGCAAAAATATGGTGAAAGTTTTCCATCATAACTACATCCCTGGGAGTCTTCTGGCTTTCATTTGCTACTTTCTCCACTAAATAAAAACAGGAAAAACATCCTGATATAAGTATGACCATATTTAGCTATAAAAATATTTATGTGATTTCTTTCACTTATAAGTTTAAGAAGCACATTTCTGGACTGAATAAAATATATTGCACTGAAGGATCTTCACATCCACCTAAGCCTAATTTAAAAAACCATTCTAATACAGCCCTATATAAATTAGTATGTAATAAAGGTGGCTTTTCAAATCTGTGGGGAAATGGTGGTTATTCAAAATGTGTTAGGACAATCAGCTAAATACATTTGAATTACGATTTCACATCTTTCAGCCAAATACATTTTAAATTGCTCAAGTACTTAAAATGTTAAAAAAAAAAAAAAAAAAAAGTGAATACAATCATAAGAACTAAGGAAAAATAAAGCTAATTTAAAAAATAATTCTGTGAAAGTATGACCTTCCTAAGAATGCCCCAAAACTTATAAGTCATAATGGGAAAGGTGGATAAATTTGAAATAAAATTTGAAGCTCTTGCACTGTAAAAAATATCATAAGCAAAATAAATTTATAGCCTGTTAATCTGACAAAGACTAAAAGAATTGATAATACGTAGTAATTTTCATCATTGGTGTAGATGTGACAGAAACTTTCACCAACTGCTCATAGCACTAAACAAGTATTACCTCTCAGAATGGCAATTTGGCAAAAGTTTGAGATATATACAAACCTTCTGACCCTGCAATTCCATTTCTAGTAGTTTACCCTAAGGAAATTATTGGACAAGTATACAAAAATATATGTGAGTAACTAGAAACAAACTAAATGCCTATTAATGGGGGATTTGGTAATAAATACTGATACATGGAATACTATGCAATTGTTATAAATGATTATGGTTATCAATACTAATTGACAAGGAATGACTCCGATTATAATCTAGCAGGCTCCAAGACAACGAATAAGGTATGATACAAGTTTTATATTAGAGAACATATGTAATATATGCACATTTATAAGAGGGAGAGAGACATATTGAAAAGTTTATATGAAGGATGAAAATTAAATGGTATCTCTAGATGATGAGATTACAAATGATCTGATTTTTAAAATCTGTCTTCTGATTTTTGAGGTTGTGTAATGAGCATATGCTACTTCAAAATCAGACAAAGTAAAGCTACTTTGAATTTTAAAAGAAATACCAACCATTCCCCCTGGACCTGCTTCCACTGAAAATATGTTACATGTAACTGGTGAGATGATCCTACCTCCTGTCAATATTTTAGCTTTTAAAATTCCTAAATATATGCAATGAGATAATTTATTTCAAATTAAATGACACATCCACGCTGTTTCTCTGTAACTTAATTGTGGGTTCTGACACAGGAAGACAGTGAATTATAGAAATTTAGCATTAATCTACCTCATGAAAACCGAGGTCTACAGAAGTGAATTGATTTGCTTCAGGTCACACAGACATCACTGCCTATCATCTTCGGAAGACTGGCTAAAATGCAAATGTAATCTGGGAGGTCATTTTTTGTGTTTAAAAATGAACTCAATTTTGCATAGTGATAAGCCCCTATGAACTCTAAAATGTACGTGCTTCCTCATGAATATGAATGAGTTTTATGTACTGCTTGTTTTTCAAATTTAAGAAATCTTTAATTTCAGAAAACTTATAAAAGACTACAGAATATGAAAAATAATGAACATAATCTGCCCCCCAGCTTCTGAGTTACTAGAAATAATAAAAACCAACCAAAAAATTCTTTAGAACATAACAAAAGCTTACCGTTAACAAATACTCCTCTGATAAGTTTAGTATATGCTTTATCTAGATCTCCACGACGTTCAGCATTTTTAAAGATTGATTCTGCAAGCCCAGCAAATTCTTCAAATTCAGCAACAAATGGAAGAATTCCTACTTTACTCTTCTTTGAGATCTTTACTTCTTCCATTTGCCTTATTTGGTTACTCTAAAATTAGGCAGAAAACAAGGGAGAGAAATAGGCAAGCAACTTAAAAACATATAACCAAATGTATACATCATAGGATATAATTTAGTACCTAGATCAATTTGGCTGCTTACTAATTAAAGGTTAATAAATAGGGATAACTAAGAAAAACTATTTCTATAGATTAAAAAGTACATATATTTTATTTAAGAAAATAAAGTCAAGGAAAAAAATCCAAATTATTTAAAACAAGATATAATCAAGGCCTATGAACCTCAGGTTCTTTGTTCAAAGTAAAAACAACCAATAAACCTTTTTATCATTTATGGGAGTATAAGCGATTGCCCATTCTGGGGCACAGCCAATACCCAATCACACGCAGGATCTCTTCATATTTCTTCTGGCTGGTGGTCATGTGGCCAAGTTGAGAACCATAGCCACTTCCAATTCTCATCAGCCTAAAATTTCTGTTTGGATAGACAAGTTCTGTATTTTTTGGGTGTGGGAACAGAAAGGGAGAACAGGCATTTCTACTATGGATTTAGATTATATAGTTTTCCATGTATGTACTTGTTACTTATTCTAAATTAGTTCAGGAAAGTGCTTGTGTATGACGGTGACAAAGTAGGAAAGGGATGTTTCATATTGACAGAATCTAGACATCCGGGTTCATTAAGATCCATGGATTCAATTACAGTTCTGTGTACTTCTCAGGGGATCTAGAGCTATTCACAGTAAGAATTACTGCCAAACACTGTTGGACCATTTTCAATTTCTACCTAAAATTTCATTATGTTGAGATTTGGGGGGTATAACTTGAAAACTAATGATATGTCGATTAGAAACATAATTATTAGGCTACAAGCATTAGTATAAGAAAATCCTGTGATTACTGTCAACTGTTTCATATTATCTTTACTACTATTCCACTTCATCAGTATGTACTGACAACTGTGAAGAGTAAAAATGGATGCAGTAGGGAGTGCAGTGTAAGATTTAGGTACTGAAACCAGACTGTGGGGTATGAATACCAACTCCATCACTTTATAACTGTTGACCTGGGGAAAGTAACATAACCTCTTGGAGAATCTACCTTAAGTGGGAGGGAGGAGGTTGTGAGAATTAGATGAGATAGTGTGTACGGAGTATTAGACCAGTGCCTGGTACATACCAAGTACTAATTTGTGAATGATGGTCTATTGTTATTAAGCTACAAGAAGATTTTTGTTCTGTGTGACATTTAAATACAAAGAATATAATTATGCCTGAAGAGACTTTAAGATTATAAGGCAAGTTCTAAATGACAGCTGTTTTCTCTTGCTTTGTAACCAGCAGGAGAAAAACAGTGCATTCATTTGAGAAAAGAGCCAGTAATGAACTAAATCTCACAAAAACAACACTTCTCTCAAGCTAAAGCTATACATAATTTCCAGCTGACTGCCCAATCATATGGCCATCACCAGAAGGACATGGAGTTATTCAGTCTAGGCTACAACTTTGATGCTAGCCACATACCACTATATTACTTGTCCATGGCAATTTAACCAAATCATATCATTCTCAAAGGTTTAAGAGTGCAAATCCACATCATTATAGTGTGAGGAATCCTCAAAACAAATTAAACGCAGTTAAGACATGTACTGGACTGCAGAGTCTGGCTTGGTAGTACTTCATGTGTTACTTTCTCATTTCAGCTCTAGTTCAGGCTAGGCTAGCTTTCTTGGTACTGTTCTTTGAAGAACACCAGATACTGTGGGCACGGCCACCAGATGAAAGTCAAACTCAGGTGCTATCTCTTCCATTTTCTGCAGCCATCAATGTGCTTTTGGCTCAATACACACAGACCTATTCGTTACCTTTTCAAGGTATGCTCTAGGTCCTGATCTTGTCCCAAATACCAAAATATACTTACTGAGCACATACTATCTACCAGACACTGTGAGAAGACATGAGTTAAAACAAGAGGAGACAGAGATGACAGGCAGAAGAATGAACCATCTTTCCTTTAGTGACAAAATGTAGATCCTTTAGAAATACACGCAATTTAGGAGAAAATATGAGTTTATACCATTGTCTAGGTTAATTTTACTCCATTTCTCCACTGCCTTGTCGAGGGTAACATGAACATTCTTTAATAAACTATTAGTTATTACTATTACTATCACCATCTCCACCATCACCACCACCACGACCACCACTACCATCATTACGAGTTATCAGTTAAGCTTATTCTGGGCCAGGCAATGTGCTAAGCATTTCATTTGAACCCAAGTCTACATCTACCTGACACTACATCCTATGCTTTTAACAATTATGTTCTACGGGGTTAAGAGGTATTACATACAGTTATATTTTACTAATAAAACCAATAAAGCTTTCATATTCTAGAAATGTATAGTGTTCACATGATATAGTGTTCCAGCTTTGTCACAGGACTCAACATCTTCCAAAGAGCCTTTGGTAGCTCTTCCTTTTGGCCATCAGCTTGCAATCAGACCTTCCAGGTTTATCATCACCTCTGGAGAAGGTGGGCGAGGGAAGAGGGTAAGTCTTATATGGCCAAATCTCACAGTATTTCAAATGCCAAGTGAAATCATTTGGTAGGGAAGGGGAATTAACAAGCCTGCTAAGGCAACAGTTTCTACAGTGGACACAGATTGCTTTTACACATTCAACTCAATAAATTTTATTTTTCTAATCCTCATCTGAGGATACATTTATTGATTTGAGAGAGAGAGGAAGGGGTAGAGAGAGAGGGAGGAACATCGATGTGAGAGAGAAACATCGATTGATTGGTTGCCTCCTATATGTGCTCAGACTGGGGATCAAACCCATAACTAGGTATGTGCCCTGACTGGGGATCAAACTCTGCAACCTTCTGGTGTATGACGCTCCAACCAACTGAGCCCACCAGGCCAGAAATAAATTTGAAGTATGAAAAATTATATGGATTCCAATTGCTCTTAATATTTTCATCTCCCATTATTATAGGAATATTCAAGAGCTGGATATAACTTAAAGGTTACACAGGAGAAATATTCATGATATATATCCACTTTTACATGTCAAGTACATTAATTAAAAAAAAAAAATTTTTTTGAGAATCTGGTTCAGTCCAATTCATACCTACAAGCTTACCAAAACCTAACAGATGAAAATAAAGTTGTTAATGACTTTTCCTTTCCTATTAGAAGGTGAGTGATGATTTCTGGCAGTTATTATAAGAATAATTCTAAAAGTAATATGATTATTAATTAAAGCTATTAAACATAGAATAACTAATTTAAACAATTAAAATAATCCAATTGTTAATTCTTATTAGAATATATTAGAACAATAAATCCAAATGATAGCTTCAATTATTTCATTAATCAGTTAACTAAGGTTTCAACTACCTAATGGATCTCGTAAACAGCTAGTTTCTATGCCACCTACTCCAGAATCTGCCAAGATTCAGTGTAGAAGAGAAGCTAAGTGGCATAGTATCATCCAACTACCTCTGTTCATATATATTGCAGCTAATACCCTGCCTCAAGGCACTGGGAGATATAAAAATAGTAGACCCCTCAACGGAAAGCTGGAAAGCTCTTGACTTAAATACATTTATCTATTTTTTGCAATGATTATAATTCTGAGTTATTAAAAAACTTACAATGCATTTGTCAAAGTTCCTTTTGACAGTCACCAAAACATTTCCCAATGTAGTACTCAGAAAAGAAGCAGGGTCCACATTTTGTGCAGTCCACACATGATGACTCATTTTGACTAGCATGTAAAGAGAGTTAAAGCTATCAATTTTGTCTCCTAATGCAATTAGGTTGTTCAGTTCTGGCTCAATGCAGCGAAATATTTTAGTCATCATTTGGCGGATCATATCTTTCCTGTTCAGAAAACACACAAAATGTAAAGAGTTATTACAAACTTCAGGTATATTCATCTTTAACTTTAATCCACCAGGTATATACAAATTACTAAAACATATTTCCATTAAAAATGTCCAAATATGATGAAATAATTATTCTACAGCAGTTTCCAATATAAAAATATTTTTTGAAGTTAAGTTTATCACTCAAAATAACTATCATTTGTAAAGCTGGAATGTGCTTTGTGATTAGAAAAACAATAAATGTGCTTTGTGATTTCCAAGAAATACATGGCAATTCAAATGCCACTTCCTACCAGCAAACTAAAATTTGACTGCATTTTTTTGTGATTACTAGAGCAAAGAAGAGTTGCAGAATCATACAACAGAACAGGTTTTAATTCAGTAATATGTTTATAATAAGACACTGAACACACTTGTTGGGCTGAGTGCTGTCAGGTGACTGAGAGCCATCTGGACGCCTCATTAAGCAGCACTCTACGCTAAATTTAAAGTTTATTTTTTCCCAAAATAACAACAGATAGTAGCAAACACATACTCGGATGAAATGGGCAGTGGTGTGCCAGAATTATGTTGCCTTGATGATGTTCCTCCATCTAGATCATCTGCTTCAGTCTGCAAAAATTATTCAGGTACTTTACATAATAAAAGACCAACAATTTGAATAGTTTACATAGCAAAAGCCTGTTCAGTCTTAAAATTCCTAGGAGAGAATACATTATGAAAAGTAATGATTTTTAAAGACAGCATTACTGACAGAACTATATAATTTAGTATGCTATTTAAGAATGTTCATGAAATGCTTTGTTCTTACACTTTGAGAATTATGGGGAGAAGTTGTGTTTGTGTGCAGAGGAGGGGAAAGTGGGAAGACAGAAGGTACAGGAGGCTGGAGTGGGAAGGTCAGAATGAGTGGGCAGCTCAACACAAAACAGAAAACATCTAGAAACAACTTGCAATAGAGAATTTTAAAAATTAATTTCATCAGTCATTCTAATAGTATGTTGGTATTTTAAAAAACTACCAAAAATTCTTACAGAAGAGGTAAGCAAATTTACCACCACCTACAACAACAAATCCCCATCCACTTGAGATAATTTCTCATTCATTATGACTGCTTTTTACATGTTGGTTCTTTTTTAAGATGACCTTAATTTTAAAATCACTTTATTTGCATTGTGCTTTTAAGTTCTTCAAAATATTCTAGCAAATATTTCATTTTCTTAAATTTTTGCCACCTGAGAGGCATGTTGAATAGGCATTATTATATCCATTGAACACATGAGAGATGAGGAAACTGGGGATTAAATAACTGGTTTAAGGTCTCAGAGCTAGTTAATAACAAAGCCATAGGAAAAAAATCAGATTTGAGGCCTCATCTTTCCTTCTTTTTTTTTTCTTTTGCTAGACTACTGTTTATATACTCAAACATCAAACATCTTTTTTTGGAAAATTTATTTTAGTAATAAAATAAATAATGCTAAAATAATACTAAAGTTGCTTTTTAAATAATGTTTTTTGCAAAATAAATTCAGACATTTTACTCCCTCAATAATTTCTAGACAATGTTTAGGCCTAAGACAGTGTGAAATATTAAATTGGATGCACAAACTATCACTGTTTTTATTATCTTCTGATATGACAAAAATTATTTTTTAAAAATCCCTTCTTTTTCTGTTCTGATATTGAAACTGTGACAACATATTAATTAGTCTATGTTACAGATCATATATACTAGCCAATAAATAAACATAAGCCGTACCACAGTTCCAGGCATACTTTGATGTTGCTGCAGTTTAAAAAATTTACTTATGAAGTCCTGTTCTGCTAGACACAGGGGCTCCAGTTCACTTAGTACCTGTTCAAAGATCTGAAGAAAACCAAAATGAAAGAACTGCACCAAATACTTAAAATAACAACATTCCACATTTAATTCACTTTTCTGCAAGGACCATAAATGCTTTATCCATAATCTCAACAGAATCCTCAAAAGAAACTTCCAAGACTGACAGGACAGTGCAGTATATCAAGGCACAGCAGGGCCAGAACATACCTAAAATGAAACTCAAAATAATTATTCACTTGAAATCTGGAAAGAGGAACACAGACAAACTTTTTAAGCTTATTTAATGCATTGCAGAAAACAGTTCAGCTTCATAAAAGCTGTTATTTCCTCTTTACCTTGCAGTCCCTCAAAGAGATTTGAGATGCAAGTATTTTACAATTTATAACAAAATTTAATAAAGTTATGTCATTTAATTGATGATTCACACTTCAGTGGCCACTGGACTAGTATTTTTTTCAGACTCAGGATTTGGAAAGTAAGATACGGTTAACTAAGAGAGAGCCCAAATCTTTGAACACACTTAAAGCAATAACAAACTGCTATTAGAAAGCTAATATCAATGTTTAAGAAGTACCTGTTATTTTATTTTACCTTATCAAATTTGGTTCTGTCGGCAACATCGAGGTCAGAAGCAGACATGTTTCCCATATCCAACAAGGAAGATGACTGAGATCTGCGATTCCCTGAACTCTGAACACTGAGCTTATTTAGACTAGAAGTAGATCCAGTTAATTTCCCAGAGCTTCCATGAAGACCTAAGAAATAATAAGACTTTGAGAGCTGTGACCTTCATGAATAAAAGATCCATAGCATAAATCAGGGCTATCTACCATTTTGGTCTTCCAGGGCACATCTTTGTTAGGATTACAAGTCTACCACATGGGACAGGTTGTAGAGTATTCTTCTGTTTCATTAACATTTATGTCCTATTCCTGAGTATATTGTAACAAGTAGCGAAACTACACAGATCTATAGAATAGGAGTGAAAGGGATCTTAAAGATCACAAAATCTGTACCCTGCCCAGTCTTATCATGAATATAAAGTTGCCTGATGATATCTCTGGACTAAAGTAGGTGAGGATGTACTTCTTTCCCACTCAAAAGACAAGAAGACATGAATACGGATGGTCACTGACCCCCTAGTGTGCTAGCGTAACATGAGTTGTTATATTTCTGAAGAAAAGTGCCATATCCCAATATTACCCGCCTCCAAGTTAAATCAACGTATTAGGCTGAACCATATGAAACTGCCAATACTCGATCATTCCTGCCCTACAAAAAAGTCATTTACCTACAATTCAACTTAATACATTCCTATACCCAGAAACACTGCTTTTACATTAAGTGAACTGATTAACTGCGGTTCTTTAAAAACAAAACAAAAAAGAAAAAAAAATCCTGAAAATTTGTTGTATTTAAAATACAACTAAAATATAACACATCATTAATGATATGAATATGGGGCATCTGTGTTTAGGTATAAACATAGGTATCCATTATAGCCATGAAGAAAACTTGGAACAATATGGCTGGACAATATCTTACATATATCAAAGAATTAAAGGATTCCATTTTTATAAGAAAATGTGATACTGTAACTCAGAATTAAATATAAAGGAATTAAATTACTTTATTTTTCTTGAGTATTTCTCAGTTAATCTGTATTATTTGCTGATGGTCAGAAGGGACAAATGAAGATACACAATAAGGACAATTAAAGGCAAATTTTGGTTTTGTTATGTAAAATCTGACCACAAGTAAAAGAATTTTTATAGTTTCTAACCACAGCCTGAAAACAGAAGTATAATGGTTAAGCCTTTTCATAAGTTTCTGGTTACCCATCAGATATTTTTAACTATATTAGATATTCCTTTGATGTAGCCACATCATTACCCATCATGTTGGTTTTCTTTCACCAATATCTGGCAGCAACTCAAAGCAATCAATATATTTGGTGTAACTTTTTTCAAGACAAATAACTAATTTCTAGACATTAAACAAACATGCATTGAGAATACCTACTAATACACTAAGCATACTCACTCTCTGTTTCCTGTTTGACAGCACTTTCTTTTCGAGGAAGTGTAGCTGTGATGGATTAGGTTGCAAGCATCAAAGACAAAGACAAGTTAATAAACTGCAATTTGCACAAACCATGCACAAGAGGAAGTTAAGCTGTAGTTTAAAAGACACATGCAGAGAACCATGAGCATCAAGTAACAAGAGATGCAACATATGTTTAGTTGGTCAGCTACTGTTGGAAAAATTATATGAAAGAAAATTCTTTTCATGTACTATTTTTACTCTAATATTAAGAGAAAAATATCTGTATTTGTAAAATCACCTCCATACTTTTAAATGGTTGTTTTAAGTTTATGAAACTGGTATACTTATATTTAAAAGATTATATTTGCAAGTTTTGGTTTCTGAAGAAAAAATATGGTTCAAATAAATAATTTAATACAGTGGAAATTTATTAGAATGAAATTGTAGATTTACACATTAAATGCATCAACAATTTCAATTTCCCTGAAAGCTCCTGAAAGGAATCTCCACTGTACTAAATAATTTTATATTACATCTGATAAAAATTATATGACTGGGGTTTAAAAACCATTTCAAAATATCAAGCTACACTACTTAGTAACTGGCTTTGTGAACACCTAGAATGACAGTTTTAGATCAATATACTACATATTAAGAGATGAGTGGATGGAAGGGTAAAGCTGAGGAAACAGGTTTGATACAGGAATTTAAACTTTTTAAGGAACATTTGGTTTTATTCTAAAACTTCTGTATATAATATTTATTAGATCAATTGTAGAGATCATCTTGTGAAACATTCTAAACTCAAATTAGAAGTAGCTATGAAAGGCAAAGAAGAAATTATAGAATAAAACAGAAAATTAAAGAACATAACCTAGAAATATTTTAAAAACACAAAACAATGCATAACTTCAAGGCAAAAGCCCAAATATAAGCTACTAACTTGTCCCCCATTCAAGGGATTATGAAACAATAAGGCTGGACATTAAAGCTGCAAGCAAGGATTACGCTGGAGCTACCAGCTGGCCAATCTAAACAATACCTCTGGTGGCCTTAAGGTGTCAATATACTATGTCACCAGTTCCAAAGCAAGGCCTAATACTTCATAGAATCCATTTTTTAGTAACCAATAAAGAATACAGAATTACTAGTAGTGGCTATTAACTATAATTTGGGGCTCATAAAAAGTCCATATTATTTATCTGCAACAAACAAAAATCTTCAGGTAAACTTTTAAATATTGTTAAATAATCCCTACTAGACTATAAACATCATGAGGGTAGGATCTCTGCTCATTGCTGCATTCTCAGAATGCTGCAGTGTTTATTATATAATAGGTAATTAATAAATATTTACTGAATCTTCCAGCCAGCCATGAATCATCTTGTATTCAAGACTTCCTTTGGAATCAACAAGATTTCTTAGTTTAGTGGAGAAACAAAGAATGAAAAAATGATTTTGGCATACCATTTTAAAGGTTTGGGAATAATAGCAAAAGGAATATGAGAGAGGCAGTAATTATGTAAATGCACATTAATGAATTAAAAAATGATGTGTGTGTGATATCTTAGCTGTAGAAAGAAAAAACTGGTGATTTTAAAAATAAATACCAAATTTCCTCTGCCTGCCATTTCATTAAATACAGTTGTGGAATACAAAAGGGAAAAAAACCACTAAAATATCTATCTTGGAGAGAAAATTCCATGCCTCTGAGGATGTTACAGTAAACCTATTAATCAAAAAAGCAATGACCTACATAAAAAGCTTATCACAAAGAAGAGATTCTTTACTGGCATTTGAACCTTATTTTGAATTATTATATGAACTAAGTAAATGTTAAAGATTTGAGTCCATAGTGGTTCAAAAAGAGAGGACTCCCCTGAATCTTTATGACTATACTTACTACAATTTACTTTTGTAAAGCACATTCCATCTGACTTTCTATTATTATTAGCATCTATAATCCAGCATTTTCAGAGCAAATAAAAAAAGAACACATTTAAATATTATTATTACTAATTTTGACTCATTAAAAAGTTATCATTCTAAAATGTCAGATTTTTAATTATACTTACTATTAAAATTGATTTAAACATAATTTGAATCATTGAAAAGATATTTTTAAAATGTTATATTCTACCCTTATTTAGAACCTGAGTAATCTGTATTTAGCTTAACATTTATTTTTAAATGCTGAATAACAAGTTAGATCTTCAAAGATGGACCAAACAGTTTGTGTCGTCTGAACTGTTTGTTTAAAGCTTTCTTCTGTTATAGCTGATATCAAAATCACTGAAATGATATCATTTTACGGTACCATCAACCTCCACAAAGTACTCCCCTATTCCTTATTATGTAATAGATTCATAAAAGAGATGTAATTTTAAGTTTTAAAGCTATAAAAGTACCTTCTACATGTGTATTATGTAAATATAAAAATATTTTCAACAAGATAATTTAAGAACTTTTCAAGGGGTAAGAAATGAAAAAATTTAGGTTTCAGGTTAATGTAATGATACCATTAATATACTATTGTACTTGGCCCTGGCTGGGTGGCTCAATTGGTTGGAGCGTCATCCTGTACACCAAAAGGATGCAGATTCAAATCCTGGTGAGGGCACACACCTAGGTTGCAGGTTTGATCTCCAGCTGGGGCAAGTACAGGAGGCGACTGACGTTTCCCTCTCACACTGATGTTTCTCTCTCTCCCTCTCTCCCTTCCTTTGTCTCTAAAATCAATAAAAACATATCCTCAGGTGAGGATTAAAAAAAAAGAGATTGTACTTTATTTAAATCATATTTTCATTATGTCATTTATCTCAATGTGAATTTTAGGCTTGATAATCTATTGTGATACTGGGATTAATGGCTCCTCAGGAGATAATTTTAGGAAGATTTCTCTTTTACCTACAGTTTTCATATACTATAGAAGAGTACTCTCAAAATAAAATAATTCACTAACAAGTGGCGACAAATATATTAAATGAAAACATTAAACATGTAACTGCATTAATAATATGTATTTACTGAAAAAAAAAAAAAAGTATAACGTATTCACAGTGAAACATTAACAAGGATATAAACACACTGCTGCTTAATAACAATTAACCTTTAGGATGAGTTAGCATTTCTGTTTCCAAAAGCCTATTGTCCCAAGATTCTCATCAGTATCTTTACCTACATGTAACATATTTGTACACAGATTCAAACCATTTCAAAAGTCTGGACTACTATAATCAATATATTAGTGTTGTATTAAAAACAAACAAACAAACCATCCAGTGAATTACAAAATAATTACCCACTAAAGACAGTCTTCTCTGTCCTAAAGAAAGAATGGAAAGATGAGCTATCAATTTCAATCCTGGTTCCTGATTACGGAAGTTGCTTAGGGCATAGGCTCCTTTCAACAAGCAAATGCTAAGCTCATTTTTCTAAAGGGAGCTATGCAGACACACTGAGGAATACACATTGTAGCCACTTAAGGCCAGGTTTTGACTTCATAGGCACAGAACTCCATCCAAAAGGAACTCCAGAGATGGGTACATGCAAGAGCAGAATGTGGCCTTGGCAAATCACCTTCCTCACAACTTGGTACTTTCACTGGTTACCCTTCAAATCATGGTTTTTGTTTTGGGGTGGTTGTTGTTGTTTTTCTCCATTTAACATATTTAGAAGCTACAAAAATTAATACACTTCAAAATTATATCTTGCAAAAATAAGGTATAATCACAGAAGAAATTTTGGTGACATATTCATATATAGCCCCTTTGGCAGGGCATAAAACACAAACTTTCTTTTTGATTCAAAATAGCCAGTGAGAAGTAACAAGCCAGGAATCACTTTTATTTCCCTGTGGAGAGCAATGACTTAAGAGATCAGTGATTTGCCCACACTGTTAAATGAACATCTTTTAGAAAGTCAGAAACTGAACTCTCAACATATGTCTCTTAGTCTAATACTTTCTCTACCAGACTAGACGGCACTCCATTTTCTGGCCAACCGCTTTTCCTATGAACATGTACTTTTAATTATAGCATAAATATAAAATTGCTGTCAGAGTCTCACATACTGCAGAATTTTAATTAGCAAAAAAACATTTGCAGATACAAATATTTCTTCTATGAAATACCTATAAGCCAAACCAATGTATCAGACTTACTCTTTCATTAATTCTACTGTATCTTCTTTCTCCTTGCTTAAAAAGACTTGGGATTAGTTGTCATAAATAAAGCCATATATACCAGAATGTAAAACAATGAACTGGAGCGCCTACGCTTACCAAACTTCTTGCTTTCCTTAGTTGTGCCGGTCATCTTGATCTTTGCAACTTCAAAGAAATCTTTAATTTCTCTCTCATACAGTCGTGATAAATAATCCATGTAATTCTTAAATAAAAGTAACATGTACTTTTAATTAATAAAACAAATATAATAATTTCCATTTTTTTAATCCCCCCCCAAATCCTTCATGTTTGTTTTAAATTTTGTGGTCTAAATTTTGATGCAGTTCATAGGATATAAAAAGTAGGCTATTTTCTGTCTTTATAAAAACTGTACATTAACAAGTTATAAAAATATCAAGTGGAACAATCACATTTTCATCTTTATATGTTAACTTTCACATTTTAAATCTAGTTGCAATCATACTGAATAGGATATTTGAGTCAGAACAGTCATGTTTCTCCAGTCTCACACCTTAATGACTGCAAAGTATTATACTTTGTTGATGGACCACTATTTAGTAAACCAATCCACTAGCACAGATCACTTACATGGTTTCAGTGTTTTGCTATGACAGACAATGTTACAATGAGCTTTTCATCTCCAATGAACAGTTTCCTTGGAATAATTTCTTAAGGGTGGAGTTACAGGGCCAAAGAGTTTATCATTCTTCCTCCATACTGCCACGTTGTTTTAAAAACGATTATATCAATGGACAGTGCCAACGGCAACAAAGGAGTACATTCAGTTTCACTGTACCCTGTGAGCTTGGGGTATTACCCCAAAATAGGTTATTTTCAATAAGAATTTAATTAGTACATCTTATAGTTTTCATTACTAAATAATTTATTTTTAGTGACAAATTTGATTTATTGTAGTTCAAATGAAAATATCTATTATTTAGCACGAACACTTATTTCTTCATCATATCTGCCTATCATCACATACCCTCATGAAGGATTCTTCAACAGTGGGAGACCATGTATTTTTCCAAGTCCTAAGTTAAATGCCATATACAGAGTTTGACTAAATTGAAATAAATCCATAGCAGAAAAATTGTACATAACTATTCCTTTAAATTTATTGTGAAATCAAGCTTCAACTTCCTTTATTTCAAATTAATATATCCAGTTTTAGAATTAGCACCTTGCTTTAACTATCAGGTGCAACTTTTAAAAGGTGTATTATGTAAATATTTGCATACTGATTCACAGTTCACTGATTTTCTTAGATATTTTATAGGTATATCCTTATGAAATAGTATTTGGATAAAACATAACATAAACAACTGTTTTTCAATTTATAGGCCATATTACTCTCATAAGAAAAGTAATTATGCCCAGCCGGGCGTGGCTCAGCGGTTGAGCGTCGACCTAGGATCCAGGTGATCAGGGTTCGATTCCCGGTCAGGGCACATGCCCGGGTTGCGGGCTCAATCAGTGATTCTCTCATCATTGATGTTTCTATCTCTCTCTCTCTCCCTCTCCTTTCCTCTCTGAAATCAATAAAGATATATTTGAAAAAAAGAAAAAAAGTTAATTAAATGGGCAATTCTTTCCCATGATCTTTGCTTAACTTTAAAAGCAAATATAAATTAAAATACACACCAAAATTAACTCCTAGTTGATTGGGCTATCTCCCTTTTTCAATGTCTCATTTTTCAAGTTTAAATTATCATAAAAATATTGATCACTGCAAATCAATAAATGACTGACAAATGTGAAAGTAGTTTTCTATTACCTGTAAAATCTTCATTAGTGGTTTTCTATTGAAATCAGTCAATACAAGAGACTACATTCTGATACCTAAATTGTTTAAAGTGCTCATTACTATCCAAGCAATTTAAATGGTTTCAAATAGCTGTTTTGTTATCTAGAAAACAGTGGCTTCAGAACACTATCGTAAATCACCTTTTTCAATGGGACTCAAATGACTTTTTCCCAGGTACTCAACAGAACTCACTGGTGGTCAAGGTACAGACAAGTGTGACTATCAATTCATTCATTTAACAAATTCTGAAAGATGTCTCTCACTGTGTGTATTCTTCCTCTTTGCACCTTATATATAGCACCTAACTTAAAATTTAACCATCATTAGTTTAAATCTTATCTCAGGCAGTCTTTTCAATTTTATTTTGTGCTGACTGTAGAGTCTTACGGAGACCTCATGTTTTACTTTTTCTTGAAACAAAAAGGCAAATTCCACAAATGTAGACCAGTGGCTGAAGGAAGGTGTCTGTGTTATCTTCAAGACTGACTATCAACCTCAGGAAGTTACTAGGAAAGGAAAGCTCATTTCCTCCCAAGCAGGGATGGACCATCTCTAGTAACTGCCCTACATGCAAAACCAGAGCCACAGGTAGGGGTTGTAGACTTGGGGAGGAAGGAATCTGGGCAACTGAGCTCCTTACATGACCAAGGCACCCCTATTTTCCAAAGGCTCTAATTATGTATACCAAAAATCAGGGCTTTTCTTACACTCAGCCAAAGCAGAGCTGGAGCAGTACTTAGTGATTCTTATCCCTAAAGAATATGAACGGGCTTTTCCTGTTCCCACCAAAAAGTGTGAGCTGTGTACACCAAACCAAGTGCAAATAGTATCTGGATTTATTTTTTTTCTTAGCAAAGAGACATTGGTTTGTCTGTTTCCTTCCTTCTTTCTTTTCTTCTTTCATTCCTTCCCTCCTTCCTTTTTAATAAAACTCCTGTTTTTGACAACAGTTCAGCAACCAAATTTGATTGTGAGGTAAAATACATAGTCTGTCAAAAGTTCAAACCACAGGCTCAAGTAACATTCTTGGGAAATAAGTCAATTTCATTTTAAAAAGCTCATTAACATTGTCAATCCAAAACACACTTTGATATATATTCCATAAATCATCCCTGGGTTGGCTACAGTCTTGTTTCTTCACTTTAAATTACACTTATGAATACTGCATTATGTATAAAGATAGGGCAACGATACTCACTGAGGACACAATTAGGCAAAACCTTATTGATTACTTATTTGAATATTCACTAGGGGACAAAGCACTTGTTGGCACAAAACTCTTAAGGAGATATAATAATGTTTAATTATTCAAAATATTAATCCTCCTAAAACTTCAAAAGGCAAAGAATTCCAGTAATGTAAATATTTTTCCTTAAGATATCTCCAAATCAGAATTCTGTTGAATGAAAACAAAACAAAAAAATATATAACACAACAGTAGAGCTGCATAATACTTAAAAGACCTATTCTGAAGAACTACAATAATCTTAACTAAAATAAGTAGCCAGATAAGATATATGTAAACACCTCAGGATACATATTCTTTTTAAAAAGCATTTTAAAATTTTAATTTAAAAATATTTTTACCCAGGTTTATGTCCAGTTTCTTATGCTCACAGTTTAGAAGAGGGAGCCAGATTTTACTTTACATGGACAAAGGCACTTTAAAGAGAAAATATATGAAAACTGATATATAATGGCCTATTGCCAAATATGTTGATATCAGTACATTGATAGAAATGTACAATCTGCCTTTCTCTTACCATCAGACTTCTCATAAATTTCTACCTAACCCTTGACTTCTTAAGAACCATGAACCAATGATACTGGATAGGAATTACAATAATTATTTCAGTAAATATAAAAATAAATTGGGTTCATGTAAAAACATTAATTCCCTGGGAATGAATAATCTTCACTTATGAAATATTCTGAAAAAAGGAAACTAGGCAAAAACTAGGAAAAATTTTTGCTAGCAAAACTAGCAAAAAAATAAGATGATTTTGCTATCTAAATCTTTGTTAGAAAATTTTTCATCACAAACACATGGGTGGAGGGGAAGAGCCTTACATTAACAATTCCAATATTCTCACTCTACAGAGACAAAACACATCACTCTTTCCAATTCAAGAACATCTTTTAAGGTCATACTGTCCACATAATTAAATTATTACTAGTTATTAAAATAGCTTTTGTGTTATTTGGATTTTTTGTTTTTAAATTCCAAATTCATAAAAACTTAGATAAATATTCTAAATGTTTCTTAGAGTATTTTGAAATTTTAACTGTACTGTTCTTATATGTAATATAGAAATATAGCTATTTATATATTTGCATTAGATAGCAATTCTTTAGCTCCCTAAGTGGCTAGGTCAATTCCAATACTAAAGGTCACAGGATAAATGCCCAAAAAAGGACTGTACCCATGGCCTCCTGCTACAGTGGCCATTTATTAAATCTAAGTCAGATCCTGTCATTCCACTGCTCAAAGTCCATCAACACTTCCTTTCCTCCAAATCCCTCCTGGTAAAATCCAAATTCTTGCAATGGTGCACAGTCCCTTCCAATCTGCCCTGCCCCACCCCATCTTACCTCTCCCACCAGCCCTTCTAAGGTCCTGATCCTCGCTTGCTGTGCTCCCACCACACACTGGCCCCCTTACTGCTCAAGCACACAGGCAAGCTCCTGCCTTAGGGCACCTGTGCTGTGACTGGAAAGCTTCCCCCAGTAACTCCCACTGCTCTCCGGTGCTTATTTATAAATCATCTCAAATGTCACCTTCTTGCTCCTCACAGCTCATGATGCCTTCTCTGACCATGGATTTGAAATTGTAACCTTCCCCCAGTCCTGGCATTGCCTGCTTCATTTTATTCTAGAGCACTCAGCAGCACCTTTTAACATACTATATAACTGACATTTCTGTCAGCCTTTCTTCATCAGAATATACTCTTGGATGGGAAGAGTTTGCCTGTTTCCTTCAATGCTGCATCTCTAGCACTTACAACAGTGTTAGTTTAGTATGTAACAGGTGCTCAGTTCATCTGCTGAATGAATATGAGTGAATGACTCCTATCTTCCCCAAAGGCTGCCATTCAGTTAGGGATATACATATATATATATACATATATATATATATATGTGTGTGTATATATATATATATATATATATATATATATATATATATACACCACTGCTCTTCTACTCTCCAAGCCTAGCAATACTATGACTTTGGATAATGACTTTGGCATCATCCTGTCCCTCCTGTCTCTGGAGTCTCTCTTTTGGTTTATATTCTCTCTATGCCTACCACCATCTTCCTGGTTCAGGATTTCATTTCATTTGAATTATTACATTAGGTTCATAGCTCCTCCTCCAATAGTGTTTTCTGATGTGTGTGAGGAGTGCTATTAGGTTTCGTGGCCCATCTTTTCAACATAATTTCTCATCGCTCCAGAACATGAAATTTCTGCTTCAGTCAGGCTTGCCTCCTCATTGTCCTGGGACAGGGCATTTCCCCAGTTTTGTCTGGACATCTTGCTCCTCACTCTTGGAATGCCCTTCCTCTTATCTCTGGCTTATCTAATCCCACTCATTATTTAAAACTCAATTCAAGTCCAATATCTTCCATGAAGTTTTTCCCCATAGTTTCAGGTCATGGATTTCCCTTCTCTAAACTGTCATATGGTTAAACTCATTTCCAGTTCTGAACTTAATTTTTTGCTGACTGTTTTCAGTGTAATTGTCTTTCCCAGTCAGACTTAAAGCTCTTTAGAAGTAGGCACCTGTTTGTTAGGTCACACGTGCCTGGCATACAGAAATGCTTGCTAATAAAGAGGTGCTCTGCATGTGTTTAATAGAGCAGATTATAAAACCTTAAAGTGTGAATGCCTCACTCACACATCTTCATACTCTCTAGTTTCTATATTGCACATAAAGACACTCAGGAAATAATTATAGCATTTAACTAAACTAGATGATGCCTCAGACTACATACAGTATGGACTACTACTATATTATACTTAAGTGTAAAATATAGCTCTTCTGTATCGAAGAAAATAAAATAAATGTTCTCCCTCATTAATGAGCACTCAGAAACTCAATTATTTTCTGCTTTGCTAAGAATATACTAGAGTATTTCAAATGGGGAACTGAATATATAATCTCTTGATTCTAAAAGATTACATTCTATACTCAGTGATGTCAAATTGATCTCAAATCCATACCTTTGTTAGTCCCTCATATTTTCCGTAATCTGTACTCTTCAGCCACTCCATCAGCTTGGCATATCGGAGCAAGTCTCTATGAAATGGATGATGATTGGGTAAAGTCAGTTCAACAGAGTGTTGAGCAAGAGTTGAACTCTGATCATGACCCTAGAGTGAGCAAGTAAATAAATAAATAAATATATTGACAGTATAAGGAAACATTGTTATAACTCAAAATTCTAAACAATGATCAAATGTGGCCAAGCAAAGCCAACAGAACAAAGAAAAATAAAAACTGAGTACTTACTTCTCTTCTTTTATCATCCTGTGTATACCAACTGAACACCACCACCATAAAATAATCATAAACATGCAAGAATGGCACTTTGAGAAATCAACTACTCATTTCATCTTCTAAAAGAGTGTTTTAATCAAGCTTGTCTCTCCCATATCATGTCATTTTACAATTTATTAAGAAATAAACATAATGATATAAATTGTATTTAAAAACACACCAAATATGGAAGTAATTTAAAACAAATTACATCCATTAGTCTACAATATTTAAAATGGCAGATAAAATATAGGAAATAGAATAACCCCTAATGATAATATAATTTTAACTTTTCTATTAATTTGTTAAACAAATAACTATACTACTTTATTTTTAAACCTTGATAAGACTTTTATATAAGTAAATTAGTAAGTTATCAAACAGACTTTGACAGGTGATGTATCCTGACTTTCATTAATGAAAATACAGACCTGGTAGATTACCTAATCCAATAACCTTACTTTCTAGAAGAACAAATTGAAACTCAGAGTAAAGTCATTTGCTCAAGTCACACAGAAGGAAAACTAGAATTGGAATCTTAGTCATGTGAGTTGCACTTCTATTTTCTTTTAAAAACATGTCAAACAAAATCATTTTAACCAGACTCAAAAGTTGCAACTGCCTCCTAGTTACTGGTATCTAAAAATAAACAATAAAAATCTTCGGAGCTCTCTCTTGAAACAATCTAGCTCTTCTTCTCTGCTACTTGGTCAATATTTGTCATGGAACTCAAAGCCACTGTCTGAGAGATGAGGATTTGGAAGATAAAAGTAGTAGATTCCTCTTGAAAGCATAAATTCTCCAGAATAAGGGCAAAAAGGGAAAGATTTATTTGACATGATTCTGACTCAATCTGATTTGCTTAGATAGTCAGAAATTATTTGTTAGCATTTTGTGAAAACTGTACTAAAATGACACAGACCGTTGGAATTTTGAGGCTGGTTAACTCATTTCCTGGTATAGTTCCCTAAAGGTAACCAATGTATACTGTACTAGCTGACATACATTAACTTATAAAAGAATTTAAAGAATTTAAATTCTTTCAATTTAAGAGATTTCTTTCTTCTAATTTATATGTTTATTATATACACGAAATAAGAATGTAGTGCTTATGGATTTTTAAAGACAATTTCTTTTAAATGCAGAGTATCCAAGAAAGAAAAATTCCTGGCCTACGGAAATACAGAGTTCTCTAGTAATTGAAACGTACCCTTAGAGTAAGAAAGATGGAAGTATTAGACACATCTTTTTCAACATAATTTCTTATTGCTCCAGAACATGTTTAAAGTGGCAATTTCTATTTTTTGCTGTAGAAACATTATGTGTTTGATTACAAGGCCCTACTCTAGCCTCCTGCTGTAGTGGTTATATAATATACAGTATATACACTGTATTATTTTTCTAAAACCTGAAAAATCCTAAAAACACAGCTGACACCAGAGGTTTGGATAAGGGAGCACAGACCTGTGTGAACATTCTTTGCTGGATAGCTGAGTGAATATAAAACAATCACATCCTCCAAAGAATCATCCAGCACTAAGAGCTACAGTGTTGGAAAATGGAACTATTCTATATATTTGGAATGCCTGGGCACCTACATCTTTTCTGTGAAATAAAGACTAACAATGAATAAGAATAAAATTAAAAATATTAAATAAAACATGCAGATATTACCACTGGGCTATACCATACTTCTAATTATAGTTGCCAAAGGTCATTCCAAGCATCACATTTCAGAAATGTTTTTTCTTTTTTTTTTTTTAAATATATCTTTATTGATTTCAGAGAGAGGAAAGGAGAGGGAGAGAGAGAGAGAGAGAAACATCAATGATGAGAGAGTCACTGATTGGCTGTCTCCTGCACGCCCCCAACTGGGGATCGAGCCCGAAACCCAGGCATGTGCCCTGACCAGGAATCGAACCCCATTCGCCTGGATCCTAGGTCGACGCTCAACTGCTGAGCCACGCCCGGCCGGGCCAGAAATGTTTTTTCATGGCCACATGAGAAGGATGATTGGGATTCTATTAAATCACAGGTATTAGATACTAAACACAGGTAGATATAATAGTTTTAGGTCTAAATAACGTCTCCAAATTGTGTCTTAATTAGTTACATTGACGAAAGGGGAAGAATATTTGAGACTTGTTATAGCTTATAAATGTTTTCCACATAGTTTGCCATTATTAATAACAATATTAGATCTTTTTATTATCCAATACAATTTCCCATTAATTTTTCTAGATGATGCAAGACTCAAAATTATTGTTTACTTCCACAATTGTTTACACAGATCATTATGTGATAAGTTACATTACTTAATTTAGTGTCAGAAAAGCTCTTCAGTTAAAAACCTTCTCCTGATAATGGGAAAATTCATTATTAACATTTGTAGAGGATTTTATAGTTTACAAAACTCTTTAACATATATTATTATTCAAAGCTTTCTTTTACAAACTTTTAAGATCACTATCACCTGAAAAATTCACTTCTAATATGAAGAACATCATTACCTTCAAACCATTACTATTCAGATAGATTAAATATTATTAGTATAAACAAAAAGATTTAATTTTAGAGAAAAAAGTTCCAAAATAACTTTAGAAAATAGAAAAATTAAATACTTAAATTGTTTAATTAATCAATAATACTGATAACTATATCTAGAACTCTAATGTGCAAAAAATTTTATCCTTCGTATATTTTTAAATTTTATTCTTCATATATTTTTAAAATTAAGACATTGCTTAAAGTTTCTTATTAGTAAAAATAAAATAGTAACAAGTTATCGAATGCCTACTATCATGCTCAGTACTATATATATAAAAATACAATCTTCACAATAATCTTGCAGTACTTTTTTTTTTTTTTTAAATATATCTTTATTTATTTCAGATAGAGGAAAGGAGAGGGAGAGAGAGAGATAGAAACATCAATGATGAGAGAGTCACTGATCGGCTGCAGCCCACAACCCGGGCATGTGACCTAACAGGGAATCGAACCCTGATCGCCTGGATCCTAGGTCGATGCTCAACCGCTGAGCCAAGCCCGGCTAGGCCTCTTGCAGTACTTTTCTAAGTCATTTAAAAAAAATAGCAAATACTATGACCATAATTTAAAAATAATATATTAGGTTTTATCCAAATTTCAAATTAATCTAAGACTAATATATTTTCTAAAAACTTAGTGAATTACAAATTTTCGTTAATGTATGTATTACTAGAATTAACATAAAATTAGCTAATATTGAACACTTTGCTATACCAAAGCACTGTCTTAAAACATACAGCAACATTAATCCTCATTACTACCCTTTGAGGTAGGTATTTTTATTAACCTCATCATTCAGATAAAGCAACTAAGGTGGGACAAGGAGGATAATGAACTTGCCCAAGATCACTTAGGGAGGAGGTCACAGAGAAGAGTCAGGATTTCAAATCCAGGAAGTCTGGCTCCAGTGTCCACAAACACACTCAAACACACTGCTACACTGACTGTCCAACAGGAACAATGTGCCCATGTGAAATGTTAAATATATTTTCAAGATTTGGGAATTCTTTCTATCTATTGCATGTCATGTTTATTTTTATTTTCTTAAAGAAAAAAGAAAATCTGAGCAAAGTTCCAACAAACATCATGAAAACTCATCTTAAATAATAATGAATTTTTCTAAGCTTTTAACCACAGATCAACAACCTATGTGAAATGTGCTTAAGGAAACAATTTTTGTGACATGAACTGAACACTGGTGGTCTGTTACACGGGTTTTATTTTACTATACAATGTTTCTATAAATATATGTTGAAAGAAAAATTCCAAACTTAAGCATATAGCAAAAAACACTGCAACTTCAGTTTTTTCCTGAAAGTCCTTTTTAGTTCAGCGCATAATCAGTCTCATCATGATGCTAAAAGCAAAGAACAGAATCATGAGGTCTCTGCAGGACCAGAGGGGGAAGGGACAGCAGAGAGCAGTTATCCTTTCAGGACAATTTTTTTTTAATCCTCACCCAAGGATATTTTTTCCATTGACTCTTAGAGTGTGTGTGTGGGGGGGGGGGGGGGGGGGAGACACATCGATTAGTTGCCTCCTGGAAGTGCCTCAGTTGGGGCCGGAATCAAACCTGCAACCCAGGTACGTGCCCTTGACCGGAATCAAACCCTTGACCCTTTGGTGCCAATGATCTAACCACTGAGACACACTGACGAGGACAAGACAAATTTTTCAAAAAACAACCAAAAGAATTTAAAAGGACATATTCTTTATGCAAAAGTAGATGGCAGTATTTCTTTTTTAAGGTTTTTGCTTGGTAAAATAAATAAGTGGTGACGTAGTCTCCAAATTTTACTTCTTTTAATTAGTGATGTGTGAATTTTAAAGACTGGGAATCAATGCTCTTAAATTACTGTTATATTTTGATCAGTAGGTTATTTACACTGGATTCTTCTGTACAGTAGTTATAGTACTTATAAATGTTACAACATCTATACATTTGCTATACACTGCACTGCATTGACTCTTTTCAAGTCTGTGATGCCGCATCAACTACTCAGATCCTCAATAAACTCACTTTTAACTAAACTTCATTAGCACTTATATATATGCATACTATGGTACATAGTTATACATAAACAATTTAATATACACATTGCTGTAGAGCTTTAAGTACATTAATCTTACAAGCATCTTGAGGATGGGAGCTACTTCTTATACTTACATATGGATGAGAGTGAGTACATAACAGGCATACAATGAAAATTTGACAAAGAAATGTACCATAATAAGGTAATCAAATTTTCCCAGATATTTTGTCCCACAACCAGGAATAGAAATATCTAGGTTTCCCGACTCTTTTGCTAGTTGACCTGATGCACTGAATTCAAAACAAAGAAAATCTCTTTTCTGTACTTGGGAATCCTCTTCCACCTCCTTCAGCATATCCCAAGGTATTGCAACATGATGTTTTTTAACACGCATCATTCACACGTAACAATACATGTTAGATTTTCAGAACTGCGAAGCATTCATTTTAAACAAGCCATTAGTTTATAAGGCAAAGAAGCAGAGTCATAAATATCTGAATGTTACAACAAACAATTAAGGGTGCAGAAAGGACTACTGTTTACGGACTGGTATTTTCAATACCATTGACAAATGTGGATAACATCACTGTCAAGTGTCATTTTTTAAAACCAAGGAATTGTGTAGATAAAGATATTATTGAAATCATTCTATAAGAACAATGTGAATTAGTATTTCCTATGTGACTTCTAGTTACTTTTTTTCTTGACACTTTTCAAGTTAAGTGAAATGTTAAGAGAGTCTTTGCTAATTTTCCCCTTGCATGCTTATTAGTTAGGTCATCTTTTATGCTCCCATACACCACTATCATAACATTTACTCTTCCTGAGTATCTATCTCCCTTCCTTAGACTGTGAGCTACTTGAGGGCAGGATCAGCTGCTCGTTTATCCCAAATAAATGTCTGGTATGAATCAAATGGCAAATGATCTCTAAGTAAATGAAGGAGTGAGTGAGTAAAAGAATGACAGGAAGAAAGGCAAGCAGAATGAGATTAAATGCCTTTTTGGCCAAAATAAACTTTCGTTACGGACATTAAAAAACGGCGACAAATAAGGTTACCAAGTAGCTTAAATCAGCAAGTTAAAATCTATAAAGATTCTGCTGCTGTTAAGTTTGGCAAACTTTATGGGGAAAAAAAAAATCAGAGAAGCTTGAGCCAAATTTGATGTACTCACAGGCACCGAAAGAAAGTAGGACCTGTTATAGAGTTGAAGGAGGGCCTGAGTAAACTAATCAGAAATAAAATAGAGTAAATACAATTGAAAACAAAATAAGAATCCAATGTTTCAGACAGCATTTCTTGATGAACAAGCTTTCCCACAATTTTTTTGCGTACCCAATAACCCTAATAAAAGAGAGGAAGAACATAAGAAACCTAATTTACTGTACCAGATATTAAAATGCCTTCTATTGTAATCTCTGTAAGGTACTCTTAATATTATTGCCACAACCTTAATTATAACATCCCCTTCCATATAAAAATGTAGACAAATGGTTTATGTACGATGAAATCAACTGAGATTTACAATTGCACTGCAGTCATTTTTCTCATGTATAAAGGACACAGAGCCAATGAAACGTTTCATACATTGAATCAAGTCCTGGTTCTCACCTCAAAATACTGAAAAATAAAACAGGCCAAACAGTAAACATATAACAAGTTTGGACTTATTTTTATAAATAAGACTATCTTAATGGTATACACAGTAAGAAAGCATAGTTTTTTATGTGATTTCTAGAAACAGAGACGTTTAGCTGAAAGGAACCAACTGTCTACCTATGGAGGTAGTTGAGGCCCAAAATACACCTATGAGCAAATATGCACATAATTACAAATCTTAAAATCAAATAAATGTGTGAAGAATATGCTATGATCCCAATGATATAAATTAATTTTTTTGGTGGGAATTTAAGCTTAAGGTAATATATAAACAAGCTACAGGAACATACCAGTATCAATAATAAAATAAAATTACCTGTTGAACAAAAACATTGTTGAGGTGACTGGCCAGCCTCCGGGCAAAATGCTCTCGCAAATCACTGAAGCGCTGCTGCTGTTGTTTGACTGCCAGGAGCATGTCATGGCCTGAAATCAGAATGTTTCTTGTTTGCTTTAATGGGTAAAAAAGATCCTCCCATGTTTCATGAGTATATTTAACAGTATCCATATTTCAGTTTTGAAGAACCTGCTTTTACTGATTTGTTTGCTTTTATAAAAGAATGGTAAGGGGGAAAATAGTATAGCATGGCAGTTCTCAAAGAGTGGTCCTTCCTCAGCATCATCTGAGAAACATTAGAAATGTGGATTTTGAGGCCTCAGCCCAGACATACTGAATCAGAGGGTGGGGCCTGGCAATCTGTATTTTAACAAGCCTTTCAGGTGACTCTGATGCAAAGTCAAGTTTTGGAATCACTGGCCTTAGCAAAACTATTTGCTCTCTGGTCTAACCAAAGCATCTACTTTGTTCTAGGTTCTGTGGACTGTGCTGAAGAAAAATCATGGTGTTAACTTGGGTCACTGATAGTCAATCAGAAGGAACCGAAATGAAAAAGTTCTTAGTGTTTGGAAGTAAGTGAAACTTGTTTGGATAGCTAATAATGTAACCCTAAACCACTTGCCCCATCTATTTCTTGTCAAAAGCATTTTGCTAAATTACAGACTAATCTCAGGTTCTTGGTCACATTTTATTATCTCCAATGAACACACCTGGTCGAAGAGCTACATTCATGCACTGCAGAAGGGCATCGGCGGCATTGGTGCAGGCCTCAATGCCTCTAGAAGAAGCAAGATCTCCTTCCTGAAGGGCCTTTATATGACCTTTGGCCAAGTCCATGTGGTTCTGGAATATATGTAAATATAACATTTGCACATATAATTTTGGGAAATTCACAGGTAAGTGGCTATTCAATCCTATCACTAGGTCTTTGTAATTATTTTAAATCTTGCTTGCATAAGGAAATTAGAAAACGTTTACAAATGGGTTTCACATTAGATTAGATTTTTTATTGCTGTTGGTAATTTATAACCACACTTACCACAAGGAATTCTATCTCAGACAGGAGTTTTACATTATTAGTGTTGCTAAGATGAATTAGGTGGTTGCTTTCAGATATCTGATCCATTTGTTCTTTTACACTTTGGAGCATTTCCTCATAACTACTGAGTTTAAATTCAATCTGATCCACCTCCTTTAGAGCCTCATCTAACAGCTTCATCAGGATGTTCACTTGCTTTTCAGAGGCCATGATTGACTGAATGTTAGCCTGCAAAGTTAAAAACAAAAGTAACACTGCATATTATTTAAATGTGTAAAAGAAATATAAAGATGAAATACAGCCAAATCTCTTTGACAGCAGAGTAACAAAGATTGACATGTACATCTACAAATCTACTTTGGCTTATCACTTGATGTTTACATTCCACTTTTTACAAAGCATTTCAAGAAGGTATACTTACCTCTATATTGAGGTTAAGGACAAGGCCTCAGTATTTTCTATTTCCACAGACTGCACAAGTACAGTTCTGCCTCACTACGTGTCATCAGTAATGGTATATTCTCATTTCTATAAATTAAGGGGCATTAGACTAGGTCATCTCCAACATTTTTTCTAATTCTACCAGCTCTAGGAATTTTCCATACTTAACACTTACGTGAAGCCCTAAAGCAAAGCATAATCATCTATGCAGTGCCTTAGTGGAGAGCACTGGCGATGATGGAGCCGCCTGACACTCCAACACAGTGTGTGCTAATGGGATGGAAGAGGGTGTGTGTAAGACAGCTCCTCCTAGGGTCTTCGCTCCTTTTTCTGTTGCTTGCACTATGTTTTTCTCTAGGCAAAGCGGTAACAAACCACCATCCCCTTACCACTGTTTTCTAAACGTTCCTGATTACCAATTTTCAATTCCCTGAAACACAGAAGTTCCCAAATCCAAAATTAAACTGCAAAGCAATATGACTTGGAACATATCTGCAATATTAATTGGAAAATATAAACCACTAAGCCACATTAAGAAGGCAGGTAACATGAGGAAAAAACCTGGACAAAGAATTACAAGAATATATTGTACACCTGATGCTGTAATTTCATATGTGTTATTTTATACAGTATTCATAACAACTCAACTATAAGTACAGCCCAACAATAAAAAGGTCAGAAGGGCTCAGAACCATTGATACCTCTTAAGTAGCACAGCTGGGGCTTAAATTTGTCCAGGACAATTCCCACTTTAACATCTTGAAGTCTCTTCTAGGCCTTTACTTCCAGTGAGTTTTGTAAACTTGGCAGCTTGGACTATTCATGTAATCTCTGGACCTGAGTTCAACTTCATAACTCCTCTACCTTTCAAGTATAAAATACCAAAATTCTTCAACCCTTAAAATATTCCTCATTCTCTGAGGGTTTTTCTTAAATGCTTACCTTATCTAAATAAAACAAAAAAACCCAACTGTTCATATTAGATTTTTTCACATCAGCACTGCTCCTTTTAGCTCTCTCCATTCTAAAAGATGTGCATTTTAGATGTTGACTCACAAACTATGCATACAAATTAAAGAATCTATCCCAAAACATTTCAAACATCCTTTCCTCCTGACTCTCCCGTTTTCACCACACTTATTCTGCTCCCTTTCGGTAAATGATTCATCTATTTCAGCCAAATTTCTCTCTAATTTGCACCTATTGTTTTTTCAAACCACAAAAATGCTACTCTTTTGCATTGAACTATTCTGAGGTGTTTCAGAGGCTGGGGGAATCAACTCCCAAATTAGTTTCTGGTTGGCTACTTTTTATTTCCATCATTTCATATCAAGAATCTCTCAAAATCCAGAACCTTAGCCAACTGCCTTCACTGGCCTAAGAGAAATGGTTCTGCCATTTGATCAAGAACTGATGGCAGCTGGTAACGCGCTTATAGAAAAAGAGCAATAATCACACCATGAGGCAGTAAAATATGATTATCCCCAGTCTTCTCAATCCACTACACAGCACTAATCACAGATTATAGAAGAGTCTTACCCCATCTAGCACCTGCAGCTCTCTGGACAACCTCTCTGCAAAGGCCTCAGCATTAGAAATTGCATATTCACAGCCTTCCACCATTATTTCAATGTCCTGCTCCTCTCGCGCATTTAACTCCTGGTATTCATCCACTGCTTCTTCATCACCTCCTGCCACACTCTGGTTTTCTCCACTTGGAACAGATTCTTAAACAGGGTAAAAATTAAAAATAAAATAGTAAAACAGTAGGAAGGGCAGTAAGTGGCACTTATAGGTAAGGTCAATTATAAGTACACGTCACATTTAGTGGCTGGAAAATAGGAAAAAATGATTCAAAATATAATAAAAAACCTTATTTTTATAAAAATGGAATCTGTTAATGTTTATTATAATAAAAAACATGCAGTCTAGTTCACAGACTTGTGTTAAAATAGGCTTTAGTCACAATTTCCCAAAACACAACTAAACTAAAAAACAAATACAAAAACAGAAACAAAACACATGAAACAAGCCTAACCTTCTTTTCCTACCTGAGGTGATTGTTGCTCTAACAAAACAACAATTATAAATTTAGGACACATGAAAACAATTTGCTTTCCTTTTTTCCCTAGGTAACATTTTTCTTCTGTTATTTTTGTTCTTTTCATCTTTGTAATGTTTGTTTCGTGTGTGTTTTTCAGTAATTTTTCACTGAAATGATATATAGCTACAATACACAATTTATTTTGGACACTGAAAATATTAACTGAATTTTCCATTTCTTTGTTTAAAAATATTCACACGCATTGATAAAATTTCTGAAGATCAGCCATAGAAGTTTTCTCAACAACTCTATAGTAAAAAGAGCTTGACATTACAGAAATTTACATGAGTCTTCAAAGCTTCTAATAAAGGACCAAGAGGTCAAATCTGGGGTGCTTTCTAGATAAATGTTTCAGTTCAATTTTTTTAATACACTTAACACATGAGATTTTATATAAAGCTTGAGGTTAAAAGAGGCAAAATGAAAAAAATAATTTTTAACCTCTAAATAAATCTCTAAATAAAGGTACTGATTTTCATAAATTTAATGGTACACAGTTTAAATCACAAACTCTGGATGCTTTAAATGTTCATTATTTTCTATGAAAATGAATATTTACATTCAGTATGGCTTGACATGTTAATTCATCCTAGAACAAAAAAGAGCTATTTCAAAGTAACAAAGTATTTACTCTTAAGAATTGATCATTAGGCAGATTTATATAATATCCCAGACCAAAAAGAGAGAGAGTAAAACTCTTGGTACAGGCAATTGCAGATTACAGTATATAATTAGAGAGGCATCACCAAGCTCCTCATCCTTTGAATGAGTCCATTTCAGTTCACTGTGGAAATGTTAAACTGTCATGTGTGACAGCTTATTAGCCACTAGGGAGCAGGGGCTGCCCAAAACATTCAGTACAGCTATTTACACAAGTAGACATTTAAAATGAACAAACACTTTAAAAGTTCATAACTGCTTCAGAGGTATTTTCTCTCCCATGAAACAGTTCTTTGGAAATTAAAAATGAATAGTATCATTAATTTTATCACTGTATGGATTTTGTAGTAATAAACTTGTCCCTGAACACAATTTCATAAAATATGCAACCAATAGTACATAACAATGGCAAGTAATAAAAATATACAGACTAGAATAAGAAGAAAAGGTGTTACGCACCTTCTGTAACTTTAGGCAGTTCTGGAGAGTAAAAAGGTATGAAAAAAGCAGAGGAAAGTAAGCAAAGAATATTAGCTGGGTAGAAAAGTATACACGCTTAAAATTTTAAAATACTACCCATATTTCATTTGAACTTCATGCTAAATCAAGGTTTAAAAGACAATGTCAAAATTAACTACAAAGTGGAAAGATCCATAAGAAGCTAAATTTCGAGCGTTCATTTTTTTAATTCATTTCAGACAATTACTAAAAATACATTTAACTTTCTAATTTCTCTTAGTCTTTTAAGGAATAGTACTGACTGGTCCTTGAAGGAGAAAACTGGAAAACAGATCCACTTCCTGGGGATTTTTAGGTCAGTTGTGACTCATGCATTTAGTCTAGTTATTTTCACTCAAGGCCCAAAACCTTTACCCGGACTGACACACCCTCACAATGGATTAGTCATAAAACACTGTTAGAAAGGACAAAATTGAAGCAATTATAAAACACCCAAGATACCAGTTCAAGCTGGTATTTAAGGATTTAAGTCAAAGATTTTTAAAAATCTGGTTACAAAAAAGAAAAAGAAAAGGCCAAACCAAAACTTCAGTCTACTTCAGCTGCTAACAAAGTCCTCTTTTACAAGTCATATTCTGCTGAGAAGCCCCAATTATTAGCATGAACATTCAACTGTCACCAATAAATACTAAAGTCACCACTGTTAACATTCACAATGAACAGTCTTACTTACTTGAATGATTATCTCTTAACAGGAGATGGTGATCATTTACTTGTTTTCTAACATAACTCAAAGCTTAGAGACATCTATTCTTTTTTTATGGGACTTAGCCATGATTTTAAAGTCCAGTAAAACATTAAAACAGGTTTGGAAACTTTAAAAAAGCTACTCCGTGAACTCCGCTAAACCAAAGCAATGGTTATTTGATTTATAGAAAGTGATTTTCAAAATGAGATCCAAAAAGATCTTCTCAGTATTCTTAAAATTTATCTCAATTTGGGTTAATATTTATAAAAATGAAAACATCTACACCTTTGTTTTAGGCCCTGAAAAATTGTCTTTTTTTTTTTTAAGCTAGACACTTCATTCTCAATAACAGTAATACTCTTCTCATTGAGTTTGGTAATATTTCTTAATGAGGTAAATAATGACAGGGTATATATTTTCCTATATTGTTGACTTCATAAAATATATTGGTTTAAAATACATTTTAGGCAATAAATAACATCTGGAAATACATAATATTTGAAAAGAGGACAGCAAGCTTTTAAATTCACTTAACAGAATATTCAACCCTGTAATTAAAATAAATAAATAAAAGCCAATAAAAAAATTTAAACCACTATTTAAGGCATGAAAAACTACCATAAATATTTTGAAGGTCATTTCTGCAACATATTCAGTCACCAAGACACTGGGGTCTGATTTGGTGAGAGGTCAACACTGAGGGCTCCTACACAAGGCCAGCCTCACTGCGGGGAGGAGCACAGGGCCTGACAGGTGTGACTTGCCTCTGCCAGTTCCAAGCAGTAAATCTGAAACTATTATCAGGCTCACTAATTATAACTGATAAGAAAGAATACTACATTTAAGGAGAGAAAGATCCATGGCCAATAATAATAATAATAATAATAATAATAATAATAATAATAAAAACAATAAAAAGAAAAGACAGAGGCAAGTGACTAAGAAAAGGAATAGTTTGAAATATCTGAAACTGCTATTTTTATAGGTCAGACTGGCTGAATATTGGCAATTTCAGGTATTTCCACCTGACAGAATAGAAGCTTCTATTTTTAAATGTTAATATACAACTTAGGCCAAATTTAAGTTTTCTTTATAATTTAAGACAGATCTAAGTTTTTTTCTCAATAAAGAGGAGCAACAAATCTGTTCTTTCAACTGCTTTGAAATAAAGAAATTACATCTACAAGGCATACAGAACCATTTTCTTACAATGTTTATATCTTGATGAAAGAAGTTTTTAAAAGAATAAAATCTCATATATTTTCAATAATTAACAACAGAGTTTTTGCCTTGTAACATAAAATAATCTCTAGTAACATTTCTGAAGAGATAACTGATCAAAATTATCTTAATTAACTTCAAGTCTAAGGATTTTTATCCTGATAATATAATTATAGCTCATATTTATTGAGTACTTACTATATATCTGGCATGGCTCTCATCATGTTCAGATATTAAGTAATTTAATCCTCACAACAATCCTATGGGGTAAATACTTTTATTATCTCTATTTCTGCTATAAGGGAAACTGAAACATAGAATAACTCAAGTCACATAGCTAGTAAGTGACAAAGCCAGCATTTGAACCCAGACAGTCTCCCGCCAGGATTGCGTACTTAATCACTACACCTACACTCTGCACAAAAATACAGCTACAAAGGTATTCATCTCAGAGTTTTTTAAAATAAGCAAAGATTGAAAAATTAAAAATAAATGATTAAATAAATTACAGCATACCCATATGATGGAATACTATGATGCCATTAAAAATAATGTTGTGTAAGAATTTAATAACATGGAAAATGTTCATGACACATTATACAAAAAAGTATGTTAGAAAACAATGTAAATTTCTTCATTTGAAAGAGTATTTTAAATTTGGATGAAGAAAAGACTAGAAGAATTCTAACAAAATGTTATCTCCGAGTATCTATGCAATTTTTATTTATTTAATGTACCATTTTCTATAATGAATAATCATTTCTGCAATAAAATTATTTTTAAATTCCTTTACAAAAAAGATAACTGTGTTCTATTTACTTTAAATAATGTCAAATGATATATTCTGTTATAGATACACTTTTATTTTATTTTACTACATTTTTATTTAACTGTTACCTTCCAAAAGCTGTGAACTGACATTGACAAAATCAATTTTCTTCCGGAGATAGCGCTGATTCAATTTCCAAATGCATGAAATAAATGCATTCTTCTCAGCAGTGCTGCTGGCAACCCATTTATATACTTTTTCAAAATGTAAATCAAATTCAGGATTTTCCTGAAAAAAAAAAATATACAAGGTGTTGTTTTGATCATATCCCATTTTCATTATTGTAAAATCTGCATTTCAATAAAACAAAAAGAAATTGAAGCTGTTCTTGAAAAAGAAATCACCATTAAAAATCAGCTAAGTGACTTGCAGAGAATGGCTCAGAAAATTCAATTTAGAGCAAAAATGTTGTTTACCTCCCAAAAGAAGCAAGATAAAAAACAACATAGTTTTGGTAATTTTCTTCCTATCCCCCCAGAGACTATGAGTAAAAGTATAGGCTTTGTGTCTCAGCTTCCTAATCTGTAAATGACAATGGCCTCTAGTTTTGATGTGGAACTAATTTTTCTTTTTAAATTGCTTATGGGGTTTTAGAGTTATACCTCTTCTTTGATGTACTATTATTTATAACTGTGACTTGACACTAATTCCTGATAAAGAATATATCTTCTAATTATACCATATGAGAAAAAAATACAATCTATATCCTGGTGCGGTTTTCAAGAACAAATCTGGTAAAAGGCAGAGACTGCCCCTAACTGTTTTCAATTCTGAAAATATAGAATGATTAAAGGTGTCTCAAAAGTTGAAAAGCAGCTGAACTGATGTGAAGGAATTGCACTATGCTCTCTACATGTCTCTTGAGCCACACTATAGCAATAATTTCATGCCAGGCTAATTGTCCCCTGAATGTAGAACTTGACTAGTACATAAATATAAAAAGTGAACACAGATGGACATATACTTTACTTCACATCAAAGAATTAAAATCTAGGCTCAAACATTCTCAATATTCTACAGAAGGCTAATAATATATTTAATTAATTTAAAGTGTTATTTAGGGGGAACAAAATGTAAATAAAGACCTTAAAAGCAAGGGAAGTTATATCAGACTTATACTGTGAAGACTTGGGATAATTTCGGGATCAGAACTTTACCAGTACGTGGCACAATCATATTATGGTAGCATGGAACTACTAATTTGTTTAATTTATATATCAATAAGCAGAATTGAGCATTGAAAGATTAAAAACCTACACTTACAATGAATAGATAGTTGCATTATTACTTATAAAAAAATCTAAGAGTATTGGCAACTAATATGAAACTTGATGGGAAATGGTCTCTTCCCTGGGAATATTTCCCATAATGCCATAAAACAAGCTGAGTGCTCCAGTGGCAACACTCACACAAATCAATGTGTGATACTAAATTGCTAATGTTAGGCTATGTATAAAAATTTTATGTTTTATATCCATATATAGCATATACACATCAAGGTGCCTACATAAAATGAAAAGAAAAAATCCATTAAGCAAGTCAGCAATGAGGCGTCATCCATGAGAAAGCATTCCAATAAGCATTCAGCCAAGTTAGCAAATTATGCAAGTCAACAGGGTTACGAAGTACAAAACTATTGAAGGAAAAAGGGCTTCTAAATAAAGCTATGTTTCTAAATAGCCCTTAAAGTGTTTTCTCTTAAACAGAAACCTACCAAAAAAGCCTCTACGCTTGATCCTTCCCCATGGTAACAGAAATTATTTGTTAAATAATTTAGTAAAGTATCTTTAAAATCACATTTTAATTCTTTCAAAGCACATACACTCAAAGCACCTGCCAAACCCTGTTTCCACATTTTTCTAAAAACTGGGTGCTCCTTAGGGATAAAAGCAAAGGCCTAGTTTGCCAAAAATACTTAAAGAAAAGGCATTCTGTATATTTGAAAGAAACCTGAATTCTACAGATACACAGGGCTCTTCTAAAGTTGTTTTTGCTTCACTAAAAAATTATTTTGCACCTGACTCAACTGCCTGTCATTTTGTCTAGTTTTTAGTTCCTCACAAGTTTGTACCAGGGTTAGAGTAAAACCAGAATTTTATGTTATCAAATTGCTCTACAAAGGTAGTTTTTACTTCTTTGTGCCTTCTTAATAAATGTATAAGACATGAGGAGTTAAATCAAAGGGCACCTGTAATGACATGAGCCTTGCTATTAGCCCCATCGACAGCATGAGCAGATGTGTACTATGCATGCCCTGGCACTCTGGAGGTGCCTCTGGGCTGCGGAGGGAGATGAGGAGGGGGCAGCACTTACTCAGAGGAGCTCTACTTGATTTCTTTGAAAAAGGCAATGCTGTGGAAAACCTCGAATTGTCAGGAATAAAGGTGGCCCTTTAACATGGTTGTGATCTCATTCACCTTTCTTGGAGTTTGAATTGGCTTAAATGACAAGTGTAAGATTTGTATTCCTATATCTTACTCTTTAAGTTCCTTAAAATAAGGTGTTTAACTCACTCTCATTTCCTTTACTTGAGCCACAAACATCAGACCATGGCCTCAAAAGGGCAGCTTGGGCCCTGGTTGGTTTTGCTCACTGGTTAGAGTGCTAGTCGTGAACTAAAGGGTCTTGGGTTTGATTCCTGGCCAAGGGCACATACCTGGGTTGCAGGTTTGATCCCTGGCCCGTTCAGGAGGCAACCGATCTATGTGTCTCTCTCACATCTATGTTTCCTTTCTCTCCCTCTCTCTCTCTTTCCTCCTCCCTCTCTTCCACTTTCTCTAAAGATCAATGGGAAAAATATCCTCAGGTAAGGATTAACAATAACAAAAAAAGGTCAGCTTGGCTGCCTCAGCTAGCAATTCTATATTAATTCATGAGGACTAAGAAAGACGCACTTTGCTATATTATATGTGGTTTCTGAACTAGGTTTTACGGGAACAATGATTTTTTAAAAACTACTCAAACAATACACCACTTAAAAATCTGTACTAACTTATGGATTTCATACTAGGTATACCTGACTTAAATACTGAAATGCATAGAGTCAAGGTTATTTTGCTCTAGTTTATGTCTTGTGCACAAACATAACTGTAGCTCAAAAAAAACAAAAACAATGAAACATACATATGTACCTATTTTCAGTAGCCTAAGAGTGGGGAGTGGGAGAATGAAAGCTTGAGTGATACAGTTTAGACTAATTCTTGGTTAGTTGATGGACCAGTGGATTACAAAATAACAAGATTAGATCATTTTAAAAGACATAATACTACACTATAAAATGAAAGACACTTTTTGAATACAGGTTAAAAAAAAACACCCTAAAAAAATCATACTTTAATAGCATCTTTGGCATCTACCACAGCAAGGTCTCGAAGAGCCCACGCAATTTGCCTTTTGTAGAAATCTCCTTTATCAGATTTCTTGACTTTGACCACCTTCACTTGCACAGGCCGTTCAGTTGTCACTGTTGAATAAAATACACACTTTCAATAGAAATATCATTCACTTACTCATTTTTCTTTCATTCACTCACTCATTAAAATATAGCTATCAGGTGCCTGTACCCAATGCTAAAGGAATAATATTTCATAACAAATGCTATGACTGAGGAATGCTCAGAATACTAATGAAAGATTCTAAATCATACTAGAGGGTCAGAGGTAGAGTACTTGAGAAGTAAAACTCTTAAAACTCAACAAGAAAAAAATCTGATTAAAAAATGGGTCAAAGACCTCAACAGACACCTCACCAAGAAGGAGACACAGATCACAAAGAAGCGTATTTATGCATTCATTGGTTGATTCTTGTAAGTGCCCCAACTGGCAATTGAACCCACAACCTTGTCATATTCAGACAACACTCTAACCAGCAGGTATATTTCTTAGGCAAGGAAACTAAATGGCTGATAAATTTGTAAAAAGAGGCTCAATCTCATTATTAAGGAAATACAATTTAAAACCACAATGAAATCTTATTTCGAACCCACCAGACTGAAAATGTCAGCAGTCTGTCAAAACCCAAGTATCACGGTATAGTTAGTCTTCATACCGTATGTTATAGGAATTCTTTTGTACCTACACAATACTTAATTAAAAAAATGTTTTAAATAAATTTGTTGGTCCAACAGTTTTTCCAGTTAGAGAGATAGTGAGAATATTTAGAATACAGAAGAAAAGTCCCCGTGGGAATAAAAGAATGGCAAACAAGACTTTTTCTTACTAAATACCCACCTGTGGCACATAAAAAACAGTTCTTTTTCTTTTTTCCTGCTTTGCAGACATTGACAATACTCAGCAGGCGTTCATCATTTGGTGTAAAAATGTCTCTTTGTAACGCATGTTTGATTGCTGTCATCTTTACTCAGCTGAAAAAAATCGGAATATAGATATTAAGCTCAGTCTCAAAATCATTCTCTTACATTGTTCTGTTTATGATTTACAATGACCTTATCTATGGCTAATAAGCATAGGAAGATTGATTTAATGCATTAATACAACTACATCATAAAAATAAAAAGCTGTATAGTTGGAAAAGAAATTAGAGAAGCAGTTAGCAAACTATAAAGTCTTTGGAAGTGCTCACCAAAGATTATAATACAAAAAAAAAAAGAGTTGAGAAAAAAATTTTAAAACACATGCTCAATCTCTAAATATAAATTTCTTGTATAAAGACCTCTTACCACTCAGTTACAACTCAACAGTAAAAAGACAAACAGCCCAATTAAGAACTGAGCAAAGGATTATAAGCACATGAAAAAATGTCTCTACATCACTAACATTAGGGAAATGTAAATTGAAACCACAATGAGATACCTATCACTTTACACCCACTAGAATGGGTAAAAGTAAAAAGCCAAGTGTTGGTAAAGATGTGCAGAAAAAGGAACTCTCATACTAGTGATTGTAAAATGGTGCAGCCACTTTGGAAAACAGTGTGGTGATTCCTCAAAATGTTAAATATGGAGTTAACATGTGATCCAGCAATTCCACTCTTAGGTATATACTCAAGAGAACTGAAAACTTATGTCCAGACAAAAACTTGTACATGAATGTTCATAGCAGTATTATTCACAATAGCCAAAAAGTGGAAACAACTCTAATATCCACGAACTGATACAACAAACTGACGTGTAATCCATACAGTGGAATATTACACAACCAAAAAAAGGAACAAAGTACGGATAGATGCTAAAACATTGATAAGTCCTGAAAACATGCTAAGTGAAAGAAGAGGGATACCAAGGACTGCATATTTTATGATTCTACTTATATAAAATGTCCAGAGTAGACAAATCCATAGCAACAGAATGATTTGTGGTTGCCAGGGGCTGGGGTGAAAGAGGAATGGGGGGGGTAATTGCTAATGGGTATGGGGTTTCTTTTGTGCGTGATGAAAATGTCCTTGAATTATAGTAGTGACAGTTGTATAACCCTGTGAATATACTAAAAAAACACTGAATTATACACTTGAAAAGGGTGAATTTTATAGTATCTGAATTCTACCTCAATAAAGCTACTATAAAAAATAGGTTTCCACTTATCTCCTTCTCATGTAATTCAGCATCTTTTTGAAAATATCAGCTTAAGTTAAATATTTTTAAAAATATCTTTTCAATCTTATATTTTGAATATAGCATGTGTGTATATATATATCTCACTATTTTCCAATGCAAATATAGCATTTCATATACGTGAACTTGCTTAGGAAATTAACTTCTAACACCATTTCTATGGGAAAATGAAGAAAGTATGTTTTAAATAAATGACTTAGAATGAATTTTCATAACACAATGACACTTTTGTAAATGAGGTATTTCCTCTATTTCACTCAATCTGTGAAAATTTTATCTTTGCTCCAACTCAAAAATTGTCTTTCTCACAAAAATCGGATATTCCCTCTTTCATCTCATCTCAGCCTCTAATCTTCTTACCTTGCTCTCCTTCCTGCTTTGTCTATCTGATCTCTCCAAGCTTCTTTTCAAACCTAGCCTGGAAGCAGTGTCCATTTCCCTACACTCACACTATCCCTTCAGTTATCTTCCTCTTGTTTGTTGCAGACCAGTTCACCCTGTTTATAAAGCTACATAAACAGTATATTTTTCTCCACTTCTCTCGTACTACCATATGCACTTAAGAAGGCCACACCTCCTTGTTCCCTGCATGAATATCTAAATCCAATGACTCAATGTTGCTCAGCAATTCTTAACACTTCCTTTGATGACTCCTCTTCCTACTCCCCATCAGTGTTGTTGCAAATCCTTCTTTCTCTCTTCCAACCCCCAACTCTAGTGTCAGCCTCCTACCTCTCTGCAAGTGACTTCGCCATCTACTCTGCAGAGAACGTAGGCACCATGAAGTACAATTTTCACCAACTGTTTTCTTTTCTCTCTCTCTACATCTTCACCCATCTTAACCTCCCTTCCACCTATTACAAAACGTCCTTGTTACCAATTCCTTAGTATGTTCTAGGGCCTACACACTGTGCTAAAAGATCTACTGCACCCTATCCCCAAGCCACACAGGATACTGGCCAGTTTGCTTGTCTATCTCTGGGCTTTGTTAATGCAATTTCCTTTTCTGGAATGCTTTTCTCCTTGGGAGAGTCAAACCGGCCCCTCAAAATCTGTGTAGTCACACACACACACACACACACACACACACACACACTAATTCCCTTTCTACTTCTCTAACATTTCCTCTCTACTGTGCTAACACAGCACTTAAAACATTATTTTCTAGCTCACTGTATTCTCTCCCGCATTAAAAATAGCTCCTTGCAGACAAGAACCAAGTCTTACTCATCCTTGTATTCCTGCAACTTGGCAAGGATGTAGCAGGCATCTAATAAATTAACCAAAATGATATTACCAAATAACAGGACAACTATTCTTACCCTAAGGTTAGTTCCCCCTTCAGAACTCTCACGTCTGTGAGCAATGTCCAGGTTCAAATTCCGTCATATTTGAGTCCCCTCCTCTACTGTCAACACGAAATCTGCTGCCACATTCCGCTGACTTCCCCTCATCGACACGTAATTTATCCTTCTATTTTGTTCCCCGTCAACACACCGACCCAGGTTCACATCAACTACATTTATTTAACAGCACAGTATCTGGTTATCACTTTGCAAGCTTCCACAACCCCAAAAACCTCAACAAACAAGTAATATTAAAGCACAGCTTTCATCACAACATGCTCTTGTTCAACGTTTCACTAGTGTTCCAAAACATAAGCCTTCCACTCCAAGCCCTGTTGTTTATTCCGGTCTTTAAATCTTTGCTTAGGTGCTTTTCCCTACAGAGAATATCATCTATCCAAACCCTAATTACACTTCATGATTTACATAAAGTTGATTCAGTAAAGACCTTAATCCAAACGGTCTCCTCTCAATTGCTATGGCACTTACTGTATTTACTGATCAGTCAAGCACTTGCTGCAAATTGCTTCAAGAGATTGGAAGCTTGTAGATCTCAAAAACTTTCTTGAGAGAAGGGGAAGGGGGAGGGAGGGAAAGACACACACTGGCATAGTTCTGTGTTCTTTCTCAGTAGTTACTCAACAAATACTTCTTGAGGCAACCTGAACTGAATAGTAAAAACTGGTCAAATGAATGACTATTAGTGGCCAACGTGTACATCACAGTCCCTCTTTGGTTAAAAGCAACAACCAACTAAATGGTTAGTGGTTTAAAAAAAAAAAAAAAAAAAGACTGCCCATACCTCATAAAGGAGTTAGGCATAATGAAAGGCACTACCTGACCCTCATTCACTCAGCAAATACTGATGTCATACTAAATGCAAGGTACTGTTCCAGGCGACAGCAGTGAAAAGGGCAAGTATGATCATGATGAGAAGGCCACTAGTGCCTCCGTGGCATTTACATTCTAAGTAAGGATCAAGTGACTAACTCTACAGCAGGGGTGGGGAACCTTTTATCTGCCGAGGGCCGTTTGGCTATTTATAACATCATTCAAAGGCCACACAGAATTATCAACTTAAAAATTAGCCCGTCATATTGGGTCAAACATTTAATTAACTCACCCCTAATGTGATGGCTGGAGCCGCTTCTCTTTGGTGAGGCCTCAGCAGGGCCAGACCAAATGATCTTGTGGCCCTGCACGGCCCAGGGCCGAAGTTCCCCACCCCTGCTCTACAGTCTTTCCAACCTACTTTTCTGTTAAGACAGTGAATACATCAGTCAAGATCGTCTAAAAGTACTTTTCAGATTTAAGAATCCTTGTCTGACCGCGTTCCAGAGGCAGGCAGACAGCCGCTGCTTCCTCTGCGTTGGTTCTGGTTTCCTTAAATTCAGTTCGACCACGACAGCGTGTGGCTAACAGCTTGTCCGAGTGAGTCTCCGTGCGGGCTGGGCCGCCTTGGCTATCAAGACACCTCAGCGCGTGGAGCATTGTCATCCAGAGGAGAAAACAGTGCACGGACACAGGGGAATATACTTGAGAGATTTAGAAGAAAATGTGTATTTGGACAAAGAAGGGGAAGGCAACTGTCATACCCTCCTGCCCGGTCTACGCCAAAGAGCGAAGTGATGGGGGTCGTTGCCCAAATGAAATACGGTTCCTATGGGCGGAACCATAAAGAGATGTGTGGGGACTGGTCTCCCAGGCCCCAGGGCAAGGAGCCAGGGGATGCTCCGAGCAGACTCTGCGCCCTACCCAGAGGCGGTGAAAGGAAGGGAGGCCCGACGGCGGAGCGAGAGGCGCTGACCCCGCGCGCTGAAAGCGCAGGGGACCGAGGAGCCGCCTCACACCCTGGCTCCCGCCAGTCCTCTCGTCTGTCCGCCCCCGCCGGGACTACCGGGCAGCCGCGGCCCAAGGCTTACCGCAAGGCCGGACTGAGCCCGGCTGTGCCGAGGCGCGTCCTCCAAACCCGAGACGCGGACGGGCGGGAGCGCCCACCACTCCTAAGACGCGCCCCTCAACTGAGCGATAAACCGGAAGGGGCGGTTCAGCCACCACTTCCCATATCCCGGCACGTGATAAACCTCCACGCCGGAAGTCGGCCCGGGAAGAGGAAAAGAGAGGCGGCGATGGGCATGGAGGGGGCGGGGCAAGTTCTCGAGGGAGGGGCGGGGCAAGTTCTCGCGGGAGAGGCGGGGCAGGGACTGCAGTGGCGCGGCCTCTGCGGCTCAGAGACTGACTTGGGACTCGAGGATTTGGCGCTGATGTTACTTTCTTTAGAGATGCTATTTATGCAGATATTTTCCGCAGTTTATTTGAGAAGAAATCCGATTGAGTGTTAAGGAGATGACGCCCATGCCCAGTGAAGTTTGAGAGGCACAGCCAATGCAGCTGGTTGCGAGGCAAGTGGTTCTTTTACTCCATAGTCTTGGCACCTGTTTCCTGCCAGGCACTTGACTGGAGGTGCAGAGGTGATTCAGACACGAATCCGGCCTGAAGAAGTTCACGGTGTGGTAGGGCTAAACAAGATAGACACACAAGTGCATATAAAGTAAAACAAAATAAGTGACCAAAATGAGTTACAGGACAGGTAAGTGTGCTGGGAATTCAAAGGAGTGAGTTCTTTGCTCCTGCACAAAGCAGTTCTTTGCAGGGGTTCTGCAGAGATCCACTCATGCATGCATTCACTTATTTGACCGACAGTGCCACCTCTGTGCCAGGCACTGTGTTAGGTGCTGGAGATACAAAGACAGGGATCCCACTCAGAATAGGGCACACCCTGATTGGGGAGACAATTAAATAAGTGGATAAATTACAGTTTAGTAAGGTAAACCCAACCATAGAGGTAGAAAAAAAGAGACTAAATTCCATGGGAATGCACAAGAGGTGGTAACTCACTTTGTCAGGGATGGATTCACAGAAAAAGAGACAAATGAGCTGTGCAGTGTCTCAGTGTTTAAAGATACAATTTGGTGGAAAAATCAGCAACAATAGGGACATGTTTGCTACTGATATCAATATACTCTAGTCAGCGCTACTCGGAATGCTTTTAAATTTCATTGAGTAACTTCCCTTTTAAGAGCAGAATCTGTATCTAGTCTTATCTTTACAAAAACCCCTAGCTCCTTCCTGCTTGGTCCCAAAACAGTTACTGCGGAAACTCTCTATGTAACAATTGCATGTGCTATTGTCTCCCCTCTTTTTTTTTTTTAACCTTTATGTTTACATCCCTCCTCAGCATTGGAAAGTGAGTTCATTTCAGCAGCCTGGACTTCTTCCCTGGACTCCAGATTTGTGTATCTGTTGCCTCCGCAACATTTCCACTTGGATGTCTGTTAAGCATCTCAGACTTATGTGTCCAAAAATTAAATTCTCCTCTTTCCCCTCCCCTCCTGGATCCCCCCAAAAGTAGAGGCTGAAACAAAGGCTATGTGCAGTAGTTTACTTTGGGAAATGCATTCTAATGGTGACTCTTTAGTCTCACAGAATAAATTCATTCTCACATTCCTTCTTCCTTGAATCTTTTGCTTTCTGTCTCAGTGTTCATTCAGAATTATTTTAACATCTCATTTAGAACATGCTTTAAGGAGATACCAAGGCTGTGTATTACGACTGACTCCAAATGTTCTTGCCAAAACATTAAACCTAGAATTACAGGTAAATGATCCCACGTCATAAGTTCACCCCTGTCCAGCCTTATAGCCGGATTCCTCTGGTTAACGTTCTAAATATTCGCTCTCACACGTGTTCCCCTAGTTCCTCTGATATGTGTTAGCCAGTCCTGTAATTCCTCTTGGGTTAGACTCACTCAGCGATTCTCAGCTAGGGGTGATTTTGACCCCCAGGGGACACTTGGTAATGTCCAGAGACACTTTTTATTCTCATTACTGGGAGAGTTCTACAAGCATGTGGTTAGATGACAGGGATGCTGCTAAACAAACTATAATACACAGGACAACCCTCCACAACAAAGAATTATCCAGCCCAAAATATCACTAGTGCTGAGACTGAGGAACACGGGTCTAGTTCTTGTTAGAGCAGGGACTACAATCCCCCACGTGGGTTGTGCTGAGATCTGACCCTGCTTATAGGCTCAAGTCAGTGAGGGTAATGGGGGTGGATATTAAAGAAAATGAGGTTATATTAGGAGGCACTTGCCTCAGATATATTCTTTGCAGCATTTCCAGACAAGGAGAGGCTGCTTTTCCTTTATCAAGACAAAGGAGAAATCAAACCCTCAGTATGGGATTTTGGAAGCTGAGCCTACAAACTGATCACAAGATCATGAAGACCTCCTGTTGGCACAGAAAATGACTAGAGCCTGGGGGTTTGAGATTATCGGGCATTCAACACAAATGTCCACATTCTAGGTCTCAAGTTCCTATCATTTTGACAATGGGTGATGTTTCAAGGCGGTGCATTCAGGCTCCTTTGCAGCTCTGCCACCCTTAGGATTATATATTGGGGCTGATTTTTTGCACGGTCTTCTCAGTGGCTACACTGCCCTAGAAGTATGCTTTCACAATGTGCCATGATTTGACTGTTGGTTGAACTGAGACTCATTTTCTTTTAAGATCTCCAAAGCAGGTAACAGAAGTCAGCCTACCTAATAATTATCATTGCCTTCATAATGCTCAATATAATCCAGTGAATCATCTTCTGTCTGCACCTCATTCCAATCTGCTACAATTGAGTAATTGTGATGCTACTGTATGTCAGGGATAATCACCACTTGCAATTTACCACCAAACCAGCAGGAGGTCCTTACTGTTTTGTGATGTTTGTTGGCTCATCTTCCAAAATCCCATACTGAGGGTTTGATTTCTAGAGCCACGTTTGGTGCCCATGATTCCCTTGAAAGCAGAGCCCAAGACAAAGGTAGTTTATTTGAGAATATGAACTCAGGGAACAGAATAAGGCACTCAGGGTAAACAAAATAGACAAGAATGAAAAACCAATATAAGAATGCATTATTCAGTTGACCCCATGCCATGAACTGGTGGATTGATCCTGTGGTACCTTCTGAGAAGCCTTATGAAATGTATCTCACAAATCTGTACTGGAGTGAAGAAGAAAGAAGAGGAAAGCATTTATCCATCAGCTCTTGTCTACCATTGGTCAGGGTTGCACCATATGCTTCTAGTTGCACATGTGCTAGGAGGGCTGGTTTCTGCAGGTATCCCACGTATTAGGCAGGGAGTGAGAGAGGCAAGGTGACATTATGTGCTCTTGAGAGAAGCTGTTGATGTCTGCACAGGGCTGATCATTGCACAATACCTGGAATAAGAGGTGAGGCTGGAAGGATATAAGAAGATGCACAAAAGATTTCTAAACACTGTTTCTCCTAGTTTTCTCTGTTTGAGTTAATGGAATCTCTCTTCTCAGCTGCTCAGGTCAGTCCCTGACTCCTCTCTTTCTCTCACATTCCACATACAATCTTTCCAGAAATCTTATTGGTTCTGCCTCCAAAGTACATCCAGAATCTGATCACTTCTCACCATCGTCATTGCTACTCTTTGATTATTGCCAATATTATGTCTCTCCTGAATTACTGCGGTACAAATGGTCTCTCATAGCTTCCTATAACTGTTTTGCTACCCTTCCTACAGCCTATATATATTTTTTCACATGTCTTTATTGATTTCAGAGAGGAAGGGAGGGAGAGAGAGAGAGAAACATCAATGATGAGAGAGTCATCATTCATCGGCTGCCTCCTGCACGCCCCCCACTGGGGATCAAGCCTGCAACCCGGCATGTGCCCTGACCGGGAATTGAACTGCAATCTCCTGGATCCTAGGTTGACACTCAACCACTGAGCCAGGCTCAGCCGGGCCTACAGCCTATTTTTAACATAGCTGCCAGAGGGATGCTTTTAAAAACATGAATCTAGTCATGTTACCCTTTGCTCAAAACCATCCACTAGTTTCAGAATAAAAACTGAAGCTCTTACAATGACCTACAAGACCCTATATAATCAGCCCCTTCCCCACCCACCAGGACTTCATCTCCTATGACCCCCCTTGGTCACTCTACTCTAGTTCCTTAGACCTTTTTGTTGTCCCTTGAAAGACTAGGCAAACTGGATCTCTGCACTTGCTTTTCCCTCTGCTTGGAATGACTTTTTATTAAATATCTGCATGGTACACAACTGCATCCCTCTTAAGTCTTTGATCATGTGTTACCTCAACAAGGTCTCCCATGATGGCCCTACTTAAAATAGTGTCCCAACCTAGCATTCTTGATCTTCTGGTTGCTCTTTGATTTTCTTACATGGTTCTTACTATATCCTGACATTACTATGACTTTACATACTGACATATATTTGTTTGTTGGTTTATTTGCTCTTTCCTTTTCCCTAGAAGGAAGCTTTATGAAAGCAAGGGCGTTTTATCTCTTTTGTTCACTGATGTATTCCCATTTCTTAGAACTCATAAAAATGCACTTGTGTTCTTTCCATGTATTAACTATTTAGCCCTCACAACAACTCTATGAGCAGGAATCTTTATTATCCTCATTTTAAAGACCAGAAAATGGAGGCACAAATTAATGAACTATTTAGCTCAAGGACACCTAATAGGCACATAGTAGTGTTTCAATGAATACCCCTTTCTTTTACCACAGTCATTTGCATAAATTAGACTTGGAATGCAACATAAACTAGTGTAAAGTACATGGTCACAGGGGTCATGCAGACCTGGATTCAAGCGTGGTCTTTACTGGTTCAATGATCACAGGGCAAGTTACTTAACTCTTCTGAACCTCTATAAATTCAAAATAATAATCCCCATCTTTTGGGACCTTGTGCAATTTGCTATTCCCTGTAAAGCACTTGGAACATTGCTTAACACATAGCAAGCATTCAGTAAATGGTAAATACTGTTACATGCAGGTTAGTTTACAAGATTAAATTGGGTAGATGTCTGTTCTTAAACAATGTACAAAAGTCACTCAGACCCTGAGGTCCTGCTTCCCTTTCATAGACAGAAGGTTGCATATATTAACATAGATCATGTAAGAGGCAATCTCACATTTGGATAAGCTGAAATAATTTTCCCATCTTTAATAGGCTCTTAGGGAAAAGTCTCCTCTAAATGGTCAAAAGTAGTGAATATTGATGATTTAACAATATTGGCAAGATTACTGAAGTTAATTGTTTCCTTAGAGAAATCACTTGATCCTGTGCACTGATAAAGCAGAGGCATGAAGTTTGTAGAGACTTGATGATTCTAGAGCACTCAAGGTAACCTGTACTCATTTCATTCCTTTTGGAGATGAAGGGGAGTCCCTTTTCCTTAGCTTGGAAGCCCTGAGGGAGGAAGGACAGAAGTGTCCTACTACCTCCAGGACTCTGCCTCATGAAGCCCCAATGGGTGTGTAGTGCAACTGATATCATGGGTTTTGTTTATTGAGAAACTCCATAGAGCTCACAAAGGAAGACTTCTGTAGAGTCTACTTTACTGGGCCCCTAATTTAAGTCTGATTGATTTTAATTTGAGTATGAAGCCAAGGGGTCTTTATGTGTTTGAGAAAATTATATGAGTTCACATGATTTCATTTTTCCCTTGTTCCTAATATGGGGAACTTTTATTATGTAAGTTACTTTGATTTTTCTCTTTTTCATTTCTTAGCATTGTTTTCTTGTAATTCAGTGATGCACATTCCTATCTAAGGAATGGACAATTTTTCAGACATGTCAGACCATTAGTATGGACACAAAGAACACCAAGCAATTTTTTTGGAACAGTAAGTATCACAGTGCCCCACTTTCCAAAAACTTTCTTTGTAAATGTCTTTAACAGTCACAGAATGATAGAAGAGATTCTGCTGTTATGCACATAGAGCAATTGGTATGTGTTTTAGGCTTTATTAGAAAGGATGTAAATATCTCCACGTAATACTTTCCATCTATTTTCAGCTTTAAGAAGGAAGTCAAGGAGTCACTAAATGAGGATGATAATTACCCATGTCACTATTAATTAAATAAATATTTTCAGTAAGTATTAACTATATAATAGATAATAAATGCACATCCAACATAGAGAAGCAATACAATAAGATGTACAGATACAAGGAAGGCAAAGGTTGGTTTGCAAATAACATTGCACCTCAAAGCTTTTTATTTATTTTTATTTTTGTGCAGCTGTCTCAGTCAATGTACATATTGTGGGGGTGATATCACAACCGGTACAGTGCTAAGCTCCCTATTAACATTTGGAGAGATTCTCTCATAAGTACAGAGATCATCTCTCACCTAATTCTGAATCTCTCCTGGGAATTGGCCACTATGGACAAAAGTCTACATATTTTGGCTTGAAGTAGAGGTTAATGATTCTCAGCATGACTTTGTTCATACACTCAGGTCAAGCACTGGCCATAGGATTTTTTACTCTCTGCACTTGGGGAATTCATAAGCAATGCCACCAACAAGCCTAGACCTGAGCCCTAGAAGTGTAAACAAACCAAGATAAATATGACCACACAGGCTTGACCATTTCATTTTTGCTGAAAAATAGATCTAATGTTGAATACTCTGCTTTCAACTTATATTTTTCCTTTATCCCAAAGAGTTATAAAGTTTTTACCATTTGTATGGATAAAATTCAGTGGGAAGATACAGTTTCACATATACTAATAAGTGTTTAAATAACTGTGAGTAACTTTCTGATAAGTAGCACTTAAACTGTACAAAGATAAGGCTGTTGTTACTGCTATCATTACTTAGTGACAGGGAATGTAGGTGATTCATTTTTGCCCTTAATAAAAGCCCTTGAGGATCAGGGACTTCCTAGGAGAGGCATGGAATGAGTCCCGAGATTGTTGTTCCCTTAGAAATGTCTATAAAATCTGGTACTTCGGTAATAGATTGTTACCTCTCTTCCCACAGAATCTTTAGTCTTTCAGGCAACGTATTTAATGTCAGTAGTAAGCACAACAGGGATAGTCAAATCACAAAATAGAAAAGCACCATTGTTAGGAGAATTCAGTAAATGTGGTCTAAGTAAGTTGTCCAGCCTGGAATGGTTTATATTAGAAAGATGTACAAAAACTTGATATTAGGACTAGCCATCAATAAAAAGTTAGTTTACCTGGAAAAAATTTCCATCAACATGGTTGAAATAAAAGATTTGTTCCTGAAATCTATGAATGTCTATAAAATTTACTTTGTTCTCTTGACAGTGAAACGTAAATGGGGCTAGTCAATATCAGCATTGGTGGAAAATTACAAGTGTTTTTACCTGGCTTAATAATCTCGTCAGTGTTAATTTTCAGGACAGCTGTGGCTGTTATCCTCTGGTTATTTGTTTAAAGGTGGGAAAAAATTTGAAAGTATAATAGAGTATTCATTTTTCTTAACAATTTCAGTTATTTTTCTCATTTTTTAAATTATTGCAAAATACACAGAACAAAATTTGTCATCTTAACTATTTTCAAGCATACAACCCAGGGATATTAAGCACATTTATGCTGTGCAACCATCACCACCATCTCTCGTCATAACTCGTTTCATCTTGCAAAGCTGGAACTGGAACCATTAAACAGCAACTCCCATCCCCCCTCCTCCAGGTCCTGGCACTCACCTTTATGCTAAGTGACTTTTTTTTCTTTTAATAGGATTTTTTGGTAGAGAATTAGATGATTAAAAATATTACATAAGATAAAAAAAGTTTGTCTTTTTAAGAACCCCTATAGTATCTGGGAGATAATTATGTTAAATCACAATTTCCTGGCTCAAACTTCCCTAAGAAGGGAAGAATCGCTGCTCTCACATCAAGAATAAGCTGCTCTCGGAGGCTGGGGAAACAAGTGACTGAAGCGTCCATCAGTTCTCTTTTATCAGGACTTGGCTCCACTTACCCAAGAAATGAAAGTTTTCAAGTTTCTCCCAAAACCAATCTTCAAAGGTAATAAGTCAGTGGACTTGCAGGATTATGCACTAATTTGCTACTTGCTTTAGGATTAAAAAAAAAAAGTGTATCATTTGCAAATGGGAACTATGGCAACTATCAATCAAAGAAATATTGTTAAATTTTTGGTCTCCTTGTTACAAAAACTAAATCTAGTCTTCCAAATAAAGTCTTACTTTTGTATTTATAAAACATCTACTGGGGCAGGCATTGTTATATGTGCCACGAGGAACCCAAAGATAAACCAGCTTTCACCATGACTTTAAGGACCTTGGGATGAACACTGATGACATTGGGCATATCCACCCAGTGGGCTACCACTTCCTTGCCCATGTAATGCCTTGGTATGAGTTTGAATGAAGCATGCCTTTTAATTTTTTTTAAGTAAAATAAATAGAATTTTAGGTAGCATATTACTGCACAACCTGAATAACTCCCCCTAAGGGAGATTTCCAGAGCTCAGGCATGCAGAATGCTTTCCTTGCTACCAGCCACCCTCCCAACCCCCATCTAGAGAAGACAAGTCAGGAGGGCTCGGGCTTCTGAGAGTAGCAGGTGAGCAAGAGAAGCAACACGAGGAGTTTGTTAGGACGAGTTATTGGCCCCTCTTGCTCCTCTATATTCCTATTGTACATTCTTGACATGACCTCGTGACATAGAGAATACCTCCCTGCCCTTTGACCTCGGGCTTGGCCTAGTGACTTGCTTTGACCAATGGGTTGCTAGTGGACATGATGTGAGCAGAAGTTTGAAATGTGCTTGCAAAATTGGGCTTGCCCTTTGCTTCCTTCCCTGTCTTTGGCCATGAGAAGAAATCGTTCTGATAGTTGTTGGTCTCAGGAGGAAGAGATCTGTGAAACAGACTCGAACTCAACCTGAAGCTTAGAATCCAGCCCAGCCAGTCCCAGCCTAGTGCAGCCGTATTCTAGTAAACCTAAACATGCACGAGCGAGAGCTTAATGCCTGCTTTGAAAGCACTCAGACTTACAGTTGTTTGTTATATGGCATTATTGTGAAAACAGCTGACGTAAAGACATGCTCAGGATGTTGTTAAGAGGGAGTGTGGACAATGCTAGAGTGAGAATGTTCACAAGTATTTTCCATGAGTGCTGATGAGGGTTGTGAGGGAGGAAGCTGCCCCCACCGTCCCAGAAATCAGCTGGGTGGCCTGCACTTATAAGTTTCACCTGTAAATCATCATCTATGAAGAAATGATTCTCTTTTAGAGGTGGTCCTCGGGTGTGGTGTACAACCTGAATGCCTGTATGGGTGACTCTGACAGTTTTAGCAACTAGGCCTTAGGAATTTCAAACTGCTTGCAGTAGCTAAGGTAAAAGAGGAGTAAAAGAAAAAGAGAGCCTGGCCGGCGTGGCTCAGTGGTTGAGAATCAACCTATGATCCAGGAGATCGAGGTTCGATTCCTGGTCAGGGCACATGCCCGGGTTGTGGGCTTGATCCCCAGTAGGGGGCGAGCAGGAGGCAGCCAACCAATGACTCTCCCATCATTGATGTTTCTCTCTCTCTCTCCTTCTCATCTTCGTCTCTCAAATCAATAAAAAAAAATATTAAAAAAAAAAAAAAGAAGAAGAAGAAAATATAGCCCATCCGGTGTGGCTCAGTGGTTGAGTGTCAACCCATTCACCAGGAGGGTGCCGGTTCAATTGGTCAGGGCACGTGCCTGGGTTTTGGGCTCTGTCCCCAGTGGGGGATGCCGAACGGAGGCAGCCAATCCATGTCTCTCTCTCATCGATGTTTTTCTCTTTCCTTCTCCTTTCCTCTCTCTCTAAAAATCAATAAAAACATATTTTTTTAAAAAGAAAAAAATATATATGGAAAGAATATAGAGAAAGAAAGACATTTTGGCTTGCAGAGGAATAAAATTTAAAAAGGGGAAGAACACAGAAGGCAAAGGGAAAAAGAAAAAACATAAATTAAGGCAAATGTGACCTGGTTTTCAGTAAGTACCTAAAAAGTCAGATTTCCTTTATAAGAATTACATGTCAAGAAAATAAATACACATATCTTGTATGCCTCCTGCATATAATTCACAGGTGAGTAAGATACTGTCTTTACTCTATGAAAACACCGCTTCAGCATAGGAAGTTGTCACTTTTGTTAACCACAATCTGAACTTTTTACCTTCAACACATGAGCTAGATGGATAGGTTTTTATTAGTTGGAGAGGGCAATGCAAGACTTGGCATAAGCTTTATGAGATTTTTTTAGCCTACTATCATTTGAACTATCTGCTTTGACAAAAAGGTGCTTTTGCTTGTGCTCAAAGAGAGGGCATTTCTTTTTTTCTTTTTTTAAATGTATTTTTATTGATTTCAGAGAGAGGAAGGGGAAGGGAGAGGGAGAGAGAGAGAAACATCAATGATGAGAGTCATTGATCGGCTGCCTCCTGCACGCCTCCCTCTGGGGATCGAGCCACAACCTGGGGGATGTGCCCTGACCGGGAATCGAACCCAGATCTCCTGGATCCTAGGTCAATGCTCAACCCCTGAGCCACACCGGCCGGGCGGAGGGCATTTTCATTTTCAACACAACTAGATAACTAAATCATTAACTTGCTTTCAGGGAGTGAGATGCAGCTAACTCGTCTTCCCACGTTTTGATGTTGTGTGTATAGGATAACCTTCATCTTTTCACTACTACATAGCTACTCCTCGCCCAGCTTCCCCCAATGCTTACATCTTACATAACCATGCTACAATGATTAAAGCCAAAAAATTAACCTTAGTATAATATCATTAACTAAATTCTAGATTTTACTCAGATTTTTCCAGTTTTGGGACGAATATTTTTTTTCTGTTTCAGAATCCAGTCCAGGATCCCACATTGAGTTTAGTTGTCCTGTCTCCTTCAGCCCCTTCCAGCTTGTCCCTCAGTGTTATGGGTTGAATTGTGATCCCCAAAATTCATGTGTGGAAGACCTAACCACAACTGTTTCAGAGTGTGACTATTTGGAGTTAGGGTCTTTATAGAGGTAATCAAGTGAAAATAAGGTTAGTAGAGTGGGCTCTACTTCAATACAACCGCTGTCCTCATAAAAACAGGAAATGTGGACACAGATACATACGCAGAGGGGAGGCGATGTGAAGATACCAGGAGACGATGGCCATCTCCAAGCCAAGGAGAGATGCCTGGAACAGATTCTTCCCTCTCAGCGCTCACAGAACCAATATTGCTGACAGCTTGATCCGGGACTTCTAGCCTCCTGAACCGTGAGACCATCAATTTCTGTTGTTTAAGCCTCTCAGTTTATGGTACTTGATTGGCAGCCCTAGCAAACTAATACACTCAGTCTTTCTTTATCTTTCATGATGTTGACACTCTTTTTTAAAAATGACTTGATGGATGTCCCACTAGTTTAATGATAGAATCAAACTGCTATTACACTTAGTAACTTTAAGAACTAAACATTTATTGTGTGCTTATTGAGGTCACTCTCTTGGAGCTGCTATTGCCTTTCTCACTGTTAATATGCTCTAGACAGGACTTACTATGTGCCTAGCATTAGCCCTGGCCTTACTATTTAATTCTCTCCATATCCTTTTGAGGTAGGTACAGGAGAAATACTCTTATCTAGGCTGAGTCTCTGGCTATATAATTGAAAAAGTCAATTAAGGCAGGAAATCATATAAAATATACACACCTTAAACATTTTTCTTGTTTCCCTTCCCTTTGCCAGGCTCAGAAAACTGATCTCATTTTATTATTTTTTAATTTTTATCTCCTTTCCCCTCTGGTAACCACCAATCTGTTCTCTGTTTCTATGAGCTTGTTTTTGTTTTTTGGGTTTGTTTTTTTTTAATTCCACACATAAGAGATCATATTTATCTTTCTCTATCTGACTTATTTCACTTAGAATAATGCCTTCAAGTTCCATTCATGTTGTTTCAGATGAAAAGATTTCATTCTTTTTTATGGCTGAATAATATTTCATTATATATATGTGTATATATATATATGTAATTGTATCATTTGTTTTTCTGCTATTGAGTTGCATATATGTAATGGAACGTTATATATAATGTAATTTCATTATCCATTTTTCCATTGATGGACACTTAGGTTGTTTCCCTGTCTTTACTATTATAAATAACGCCGCAGTAGACGTGGGGATGCATAGTGTTTTTATTTTCTTCAGAAAAATGCTGAGACGTAGAATTGCTGGATCATATGGTAGTTCTATATTTAAGTTTTTGAGGAACCTCCATGTTTTCCATATTGGCTGCACCAATTTACATTCCTACCAGCAGCGCACAAGGGTCCCCTTTACTCCATACTGTTTCCAACAATTGTTATCTCTTGTCTTTTTGGTAACAGCCATTTTAACAGGTGTGAGGTAATAGCTCATTGTGGTTTTGATTTGCATTTTCCTGATGATTAATGATGTTGAGCATCTTTTCATGTACCTGTTGGCTACCTGTATGTCTTCTTTGTCTTCAGCTATTTTGCCCATTTTTAAGTAGGATTGTTTGGTTTTCTGCTACTGAGTTGCACAAGTTCTTTATATATTTTGGATATTAGCCCCTTTTTCAGATATATGATGTTTTTTCAAATGATAAAAGTAGAAATAATGAGGGTAATAGAAAATCACCATTAAAAACATCAAAGTAATAATTGCTGCAGGTGAAATCTTCTAGGAGTTTTATAGTTTCTGATCTTATATTAAAGTCTTTTAGTTTATTTTTGTGTATGGTGTAAGATAAGGGTCCAGTTTCATTCTTTTGTGCGTGGATATCTAGTTGTACTAGAACCATTGTGGAATGGATTATTCCTTCCCCCTCGTCAAAAAATCAGTTGACCATAGGTGATGGATTTATTTCTGAACTCTCAATTCTATCCCATTGGCCTATATGTCTATCCTTATGCCAGTACCACACTGTTTTGATTATTGTAGCTTGGCAGTAAGTTTAAAAATTGGAGATTTTTCAAGATTGTTTGGCCATTGGGGCCCTAACATATGAAATTGAGGATTAGCTTTTCCATTTGTGCCACACAAAAAAAAGCATTGGAATTTTGATAGGGGTTGCAATGAATCTGTGGGTGGCTTTGTGTAGCACTGACATCCTGACGATATAAAGTCTTCCTATCTATGAATACGGGATGTCTTTTCATACATTTAAGCCTTTTAAGATACTTCTTGATACTCTTTAGTAAAATACTAATTTAGGCAAAACCATCCGATTCCTTCCAAAGTTACCAAGGAACACCTAGGCAAAATCCCAAATGTTGAATGATTGCGTTAAAACACATTTCACTGCAATTCACAAAGCATCACTTTATTTTCATATAAAGAACAGTCACTGATGAAGGGGGGAAAAATCTACCAATATTTACTTAGCCATTTTCATAGAATACTGATGAAAGAAAATGGTATGCATCTTCAGAGTGGCAGGGGGCACAGGGACAGACACAGCAGATTGAAGGCATAAAAGCATATTCTCATAAGAACCAAGCAATCCTTGTTGTTGGAGGACCAAAAGGAATCGTCATCAATGTAAGTAGAGTCAAAGTTCACGATCTGTAAGTCCTTCTTAAGGTACGCATGGTTCAGCTTATTTACAGTTCGAGCAAAGGCATATTTAGAAGCACAACTATATGCTTCCAATCTGTACACTTTCTTGAAGTGCAGATCAAAAAATGGGTTGTCCTACAAGAGAAAGAGACATGATTTTGTTTGTAGTCAGGAAAGTAAATTTCCTGGATTCTCTCATATTCTTTTGTATACGCTTATTCATTATAAAGTGTTAACACCAAACATATTTCCAAAAGCTGCACATGAGCTTTCCAAAGCTATTTGCTTCAAACATACTGCTTCTAAAAGGAACCATAAGGATTATTTTTGAAGCATCTGTGATTTTTCAGTCATACGAGTAAAACATGCCTCAGAATGTACAGTTATCAACTCTTCCCGGGGTCGTGAATTTGAGAGGGTGGGTAGGGATGGAGAAAGACTCGGACTTCTGGAGCAGAGAAAAGGCTTCTCCTTTTCTCCACTAGGAGGCTGGTTCCTGTGCTAGTCCAAAGGCAGAAGGGGAGACGCAGGAGGGCCAGTTAGCTGCGGCAGACTACAGATCCCCCACCTGCTGACTTAATAGCAAAGAATTATCTTGAAAGTTAATAACAAGGGTCATTAAATCATTGGACTGAAACGGAAAATATTACTAAAGACTGTCTCTTATTGGATTGCTCTAGGCTTTTGTTACACTTCCAGTGGAGATGTTTTGAGAAGAAGCAGACATCACATGTGATATAAGAAGTCCTTTATGTTAACATAATACTTGTTACTGTTACTAATAACAGTAACAACAACGCCTTGCATTTCTAAAGCTCTTTTCAGTTTACAAAATGCTTTCACATTCATTATCTGCTGAACTCCTCACTTTCCTTGAGGGCAGAAGGTTTGAATTATTTACCTTTGTGTTCATGGCAACCACTAGGTTCTCAACAAGTGTGTGTTGAACTGATCTGAAGTAGTCCTATAAAAAAGAAGTGGCCGTAAACATTGCCCTTTAACTGACAAGGGGGCAGAGAGACCAAACAAGAGTGTGAGGAACTTGTTGCCATGTAGTGTGTAAACATTACATACAACTTAGGTATTCGCAATTTCTTTTTTAAATGGAAAGATTCTTGCACAAGGCAGGAAAAAGAAGATGGCTTTTGAAGTTAAACAACCCTTTTGAGTTTCTGATGTAACCGAGGACAAAGTATTTACATGTTCTGACCCTCTTTTTTGATAGTGTTGCTGTGAGGCTTACAAGAGATTAATCATATAATTGCACAGTATGGAGCTTAATAAATGATAGTTCCCTTTCCCAAATATGCCCCCAAAGATTGTGATGCTGGTGAAAATACCACCTTGCTTTATACCATTAACAAAATTTTAAAACAAAACAACACTTTTTAAAAAGAATGTCCAAGGGTGATGTGATTTTAAGTGCAGTGATCCCTTAGTCACACCTTGTGAATTTTTCCCTAGGTGTCATAATTGCAGCTTGAAAGACACTTGTGCAGAGAATCTTAATAAAAGGAAATCATGCCCATTCTATCACCAAACACTAATCACACGCCTTATGTAGTTTCCTCATTGAAACATTTGATTCCTATCATGTAGAAAATATCCTTCATGCTTTTGAGATACTTGGAGAGGATTTTTTCCTTTAGCCTAATAATTGAAGCCATAGCAGTCACGCCCAGAGAATGAATCCTTCCTTCCTTCCTTCCTTCCTTCCTTCCTTCCTTCCTTCCTTCCTTCCTTCCTTCCTTCCTTCCTTCCTTCCTTCCTTCCTTCCTTCCTCCCTCCCTCCCTCCCTCCCTCCCTCCCTCCCTCCCTAGGGTAATGAGTTTGAGAGGATTGGCAGGGATGAAAGAAGAGAATAAACCTACTTACAGAATTCTGCAGGGGAGAAAATGTTTCTCCTTTACTCCTTGGTGCCAAACACACCAAAATTTTAAAATAGGATTCCTCCCCCCTCCCTTACTCCCTCTCTCCCTCCCCCTCTCTCCCCCTCTTCCCCCCTCCCTCTCTCTTGGTAGAATTCTAGAACTAAAAGGGGATCTCACACAGCATTCAGCAATCTCTTGTTTATAGCTGGATAATAGTTTCCAGAGAGGTGAAGCCCAGCTCACACATGGTTATTGGCAGAGCCAGGGCAAGAACCAAGAGCTTAGTCAGCCTAACCCCATTTTCTGTTACATCGTTCTCCCCTGTTGCACCATGTCAGTCTCCAAATCCCCAAACATTTTGATTCTGCTTTATAAATTGACTTCCATTTTAATTCCTTTCCTTTTTAAAGTTGACAACTTTCTGGCTCGAATTGCTCTGTTTAAAACTGTATCACTGCGCCTGGCCGGGCGTGGCTCAGCGGTTGAGCATCGACCTAGGATCCAGGAGGTGGGGGCTCAGTTCCCGGTCAGGGTACAGGCCCGGGCTGTGGGCTCAATCCCCAGTGGGGGGCATGCAGGAGGCAGCCGATCAATGACTCTCTCATCATTGACGTTTCTCTCTCTCTCTCTCTCCCTCTCCCTTCCTCTCTCTGCAATCAATAAAGACATATTTAAAATAATAAAATTAAAATAAAACTGTATCACTCCTATTGAAAAAATATATATAAATGCTGACTTCTGAGGATTCAATTCCAAGAGGAAGGAGAGGTGGAAATTCCCAGAACAACTGGGGTATTTTTACTTTATCCATAGAAAAGAAATCTTTAAAAGAACTACTCTTTGGCTATTATAGGTTTTCTTCCGGCAATTTAATATTTTAGGCCCTAAAGTGATGAGAAAAATAGAAATAGTCAACTTTTTTGTATCTAGTTCACCATCAAAGATAATGATCTTCAAGGAGGAAAAATCAACATTGCCGGTGGAGGTAAAGGCCAGGAAGGCGAGGGCAAGGCAGAGTACAGCCGTTAGCTGTCAACAGCTCTGAACTGACAGGCTTGCTGAATACATCCTCAGACACCGAACAAACTTGTAGAAATAATTATGACATCATTAATATTTGAGAACTTGAGAAAAAAAATAAGGAAATGGTCAAAAAGAGGTGGGGATGGTTAATTCCTGAAACTACAGATAAGTGAACTAAATATTGATTTCTGATAAAATTTAATGCAGTAAAGAAAATTTGGCAAGTATATAAAAGTATAAAGAAAATAATTTTTAAAAATTTGTAATCCTATCACACAGAGATAATTGTTGTTAAAGTACTGGTTTGTTTCATACATACATAAATATATACATACATACCTATGTTATTTTAACCTTTATTAAAGTTTAAGGTTCAGATTTCAGTTTTAATAATATGACAGACTAAATATACAAAATGAGACTATTATAGAAAAATTTTATATTTAGCTGACTTTTTAAAAACGTGTTAAATGGTGAATAATTGTGTTCTGAGGTATTCTTTTGGAAACATGATTTGTGTGGGTGTGTAAAATATTCCAGCATATTGATATGCAATAATATATATTTAACTATTTCCTAAATATTTCCTAACATTTATGTAGGATGTATTGTCAGAAAAATGCTACATGAGTACCTTGGAAAGAGGGCAATGAAATCCTGCATGCTTTTATAAGAAGTGATGCTAAACACACCAAATTTTGAAAATAAGATTCCAAGGTGATAAGTCAAGATAATAGCAGGTAGCATATATTGATTTCAGTAAAGATCTTAAGGACAAAATTTAGGTATTCGGACTGAATAATTAATTAAATAGGGCAGAATTAAGGGCTTATGTGTGTCTAATTCTCCATTGCAGCCTCAGAGCCTGGCAGGGCCTTATATATACCATAAATTCTCAATAAATGAATGAATGAATATATGTGAATTTGTAGAGATGTTAAACAAGCAGTCTACACAAGGCAAATTAATAGATTTCTGGGTAAAGTCTAGCTCTACTACTTAATAGCTATGTGACCTTGGTAAGTCAACTAATCTCTTTAAGGCTCCTTTTCCTCATCTGTAATAGAATTTAACTCATGTGGGTTTTGTGATGATTATGTGGAATTCTACTGGAAGGATCTTCCTGTGGTTCCAGGAACCTAACCAGAGTTTACTAAGTATGAGATGGTAGCAGGTAGTGGAACTACTACTAGTAATAATAGTAGTAGTAATGATAACCTATCAATTACCTAGAGGTATGCACTTAGCCCTGCCTGCTTCATCATTTTTATTACTGACTGGGATGAAGTCCTAAATGTTGTGCTCATTAAATATGCATCATATTACAGTGAATATTTAAAAAACATAGTATTAGAAGATTTGATAGGTGGAAAGAATAAGCCAGACTAAGAATATGGTATTTAGTAAGATTAAGAACAAATGAGTTTAATTTCTAATTCATCCAACAATAACACAGATATTTACTGAGTGCCTAACATATGTCTGGTTGAAGGTGACAGTAAAAGATGAAAAGTCATGGTCCTAGTTTTTTAGAAGTTTTCCATTCAGAGAAGAGACAGAAAAAACCAACAATTGCAGTTTGTAGGATTATGGCTATAACACATTTGTATCCATAATTCAATGGGGGGTTGGGGGAGGGAGACATGAGTATGACTTTACCCAATGGAGAACCTGGGAATGGGGTGAGAGATAGAGGCGACTGGGCTTTCTAAGCTTGAAGAGTCAGTAGTTAAGGGCTGTGGGTATTTAAAATTTCAAATGGGATTACCAGAGATAAAGAAGCCAGATCGCCAAGGACCTTTATTTAGACTTTATTCTATGTAAGTAGAGGGGATGGCAGGTCAGAGTAAGTGGCAATTCATGCACAAAAGACTTAAATTTCAATTAAGTGTTTAATAGTATAGGGAACCCAGACCAAAGGAAATACAAACTAGTCACCTAAGTCTAAAGTATTGCATTTTATTCTGGACTAACAGGAGCATTCCAGAAGAGAGAAAATAGTGGAGGACGTTGAAGCAATGTCATGGCAACAGATAACACCCGTGCTACTATCTCTTAGTGTTTGTATTGTCCTGCATATTATCTAATGTGACCTTCATATGAGAGTTATTTAAAGAATGAAATGGCTATATTTAACCTAGAAAAGAGAAAACTTTCGGGGACATTATAATCATCCTCAAGTATAGGAAAGGCTGCTATATGAGAGGAGGATTGGATTTATTCTGAATTGGTCCAAATGGCAAAACTAGGACAGATGGGTGGAACTTTTGGTTAAGCACACATAGGAAATTTAAACATAAAGCATGGCAATTCAGAAACAGAATGGACTTCCTCATGTGGTAATGAGTTCTCCTTCAGCAGAAGAATGCAAGGAGACTAGGAAAACCACTTGTCTCATGGTCAAGTGGAGAGATTGGAGTATATATCCTTTCCCTGCCTTTCAATGTTAAGGTTGTAGGATTTCCAAGAATTATTGATCCCTCTGGAGGGCCAAGTGGTTAACTGACAGTAAAGTTTGAAGGAGAAAAGGGAAGGCATCCCCAAAACTTATGGAGGAAGTCGAGGTGGGGAGAGAGTGGCGGTGGAAGCATCATATATATTTAAAGTTTCTGAATTGACTGATTGTGTTTAACCTGTTAAGAAGCCCTTGGGAAAGATGCTTTTAAATATAATAGACAAAATTCAAATTTAAACTTATCAGAACAAAACAAAAACCCCAGTACATCATCCCAGTAGATTAAACTTTACCACTTAAGAAAAATATGTCATCTTAACACTTAATTGCATGCCAAGAATACGTGAAGTAGGATATTGAACATAAAGATCTCCAACTTATCGATCCCACATCTCCCTTACAAAGTGTAACACTCACAGTATCTGCTTCTTTTCCATCAATCATCTGCAGATCATTCAAAGACCACTTTTTTGTTACTTCGTATTTTTCATCTAAACCTGTTCTGTAGTGTTTCACCATAATTATTTTCACTTCTTCATTTTTGGTCACTGTAGGACAGAAAAACACATAGTTTACATAAACTCTTAGTAGATAATAAATTATTCATCATCATACTTTTCAGTATTTATGAACCCCTTTTTCATATAATGAGCTTGAACCTACATTATATCTGCACCCCATTTATGAACCCTGATGCATCTGAACCTTCACAAGTATGCCCCCAAATTGACTCAATGTGTTAACTTTATTTTTGCTACATTGTGGTTACCTACTGCCACAGTGCCTGCCAGGTGGAACCCTGAGCTGTGTGCTTTCAGCTGTGAGCTCCGTGGTGGGGGATGGGGTTCGACTCAGGGCAGGACTAAGAGGCTTAGCGTTAGCATGTAGCCAGTGCCAATGTTTACCAGAACAAGTTGGAATTTTAATTTATGGCAATATAAGTAAGTGAAGTCAGGAAAGTAAACAATTCTGCTTACACAGCAACACAGTGTTAAAGAGTGACCATGAAAATACTACTGTGTACACTTTCTTCTAAAGTCATTGTGAGATTTTAAAAAATTTATTGTTTTTAGGGAGGGAGGGAGACAGGGTAGTACCTGGTTTATAGTAATTGTTAAAGTGTTTCGTTTTGTTTCTTTTAAGAGACTATTGTAACCCAGGCATAGGATGTGGGTTATGGAAATAGAAGGGGCAGATCCAGGTAAGACTTCAAATGAGGCGTTGATGAAACTGGACGAAAATCATAGAAGATGGAAATCAAAATAAGAAAGCATGAAGGGGGAAATGGTTGGGTGGAATAGTGATCTATCTCAGAAGAGAAGGAGATGGAAGTTTATAGCTTAAGAATGGAGCTATGGACTTGGGATTTTTCTGTGTGGACAGGTTTGCAAGACTAGGTGTGCAGGGAAAAGAGCAGAGGAAAGAGGTGAGACAGAGTGCAGAAGAAAACCTGCCAGCAGAGTGGTCCGAGAAGGGGCCACTGGAAAAGAGACAAGCCTAGCACTGCAATGCTATGGAAATCGAGAGGATGGGAATTTCAGAGATTTGGAGACAATAGCGTGAGGTCACTTCGTTAGGTAAAGCAAAAGTTCAGTCCAGGCTCTGAGTCTGACTTGGGGAAGATCACTGATTTCTTCTCTGAGGACAGTTTCTCTAGAACAGTGAAGGCAGAAGACAGCTTGCAGAGGGCTCCTTCATGCACTAACACTGGGTGCATCCTGTCTGCCAGTTCCTGGGCTAGGTAGGATTAAAAGGAGAAATAAGAAGACACTAAAGCTATGACTTAGATCACAGATGCCAAGAGTTCGGAAGAGGAGGGATTGTATATTTGGGGGACCAAGGGAGTGATTGAGGGCCATGTCATGGAAGGGACCTAGAGCAGAAGACCTTAACCAAGCGTCAAGAAATGGCTCAGAGTTTAGAAATTGTGTGCAAAAGTTGGTGGGTGCGTACAGAAGGCTCGCCTGTGGACAAACAAGGCAGTTGTGTCTGTGGACAAACAAGGTGGTTGTGTCTGTCCAGACAAAGGCTCTACTTCAGAACCAGAGGACGAGGCTCTTGTTCTGCCTGCTGCCTCACTCACTACTTAGGGGGTGAGAGAGAATGGGGATGGGAGCAATAACAGGAGACTGTATGAAAATGTAATTTGGAGCAAATTCCACTGCCTCATCTACATGTTATGATAACCAGCTATTTAATTATAGGCCCACCGATTCATTAGTTTGATAAACGTTTGGGTGCCCTTTTGAATAAAGACTTGTGCTAAGTATTAAAATAATGATTTCCCATAAGGCGCTGTTCCTGCTCTCCCCAAGATTACAGGGAGTGGGGGCTTCACGAACAAAACACATGATCTCTGTAAATTATATAAATGTCTAACCACTATGCTGTACACCTGAAACTAATATAAAAGCTTTACAAACTTGAATAGGGCTAGTGGATTAGTTGATAGTGATGGGTCAGTGTTAACTTCCCGATTGTGATGGTTGTACTGTGATTGTATAGGACAGTGATTTTCAACCGGTGTGCTGTAAGAATTTTTAAAACATGCAGTACCTGACTATTTAATCAGGGGCACTGACCTCTTTTCCTTAGATTGTCAAATAAAAAAAATGAAAACAACCAATACAATAGCCATCCAGTGTGAATGAATAAAAATTATACCTTGTTTTTTGTCAAATCAGAAAAAAATGTATTTTTTGGTGAGCTGCAGAATTTTAGTAATTAGTTTATGTGTGCCATGAGATGAAAAAGGTTGAAAGTCACTGATGTAGGAGAATGTCCTTGCCTGTAGCAATTAAACACTAAAGTTTTAATGTGGGCATTGGGGCAACATGTTGCCAATTTGCTCTCAACTGTTTCAAGAGTAATGTTATTTGTACTATTATTGTTACAACTCTTTAGTAAGTTTGGGATTATTTCAAAAGAAAAAGAAAAAAATTACGTTTTAAAAAAAACACATGATCACAGTGCTGTGAGTGAGGCAAGGACAGGGCAATTAGGGACATGGAGAAGGGACGCCTTCCCCCACCTGGCGGTTGGGGAGAGCTTCTTGAAGGAGGTCATCTGAGTTGTAAAGGACAGTGGGAGTTAGAATGAAGGAAGGGGTAGAGGGAGTTCTGGAACAGCATGTGTAAAAGCATGAAATACTTGACACTTTTGGGTCATTATAGATATTTAGTATTGTTGGCTTGAAGTGTGAGGGTGACTAGGTGGTATGAAGGAAGGTAGGAAAGAGCGAGTTAGTCTAGAATGTTAGATGAAAAAGTTCAGATGTTATCCTGAAGGCTATGTGTAGGGGGGACTGAAGGGGGGACTGTCACCAAAGGATTTTAAGTAAATAGATAGGAGGAGCTTTAAATTTTAGGAAGTTTTTTTTTTTTTTTTATAGCAGTTTTGTAAAGGATGGGTTGGAGGGATGGAATGGAGAAAGCAATGTTAAGAAGGTAGGATCTACCAGTTACCAAGTTTTTTTTTTACATTAAAGGTCACTGTCCAGCTAACACCAAACTAAGAAAATTAGAACATGCTTTAAGTGTTAAGCTTTTGGTTCAATGATGCAGCACAGAGACAGTCCAGCCTCCTTAATTTGGCAAAATAGCCTCCTCTGGAGCCAATGAGGCTCCAAGATTGTCTTTAGCCAAGAGTCAAAGAAACCTACTCAGGCTGGACTGGGCCCAATCCCTAATTCCCACACTTGAGCTGTGCTGCCAGCCAAAATTAAATGGCCATATTCACATTAATGGAGTGGGAAAGTGGAAACTTATCACATTGTCTTAAAAAAGAAATGTGTTTAGATAGTCAAAATGTTCGAGAGCTGGTTTCAGTCATATCCGAGGTGACATTGAATAATTATTATTTAGTGCGTAATATCTACAGACCTAGGGAAATTCAGAATGAACCTGCTCCAGTTTTAATATTTTAGTTAGCATTTTCAGAATTACAATCTTAAATCATGCCCACCATTTGTTTTCACTTTTAACTTCAAAATAAACATTGTTATTAATAACTGCCTCTATTACCATGATAAAATAGTCACTGTTATTTATGAGGCTAAATGAAAAGAAGATTGGCCAATTGAACAAATGGAATTTGTCAGAATAGAGGAAAAAGTAGCTCATGAGGAAGCTGCACAGCAACACTTTAAATAAACAAATGACTTATTTTACAACCCTAGTGTTATATAATTGTTTTCATCATTGAAATTAAATGATAGGGGAAAACTACCATGAATTATCAAAGACAAGAAGCGTCCATGAAAATGTTTCAATGTATTGATGATGTCTTAGGGTCAGTGAGAATGCTATTATTGATTTCATCAAAAAAGCACTTTTTATATAATTTTTTTTTTCTAGAAATATTTTATAAAATCAATTTTGGAGCTATACTGGGTACTATAGATTGAATGTTTGTGTGTCCCCGCCAAATTCATATGCTAAAATCCTAACCCCCAGGGTGACAGTATTAAGAGGTGGGGGGTCTTTGAGAGGTGATTAGGTCAGGAGGGCAGAGCCCTCATGAATGGCATTAGCGCAGGTATAAATCTGGAGTTATTCGCCTCAACAACTGTGATCTGACCTGTTTGATTCACATCAATGGAAATTTTCTGAGTAAAGCATGGTCAAAGATTTAGGACTGTCAAGCATCGCATTGATTTTGCCTTAAATTACTCTTCTGTCTAAATGTATTTGAAATGGTCATAAAGAGATGTTGATGTTACATTTGGGGAAAGTGCTTTCAGATTGATGGATGCGATATAGAGGAGAGTTGTGAAAAGTTAGTGAACTAATATGATTTATAATCTTATCTTTTATCTGGAATATCACAATTCTGTCTTCTCTTCCTCACACCTGAGAGGATCTTGTTTTTCCTTGCTTCTTACATGACAGAATCATTGCATTTTACTAATGACAGTGATCACCTACTTTTCGTGATCATTTTCCAGATGAGAAAATTGAACCTTCAAGGGGTTACCTTCACACATGTTAATAATGCCAACCCCTTGACCTTCCAATCCTACTTAGAAGGAATCATATCATTTATGAAAAGAGGCAGCAGGTGACCCCAGCCCACAGTGTCTTTCTCAGAACTCAAGGATACTGGGGCGGGGGGCTGGATCACACCCATATCCAAAAATTTAATTCTAGGAGACTTTTTCCCTCTTAGCTAGAACAAGTTTAGTTCATTATATAGTTGGAGGGAGGCATACATTTTTGTGATTATTTTTATGTTTTTCTTTAAAAACATTTGTATATTAATGTACATGATGAGTAATTAGCTTTATAAAGTAGGATCTCAATAGGTACAAAATTATTAAATGTTAATGTTAGAATAAGCATATTCTCTAATGTATTAGGTCAAAGTAATTTAAGATTTGATGGTTATGATATAATACAGTTTCTAAAATTGTTCCATTTGACTTCTTTCTGTACTTTGAATACTTTTCCTGGGCCGGTTAAGCTTTTTACCTTGTTGAAATGCCAAGTCCTCACACTTTGTATTTATATATAGCAAAACATGCTAGGTAAAGTGTTAGATGTATATATATCACTCTTTATTATTGAGTAAATATTATACTTACTAGGATTGACAGAATTTTAGAGTTCTTAACAGTTTAAAAAAGATGTTTTACTTCCCTTGCAGTACCCCCTCTGGACACCTTTAGAAAGTGCTTCTAAGCCAATTACCAGGAAGGGAATTATAACAAGTTTGTTTTTTGAAAATGCTGAGGTAGGTGCCTTATAAGGAAAATCCACAATGAACTCTTAGAGGTTCTAAGCTCTTTCCTCCTAAGCCCATCGAAAGTATTAAAAGGCATGGACTGGGAAAGGGAATGCTGTATATTGAATTCAATAATGGCACCAAGTATTTCTGCCTAAATTCAGCACAAAAATTACCAGTTAGGCAAATCATAAATTAAGTGCAAAAGCCTGTTTCTACCTTTAGACAATTTTCATGAATTTTAAAACCACGGGAGGAAATATTTTAATAGTTTAGAGAACATTCTCTTCACCTTAAAGTTCCATCTTCATGAACTAATTTCTACCATCAAAGTATTATTTCTATGAGCATACTTCGTATAAGAGAAAAAATTTTAAAGACCATTCTCTATTTAAAATAAGCCCTCAGAGGAAAATCTAAGATCTTTTTTCTTTCCTAGCATGCAAAGAGAGAGCCCTAGTTGTCCAGACTAGTTGGAAATGGAGCTGTATAACTCAATTTTCCAATGTATTTAAAATATACAGAGAGCTCTCTGTTGCATTCTAAAAAAATGAGCTCTTCCACAGTAAAACTATGTGCCATGCAAGTGAATTACATAAAAGATTGAAGACCAAATAATCAAATCAGGAAAAGTACATACCCAGTTTCATTTCTGAACAATTGGCCAACATATTCTTAATACAATATTCTTTTCTGTCTTCCATTTTAGCACTTAAAAAATTCTGTAGCATCCAAATTCTTAAACTGAGCATAGTTAAGTCCTATCACTAAAAGATACACATGCTTTATTACATAGGAAAATAAATAAATACAAAATATGTCCCTCTATCACCCAAGCATCTTGGGGTTATTTACGTTTAGAAATGATAACAGAAAGAGCATATTACCTGACACACAGAGGTAATACCTGTCCTGGACGGAGAACTCTATTTCGATAAACTCGTACAGATTCTGCGAGAGTGGCTTAAACAGTTTCTTCTCCAAGTCCTCCTTTACCAATGATGACATTTCCTCCAGTTCCACTTGGCCTGATACCTTGGCTCAGGCTCACCCGTTCTCTCCTCTGGCTGCCTAGATTTCTTGTTTTCACTCCTTAGTGAGTCCTGCCCACCTCCCAGCTCTCACTCTCTTAACATCTTGCTCCTAGCCCGACCCAGGCTCCCCGAGCACTCCCTGCGTGGCCAGACCCCTCGCTGCGGAATCTGCTCAGCGGCAGCAGCAGCAGCAGCCAAAATACAGCAGCAGCTCCAGCCCCACCGTAACTCCTCAGCGTCCAGGCTCGAGCAGGCTGCTCTCGGGAGCTCTCCTGTGGTTTGTTGATGGGGAACATATTTATGAACACCAGCAGATGTACTTGTGGAGTCCCTGATTAGTCTTGTGTGGCAGCCTTTCCCCCCTTCCCAAGACTTTGCGGAGGAAGACCACTCCTTCAGCTTGATTCCATTCTATAAATCAGCTGCCTGGCTCTATTGATTGGGGTATCTTCCATTAAGAACTTTGTTATCATCGGCAAGAGAAAAAGCGTTTGCTCCTGACACTTCCAACAAGTCTCTTTCCCTCCTTTGTTTCCCCTCCTGCAATTCATTCAGACCTTTGCTTTTTTTGAGAGAGTCAGCACCAATTCCTGGGTCCAAATTATTTTTAAAATGGGCTCACTTTAATATCGCTTATTGCACTATTCGCAAAGAAAAATTAACTAGGTACTTACTGAGGCAAAGCACTACATTTGTTTCTTGGGAGTGTGGTTTCCTATCCTCAAGGAGAGTTTATAATCTAATAGCGATGTGTACACAATTATCATAAACATTTAAAAGTGATAAATGGCACAAAAGAGAACATAGAAAAGATATTTGTACCTGGAAAGCATCAGAGAAAGTTCTGTGGGAGAAGAGCTGGAGCTTGAAGAATGAAAGTATCGAGGTGGAGGGTAGGAGTGATCCTGTGGAAGGAACACTGTGACCCCCAAGCCCTGCACAGCGAAGCACAGGGAGGGTTTGGGAGGACAGGAAATAGCCCGTTTCCCTAAGTTGTAGCGTGTTTGAAAGAAGATAAGACCAGAAAGATGTACTGGGGTCAGACCATGAAGTTGATTAAAATAATCTGGCAAGAGGACCAGAGAACTAAAGGGTTAATCTGGAAGGCCAGATTAACCTTTTCGACTTTATTCTATAGAAGTAGAGAGCCAATGAAGATTTTGGGGCCCTCATGTATTCAACAAATATTTTTCAAGGGCCGGCTCTGGGCCAGGCCCTATTCTAGGAACTGGGAATATGAATTTTTTTTTTTTCTTTAAATAGAACAATTAGTTGCTCTTGTGGAACTAAGTGGGGTAGATGGAAGGTAAAGAAATAAGGCATTAGACCATTCAAGGTGCACTCAGCTGCAGGTAACAGAATACATGACGTGAAGTTGTAAATAGGGAAGACTTTAAACAATCTCTCCTACCAAGAGGTCTGCAAGGAGGTGGTCCCAGGTTTAGCTCATAGATGAGGGTCTCACATGCTTTCTATCTTCTGAGCCTCCTTTCTCAGACGTCGGCTTTTTGTCCTACCCTGCTGTTGCTCAGCTCCAAAGACGGGAAGGAAGTGGCTGCAGGAGGGGGTGGGTTGAGGAGTGGCTCTACTTGATTTCTCATTTTGTCAGACACAAAGTGTTTCCCAGAAACCAGGCAGCAGACTCCCCTTTACATCTTGGTGGCCATTACCTGTTCACATGACCATGCCAAGGAAAACAAGTATTTGTCATTTTTGGCTCCTATCCCAGGAAGGAGGATTTTCTAACAAGGAAAAAGGGATGGGAGTGATTGTAATAGGAAACCAATGGCGTCTTCCATGGCTGCGCTAAGGAGAGATTAATGGCATGTCTGTGGCTAGGCCGAATTGCAGAGTCCTGGGTGAGACCTTTGCCTCTCTGAGCCTCAGTTTCCTCATCTGAAGAATGCGCTCCAGGGCCTTTTCCCACTTTAATACTCTCCTATTCTGTGTGTGATTCCGGGAGTTGATTAAAATAATCTGGCAAGAGGACCAGAGAACTAGTACTATGGTTTTGGATATGGAAATGGAGAAGAGTAAGTGGATTGAACCCACAACCGAGGCATGTGCCCTGACCAGGGATCAAACCCATAACCCTATGGCGCACAGGATGATGCTCCAACCAACTGCGCCACATTGGCCAGGACACGGGGCAGGAATTTTTAATACCTACTGTTTCACTAATGAGGCCCAGCTAGTCCACCATCCTGGGTAAAGTAATGAAGCGACTGTCTATGAGATACAGCCCAGCTGCTGTACATACATGGAGGCAAAGTACTCAGAAAAAAGACCTGTTTGCATACAAGACTCATAGATTAATTAGCCTTTGTGTTAATGAGGAACTGAAGCCTGGATTCTAGCAGACCCACAACTAGAGGGGTGGACTGTAATTTCTAAGTCTATAACTAGGCCAGATCTATTTTATTCTTACTAATTTCCCGCCCCCAGAAACTGAGAAACAATTTTTCTTTCAATTTTCAGTTTTGGAATCTTGCTTTAATCACTTCCCAACCTAGTCTTTAAAAACTTTCCAGTCTCATGCTACCGTGGGACTACTTATTTGCTCAAAAAATTGGGGAGTAAGTGTCCTACTTGTCCACAAGCAACACGATATTAATGTGTGATATGAGTGCCCCTTTTGCATATTTGCAAATTATAGGACTGGTTTGTTTTACACAGAGCTCGCGGCTAAGGCACTTAGTTGGTCCTC